>NC_133505.1:76427500-77052500 GCF_049354715.1 Callithrix jacchus
ACCTAGCCAGGATGTGAACCCAGCTAGACTGACTCCAGAGGCTAAGACATTAGCAGTTAAACTGTGCTGAGTAATGGTTTTGTATGTCACCAGAGTCCAAACAGCACAGAGTAAGATGAGGATGGATGAGCCATGGTGCGAACGAAGAAGAGTCTGAATGTTGGAGATTAAGCCAGATAGCAAATGACACCGAAATAAGGGAGTCTTGGCAATGTGGTAAATGTTTTTACCGGAACGTTTCAAATATAATTCAAGTTTATTTAAAAATCTAAATCAGTATCTTACAAACCAAAAAGGATTCCATCCTAATCAACTTGATACATATTAAATGATCAGTTTAAGTTATTCTATTTTACTCGGAGAGTTTTAAATCAGTATTCTGAGATAATTTCAGTTGCCATAGAATTCCCTTTTGATTTTTAGTAATATGAAAGTATTCTTTCCTCCATCAACCAACATTTAAAATACATTTCTTTCGTATTAGTGGAATTTTATGTGCCTGCTAAGTACCATGTGGAAATAATCAAGTCCCATTATGAACCCAAAGCCAATTCAGAAGCAATTTCAAAGCAGTTTACCCACTTAGTATAAGCAGCTGTGCACTTTTAAATTTACAGTTTAACATTTTAAATCCCTTTAATTTTGAGCTTACTTCTTTGACATAATTACTTTGGCAGGATCTAGACCATGCTGGGGTTTGTAGCACAGGGACTCACTGCTCACTACACCTATGTACCAGCTACGTACGTCTGTGAGGAAGATTTAGCGTCTCTTGGAATTTAACTAGCTTGCTTTCTTTGCTTCTAGGACTTCCACAAATTCTTGCAGATCACCTGGGCTTGGGTTGGGGCATTACTTCAGTTACTTGGAGAGCGAACACAGGTTCTCCACTAGCGTTATTCTTTTTCAGGGCGTCGGCCAGAAGTATCTGGTTCCTTGGCCATGTGTGTTAAGACTGGACCTTATGGCCATCTCCAACTCGCTTTCTTCCCCAGTTCCCGACTCCAAGGATCGGGTCAAGGGAATGCAAATCCCTGGCAAAGAAGACACTGATGAAGGCAAATCATAAAGCCTCTCTAAGGCATTCAGGGCCTGAGTGAACCCAGGAAAGGTCTATAATCATCTGAGAAGTTGACTATTTTCTCCAAGAACAGATGGTAAGGATTTAAATGCAGGCCTCAGAGCAGATCAACTCTGACTCTGTCTTGAGAAAAAGGGCTCAATCATTTTATCTTTTTGGAGCAACTTGCCCACCTGACAGCAGGGAAATGCTTGCTGCCCTTATTCTTAATTCTGTATTTATAATTAAGACGCATGACTTAAAAACATTTCCTGGTCAAAGAAAAAGTAGCTTGTTACTTTTTTATAGATGGCTAAGTCTGCCTGGGAAAGCAGAATTTAAAAAACAGACCTGAATGCTGATGAGAGTCATGTCAAGACCTGGAAGAAGGGTATTCTAGGCACCAGAAAAGGGAGGCATGAAGATCCTAAAGGAGGAATAGACTCCATCTGTTTGGAGAATAAAGGGAAGGCAGGCATTTGTGCTAGAGGTTAGTACCATAAGCAGGGGATGAGGACTAGAGGGGCAGAGAAGAGAGGCAAGCAAGAACGAGGTCACGAGAGCTTGTGGAAAATGGTAATTCGCTCCACTTAGTCTCAGTGTAGTGGAAAGCCTTTGGAGGGTTCCTTCAGAGGCTTTAAGCAGGGAGTAACATGCTGCACTTCATGCTAGAAGAGATCACTTGGGTGTGGTGTGGAAAGCAGATTACCTAAGGAGATGAGAACAATCAGAAGTTATTTCTTTATCTCTGGCAGGAGATGAAGGTAGCTTTGATGTTAGCATTGGAGGTGCAAGAGGAGAATAGATGCAGGATGCATTTTGGAGGAAAAATTGATAAAAATTTGCGATGGATTAGATGTGGGTGATAAGAGAAAACTATGGAAAGAACAAAATCAAGGACGAGCAGGTGTGTAATGGTCATGTTTACTGAGATGAGGAAGACTCCATTTCTCATAGCAGTCCTTTAAGTTGCGTTCTATTATCCCACCTATCCCATGCTATTCCTGTATCTGTTTTATCCTTTACGTAGCTAATGTATCTCTATTGTTCCTGCACCTACTGTAATGCAGAAAGGAAAACAAAATCTTAGCACTGTAGAGCAACTTGGCCAAAGAAACAATTAGAATGCAGTGAGCAGAGATTTAAGCCTGTTCTCGACCGAGACCAACTCTGCCATAGAGATCCCCACCCAGGCAGCGCTGAAACATTAAGAAGCAGACCCCCAGATAGAACAGCAAAGTGGGATTATCCACTTTGGTGGACGGCCTTCTGAGCAGAGGACCTCATGGGGCGAATAGCCTTCCCAGTAGAAGGCCACAATCAGCTTCTGACCCACCTATTTAGTCTCTCTGAACAGGTGATTCTTATTAACAAACAGCTGTTCAGTGTTTTCTCATAGAACAAAAATAAATTAGGTAGGCAGCTGATGCCTGCTTACCACTGGTCACAGACAAACTAAAAATTGTTCTCCACGAGGGAGCCACGGGGGCAGGGTCACATATCCTGTGCTTAAAGGATTGTTTTAACTGGTGTATTATATACATGTACTGTTTTGCTACTTTAGAATGCCCCAAATAGTTTTCTACCTGTGGGGGAGGGGGGTACGGCTAGGTTTTCCTTGCCGCTGTTCTTAGCAAACAATATATTTTATCATACACTCAGCATTTGTCAACAGTTCTGCCTGAGTCCAAGGTCTGTGTCATAATCACCACTTTAAGGTTATCTTTTGCTTATCAGCCAACAACTACCATTGTGAACGTTTCTATTTCCTTTCAGCCATAAGATATATATTTTAAAACATCTGTGACATACAACATATAACTGCCCTAGCTTTCTCATCAGCTATTATAACATAAGGGTATTATATTCACAGTATTATCTTCCATGCAAACTATCATCCTGCTAATGTTTCTTTTCAAGGGAACAAGACTATGATCATCAACGTATGGGGAAGAAACTGGTAAATGGCCTAAGAATGTTTCTGTAAGGGAGTAAAAGAAAAGAATATTTGTTTCTTTGATTCAGTATTTCTCTAAAGGTTTCATTTGAGAATCTATATATGAAATATCTATGCTTTTAACATAAAGCATCTTGTTGCATATTATTATATTTATGAGTAATTATTTTTAAAAACATCTAGTTTTATTCTTTAAAGTTATCTTCAAGCCTTTAATACTTTCTAAAAAATATTTCCTGGTCACAGTGTTGAGTAGCTGAGTAAGCTTACCTATTTCTCAGTATCAAGTTCAGTTCACCTGTTTCTCAGTATTGAGCTTGGTGTGTCAGTGCATACTATGCCTCATTGCTTTATCCTGACTCCCTTGATTTCAAGTAAACGATGCCCAATTCAGCTGGTTCAAATGATGATAATAACATTATTAATATTATCTGGGATTGGGTTAACTGGAAAGTAGAGATTGAAGTGAACAGGGACTTTCAAATCTGAGTTTTATATGACCAGTGCAAAACTAGGGGAGCCAGAATGAGGAAGAAGGGAGACTACTCAAAGACGAATGGGAAATCAGTGGGATAGGAAGCATTCACCTTGGCTCCCTCTTCCTGGGAGTTGTGTCCAGAACAGCCAGTCACTCAGCTGGTTTACCAGGAATTTCTCCAGACAGGTCATAGGGAGAAACTATACCTTGCAGCAGTACAGGGATGCAAGAAGGAGGGGAATATATCTGCCTGACTCCTTCTCATCCCTTTCCCATTCATCAGAGTTTGCTCCATGGGGGGTTCAACTTCCTGTCACTTCTAGCTTGCATCACAAGGAAACTTCAGTGGCTTCTCAGCATGTTTTTCCCAGCTACCTGGGTTGGCCAAGGGTGAGGGCCCTGCATTCCCAGAAATGTGGACTGTCTAGGAGGTGAGAGGTAGAGATAATTTGAAGAGATGCATGAGATTTGATATATCGGGATGGCAGTGGGCTGAGAACTGTGCTTGGATTATCTTATTGAAACCTCATTAAAACCCTGTGAGGTACCTATTACTAGCCTCAATTTATAGACAGGAAAATTTAAATAAGTGGTAGAGTGAGTTTTTCACATAGGCTCTTGGACCATAGAGCTCACAACTTCATCGATATATGTTCCTTTTGAAAAGCTATGGAAGAATACAAAGGGGATTATTAAATGAATGAAAATCCATGGAAATACACAGTAGGCTCTCCTGAGAAAAAGGGTTTGGAATTGAACTGCCACTGGGAGGCAGGCCATCTAGAGGTTGCAGGGTCTTATCTTTCTGCTTCTTTGTATGATTCTTGGCCTTTTCCTTACTCTACGCATCAGCCTCCTCTACGCCTTCCTACCTTTGACTACTGCACAATAACCTTCCCGCATTTTCTGTGCCTTCTGTGACCCTGATTCTCTTCATCATCTCCTCTCAGACTCTACCTTTGTGCTACACTGTGTCTGTGTCCTGGTTTTCCATTTCCACATTTCTCAGGGAAGTACTGGCCCAACAGAGCAGTTAGCGTGTGTTGGTTGCAAATAATAGAAAATAAGTCTATTATATTCTATTACAAGTGAATTTATTAAAAACTCAGATTATCAGAACCTGTTTGGAATTTGTGGGACTTAAGAATTTCCAGTAAGTCTTAAGAGCAAGACCTGATGGATGCCCCATGTATGTTAACAGCCCTTGAGTGGTCTTTTTCCTTTCTGCTTTGGCATAACGTGGCCTGTAGTTCAAGCCCTGAAAAAGTGGGTGTGATTCACCAAGTATGAATGATGTACCCGCCCTTGGCTATGCCAGGTAGTAACAGAGAAATCAGCTGAAATTAGTTGTTGAAATTAGTGAATCTAGTGATGCTTGGATTCACTTTCCCAACAGGATTGCACATAATAGGGGAGCTAATTACCCAGAAGGCTATAGGATGCAAGAAGGCAGTGGGTGATAAATGTTGTGCAGACAAAATACGGAAACTGTTCCATGCCCTTTCATCTTTTAGCTTACCACAGCACATGACTCATCATTTGCTGACGAGACTATAAGTGGGCTGTTCTATAAAGCTGTGGCCAGCCTTAATGCATTTCAAAGTAAAACAGAAATGATCTTCCAATTATCTGCTATTCTGAATTATTTATGACACCACTTCCTTCTGTGTGCACATCCTCCATCTGATCATGGAAAATGATTATCAGACACAACTTTGGCTTCTTTGTGTTTCTTTATTTACAAATACTTCTTCAGCAGTGGTCTTTTATTTACTACTGTGACAGCTGTTATGGGAGATACAGGAACACTGGATAAGATGTGATTATTGTTTTCAGGTTCTTGGAACTGAATATAGGGAACATAATACAAAATAGTGTGGATAAAAGAATATAAAACAGTCCATAATTTCATCTATGTGTGTAGTAGAGGTTGAGAGTATAACTTACGTTAATGTATAAGGAGCTAGGAGAAATGTGTAATTTAAACCTTGAAAGGATACATTTAATCTGGGAAAAATAAATTTGTGGTATGGTAGCTAGTTGATCTATGTCCCGACTATGTTAGGCTAAATTACAATTTTTGCTATTCACTTGTTCCAAAAGGCAGGACAGAGGTTTATCTAGAGTCTATGTCTCTTCTTCAGTGTGCTGCTTATAAAGATTTTGTCCCAGGGTCATTCTCCTTGGCCATCATCCTTCTATGTAGCCTTGCAGGAAAGTGTTACAGTTCTGCTATTTCTAAATGTCACAGGCCCAGCCCACCTGTCTACTGCCATCTTTTTGCTGTGAATGTTATGAAACACCTCTGGAAGCATAAATAACTTTATTACTAAGCTGTGAAGTAGAGGAAGTTGTTAATATTGTATGAATTGCATTCCATTCAATTTTTACTTCTAATGGGGCAAGATCTTACTATATTCTGGAAAGTATATCCTTAAAACTGCTAAGTAGTATGTACTAATAAACTAAAAGGAAGCCCCATTGCTGCTGGAAATTTGGATTGTCAGCTTGTTTTAATAAGTTCAGGTTTACTTATAAGATCACATTTTCTTTAGGAATTCAATTGATTATGGCAGCCTAACTCTCAACAGTAACTATAAGAAATTAGATTTTATTGTGAAGTATAAACAGGCCTGCAATTGATAAGACTGAGCATCATCAAGAGGCTTGTGGACTGCTTCACTGTGGGAAGTAAATTGACACTGAAAGCTTTTGGAAACTGAGGTATATAGCATTGGGCCCAAATCACTGATGTTTTATTTTATTTGAGGTATTTGAATAGGATGTTAGTTGGCATGTTCTAATACCATGTGATGAAACCCAAGTTTGAGCAAAGTATTAACCTTCTCTACAACAATCAAAAGTTACACAAGATTTTAAAATTACCACCAGATCTTTGAGGAACAGAGGAAGAAAGGGTTTGAGAGATATCACAAACTGAGCTACTTCTGAGGTGGGTTTATTTTTCTTGGGCCACTAATAATCAAGCATTAAGTTTTCTCCTTCTCCAAATTTAAAAACTGAGAGTCCATCCTACCCTTTATTATAAGTTGATTAAAAAACAAGAGTCTCTACAAAACTCAGGATACTAGGTTCTAGTTCTGGATTTTCTACCAGCTCCCATGATTCTCAGCCTTTATGTGTCCAGTGACAAGAAACATGACTCGCAATCTTAATTTGCATAATCTTCTCTCAGGAACTTCCCAGGGAATGTGTAATTTCTGGCTCACAAACAGGAAAAAGACTGATTCATTCTTCTGCTCAAGAATGAATCTTGGAATGCAAATGAGCATGTTACAGAAATAATCAATGTGATCTAATTTCTGAAAAAAAGTAATAATTTTCCAACATTACTTTTTTATTATTAGTAACAAACTACTTGTGACATAATTTCAAGCTACAGTGACCTACCACGTATCTGAACACTTGGCTGGGATCAGCTGCATTTGCAGTCTGGCTGTCTGTGAATGAACCAGTTAATTCCTCTGTGCCTCACTCCTTATGTGTAGGCACATTCCAGTTCTGAATTTCTACAAGTACTGTCATACAGCAGGAACCAAGCCATGTGGGGCTATTCTCTGTGTATTTATCTCATGAGAACATAAGAAATTGCTTGCTTGTTAAGTCTTACAGTTCCTTTAACACCAATTTCTGAATTTGACAATGGCACAGGAATATGATTTGGAGTATGTAGGTATTTTCACTGATATTTAACTAAAGGTTTATGGCTCCTCCCTTGAAAATATTCACATGCTCTTCAAGGTCCATGTTGGAGCTGTCAAATATTAATGCATAATGAATGCAATAATATTATGATGTAAATATTAGTGTGATGTAAATACAAAATTTATATTTGCAATCCATTCCAGCCCTGGAGCACTAGCTTGTAAATTCTGGGAGAATCTGGACTGTCTGATTTGTTCACTGTTCTATCCTCAGAGCCTGGCACAGAGGAGATATCAAGTAATATTACATCTAGTAATATTTTTGAGTCGATTAAAAGATTCCTTAGTAATAGCAATTCCTTAATATATAAGGTAGAAGTTTTAAAATTATTATTACTCAGACTTTTTTTGTTTACACAAGAAACAAATCCAGCTTTAAAGAACTTAAATAAAATGGAAAGGATACTGTTTGTGTGATCAATTCTAGAATGAAGGGTATGTGCCTGGTCTAGGGAGCAACTCTTAGGGGCCAAAATCAGCAGGCTTTCTGTCTCCATCTCTCACACCTCATTTACCCCAGTGTCCTCCACAAGGTGACTCATAGCCACTGGCAGCATGTCAGTCACATTTCAGTTTTCCCATCAGAGAGGGGTTACCTCCTTTTTCTAGTTTCTGTTTGATTCTGTTATTTTTACCCACTCTTAGCAGCAAAGGTTAGGGGTCAAGGCAAAGTTCAGTAGAAGGTCTTTTATCAAGAATTTGTTAGTTTATGTTTAAACACGGGTTAAAGAAGGTTAAAAAGGATATTTCTTAAACATTTTTATTATACCTTTAACTATTTTGCCAATCTTTTGATGTAAAGCCAGGACCTTTTTTTAATTGCTAGTCTGACACTGTTGTTTGGAGCTCCAGCTTGTTCTTCTTGATAAGAACTGACCCATCCATGCATCATATTTTTCAACTGTGACTTCTTTAAAATGGAGCAAAGATCTAATGATACTTGCAATATATCTGAGTGAAGAATCCATCTGGATGTTTAAAAATTTCCCTTCAATTGTGTATAATGGTATTTCCCATAATTAATTTGTCAGGATATTTTTGTTTTGTGATTTCCTTTATCAAGTTTTCCTAAAGCTTTCAGAATACATTTCGCAGAAATAAAACTTTCATTTCTGCTGTGCTTATTTTATGTTTGTTTAATATTTAATGAAATTACTTGCTTACAACAACTAGTAAAACTACTATAAAGATGTAAGAACGAATGCAATAGACTTGATTACTATGCAACTCAAAAGGGACAATTGAAGCATTCAGACATTCTGAGAGATGCTGCCGAGCCATATTGCTCATTGTATACTGTATACCTGCTGGTCTTTTTTAGCAGGTGAATGAAAAGTATCTGTTGCTCTTGTGATTCACTTTTAACAAAGGTAACACTGAGTCTTCACAGTGTATGGGAGGGACAGAGAGGCATACATACAAACTCATAATGCATAATGAGGTGGTTTGCAATAAAGATATGTACTATGAGAGCAAAGTAATTCTGTCCAAGGATAGAATGTAAGTTGGAGCTGCTTCTTTAAGAATAGCAAAGAACAGAAAGGAAACAGCACATACCAAAGCAGGAATGTGTAAATGAATATTACAGAGATTGTCAGAGAGCCAAATCAAGAATGAACTCCCCTTCACAATTGCTACCAAAAGAATAAAATACATAGGAATACAGCTAACAAGGAAAGTAAAGGACCTCTTCAGGAAGAACTACAAACCACTGCTCAGGGAAATCATAGATGACACATACAAATGGAAAAACATTCCATGCTCATCGACAGAAAGACTCCATATCATGAAAATGGTCATACTGCCCAAAGTAATGTATAGCATCAATGCTATTCCCATTAAACTACCATTGACATTCTTGACAGAATTAGAAAAAAACTATTTTTAAATTCATATGGAACCATAACATAGCCGGAATATTCAGGAGAATCCTAAGCAAAAAGAACACAGCTGGAGGCATCACAGTACCCAACTCCAAACTATACTGCAAGGCTACATAACCAAACCAGCATGGTACTGGTACAAAAACAGACATATAGACCAATAGAACAGAATAGAGAACTCAGAAATGAGACCAGACACCTACAACCAGCTAATCTTTGACAAAGCTGACAAAAACAAGCAATGGGGAAAGGATTCTCTATTTAAAAAATGATTATGGGAAAACTGGCTAGCCATATGCAGAACATTGAAACTGGACCCCTTCCTTTCATCTTAGACAAAAATTAAGTCAAGATGGATTAAAGACTTAAATGTAAAACCCTAAACTATAAAAACCCTAGAAGAAAATCTAGGCAATCCCATTCAGGACATAGGCACAGGCAAATATTTCATGACAAAAATGCCAAAAGCAATTGCAACAAAAGTAAAAGTTAACAAACGGGATCTAATTAAACTAAAGAGCTTCAGTACAGCAAAATAAACTATCATCAGAGTGAACTGACAACCTATAGAATGGGAGAAAATGTTTGCAATCTATCTATCTGACACAGAGCTAATATCCAAAATCTACAAGGAATTTAAACAAATTCAGAAGAAAAAAACAACCCCATTAAAAAATTGACACAGCACATAAACAGACAATTCTCAAAAGAACATTCATGTGGCCAAAAAATATATGAAAAAAAGCTCAGCATCACTGATCATTAGAGAAATGTAAATCAAAACCACAAAGAGATATAATCTCGTGCCAGTAAGAATAGCACTTACTAAAACGTCAAGAAACAACAGATGCTGGTGAAGCTGGAGAGAAAAAGGAATGCTTTGACACTGCTGGTGGGAATGTAAATCAGTTCAACCATTGTGAAAATAGTGTGGTGATTCCTCAAAGATCTAGAGGCAGAAATATCCTTTGACCCAGCAATCTCACTAGTGGGTGTATATCGAAGGAAATATAAATCATTCTATTATAAAGATACATGCATGTGTATGTTCACTACAGTACTATTCACAATACCAAAGACATGGAATCAACCCAAATATTCATCACTGATAGACTGCGTAAAGAATATGTGGTACATATACACCATGGAATACTAGGCAGCCATAAAAAGGAATGAGATCATGTCCTTTGCAGGGACATGGATGGAGCTGGAAGCTGTTATCCTTAGCAAACCAACACAGGAACAGAAAACCAAACACTGCATGTTCTCACTGATAAGTGAGTGCTGAACAATGACAACAATGGACCCAAGGTGGGGAACAATATGGTATCCAGGCAGCATGGGTCACCAATGGTGCATGTTTAAGACTATGTAATGAATAGCTGAATGATGACATATCCTGTCAGTGTATTTATTTGGCTCTTTATATATATCACTTGGAGATAATGCCAAAATCATACCTTTGAAGTGGTAATAAATGCTAAACCATTTCAAAATGGCTGTTTGCCACACACACCTCCCTGCTCATGTACATCTGGAGCAGAGGACTGCAAACTGAACGTGGTAGGCCATGGATAATATGTAGGGTAGATTTTAAAGAACTACCAGAACTAAGCAATAATGGGAGATGAGACAACTCATGAAGAATCTTGCAGCTATGCTCAGAAATTTGAAATAAGGGTAACAGAGATCTCAAGAGTTCCCTTCTCTGAAAAAAAGATAGTGACAATGACAAGCCAATACTTGCATTTTCCCATTCTTTATGTCACTTTCTTATGAGACTGTGATCTTCTCCTAAAAATATTGAGTGGACTCAGAACTAAATACCAAATCATCGTGTACCCATCAAACAAGATGACAAAAACATTGAAAAATAGCCTTAGTTGAGTAACTTGGGATGTGGAATGATCTGGCTTAAAGATGGAATTTTGGCTTATGTTGCATATGAAAAATGTTCAAGAAAATGCTCAGCACAGGAGGTTTGCACAAATTCTGATGTAGATAAAGCATCTTAGGATCCCACAGGTTCTGCTGTTCTTCTACAAGCTTCCACCATCATCATTCACTCTGACATAAGCTACAAGGGATTTGGCTGTTGATGTCTCTCCCTCTTCTGGTGCCATATCTTTACCCTGGCAGGTATGGCTCCTGGTGATAGATGTCATAAACATGCACAGACAGCATGATAATAAAAAGGTTGTGGTGTCTCAAAGAAAAAAATAGGGAGACTGATGCTAGCTGTCAATGAATGTGATGATCAAGCCTATTTTCTTATACTTGTTAGTAACTTCAGACTTTTTAAAGAAAAAAGGAGTATGCATTTGGAAACATTATCAGGAAGAATAACCTTTAATTGAAGATAGTGTATCTGACAGTAAGTCATGGATGGATTTTTAAGAGGAAGGAATACTACTATAATGAGCTCTATAAACTGGAAAAAATCATGAGGTAGTTGACAGGTTTTCAAGCATTAAAACTTTCCTTTTAGCCTTGAGTCATAGAGTTTGATCCTTTCAGGCTTGATCAGGCACTGACAGGGCTAACATGTTGATTCTCAACACAATTGACTGAATAGATTAAGAAAGATTTAAAATATATCTGACATTTCTAGAAGTCATGCAAATATAAAACTGTTTGAAATTTTGATTTTTACTTATCTTGACTAATTTCATTTTTTGCATGGAATTGAAAGATCTTATTTAAATAAAATGATGGAATTTTACAATTCAATTGTTGATCAGTAATATAATAGAATTTTTAAAAGCCAATTCAAAATAGTAGATAGGGTAGAGGTAGTGAAATGCAAAGGTTGAACTCTGAGGTCTTTGCAATAATGATTAGACTCAGACACTTGCAAAAGCCCTGAAATGGTAATTTGTTGGGCTTTGTTTAAGAGATGCAGTTATGAACTGCAGTTTGAGTGACCATCCCATTATGACTTCTGTTTTGACCTTAGAGTTTCTAGCTCTGCCCAGTTCTTAAAGAAAGAATGCATCTATTCTGTTTATTAGACTCATGAATTAATCCAAAGCAGCATAAATGGCAACTCCGTATCATGGTATAGAAGTTTCTCCAGCACAGAAGGACTCAGTGGTTCACACCTGTAATCCCAGCAATTTTGGAGGCTGAGGAGGGTAGATTACTTAAGGCCAGGAATTCGAGACCAGCCTGGGCAACATGGAGAAACCCTGTTTCTACCAAAAAATAAAAAGTGTCTTCTTCATTTCTGCCTTTTCTAAGTTATTGTTTTCATTGAGATAATTCAACTATAATTGTATTATATGTTGCTACTGCCATTTACCCACATTGGTTTTACATATATTAATCTATTTTTAGGTGAAGGTGGTAGTTCACCAAGGGCAGCATTTTTTATTATGACTCACAATAAGAAATGTATGCCAACTTAATATATATAAATTTATAATATCAATACATTTTAATAAAAATTATCTTATAAGAATTTTGTATATAAAATATATAAATATCTATATAATATTTATATATAAATTACATAACTATGAAATGAAAGACTCACAAAACAAGCCTTATTCTTGCCACTAGTGATGCCCACTGAAAGGACCCCATAGCGTGTGCACCACTCCCAAATCAGTGTGTCAACACTATTCTGGCAGCCCAATCTCATACAATTCCACAAAAGAAATATTGTGCCAGTAAGCAAGAGTAATTCCCTTACCAGGCCACCTCTTGGTACCAGGGTTCATCCACAGGGCCCCAGGATGACCCCATAGACATGAGTTTCAACTCTTTGGGGGCATCTGGTTGACACTAGGTGAGAGTGAAGGGTTGCACAGTAGAGCAGTCCAAAAAGGAGGAATAAGAAATGGGACCTATGGGAGTCCCTGACCAGCACTGCTGGCCCCAGCTAGTCCTACACACTATGAGGAAGCCACTGCAATGAGTAGTGGGAAGAGATGCTGAGAGTTTTGCCCTCTATTTTACTCTATGCTATTATATTTCACAATTTTAAAATGTCTTGTGACCCTCTAGATTGACAATTTCCAATCATTGCATGCCTTTCTGTCTTTCCATTCAGTGTCCTGGGAGAAAGAATTTGATCAACCACGTTTGAATAGTGACTATGTCTTCACTAATCAGCAGTGGACAAGTGGAAAGGAGAGTGGGATTTTGTGGTCCAGACGTGGCCATTTTCCATCCCAATGTTTCTGCATGAAAGGGACGAATTTCAGCGGTGGGTATCCTGGAGGCCAAGCAGCCACCCTAGATGGTATTTACTAGAGAAACAAATAGCCTGAGGATTTTGGACCCCAGACCTAACCTGCTCAAGGGCTCTAGTTCAAGGGATGTTGACAAGTAAGAAGTATTATATGATTTTATGGGAGGAGATCCCAAGAAATAAAAGAATGAGTAATTTACTCAGAGTCACATAGGGAAGAGACAAGGCTTGATCCATGTCTCTCATTCCCAGTCCATGACACCTTGTTACTTATTCAATGCAATGGACCCAGAAATCAATTAGCATTAAAACTGCTTCAAAAACAAAACCCCCACATAATCCTAGTTAGTATGATGCTCTTCAAAAAGTGGTGTCACGGCTGCATATCTTAATGTAGTATGATGTGTGTCACTGCTGCATATCTTACGTAGTGTGATAAGTGTCACTGCTGCGTATCTTATGTAGTGTGAAAAGTGTGTCACTGCTGCATATCTTATGTAGTGCTACAAGGGCTTGTTTGATCATTTGCTCTGGTACTCATATAGGTCCAGCAGTTTGTAATTTCCTGTGACACTTCTTTTTCCTTTTTATTAGATTGGAAAAGAATTTCCCTTCTTTCATCCTCAGGTTTTTTTTATGTCCTTTATAATTCCTCAAAATGATTGAATAGTGGCTCTGTAGTGACAGCAGTAAAGCAATTTGTGATCCTTCAAAAAGATGCAGTGCAAGTAAAAATTATTACTCTGTGTTAACAAAGTAACTATGACACATAATATATTTTACTCTGATCCTCATGTCCATAACTGGCTTTTCCAGAATTATGACTATGAAAATGTATCTTTAAAATGTGAAACAGACATTGGTCAAACTGGAAAGAAATATTTGTATACTATTTTTTTTAAGAGTCAATGGGGTTATAGCCATAGGCATTTGCGGAAGCATTAACTGCTTCTGGGTGAGAACATTTGTGGCCCCAAGTTAAGCTTCTATTTTTCTTTCTGAGTCTCTTTCAGAGCCCTGGTAAAAAGATATTTTTTTTGTGTTTGTTTTTTTTTTTTTTTGAGATGGAGTCTCACTCTGTCACCTAGGCTGGAGTGCAACTGCACTGTCATCTCACTGCAACCTCTGCCTCCCAGGTTCAAGTGATTCTTCTGCCTCAGCCTGCCAAGTAGGTGGGACTACAGGTGTGTGCCACCATACATGGCTTATTTTTTTGTATTTTTAGTAGAGACGGGGTTTCACCATATAGGCCAGGCTGGTCTTAAACTCCTGACCTCATGATCTGCCCGCCTTGGCCTACCAGAGTGGGATTACAAGCATGAGCCACCACGCCCAGCCGAGATTTTTTAGTAAATAGATAAAAACCCAAGACAAGAGCCCTCACTTGATATGAATTTATGATGACCACCTTATACTTGCTGACTACCCCATGATATATCCACAATGAAGAGTAAAGCTTTAAAACTATCCGTGGTGCGCATGTTCTCACTCACAGGCAGGTGATGAACAATGAGAACACATGGACACAGGGAGGGGAGCATCACATATTGGGGTCTGTTGTGGGGGCAAAGGGAGGAACAACAGGGGGGTTGGGATGCCGGGGAGGGATAACATGGGGAGAAATGCCAGATGTAGGTGATGGGGGAATGGAGGCAGCAAACCACATTGCCATGTGTGTACCTATGCAACAATCCTGCATGATCTGCACATGTACCCCAGAACCTAAAGTACAATAAAAATAAAAAAAGTATCTGTGGGGTGTGTGTGTGTGTGTGTGTGTGTGTGTGTGTGTGTGTGTGTTTCAGAACAGATGTTTTAATTCAGAACTTAGGTGACTGCTCCTTTTAGAAAAGGAAAGTGCCAGTAGAAACTGAAATACAAGGAACTCAGCTAGTGGTCAGGAAGGAACTTAGCTGGACGTGGTGACTGTTTTGTCAGTAGTTAGTATCTGGTTGTCACTGTCATACAGAAATCTCTGGTTTTTGCTTCAAAAGTCTGAACACAGTTTTAATTTAACTCTCCTCTGACATTTATTCCTATCACCTTGTTCTCCATAGAAAGGGTTTCAAATGATTCCATATTTTCTAAACCTTAACTGGATTTAATTCTCCCCTTGGTGACTGAAAAGACAGCAACCTATGCACTATGCAACTGTTACCCTTCCCCCACTCGACAAAAATCTCTTCCCTTAGTTTTTGAAGAATGAACTTGAGCTGCTTCCTAAAATTATTACTCGCTACTAGGAACTGAGTCATTGAGAGTACTGAGTAAGAATTCTTTTACCAAGGTAAGAACAAAACAAACTCAAAAAAACATTCCAGGATGAAAGGGAGCAAGTTCTCATTTGTCCTTAAGTCATTCTCTGCTCATGAAGCTAATCTGCCTTCTAAGGAACTTGCTGTCCCTTTGAAGGCCTCACTTATTTTAACCTAACAGTGGACTATAGGGCTGTTCTATTATTCTGCTAGCTCTCTCTGCAACTTTCCTTTTCACATTGAAATTGAGGACACAACAAGATGAACCTGCACAGGGAGGAATTCAGAGTGCTTAGCTGAAATTGGTAGTAGCAGAACACAGATGTCTGTGGGTGTCCAGACAAATTATTGGTCCCAACTCACCAAAAATATTCCACTACATCCAGGAGTAAAGTTATTACTTTCTGAGAAGAGTTTCCTGTAGGGAACAAGCCATGAGGTGTCGGTTTTTCACTGAAAAATATCAGATGGTTCCCCAGGGTGGGGCAGGAATGTCTCCCTTATGAAGCTATTACCTCCAGAATGAGTTATCAACAAACCATTCTCTGTATTTGGTCTAATTAAACTATACACATTTTGGGGGGTTGGGTATAAAACAGAGATGCTGACATGCCAGCATTTATGCTGCTGACACAAATGTTCTGAGTAGAGTTGATATAAGTGGTGCTGACACAAACCTTCTCCTTGAGAACAGCTGCTAGAGGTGTTTTGCTTTTCTGCTATCTTCCAGTGGATTAACTTTAAGCATTGTCTGGGCTAAGAGTTGAAGCATCTTCTACTGAGATTTAATTCCCTAATATAAAAAATTAACTACTGATTTCTCAATTACTTACTTCTTTCATGTTAATAACTATTTAAATTAAAGCATGAGTTATTTTAAAATTCAGTATTAGATGAAGAATGCAATACTGATTATTTTTATACTAGAGGCTTAGTTTGCAGAGCTCCACAGATGACAAAAGTTCATTTAGTTTGGAATGGAAAATGGAGGCATGACTATTATTGCATATAATAAGTTATGTAACAGATTTCATGTTAATGTGACTTGTGAAATACCTAGTTAACTGACAATTAACTGCCACTGCTGATAATTTTGTAAATTAATCGATGAAAGGTATAAACGTTCTTCAAGGAGAATTGCACACATATTCAATACACACGTATTTAAAGGGTTTGGGACATTCTAAAGTCATCTCTGAACCAGATCAAGTACCTTCTTCATTGATTCTTTTATGTGATCAGAGATGCATTTGCCACCTATATTGGGTGATACATTATCCCCAGGAAGTCTTTTAGAAAATGACATCTTCACTCTCAGTGTCTTTCTTTAGTACTGATAATCAAAGATCTTGTGAATTAGCAGGATTAACTGGCAGTTGAGTGCATATCAGTTCAAGTCCTCCAAGAAGCTGATGCCAAGACAGGATTAGATACACAGGAAATAGATGGGAGGAAACTCCCGTGACGGATAAAGGAGGAGGTAGCAGGAAGTGGCAGGTGAACCTTCAGACCTGGAAGCATTAGAAGTCCCACATCGGTCAAGATGGCCTGATGGCCTGCCTAGGGCAACCCCACCTGCTCCGTCTTTACCTGGAGAAGACTGGAAGAAACATGGCCTGGGCCTGAGTGCCATAGTGGACTCAAAGGAGCAGCATTTGGAGCTGTCAGTCAATTGTGTTCCCCATGCAGAGTCTCTTGAAAGGAGGTGCAAGGAGTGGTTTCCATGGCTACCAGAGGGGAAAAGAGGCTCCTTGTAGGTGCAAAAATGCAGGTTATTCTCTTCCCTTCTATCCCCACTCACATTTTGACAGCTGCTCCTCTTTGGCCATATGGCTTGGCCAGCCAAAGTGTCACACAGGGACAGGTAATATGGTATCTTCTGCCTTAGTTATTTTTCTTTCTCAATACAATATATACAGGCATCATAATTGCTCCATAAGGGGATGTGGTGGAGGTTGAATAAAGCAGCTTTATAACACAACCTTTACCTTTTGCCCCGGGCCAATGAACAACAACATCATCACCAACACAATAAGGTATTGATATTTAAGTGTGGAGACCATGATACTCATCAAAATCATACAGAAGCCATGCTAATATCAAGAGTCTCTTCCAGCTTGTGGTCTCAGTAGGATTAAGTCCTAAGAATGATGTCCAGTTTTCATCTCACTCCTGTTCCAACCAAGACCAAGAGGGCTATGGGACCTTTCTTTCATGTCCACTCCATGGGGCAAGAACAAGCAAAAGACAATGGAGGACTCTTTTCCCTGAACAATGGAACAGGAGATGGGCTACTCTCCCCTGGGTTGTGTTCTCTGGGGAAGTGAGATGCAGTAGAAATGCGCTGGGTGGGAGAATGAAGAGGTCTGAGAGAGTAAAGGGGCAGGGACAGGGCAGGACCCTGAGGAGAGCTACCCTGTGGTAGTAAAGTGAAATGCTCCCAGGATTTGAATGGTTTTCGATAATTTATTCACTCATGTAACAAATAATTATGCGGCAGTTGGTATGTACCAGATAGAGTTCCGGGTGCTTGGAATATATATCATTGAATAAAACATTTTTGCCTTCTCATAGCTTATATTCTAGCAGGGAGATGCTAAGATGTAAAAAGTAATAAAATACATAAGCAAATTATGTCTAAATAAATACGTAAACTGCAGCTTTTCTTAAAATTGATTTTCAGCAGGAATTGCCTCATCTGCAATTACTAGAAGCAAAAGTCTCTTTCCTCAGATTTCTTGTCACTTTTAAACTGCTTTCACCTGGGATTCCTGTTTCTTCTCCTGGGAAAGAAACATTTCCTCTGGAGAAATCTACCTAGTACAGTTTTTAAAAAGTCACTGACAGAGTGAGATGTATTATTTAATTAATATCTTTGATCTCGGAAAAGCCTGTTTTTTAACTGGATTTTAATAAACTTCCCAAAACCTATTCACAACATGTATTTCAAATATAATTGGCTAAAACCAAATTAAAACACACAGATCTTCAATTTGAAATTCAGTAGGCTATACCTACCTGGAGATGGGCATGGTGCTGGAAAAAGAGTCACAAGCCTCACTGATTATGATCTAAAATCCAGACCTCCTCGGTAATAAATAGGGGATGAGACAATAAAAAGTACTCAACTGCGAGAAAGGCAGACATTTCAATTCTCCCTTTGCTGCATTAAACAATACAGCCTGCAATCTAGAGTGCCAGGAGGAGAAAGCCAAGTAAGAAATAATGACTTCAAGTGTGTAGGGCTCACAATTAAACCCTGACCCCAGCCCTACGGCAGCTGAGCATATGCAATTCCAACTGGATTTGATGGTAGTGCCTTCTCTGCCCACCCCACCCCCTCTTCTCAGGAATTCTTTAAGGTCTTCTGGGTTTATCTTATTAGGATGAAACCCTCCAAATTAGTTGATTCATAATAAGATTTAAATGATATACTTTAAAAGAGAGGATAAGTGAATCATCAAACTACTTCTCCACCCCAACCCCAGGCTTATACAGAGACTGTATTTTTAATGTCTTAAATTAAAAAGCAAAAATTATCTTATTAGCTGTGGACAGTTGAAACTTTAATGTATTTTGATTAAGCCGACATTCAATTAGAAGACAATGTAGGTCACAACTAGAAATTATTTACAGGGTGTATAGCAAGATCCCTCTGCCCTGTTATGACTAATATTGTGAAGAGCAGGCTGCACTCACTCTCCTCACCCCCTCTCCCCACTGGCTCCATCTCCATTCTGCTGCCACTGTTCTAGTGAAGCTGCCCTCTCTGACCTTCCAGTGGCAATGTAACCATCAATCCTTCTCTGGCTCAGACTCAACATTCTTCACTTTTGGTCTCCTTTCTTGGTTCCCATGGCACTGCCTTTTCTTGGATCACTTCATCTGGTCTCTTGTCAGATTCCTTTCACTTCCTTCTCTTCTCTTCCTCATTTCTTAGAGACAAAACCCCAAATACAGTTGTTTGCTGTAATCCCTGAACTTAAAGTTTCAGTTCTGAATACACAGCTATCTTCTAAAATCTACAAATTAACGTCCTCCTTCATGTCAAGTTCAAAAGTCTGAAACAGAAATTAACTTCCTTTCCCTTTTCCTTCTCTTCCTATGTTTACAATATCCCCTATGTTCTCTCAGAGAACTTGGTCAGAATCATCTTCAAGTTGTTCTTATCTCTCAGTTCCTACATTTAATTACCCATCCAATCTACTATTCTATTTTAACAATTTTGAATTTCCATTCCCAGTCCCACCTTCCATATCTAGGCCCATATGAGACTTTCTGTCTGGATCATTACAAGGGCCTTTTGATTGGAATCTTTTCTTTAAGAAATGCTGTTCTATTTCATATTATGTGCCAATGTTGTGCTAGGAGCTTGGGGTATGAAAGGAATTAGACTACCTTTCTTTGAGGCGCTCACAGTCAGTGGGAAAGATGGATGTGAATAATGTTCACCTCCGTATTCTATGATGAGCATTATACAAATGAATACAGTCCTAGGTGGCCCAGAGAATGGGTAGTTAATTCTGCCTGCAGGAGGTGGACAGGGAGTCAAAAAGAGCTCACATAGAGAAAGTGACTTTGGGGTTGGGTTTAGGAATGGATTTCACCAGAGGGAGAGTTGTGGGGAAGGACCTCCGGGTTCAAGAGGACATTACTTCCCACAGACATCAGGGAGTATGGTGTGTTTAGTAGTCTGGTGACCACTGAACACACACCGTGAGGTAGGTACTGGGTGGATGTGAGGCTAGAAAGCGGATTGCGCCAGATCGTGAAGTGCTTCCAATGAGGGATGTGGGTTTTGTTCTACAGATAGTTTAGAACCATCAGTTTCACTTCCCACATCTAACGAAACATTAAGTTCTTGGTGGACTCAACAAACTAATACTCTATACTATTTTCTATTTACTCCAATTCCATTAACCTTGTCTTATTTCTGGCTCTATTTGTGGAGGATCCTAGTTAAATTTCCCTTCACAAGAATGAGGACATCTCTGTATCTCATCCTCACCATTTAATTAATGATATTTTCACTCTCTTATAGAAAATAAATGGACTTGGTAATGTAAGGCAGTATCAGGATCTGTCTACAAATTTTCTAGAAGGCAATGTATACATAAAGTTATATATCTTGCATTTAATTTTCACTAAATTCCTGTGATAAACCTCCCTATCTAGAAACTTTGCTTGCTCATTTTAATTTGGCTACTAGAGAATAGAGAGGTATTTCCATATGGGTCCATGTCACTGAATACAGGTGTTCAGCAACAGAACACCTGCCGCTGAACATGGATGTGGATGGTGAGCAAAGCCCTCCATATCTTCCTATTCAGGAGGAGTTGCCACATGTTCTCAGTGGCTCCTTGGCTGCTTAAGCTATTGATGTACCCCACATAGACAAAAGGGTACAAAAGCAAGTTTGCTAATATCTGTTGCCTTGAGTAGAAAACAAAAAAAAAATTACAGAATAAACCTTTGGCTAATTTCAAAATATCCCTTAGTGTTTCAAAACTTTGTCTTATTATTTATTATACAGAATCAAAGTAGGTCTTAGAAAAGGGAACATCCTTAATGTTGGAGAGCCTTTAAAATAGGCTTTCACTATGTCCAACCGAGATTATTGTGCTGATTAACTGATGGTTTCCCCATCTCCTGTCTTTCTTCTCCAGTTATTTTACATTCTTTCTGACTTTGCTGTCCAAAATGCATATTGGCCACCTTTATGTTTAAACACTCTAGTTTACTTCCTCTTGTTTCATAAAGTCCAAAATTGCTAGATATGGCCTACCTCCTTCTCTACCCTCATCGCCTATCTTTACCTAACAATAGCACATGAAATTTCTAGAAATATCCCCCCAAATATATGGGAACTGTATAATTTGTGCCTCTATCAAATATTCACTTTTCTCTCTCTTTTTATTTTTTTTCATAAAGACAGGGCCTCACCCTCTTGCCCAGGCTGGTCTCGAACTCCTCTTTATACAGTGTTTGTGGAGGCCATGGATTGATTTCTGAAGGTCCTCAAACTTCCTGAAATGAATACTTATTTTGAGTAAGATATACATTATAGCATTTTTTAGGAGGATAAGCTCCATATCTTTTGTAAGATTTTCCAGTAGGTCTTTAAACTCTAAAAGCTTAAGAAACACCATAAATCTGTTGAGAGCTAAGACACAGATGACCAAATTTGATAGAACAATATAGAAAGTAAGAATAAAGGACAGTGCTGCAGTCTGATCATCAAGCATGGAATCTCATTTATGAGATTCCAAAATGTGAAAACTGAGGCCCAGGGAATTTTAATGATTTACCTGAGTTCATTTACAAACTAAACTACACAATTTAGATTTAATTGTGCAATGTCTTTTCTATTGTTTGCTTTTTCATGTATTTATTGTTTTATTCAATTAGAATAGAGTGGAAGATACTTAAAAGCAGCAACTATGCCTTGAAATAATGATTATGATGGTGATGACGATGATAAAGATGATTTTAGAGGAAATTATTAATAAGAAACATGTCTAAGACCAAGAAATATACAATTATATAGTGCTAATTCTTACATATTTAGAGTACTCAATTTACCTGGTAAAAGTCCTGGATAATGAGAATTTACTGATTTAAATAAAGTGCATCCAATAAGTCAGGCAATTTCCAGATAACAATGTGATTTTTTAAAAAAATGAAATACTCTTTAAATGTTGGATCTACTAATTTGCAAATCTTAAAACATGTTTTTCATATGGAACCCAATTGATTTATGAATTGCTTAAAGAAAGAAGATGAAATTTACCTAAAATATATTTTGTTGGGTATGGGAAGCAGAGGAACCTGCTGTACATTTTTGTTAAACTTTCACTAGGTAGTTCAAATCTCATTGTCGATTTTACTGATTTATACAAGGTTTTAGAAATGGTATTATTTTGTCAGAGAACTAAAGTGCCCTCTACTGTTTCTTCTCTGTCGTTAGAGCCAGCTTTCTGTTAAGATACTTGATTTAATAGAAAAGTTGTCCTTACAGAAATAACAGCATATATTCATTTCTGATAAAGATTCTCAGTATATAAAAAATTATCAATGAATAAGCAATTTGAAGCATTTATATGTTTTATAAATTGACCAGTAAATAAAATCCTACATACTTGCTTTAAAACCAACAGATCTTTGAGACTTGTTAAAAAAAAGAAAAAAGAAAAAAAATTCCTACATATTTGCCTTAATCATATTTTTGTCACTTTTACCTTAAAAATTCAAATTCCACTTTATAAAACACATTTCTACTTTTTGGCATTGGTTTCAATTCATTTTGTACAGCATAAATTTTGTTCACTATTTTGACAGTAGCTTTTTTTAAGAAGATGACCAAAACAGATATATTTTTAATTTAAATATTCAGAAGCATAAGGAAATTAAGAAGGGCCAATTACTATTTTCTGAATGTAATTAATAAAATTTACAAGAGAAAAAAATCATCTTAAGATGTCATGTTATTAACTTAAAAACAGAATCATCTTACAAATTTACATATTTACGTGTTGTAAACTTCAATTTTGACTAATAATTATGCATGTCACTTCCCTTCACTAAAGTATTCCAAGTTAGCTCTGAGTCATTTCGACCACTATTACTTACAGCATCATTAAGAAAATAAATAAATGTCGTTTCCTAGTCTTAAAATTTCAGTTATCTACATGCTTAGAGGCCTAGGATCTGTAGAGAATACTCTTTTACAGGTTCATATATCTAATTAGTTCAGAAACGTTTCTCCCTTTCTCAATCTCTTTTTCATAGGACTTTTCCATCATTGCCAAGGTTTCAAAAATTTGCTAGCTGTTGGTAGCTATTCAGTTCTTGCACAAAGACACAAATCTTGGCTGCTGGCCTTTTGGCATCTGCTAATTCTTTTTTAGACCTCAATTGAACTTTCAGTCTGTTCATGGAACTTCAGAGGATGACAATAGAAACAGCTCCTATTTGTCTTTTCACCCTTCACTTTTAATCCTTTCCACAAGCCACTTGAAAGTACAGTACTAGGCAGTTTAAGGATAGAGAGGGAGAAGAAAATCTATTTTCCATTCATAATCCTTTCAGTCTCCCATTTTTTTTTCATCCAAAGAAAAGCAAATTAAGCAATAGACATTAAAACTGGTGATAATCTAGCTCACATAACTAAGATTGACGTTGGGTGAGCTTCAATCTTATAATGCAGACATTTAAGTCTCTTCTGTTATGCCAGAATTAATCTATAGAAATAGCCATGAATGTTCATACAAAAAAGGGGAAAATGGCTTAACAGTGTGAAGCAAAAGCAAGAAGTGCATGCTAGAAAGTTGGGAGCTCACACTTAAAAAAACTACAGAACTCAAAATTTGCCATAACGTGCAGGTCCTTTGTGGGCCTGTAAATTAGGCAGTTAACACCTTATCTGAACCCTGGGAAGAAGAATTTTCAGTTGCTTTTCCTTGCCCTCACTAACTCTTCTACAAGGGAAGAAGCATACCCTGTCTGCTTGGTGACTGCTCGGACACTGCTTCCCAAGTTGAACATGTCTAGATCAGAGCTCAGACCTGCCTCCATAGGTACAAAGGCCATAGACCTTGGATGGCAGAATTCTGGGTGATTGGGTTACTCTCCTTCAGATAGGTTGCCCCAGGGATTGGGACACATGATTGTGGCTGCTAATCTAAACCATAATCTTCACTCAAATCCTATTGGTAGTAAAAATGTTATGTTCATTTCTGGAAGATGTTAGAGGACCAGTTTATTATAGTGCCATTTGTCTCTGGTGTATTTTTCCCTATGCTCTGAGGGCAGATGCACTGTCAGCTACTGAGCTTGTGGGGCCAATAAGCTTCAGCAAATTCACACTGTAAATCCTCTTGACCAATGAGTTTTTATCCATGCTATACTGAGTGTATTCTGCAACGTAAGCTATTTAATTTGCTGTTGCTTCTGTTTCTGACATTTATTTTGTCTTCTAGAAAACTTTCCAGATCTATGTTTGACAAGACCATATGGGAGTAGAAATGTGGATCCAATTACAAATGAAGGAAGCTTACTATGATGGCTGTTAAGATCCGAGTTTTACATTGCCTTTAAAAAGTGTTTGCAGGAACACAAGATAAAGATAAATGACAATTTGGGATTGGTGGAAGTTCTTTAATATCCTGAGGATCACTATAAACTTCACGGAAGCCCAGGAAGACTGGCTGACAATCGTATCAATAGTAAGTGGAAGAAACTATGGATGGCTTCCTAGGATTTGAAGGGAAAAGGGACATAAATGTTGGATGCCACACATAGCCCATTGCCTCAGGAGCAAGCTACCCTGTCTGAGCCTTGGAATCAGATATTTCTCCTAGAACCCCTGGTTCCTTTTAGTGAGGACCATGATTTGGGTGTTAGGTTTGCTCACGGCTACTCTGGTCTTTGCTACTTGGCTTTCTCAGTAAAGCGAGTTAGAAAGTCTATGTACATATATATAAACACACATACACACATGCATACACATGCACACCAATAAACAGACATGTAAATATACATGTGCATGTATCTGTGCACATAAATATATATATATATTTTAGAAATCATGAGTTCAAGTCAAATCTTCAGTTCCAATACACTCCCAAAGTGTACTTTCTTGCCTTCCAGCATTCCATATTTGTACATCCCTTCTTCCACAGTGAGAACTTCTAACCACATCAACATATTTACTCATTTGTACAACTCTTTGGTATACCTGAAGTAGGTTTGGAATTGCTTTGCCAATGCCATTACAATAACAAGTCTACCAAAAAGATTTTTGGATTTCTTTGCAGTTCTTCTTCCCCTCCTACCCCAAGAATGAGGGGATATAGTTAGATACTGTGTTTTTAAGTTACTTTAGTTGTTCTTTCCTTCTTCCTTTACTTTCCTTTAGTATGGCTGTGCTGTTCATTTGAAATGTAATTAGGTTAACGTATTTTAGTTTGTTTTCAGTTTTGGAACTTCCTTCTTATTCATATTGATTTTATTTTTGGAATATGTAGAATATTAACATGCTTTCAAAAGTCAAACTGTACAAAAAAGGTATAATCAGAGATGTGTCACTTCTTCCTGTATTCCTTCTATCCAATTTCCCCAAACCCCTAAAGGCAAATAACTTGCTTTCTGATTTGTGCTTATTATATAAATAATATTCATTTATATGAATCTAAAAAATGTCCCTTCTTTTATACACAAAGTTAGCATAATATATATGTGGACATTTTGCTTTTTTCCCCTTATTAAGTCTCCCAGAAATCATTCCATAACAGTAAATAATGTTCTTCCTTACTGCATAGTACTCCATTTTATGTACATACCACAGTTATTCAACCAATCTTCTATGCTTGACAATTAAATATAGTATTCTATGAATAACTTAATACATGTGTTTTCATATTGTTTCAGATTATTAAATATATACATTTGAAATAAATTCACAGAGGGATTTCTGTGTTGAGATTTGGGTATACATAGTTGCTTAGAGATGGCTAAATTCCCCCTCAATTTTACATGGCTGTGAAGCAAATGGACTGTTTCATGAAGGCTTAACTTTTCAATCAGCAAAGATTGCTCTCCATGTTAGAGAACTTTTATTTTAGAAACTTTTGTGATTATTTTTATTGCTGAAACTTTTTTATTATCCTTTAAGTTCTGGGATACATGTGCAGAACATGCAGGTTTGTTATATAGGTATACATACGCCATGGTGGTTTGCTGCACCCATCAACCTGTCATCTACATTAGGTATTTCTCCTAATGCTATCCCTCCCCTAGCCACCCACCCCACAACAGGCCCTGGTGTGTGATGTTCCCCTCCCTATGTCCATGTGTTCTCATTATTCAATTCCCACTTATGAGTGAGAACATGTGGTATTTGGTTTTTTGTTTCTATGTTAGTTTGCTGAGAATGATGGCTTCCAGCTTCATCCATGTCCCTGCAAAGGACATGAACTCATCCTTTTTTTATAGCTGCATAGTATTCCATGGTGTGTATGTCTCACATTTTCTTTATCCAGTCTATCATTGATGGGCATTTAGGTTAGTTCCGAGTCTTTGCTATTATGAATAGTGCTGCAACAAACATACATGTACATGTGTCTTTATAGCAGAATCAATTATCGCCCTTTGGGTGTATACCTAGTAATGATATGCTGGGTCAAATGGTATTTCTGGTTCCAGATCCTTGAGGAATTACCACACTGTCTTCCACAATGGTTGAACTAGTTTGCACTCCCACCAATAGTGTAAAAGCATTCCTTTTTGTCCACATCCTCTCTAGCATCTGTTTCCTGATTTTTTAAGGATCACCATTCTAACTGGAGTGAGATGGTATTTTATTGTGGTTTTGATTTGCAATTTCTCTAATTACCAGTGATGATGAGCTTTTTTTCATATGTTTTTGGCCACATAAATGTCTTATTTTGAGAAGTGTCTGTTCATAACCTTTGCTCACTTTTTGATGGTGCTGTTTTTTTTCTTGTAAATTTGTTTAAGTTCCTTGTATATTCTGGATATTAACCCTTTGTCAGATGGATAGATTGCAAAAATTTTCTCCCATTCTGTAGGTTGCCTGTTCACTCTAATGATAGTTTCTTTTGCTGTGCAGAAGTTCTTTAATCAGATTCCATTTGTCTAATTTGGCTTTTGTTGCTATTGCTGCTGTTTTAGTCATGAAGTCTTTATCCATCATGCCTGTGTCCTGAATGGTATTGCCTAGGTTTTCTTCTAGGGTTTTATAGTTTTAGGTCTTATGTTTAAGTCTTTAATCCATCTTGAGTTAATTTTTTGTATGGTATAAAGAAGGAGTCAAGTTTCAGTTTTTTGCATATGGCTAGCCAGTTTTCCCAACACCATTTATCAAATAGAGAATCCTTTCCCCATTGATTGTTTTTGTCAGGTTTGTCAAAGACCAAATGGTTGTAGATGCGTTGGTGTTATTTCTGAGGCCTCTGTTCTGTTCCATAGTTCTATATATCTGTTTTGGTGCCAGTACCATGATGTTTTGGTTACTGTAGCCTGGTAGTATAGTTTGAAGTCAGGTAGCATGATGCCTCCAGCTTTGTTCTTTTTGCTTAGGATTGTCTTGGCTATACGGCTCTATTTTTGGTTCCATATGAATTTTAAAGTAGTTTTTTCTAATTATGTGAAGAAAGTCAATAGTTGCTTGATGGGGATAGCATTGAATCTATAAATTACTTTGGGCAGTATGGCCATTTTCATGATATTAATTCTTCATATCGATGAGCATGGAATGTTTTTCCATTTGTTTGTGTCCTCTCTTATTTCCCTGAGCAGTGGTTTGTAGTTCTCCTTGAAGAGGTCCTTCATGTACTTTGTAAGTTGTATTCCTAGGTAATTTATTCTCTGTGTAGCAATTGCAAATGGGAGTTCACTCATGATTTGGCTCTCTGTTTGTCTATTATTGATGTATAAGAAAGCTTCTGATTTTTGCACATTGATTTTGTGTCCTGAGACTTTGCTCAACATGCTTATCAGTTTAAGGAGATTTTGGGTAGAGATGATAAGGTTTTCTAAATATACAGTCATGTCATCTGCAAACAGAGACAATTTGACTTCCTTCCTTCCTATCTGAATATGCTTTCTTTCTTTCCCTTGCCTGATTGCCCTGGCAAGAACTTCTAATACTATGTTGAACAGGAGTGGTGAGAGAGGACATCCTTGTCTAGTGTGAGTTTTCAAAGGAAATGCTTCCAGCTTTTGCCTATTCAATATGATATTGGCTGTGTGTTTGTCATAAATAGCTCTTATTAATTTAAGATATGTTCCTTCAATTTAAGATATGTTCCTTCAATACCTAGTTTTAGCATGAAGGGGAGTTGAATTTTATCAATGACCTTTTCTGCATCTATTGAGATAATCATGTTTTGTCATTGGTTCTGTTTATGTGATGGATTACAGTTGTTGATTTGCATATGTTGAACCAGCCTTGCATCCCAGGGATAAAGCCAACTTAATCATGGCAGATAAATTTTTTGATGTGCTGTTGGATTCAGTTTGCCAGATTTTATTGAGGATTTTGCATCAATGTTTATCAGGGAAACTGGCCTGAAATTTCCTTTTTTTAGTTGTGTCTCTGCCAGGTTTTTGTATCAGGATGATGCTGGCCTCATAAAATGAGTTAGGAAGGAGTCCATCTTTTTCTATTGCTTGGAATACTTTCAAAAGGAATGGTGCCAGCTCCTCTTTGTACCTCTGGTAGAATGTGACTGTGAATCTGTCTGATCCTGGGCTTTTTTTGGTTGGTAGGCTATTAATTACAGCCTTCATTTCAGAACTAGTTATTGGCCTATTCAGAGATTTGACTTCTTCCTGGTTTAGTCTTAGGAGGGTGTATGTGTCCAGGAATTCATCCATTCCTTCTATATTTTCTAGTTTATTCGCATAGAGGTGTTTACCAATCTCTGATGGTAGTTTGTATTTCTGTGGGATCAATGGTGATATCCCCTTTATCATTTTTTTATTTTGCCTATTTGATTCTTATCTCTTTTCTTCTTTATTAGTCTGGCTAGCGGTCTATTTACTTTGTTAATCTTTTGAAAGAACTAGCTCCTGGATTTATTGATTTTCTGAAGGGATTTTCTCTATCTCCTTCAGTTCTGCTCTGATCTTATTTATTGTCTTCTGCTAGCTTTTGAATTTGTTTGTTCTTGCTTCTCTAGTTCTTTTAATTTTGACGTTAGACTGCTAATTTTAGATATTTCCTGCTTTCTCCTGTGGGCATTTAGTGCTATGAATTTCCCTCTAAACACTGCTTTAGCTGTGTCCCAGAGTTTTGGTATGTTGTGTCTTTGTTCTCATTGGTTTCAAAGAACTTCTTTATTTCTGCTTTAATTTCATTATTTACCCAGTAGTCATTCAGGAGTAGGTTGTTCAGTTTCCATGTAGTTGTCTGGTTTTGAGTCAGTTTCTAAATCATAAGTTCTAATTTGATGGCACTGTGCTCTGAGAGACTGTTATGATTCCCATTATTTTGCATTTGCTGAGTAGTGTTTTGCTTCCAATTATGTTGTCAATTTTAGAATAAGTATGATGTGGTGCTGAGAAGAATGTATATTCTGTGGATCTTGGGTGGAGATTTCTGTGGAGATGTCTACTAGGTCCACTTGGTCCAGAGCTGAGTTCAAGTCTTGAATATCCTTGTTTATTTTCTGTATTGTTGATCTGTCTAACATTGACAGTGGGATACTAAAGTCTCCACTATTATTGTATGGGCATCTAAGTCTCTTTGTAGGTCTCTAAGAACTTGTTTTATGAATCTGGGTGTTCCTGTATTGGGTGTATATATATTTAGGATAATTAGCTCTTCTTGTTGCATTGATCCCTTTACCATTATGTAATGCCCTTTCTTTTTTGATCTCTGTTGGTTTAAAGTCTCCTTTATCGGAAACTAGAATATTGCAACATCGTTTTTTGTTTTGTTTTGTTTTGCTTTTTGCATTCCATTTGCTGGTAAATATTCCTCTATCCATTTATTTTGAGCCTATGTGTGTCTTTGCATGTGAGATGGGTCTCCTGAATACAGCACATGGGTTTCAACTCTCTTTCCAATTTGCCAGTCTGTGTCTTTTAATTGGGGTACTTAGCCCATTTGCATTTAAGGTTAATATTGTAATGTGTGAATTTGATCCTGTCATTATGATGCTAGCTGGTAATTTTGCCCAATAGTTAATGCAGTTTCTTCATAGTGTTGATGGTCTTTACAATTTGACATATTTTTGCAGTGGCTGGCACTGGTTTTTCCTTTCCATATTTAGTGCTTCCTTCAGGAGCTCTTGTAAGGCAGGCCTGGTGGTGACAAAATCTCTCAGCATTTGCTTGTCCATAAAGGATTTTATTTCTCCTTCACTTATGAAGCTTAGTTTGGCTGGAATATGAAATTCTGGATTGACATATATATATATATATATATATATATTTTTTTTTTTGAGATGGGGTCTTCCTCTGTTGCCAGGCTGGAGTACAGTGTTGTGATCTCAGCTCACTGCAACCTCTGCCTCCTGGGTTCAAGCGATTCTCCTGCCTCAGCCTCCTGAGTAGCTGGGATTACAGGCACACTCTACCATGCCCAGCTAATTTTTGTATTTTTAGTAGAGACGAGGTTTCACCATGTTGGTCAGGCTGGTCCCAAACTCCTGACCTTGTGTCTGCCTGCCTCGGCCTCCCAGAGTGCTGGGATTACAAGCATGAGCCAGTGTGCCTGGCCTGAAAATCATTTAAGAATGTTGAATATTGGCCCCCACTCTCTTCTGGTTTGTATGGTTTCTGCAGAGAGATCCACAGTTAGTCTGATGGGCTTCCTTTTGGGGACCTTTCTCTCTGTCTGTCCTTAACATTTTTTCCTTCATTTCAACCTTGGTGAAATCCAATGATTATGTGTCTTGGGGTTGCTCCTCTCAAGGAGTATCTTTGTGGTGTTCTCTGTATTTCCTGAATTTGAATGTTGGCCTGTCTTGCTAGATTGGGGAAGTTCTCCTGGATAATATTTTGAAGTGTTTTCCAACTTGGTTCCATTCTCCCTGTCACTTCAAGTGCACCAATCAAACATAGGTTTGGCCTTTCCACATAGTCCCATATTTCCTGAATGCTTTGTTCATTCCTTTTTGTCTTCTTTTTCTCTAATCTTGTCTTCATGCTTTATTTCATTAAGTTGATCTCTGATATTCTTTCCTCTGTTTGATCTATTCTGCTATTGATAGTTGGGTGTGCTTCACAAAGTTTTTGTCCTGTGTTTTTCAGCTCCATCAGGTCATTTATGTTCTTTTCTAAACTGTTATTCTAGTTAGCAATTCCTCTAACTGTTTTTCAATGTTCTTAGCTTCCTTGCATTAACTCAGAGCATTCTTCTTTCAGAGGAGTTTGTTTTTATCCACCTTCTGAAGCCTACTTCTGTAAATTCATCAAACTCATTCTCCCTCTAGTTTTATTCCCTTGCTGGTGAGGAGTTGTGATAATTTGGAGGAGACGAAGCATTCTAGTTTTTGGAATTTTCAGCATTTTTGTGCTGATTTTTCCTCATCTTCATAGATTTATCTACATTTGATTTTTGATATTGGTGACCTTCCGATAGGGTTTTTGTGTGAATGTCCTTTTTTTTTTTTTTTTTTTTTGAGACGGAGTTTCGCTTCTGTTACCCAGGCTGGAGTGCAATGGCACGATCTTGGCTCACCGCAACCTCCGCCTCCTGGGTTCAGGCAATTCTCCTGACTCAGCCTCCCAAGTAGCTGGGATTACAGGCACAAGCCACCATGCCCAGCTAATTTTTTGTATTTTTAGTAGAGATGGGGTTTCACCATGTTGAACAGGATAGTCTCGATCTCTTGACCTCGTGATCCACCCGCCTCGGCCTCCCAAAGTGCTGGGATTACAGGCATGAGCCACCGTGCCCGGCCATGGATGTCCTTTTTGTTGAAGTTGATGTTATTCTTTTCTGTTTGTTATTTTCCTTCTAACAGTCAGGCCCCTCTGCTGCAGGTCTGCTGGAGTTTCCTGGGAGTCCACTTAAGACTCTGTTTGCCTGGGTATCACCAGCAGAGACTGCAGAGCAGCAAAGATTGCTGCCTGTTCCTTCCTCTGGAAGCTTCATTCCAGAGGGGCACCCACCAGATGCCAGCCAGAGCTCTCTTATATAAGGTGTCTGTTGATCTCTGCTGGGAGGTGTCTCCCAGTCAGGAGGCATGGGGATCAGGAACCCACTGGAGGAGGCAGTCTGTCTCTTAGCTGAGCTTGTGTGCTGTGCTGGGAGATCCAATGCTCTCTTCAGAGCCAGCAGGCAGGAATGTTTAAGTCTGCTAAAGCTGCACCTACAGCTGCCCCGTCCCCCAGGTGCTCTGTCCCAGGGAGATGGGAGTTTTATCTATAAGTCCCTGACTGGAGCTACTGCCTTACTTTCAGAGATGCCCTGCCCAGAGAGGAGGAATCTAAAGAGGCAGTCTGGCTACAGCAGCTTTGCCAAGCTGTGGTGAGTTCTGCCCAGTTCAAACTTCCCAGTGGCTTTGTTTACACTGTGAGGGGAAAACCACCTACTCAAGCCTCAATCATGGCAGATGCCCCTACCCCCACCAAGCTTGAGTCAACTTCAGACTGCTATGCTGGCAGCAAGAATTTCAAGCCAGTGGATCTTAGCTTGCTGGCTCCATGGGGGAGGGTTGAGGGAAATGCTGAGCTAGACCATTTGACTCTCTGGCTTCAGCCCCCTTTCCAGGGGAGTGAATGGTTCTGTTTCTCTGGCATTGCAGGCACCACTGGGTTATTAAAAAAACAAAAAACTCCTGCAGCTAGCTTGGTGTCTGCCCAAACAGCTGCCTAGTTTTGTGCTTGAAACCCAGGGCCCTGGTGATATAGGCACCTGAGGAAATCTCCTGGTCTGTGGGTTGCAAAGATGGTGGGAAAAATGTAGTATCTGGGTTGGAATGCACCATTCCTCATGGCAGTCCCTCATAGCCTCCCATGGCTAGGGGAGTGAGTTCCCCGACCCCTTGTACTTCCCGGGTGAGGCAACACCCCACCCTGCTTCTGCTCACCCTCCATGGGCTGCACCCTCTGTCTAACCAGTCTCAATGAGATGAGCCAGGTACCTTAATTGGAAATACAGAAATTATCCACCCTCTGCATTGATCTCACTGGGAGCTACAGACTGGAGCTGTTCCTATTCGGCCATCTTGCCCAGGTCCAGTGTTGAAACTTTTAAGTATTATATTAGTTATTTGAATGTCTTCTTTTGTGAATTAGCATTTGATATATTTTTCCATTTTTCTACCTAAGTCTATCTTAATAAAGTATGCCTCAGATATTATGACAATGAATCCGCTTACATGTTTACAGACATTTCCCCAAATTAAGTGCTTTCATATTTTGTTTGGCATATTTAGATAAATAAGGTTTTAATTATCTTTATTTATATTAGTCCATTTTCTTGCAGATTTTAAAATATTGCTTTAATGCTTGGAAGGTTCTCTTCCATTTTCAGATGATACAAACATCTGATTATTTGGCCTTTTGAAAATATTTAACTCTTTAATCTAGCTACAATTTAATTTGCAATATAGTATAAAGATCTAACATTTTCCCCCAGTAGTTAACCAACTATCCTAGTACTATTTATCAAGTAATTTATTCTTTATCTATGGGAGTATAACTACCTTTATCATATACATGATTTTATTTGTAGGCTCTCTTTTCCATTTCACTAATGTGTTTGTCTATATCTGAGACAATACTGTTTCATTCTAATTATTGTAACTTTGAAGATCTTTTCGATATCTGGGTATGGCATGTCTCCTTCAATATAATTTTGTCAAAACCTTCTTGACTGTTTTCACCTATTATTTTCTCACCTATTTCTTTAATAATAAATTAACTTTGGTGTGATATGGTTGGCTGTGTCCCCACCCAAATCTCATCTTGAATTGTAGCTCCTATAATTCCCATGTGCTTTGGGAAGGATCTGTTAGGAAATAATTGAATCATGGGGGTAGTTTCTCCCATAATATTCCCATGGTAGTGATTAAGTCTCATGAGATCTGATGGCTTTATAAAAGGTTTTCCCTTTCACTTGGCTCTCATTCCCTCTTGCCTGCCACCATGTAAAATGTGCCTTTTGCCTTCTGCCATGATTATGAGGCCTTCCCAGCCACATGGAACTGTGAGTTCATTAAACCTCTTTTCCTTTATAAATTATCCAGTCTCAGATATGTCTTTATTAGCAGGAGAACGAGTCAATACACAGTGTGATTTAATCAATTATTTGTCCAGAGCATATCACATGTATTCATTTCATATTTGTATTTGTGGTCTCAGCAGAGTTGATAGTTTTCTTCATGTTGGTCTTCATGTAGCAGGTGTATGTTCCTGTAGGTCAGAAGTTCAGTTGGCTTGGATGATTTTCTGCTCTGGTTTCACAAGGTTGAAATCAAGGTGTCATCAGGATTGCAGCATTTTCTGTCTCTTAACAATGCTTAATTCTAAGGTCCTATATAGCTTCATTTGTTCTCCTTGTGGATCTTAATATTTATTTGGGAGATGTGAGGATATCTGGAATCAGGCTACTGTTATTATTCTTTAACTTAATTTTTACAACAGTTTTATAAGTTATTATCACTTCTCAGTCCATTAAATAAGAGAAAACTGGGGCCCACAGAAGTTAAATATTACTTAAGAATGAGGTAAGTGGGACACCTATGATTTGCTGATACACATTTAATAAAATTTCAGGGTTGAAGAAACTGTAACATTTCCATTGCTCAGTGGCCACTGAAATTCCTGCTTGAGTATCTCCAGTAATAAGGGACTCATTGCCTCTGAATGAGCCTGCTTCATTTTTGGATTCTCTAAATATGGCTAAAAATTATGTTGTGTTGAATTCTGCTTCTACGTATCTTCAACTGTGGTCCAAGTTATGCACTTTGGGGTTGGAGCATAGTTTAAATATAAGCCTCTATCCTTGTTCTAGCCCATTATTGGAAGACAGCAATGCACCATGGTTTTCAATAATACACTTTTAATTTTTTTTTAAGAAATAAAGTTTTTGCCATATTGCCCAGGCTGAAATGCAGTGGTCATTCATATGCATGATCATAGCAAACTGCAGCCTCAAATCCTTGCCTCAAGTTTCCTAAGTAGCTGCAATTGGCTCAATCATACATTTCTGAGGGCCCTTCATCAAATGGCCACATTGTTTTACTTGCTTTACTTATACCTCTATTGTGTGGTAATGAACACAGTACTTGGAAAATGCCAACATAAAATAAAGTAGGCAATTTGTTGTCCTACTTTGGAAATTATATCCTGTGTATGTATATTTTGGGGTATGTTTATCTATGATTACATACAAGTTGTATTAATTTTTTGGAACATTATGTCACTCTGTGGGCCACATAGGTAGTGGTTAGGAAAATTCCTAAGTCTTTTTCCATATGTGATGATTTGCTACAGCTACTGTACTGTAGTAAATGCTGTAAAATGTAACCACTGGGGGAAACTGGGTAAAACGTACATAGGATCTCTCCAAACAATTTTTGCAACTTCTCATAAATCTATAATTATTTCCAAATATTTCCCCATGAAGTCCTTGTGCAATTAGCCGTCTGACGCCAAGAACTGGACTTCCATATTTATACCAATTCAATTTCATTGTATCCAATCCTGCCCATTCTTTCAGGCTGCTGAGATTTCACTTGGACCTTGATTCATCTACTGTAACACTGTTTCTTTTAAAAAATAAATCAAAAATATAAATCATAACTCCAATAATATTAATAAAAATTAAAATGTGATGAACAGGACTGAAAGCAGAGTCCTATTGCCTGGCACTCAAATCCTCCCCCTAAATTGATGATTCTTAAAGCAATACTTTTAAAGCTATATGACAAGCTATTGGGAGAATACAACCCCTTTTCTTTTAGCCATTTAACATTTATTAATGCACACCTACCTGAAAATGTAGTCAATCATTTGAGGATCTTATAAAACTTAGGATTTTTACTTCAGATAAATGGATCAAATAATCTTCTCTTTCAATACATCATCTTCATTCTTTCCCTGCCTTTCCACCCCCTACCCTAGTCCTTTTCTCAAAGAATAAAATCCACATAGGTACCTTTTAATATATTCCATTGTTTCATCTCAGTATCACCAGTACATAATGTTACATGCTTTCTATTAGCTCTTTGTCAGCATGTATTGGCATTTTAATTTTACCTTAGTGTTTTTTCTCTTCTCCTCAGACAGGAAAACAATACATTTGCCAGTTGGCTGCCTGTATGTTCCTAATAATAGACTGACCTAATTGTAAGTATATTCACTGAACATGGGGAACTTATCACCTACAGTGGGGCATAAAAAGATTATTTCTGGGCTGGGTGCGATGGCTCAAGCCTGTAATCCCAGCACTTTGGGAGGCTGAGGCGGGTGGATCACGAGGTCAAGAGATCAAGACCATCCTGGTCAACACAGTGAAACCCCGTGTCTACTAAAAATACAAAAAATTAGCTGGGCATGGTGGTGTGTGCCTGTAATCCCAGCTACTCAGGAGGCTGAGTCAGGAGAATTGCTTGAACCCAGGAGGCGGAGGTTGCAGTGAGCCGAGATTGCGCCATTGCACTCCAGCCTGGGTAACAAGAGTGAAACTCCATCTAAAAAAAAAATATATATATATATATATATATAGTATTTCTAATTAAGATAGCAATGAGAATATTTCATAGGAATTTATCTCCTGTAAAATTCTTATATAGTAATAAACATCCACATAAGCTCAATATAGTGAAAGACACATTATTCTCAATGGAAAATCAAGATATTTTTAAATGAAAGCCTGTCATATTTAGACATATATCAAATCCCTGCTCCCAAAACAAATAGAACAACAAAAAACCTGAAGGCTTACTGTAATTAAGTAGACATTAGACCAAATACAGGACCTATTGGAACAGCTACACTTTACAAAGGAGTATAAATTTCACCTGAACTTTATTTGCTAGTTGTTATTACCAACAGAAAATGCTGATGCTCTTCGAGTCACCAAGAAAGGCTTCATCCTCTAAGATACAAAAAAGTTTAATATGTCTTCAGATTATAGAAAAATGATATAGCAAAACTAATCTGTATGCTCATTTGTATATTAATTGCTGTGCTGGTTATAAGAATCTGTGCACATAATAACATGGTGTAGAACACACACACACACACACACACACACACACTGTCACAGTACCAATGTCAGTTTATTGGTCTTGCTACTGTGCTGTAACCAGGGAAAACTAGATGAAAGGTACACAGGCTCTCTCCAAACAATTTTTGCAACTTCTTCTAAATCTATAATTATTTCCACATTAAAATAAAAACATTCCAAACCTACATAATCTATTCACTGTATAGTTTATCCCACAAAAGTTAGCTCAGTTATCATTCAACCAGTATTTGCCAAGATTAAACATAAATTTATTGCCTTTAGTCATTTCTAGAATGAGGCAGGACTATAAACAAATAAACTAGTTTAGAAGAATTACTGAATGTTAGGAGTTTTGTGATTAAATGAATAAAGTAACCTTACAAAGTTAAAGTAATCAGTCAATTTTCAGCAAGTAAAAGAAAGAAAACCCCCAACTCTAAAAAGTTAGGTCTGCTAATTAAGGGGTTAAAGCCTTCTTTTTGTTTTTTTTTTCCTTATTACATGAACATGTACTGCATCACAGGTCATTCCATACTCAAATAATGCAAGAGGCAAGGTTCTCAGAGTCTTCTATTCATTTATTTTCAGGAAGATACTCCTCAGGAAAGAATTAGAGTTGCATGTGGTTCTCTGTTGTTCACTGTGATCATAGTCAATGCCATACAGCTAAACTGTTGGGCATACTCAGCTGGCAGATTGGGAGATCCTCACAATTCTAAATTTAAACATATGAACCTGGATAATTTGGTATTGTGTACATAAAGGGATTACACACACACACACACACACACACACACACACACACACACACGAAACTGACCCAATAGTCTCATAGTTTTTTTTTAAATAAACATAGAAATTGCCCCATCTGGTTTTAAAACTTGAAACTTACATTTGGTTTATTAGAGTTCCTTCCTCAGGAAACCACCTTCAGACATCTCAAAAGAAAAAAAGTATTAAAAGAACTGAAACTCACCAGATCTCCACATCCAGACAATGAGATGCCAGACCCTTCATTCATCATGATTGCTTCCTTACCCCTCCTCTCTAGTTCCTGTTTTCTTACACACTGTTAAATTTCTTCCCTGCTGTGTAAACCCCTAGCTGGTCAGGGAGATGGATTTGGGACTGAGCTCCCATCTCCTTGGCTGCAGCACCAGATTAAAGCCTTCTTCCTTGGCAGTACTCATCATCTCAGTCACTAGCCTTCTGTGCAGCAAGGAGCAGCAGGACCTAGACTGAACCCCTGGTGTTTCGGTAGCATGCACATATATACATACATACATACATATGGATGGTGGAATTACTTTATAGAGCCAGAGTGTCTGAGTGACAACCTATAAGAGGGTGAAGTCTTGTAGCAGCTCACACTGTGAATAAGCACAGTGAGGAATATGAGTAACACTTCGGATATATTAGCATTCTTTAGCTAATATTATTGACAGTCTATTGCTAGAACTTGAGTCTTATAATTAAGCAAGCCATGAAAATTTCTCATGATCCTGTAGATCATCATATTAAGCTCCAGACCAAACATGTAGGCCACAGAATGACAAAGATTTTTCTTCTATATTTTCTTAATCTTAATCTTAGACTAACCATAGACATCAGATTGAATTTTTAAGCACTTTCATAAAATTAAAAGGCAAGTAAAAGAATGAAATTTGGGCTCCTACAGGTCATGTGATACCAAAAGAGCAGAAATAAATGAAAAAACCATGGATCGTTGAGTCAGAGAGCCCTGGATTCTAGATAAATACCTGGCACCAATAAGCTTAAGAGTGTGTGAGAGTTATTTAGGCAAATTAAGTTAGAGGAGATTATGTCATGGTTACAAACACTCTCCTTCCTCCAACCCTGCCTTGAATCTCAGGAGTTTATCAATTAATCTGTGTGTCCAACACCAGTAAGCACAGTGGTGCTATCCAATCTAGCCATTCAAAGATCAAGGTGATAAAGACTCTGTCTTGAAAAACCTTTCAACAATGCAGGAGGATGGGTACACAAACTCTTAATACTTCCCTGGCTCTTCTGTTCACATTTCATTGATGAAAACAAATCTCACAGCCACACCTAACCTCAGAAGATGTAGAGAAGTACAATTGATAAAGGCAGAAGAGAGCCGAATGCCTAGGCAAATAGGGAAAGGTCCCCAGAGAGTCTCTGACCCATCCCACAAGTCTTTAGAGTAGATGCTTTGTGCAGATAGGGGAACCAGCAAAGGGGGCTCATCTAGGCATGCCCCACAACCACTGGGGGGAATGGGGTGGAGCCACCAGGAATTCATGCCTCATGAGGGGAAGGAGTTGGGCCTCTTCATCTTGTGTGTGGTGGCCTGGTATTCAATTTTTGTGAGGTGGAAACCTACATACAGCACCCCTCTCTTTGTTGACAGCTTTCTTTTCACTTAATAAATTCCATCCTCGGCTGGGCAAGGTGGCTCACACCTGTAACCCCAGCACTCTGGACGCTAAGGTGGGTGGATCACGAGGTCAGGCAATTTAGACTAGCCTGGCCAACATAGTGAAACCTCATCTCTACTAAAAGTACAAAAAATTAGCTGGGTGTGGTGGTGGGTACCTGTAGTCCAAATTACATGGGAGGCTGAGGCAGGAGAATTGCTTGAACCTGGGAGGTAAAGGTTGCAGTGAGCCAAGATCATGCACTGCACTCCAGCCTGGGCAACAGTGCGGGACTCCATCTCAAAAAAAAAAAATCCATCCTCCTCACTGTTCCATGTGTCCGTTTGCCTAATTTTTCCTGGTTGTAAGACAAGAACTGGATTTAGCTAAACTAAGGAGCAAAAAATCCTGCATTACAATCTTTTCATGTGCCAGAGGAGAACAGGAAGATTCATAAACAACTCCAGTTACTGCCACATTTTCTTAAATCTTTCAACTTTAGTTTCCTTCCCTGGAAAATCAGGAAGATGATACCTAAATTAGAGGATGCTTTTACTTATCACTTCACAGTCACAATCAGACCCCTGGTACCACACTGCCTAGGTTGCAATCCCAGTTTTAAAGCTTGTTAGCATAACCTTGGGCAGTTTTCTTAATCTCTCTCATCTCAGATTTCTCATTTGAAAAATAATGTCCATGCTTATTACTGAACTGTGAGGATAAAATCAGTTAATATAAGCAAAATGTTTAGAATAGTGTCAAGTTCATAGTAAGGACACTTAAGTATTTGCTCTTGGCCCCTGGCATGGCTTTGGAATGTACAGTACCCTCTGTGATTATTGGTTATCATTATTATTACTATAATAGAAGCCTGGGGTGCTGCTGTCCAGCATTGACTTACTGAATACCTGTGAAAAGAAAGTCAGTAAAAAAATCAGATTCCATCAAATGAGTTGGAGTAGATTATGTAGAATTTTCAAAGGTTCACTGAAGTATAAGTTTAGCAATAAGCTGTACAATAGGGGTAGTCCCCAGAAAATTAGAAGTTTCCTGAGGTGGGAGCATCTACTTGCTTGCCACTAATGTCCAATGTTAAGACTGAGCTGAGTATTTGTGGAGTGGGATGGGTTGGAATGGTCCAGCATAATTGCAGTGATTGCACTGCAAATAACAATGTCTAATCAGATAGGAAGTCAGGCAGAGACTGGCTTCTTCAGCACACTCATACAACTGGGCTAGCTACAACACTGAAACTATTTTTAAATTCAAAGGTGGTTTTTAAAAACATGGAATTTTATTTATCTTTTTACCTTAGAGTATTTGATAGTTTTAGATGCTATTATAAAAGTAGCATCTTTTAAAAATTTTAATTTTTGTTTGTTGCTAATATATATACAACTGATTTTAATATATTAACCATCTAGTTTTCCAATGATAAATTTAACCAAAATAACACCTAAAAAAATAAACCCTGCTTTCTGCAATTTTAAAATGAAGAGAACAAAATTATATTTAAGTTTATAGAAATCTAAGCCAGAGTAGTTTATAGAAGTATATCATCACTAGGTATGAAAATATAATTTAAACACAGAGAGACCAGGAGACTATAAATTCATAAATGAATAAAGCACATATGACACCTTTATTTCTACTTTTTTTTTTTTTTTTTAAATACAGGGTTTCACCATGTTGGTCAGGCTGGTCTTGAACTCCTGACCTCAGGTGATCCGCTCACCTTGGCCTCCAAAGTGCTTGGATTACAGGCATGAGCTACCACGCCCGGCCTTCTACTGCATTTTTAATGACACCATTAGGCTTACAATGCTTGTCAATTAAAGCCTTAAAGCTTATGTATTTTTTTAAAACATAAATGGATGTTTACATTTAAAAGTAGTCTGTTCTTTTAAAGTCTTTATAGTGTTTGCTTAGCAACAAATATACAAACATAACATAAAGATAAATCATCCTTACCAGCGTTTAGAGAGTTACAAACTGAATAGAGTTAGGTTCAAATTAATAAAATTTACTTGTATCATATACAATGATAATTTTAATATACATAACATACGTTACATATATAAACACACTAACATGTAACTTTTTATATTATATAACTCCTTAGCAATGTTATCTCAGCAAATATGAAGAATTTCAGAAGTTCATGGAAAATACATATTATAGAGAAACTATATATGGATTTCAATTGTTGTGTTTTGCATCAAACTAAACTTGTACTAACTTGTAACATGTCTGAACAGGATCTATTTTGAGGCACAAAAAAGGATAACAAATCAGTCTGACAAAAGTCCTTATCAGAGCAATGTGAATTCTGCTAAAATTGAAGCAAGAACATCAAATTTTTGGGGAAGCTTGGGTGGGAGAATGGGGAAATCACTGCTGCTTTACAAAATGTTTGTGGGGACAATGCCCTAAAGAAATCAGCAGTTTACAAATGAATAATTTATTTTAAGAAAAGATGAGATGATGTTGAAGATGAAATTCACTACAGAAGACAAATCACATCAATTTGCAAGGAAAAAAAAATCTTGTTTATGCCCTAATTGAAGAGTACTGAAAAAAAAAATATCTTGTTTGTGCCCTAATTGAAGAGTACTGATGATTAATAGCACAAACCATAGCCGACACCACAGACATTCCAACTGGTTCAGCTTAGACAATTCTGACTGCAAAATTAAATTTGAGCAAACTTTCCACTCAATAGGTGCCAAAATCATTGTGCTTAGACGAGCTGCAGACAAGAGCAGAGCTTTCAATGGAAATTTTAAACAAGTGAGATCAAGGTCTTAAAGCTTTTCTTTGAAGGATTATGATAGGAGATGAAACATGGCTTTACTGGTATGATCCTGAAGACAAAGCACAATCAAAGCAATGGCTACCAAGAAGGGGAAGTGGTCCAGTCAAAGCAAAAGCAAAGCAGTCAAGAACTAAGGTCATGGCAACAGTGTTTTTTTTGGGGTGCTTAAGTCTTTTTGCTTGCTAACTTTCTGAAAGGCCAAAGAATGATAACATCTACTTATATTATGAGACTGTTTGGGGAAAGCTAGCCAAAACTTTAGCAGAAAAAATGTCCAGGAAAGCTAGGGAGTCCCTCTCCACTATGACAATGCTTCTGTTCATTCTTCTCATCAAACAAGGGCAATTTTGCAAGAGTTTCAATGTAACTTCACTAAGACATCCACTTTACTGTCCTAATTTCACTCATTTGGACTTTTGTTTCCTAATCTTAAAAAAATCTGTCAGAGAACCCATTTTTCTTCAGTTAATAATGTAAAAAAGATAGCACTGATGTGGTGAAATTCCCAAGACCCTGTTCTTTAGGAATAGAACAAATGTCTGGTATCATTGCTTACAAAAGTGTCTTGACCTTAATGGAGCTTATGCTGAGAAATAAGGTTTATAGTTTTTATTTTTATCTTTTAATTCAATTTTTCCATGAATATCTTGAAGTCCCCTCATATTTATATAATAATGACCTCTCAAGTATGCTTAGTAATTAATCTTACTTACCCATGTCACAAAACAGGCTAGTTAACACACAGAACATATCTAGAAGAATAATACTAAACAAAAAATAAAATGATGTAGCTTTATATCAAAGTTTTTCATAGGCAATAAAATAAATGTTCTGAAATATTTAAATACATTTGGTTTTGAAAGACAGGGCAATAAAAAGATTTAATAAAATTATATATTTTACATATATACATAAAGAAGATATTTATATTCTGACATGTAATATATTTACTTGTAAGTTCCATGAGAGAAAGGACTTTGTTTCCATTCTTTGCTATATCCCTTGTGCCTAGAAGTTAACATAGTAGATGCTCAAAAAATAATTCTTGAATAATGAAATGAATTTCAGCACATATTTCAGTAAGTTTTGAAACACCTGTATTCATGACTAAAAGTTAACATAAATTTAGATCTGGAATATTTGAATGTCCCCTCTTTTAATTTAGGCAGAAAAGTGAAATGCTATGGCAAAGCATATGCTTCACTCTCTTCTTCATAGAGTTGCTTTTCCCCTTAACCATGTTATCTGCCTCTCCTAGCAGAAAGTAAAATTCCAAACGTCTACAACAATTATTTCTTTGAGGAGACTGTTGAACATTGTCTCAAAGAGCGTTTTTTTTTTTTTTTTTTTTTTTTTTTAAGCCTGTAGGCAAAATCTAAAAAGGTTAATGACTCAACCAAGCCGGAGTTGCTCAGCAATCATGTCAACAGTATCTATCTACTGTTCAAGGTCAGTTTGTTCAAGTACTTCCCTGAAATCACATGCTAAAGTCATTGTATTTATATACTTTTAAAAAATAAACTCACATGAAACAATTGCTCCTATTGTATTAGACTCTACTCTCAGTGAGGAGGTAAAATTAAAAGCTCCTCTAATACTTCTAAAGTAGTAGAGTCTCTAGGTGACTGGTATGTGCTGATATGCCAAGACTATAGTAATTTTGTTCAGATTTGTTTAATATTTAAGGTAAGCATGAAGTTAATTATTTAACTTCTTAAGGACTTGTTACATAATAATATTTAAATATTCTCTTTGACAAGAAGGCTTATTTCATATTACCTTTTAATAAAACAGTTATGGACTCAAATTTTGGGTAAGTTAAATTCTAGATTAGATGTTTGATCTAGACCTTTGATTTAAACAATTTACATGAAAGAGTTTTTCTGGTTAAGGCTGAACTTATCAGTTAGTTCTGTAGATTTTTCTTAAAATTATCTTCTTATATTCCATTCCCTACCTCTGTATTTTCCTTCCTCTCCTGTCCTCCAACAATAATCCTATCTTTTCCTGAAATATGGAACTATATTCTAGCTTTAAAGAGCAGACCTTACTCATATTGTTTATCATTACCTCTCTTAAAGCATGGGGCTCCACAGCATCTTTGATCCCTGATAAAATACAAGTCCCAAGACACCAGAATTTTTTTTTGCTTTAAGAAAAGGAGACTTAAGTGTAGAATCCATCAGGTTAAAGGAGAAATGTTTAACTTAACGTATAGGTAATGTTATGTTGATTTTACAGATGAGGCTACAGCAACCCACAAAACGTAGCCTCATACAAGTTACCAGAACTTTTATCATTTACGTATCTGGTAATCTTCTTTTTCTTTTAAACTGGGTGAAACAGTTCAAAGATAACTGATGTTATAGATTATCTTACATTTCTTCGGGTGGGTTAGTCAATTCACCTTTTTTCCTTTTACAGTTGACCTCAGAAACAAACACGGGATAGAATCAATTCTAAGACATATAGAAATATTCAAAATCCATTTCTCTTAGTTGATTTCCAAGGCAGAGAGAGTAAACAGCCTTCTCCCAGCTTTCTTATTTTCCACAGCTGAGAGTGTAGGATGTTTACAGTATCTGTCACTCAGTGCTTTCTAGGGTGGGGTTGGCGGTCAGCAGCACAAGCCTCAGGAAACCCAGCACCATTTCAAGATACCATAATATGTCACAGGAAAAGATCAGAAAAGTATACTTGGGACTAAATTATGGCTCTTTTAGGAGTAGGGCTGGAAGGGTGGGTGGGGAGGCCATAGGACTGACTTTGTGCTGCCTGCTCAGTTCTTGTTTTCTTCCTGTTTTGCACATCCTAGGATATTCCTAAGGTCTCTAGCTTTGGGCTTGCACACTCGTGGATTTGGTTAATTTTGAATTTTCAATATTCTGTGCTTTCCCAAAATGGTCTCAAAACATTCACCAACCCCCTTCCTTAAACAGTACACATTCACCAACCCCCCTTCCTTTCTGACTATGAGGAGACATGAAATGCAGCTTCACTCTCTGAGCTATACAACTTTGTTTCGGCTCACTCCTGCACAGAACTGAGAATAATGGCTAAACTGCCCAGCTAAAGAGAAGACCATCCAACAATTTAATTACCAAAACTTAGTTACCTTGATGATGGGTTACATAATAATATAAATTCAATCAAATGAGCAAAAAGTAAATACGTTAGAATACAACTTATATGCATAAAGTGGTATATTGCAAATTGCTAATATAATGCTAAAATTAAAAAAAAAACATATTTGGAAGGAAGTAAACCTGCAATAGAGGCATACAGAAGACCAGAGTCAGCTGCTTCCTAAAGTTATTTTTCTAAAAATGACTTATTCAAATAGTTCTTGGACTTCATTTGCTAAGCTGGACTAGGTAGACAAAATACTTGGGTGAAGAAGAAAGTCATCATTACTATACATTACAGAACAACCAACATGATAAGAGACCATATTGTAAACCAAAGTGGCACATAATTCCAAACTGTTACAGGACATTATTCATTTCATTCAATCACTCATTCAACAAACATTTGGGAGTGCCTGACATATACCAGCAATGTTTTAAATTCTGGGTGATGAGAAATGAAGCATATTACCTTTACCTTTGAGAAAGACACAGCCCAATTTGCAAGGTAGACACATACACCATTATTATAAGTGTTATGATGGGTCAAAAGACACTTGTGAGTTGGCTGATAGCCTGGCTGAGTCTTGAAGACTGAATAAAATTAGCGAGGTGAAGATGGTGCTAATGGGGATTTGGAAGGGATGGGTAGTGAAGAAGACATTGTAGCTTAAAGTGTGTCAGAAAGAAGTTATCCGATGGAGAAAGAAAAACAAAGGTAATGTATGCTGAGACCTTTAAGAATTCAGCAGAGGTGGAGCCAAAGATGTACATGGGTGAAGGGTAAGGGGAGAGGCACAAGGGAAAGACAGGGGTCCTTATGTGCCAGGGTAAAGGGTTTGGGCATTATCTCCAAATGATGGGTGCAATTGAAAGACAGTAAGCAGGCAAGTGGGATGTTTGTGTCTTAGAGAATTTACTCCAGTTTTAAGGCGGCAGGTAAGGAAAACAGGAAAAGAATCACTGCAGTAGTGTAAGGGAGAACATGCAAGAGCCTTAATTAGGGAAGACCCAGTAAGAACACAGAGAAAATGAATACCAGAAATTATAAAGACAAGAAAAACAGCAGAATTCAGTGTGACTAGTTGAGGGGATAGGCACTGTGGAGACGGAGAAGTCATGGGTAATTCACAATCCTGGCTTGGGCGACAGACTCTTTCAGGCAGGAGGGAAATAATAGGAAGAAAAGTAGTGAAGGAAAGAGCCCTGAGAATAATAACTTGAATGGGCTGGGCTGCAAAGTTTATGACCCCATGCTTAGTGAATACTGAATTCTGTCATCACCGAAAGGATTAAAACATTTTGAAGACTAAATCATACAAATCTCTTCTTTATTCTGTTTCCACACTTCTGCTTACGCTTCTACCTGGCAAGTGCCCATACAGTCTTCAAATCCCAACTCAAGTATTCGCTCTTGTGAAACCTCTCTGGTCATCATCATCCCTAACACCCATACCCCTCCCCCAACCTGGGGAGAAATTATTCATTTTTCCTTTTACCAATATTATACTGTGCCTAGGTCACATAACTGCATATGCCTAGATCACAGAACTGATACTTTATTACAATTATTTGTTTATCTATCTATTGCTCTACTAAGGAAGAAACATCGTTTCATTTAACTTAACTTCATTTCATTAGAAGAAATTCACAACACGTATCCAGGATTTGTTTGGTACTAAAGGAGGTTCTCAGTGGAGATCTGATGAATGAATGAATCAATGATGCCATCTATCAATGCCATCTACCACCTGACAGTCTGATAACAATGTTAAGATGATTATTCAGGTTTTAAAAATCTCTAAATAAAAAATATTTACCAGTTTCTAAAATTTTGTTTTTATTCCCCAAAAATTCAAGGTGAGGTTGTTTTACTTTTCTAAGAAACTCATAGCTAAGAAGAGAAAGCAATCTCTCCTTAAATGGCAGCATGAACTCCCAGAAAGTTAACCTTTTATGAAGGCAGCCTAATCTTTAAATTTTATTTTCATGATGGATTCCAAGTGAAGAAAACCCAGGATACATAGTAAATGCAGAGAAAAAAATCCATGTAAACAGTTTAAAAATAGACAAGAATGAAAGAAAATGGCCATAAAAGTTAGGTACCAATATTGAAAAATCGTTTAAGAACTTAAAATTTTCTACATGGAAAGAACCATACCTTATTAAATAGTCACTAAAATAATAATAGCTACATAAAATGATGATTTTAACTACTTAAAGTCTAGTCTGAAAAGCTCCTTTTGTAACATGAAATCTACTCTTTTGCTTCAGTAGGGCTTCTGATGTAATAGGCATTTTAGTCACACAAAACCAATGTCCAATAAACTAGCATTTGGTCATTTACAGTTCTGAATGAAAACACATTCATTTCATATGTAGATTATATTTTATCAAATTTGTCACATTCTGCATCAAAAAAATCTTATTTAACCATTGATTAAAAAAATATTTGGCAGTAGTAAATATCACCTTTCAGGACTCCAATTCCCAACTTCCATTTTTTAAATTAAAATGTAGCAACTTTACAGTATGTAAAGTTTTTAATTTAAAACTTACATTTTAAAAAGTAAAATGTAGCAGCTTTACAGCCATAAATGATTCACTGTTCCCAGATTTGAAGCTTAATATATTTTGTGTACGAGGATTTTTGGCAGCTCAGCCCTGCCCAGTCATGGGCTTTACTAATTCTTAACGTCAGGCTTCAGGTCTCCTACAATGGTGGATTTTAGAGATGGAAAGAAAATTCCTGGGTGAGGGTGCTTCTTTGCTTCTTATTCTATTGGCATTACCTTCACAAGCTACTTTGTCACCTGCTCCTTTCCTTTGCCTAGTCTAACATTTGCCATTTCATCTTCCATTTAGCTTTCATCTTGCCCAGTATATGGGATGAACATTTAACAAGAAATTATCATCCCCTCATTGAAAGCAAGATCCAAACCTTCCATATGTAACAAACACACCCTTAAGGAATATATGAAAATTTCCAATAAAAAACTATGAGAAAATCATAATGAAAATGTAACAGTACATACTCTATTTTAAGTCTCCTTCACTTACAGTAACTAAAGGTTCTTACACTCATTTGTTTTTATTTACCCTGGATCCTAAAGGAAAATTACAGCATAGAATAACTCATCATAGTTAAAATATATGGAAAATCAACAGTAATGTGATGTTACTGTAGATAAAAGGACAAAATATGTTCATAAAATTTATGGAGATTTAGTCAGCTCAAAAATTCCATGGTTTTATGAAAATATCCTTTGCTCTGAGAAAGTCTACTTCCTCTTTAATTAACTTTCTCATGTTCATCCCAGAGAAAGCTCTCTCCACTCTGATCCAAAATTATGATACTTTGAATCTGTGCTTGATGAGGTTCTGTCTCAAGTTATCACTCTAGCTTACATTAACCTGTTTACATTTAAAATTCAGTAAATTCTATAGTGGAGGGAATAGCTGGAATTCCATATCCTCTTTCTATAGAATGCTGTGGACAGAATAAAAAAAAAGTTAGGAGACCAGTCAATCTGACATAACCTATTCTATCATGGTTTCCTTAAAAATTCTTTGGGCTTTTGATTCCTGTATTTTTTTTTTTGCTTTTTTGCACTTACTATTTCATTACATACATTTTTTTTTTTTTGCACTTACTATTTCATTACATACATTGTTTGGTCAGAAGAAAAAAAGACAACCTTGTTCTGATGAATTCATATATGTGAGAATATATATATGTATATACACATATTTAAACTGCTTATATTCGTTTTAAGTGTGCAAATTTTTAAAAAAATTAATATTATGAAAGGTTAATTTTTAACAATATGAGTTTACATTTGGATTTCCAATTAAAGTTATTTAAAAAAAATAAACAAGATTTTCTTATAGACAATTTTTGGAGTCTTCTCCCAAATATATGATCAAGGTTACAAGCTACATAACATTCTGATACTTCGGATTACAATAAATAATTGTGGGTCTTATATTTAAAAGTTAGCTAATATTAGTTTACAGCAATGGTGATGGGATTTGTGACACTATGACAAAACGGAAGATATTCTATCCAGTGTCACTGAATTGAAATATTAATTTAAAAACTTAATCTGCATATGTTAATAATTGCTTTTTAATTTAATCTGGAAAATAGCAGTCCTGACAATATTTTAGTTATATCTTGAATATTTACTACAGGCATATTGGAATAACTTTGGAAACAACTGTCACTGCTACAGAATATCAGATTATAATAATACTTGGTATGAGTTCTAATTTTAATGAGGATTTATTGTTTCAATGAAGAAGTTTTACCAGTATAAAAGCTACTTTGACCAAATACTGTCTATTATGTATCAAACACACAAGTAAGCAACCACCCATCTCTGTATTTAACACAGTATATGTGCTTGTGTGTGTGACAGGGAGGGGTATCTGGAAAGCTACCCAACAAAATGATAGTGAGTTACCACTGGAGAAAAGTGGAGTGGCTGGAACTGGAACTTGGGTATCAGAGAACATTTCAACCTTATTGGCAATTTTAATACTTTAAAAAGAGAATGTACTTATGCAACATGTATACCAATTTGAAAATTACATCTGGTCATTTAAATTTAAATTCTCTTTTGATCCAAATTAGAGATAGGGTTCACTTGAAATTCTGGCTTCCCTAGATATTTAATCAAGTTGATTAACTTTGTGACCTTAAATACTTTTAGAATCCTCTCTGAGCCTCAGCTTTTATAAAATGATAAAACATTATGGTATCTTACAGGGTATGCAAGGTACATTCTCAGTAAGTATACATCCTCAGACGTACTTCATACCACCAGTCCCCAAGCATTTTTCCAGTTTCATGGAAAACAATTTTTTTCATGGATGGGAAGGGGCATGGTTGGGGGAATGGTTTCAGGATGGAACTGCCACCTCAGATCATCAAGCATTAGTTAGATTATCTTAAGGAGGGGGGAACCTAGATTCCTCGCATGTGCAGTTCACAAAAGGGTTGGCACTCCTAATAGAATGTAATGCTGCCACTGATCTGACAGGAGGCAGAGTTCAGGTTGTAATGTTCACCTGCCACCACTCACCTTCTGCTGTACAGTCCAGTTTCTAACAGGCCCTGGCCATGTCCCGGGGGTTGGGGACTCCTGCTTTATCCCATACTGTCAGTATGAAAATTTCCAATTTTACCATGTAACAATGTCTTTTTTCTTCCAGCCTAACTTCATTTTTTCCCGTATTTAGTGCATAGAGCTTTTTCTCAAGCCAAAGGTGGAAATGTAAGGAACACTGGCTGCTTTCTCCATCAGGGCTTATGGCCCAAGTCTCTCTGTTACAGAAAGTGACGTGAAGCCAGGATGGGAGAGGCCTCTTGTCATCCTAGTTGATAAAATGATTCCTTACAAAAAATGTTCTAGAAAAAACAGTAACAAATTTAAAAATAATTTTTTTCAACCTCAAACAGTACCACTAGATGTCACTATAACACAAAACACTGCTGGTAAATTTTCTACACAAGTGTAAAGAAATGCAAAAGTCCACATTCTAAATAAGTGAGTACTGTCTTACAAGGCTTTCCATGCCAGTAACTTACATTGCCATACAGTTACTAAACTGCATATACCAAATAGATGAGAAAAGGCATAAGCCTTACTTTTTTTAAAAAAAAATTGTATAAATAGTGAGTAATGAATGCTAAAGGAGATATAATGCAGTAAGTAGATATTTATGGGTCAGGGACTTCATATTTTCAGTTTGGCCTTTTGGTGGGAAAACTTGAAGGTCCATATGATTACGGTGATCTGTCATTTCACTGAAACAGATTCATCCAGGGAGCAAGTGAGTGAGTCCAGCTGACTGCCTGACACTTAACTTGTTCTATACTCCATATTGGGTTCACCTCTTAAAGACATAAAAAATAACAATTGAAAATTCTCAAAACTAATAAAATTACAATAATAAATTATAATATTAATTTTAGAGGAAATTGATTTTAATAATTACCCAGATATTTTAAAATCCTTTTCATACAATTCTTAATTTCTTGAAGGCAAACTCGTAGCACTGCATTTTGTGTTTCAAAAAATATGGATGTAATGTATATGGCAAAAATAGCACCAAAGGATAGAGGAGAGGTAAGCAGAACTTTAGTGTTGCAAGATTTATATAGGTAAAACCAAAGTTAATTCATAATTTTAATTGCAATAAATAAGCACATTATAGTCCCTATCGTAACCATTATAAGATTAAGAAATGCAGCTTTAAAAAGATAACAGAATTGAGGGAGGACTCAAGATGGCGCTGTGAGAACAACCCAGGATTGGAGCTCGCGTTGAATCCGCAAACGGGACATGGATGAATCTGGAAAACGTCATCCTCAGCAAACTGACAGAAGAACAGAAAATGAAACACCGCATATTCTCACTCATAGGTGGGTGATGAAAAATGAGAACACATGGACACAGAAAGGGGAGTACTAAACACTGGGTTCTATTGGGAGGAAAAGGGGAGGGCCAGTGGGAGGGGGAGGTGGGGAGGGATAGCCTGGGGAGAAATGCCAAATGCGGGTGAAGGGGAGAAGGAAAGAAAAGCACACTGCCATGTGTGTTCCTACGCAACTGTCTTGCATGCTCTGCTCATGTACCCCAAAACCTAAAATCCAATAAAAAATTAAAAAAAAAGATAGAATTAAAATGATAAAGTAAACAACATTTAACACAAAAGAAATCAGGAAAGGAAGGTATGAGGAACAAGCAATACATGAGACAAATAGAAAACAAACAGTAAAGTGGCAGACCTAAATTCAACTGCCTCACTAATTACAGTAAATTTAAGTGGACTAAACACTAATGAAAAAGCTTGTTGGGGCAAGCTATATATATATATATAAAACCTAGACACAACTATATGCTATCCATAAGAGGTACACCATTCAACCTCAGTGGCTTAAGCTTTAATCTAATCAGCTTATTTTCCATTATGATAGTTTGCTTCTCATTAAGTGGAGTCTCCTACAATTATCCACTGTCAACTTGTGAAACAGCAAATGTCTCTATCTTGGTCATTGAAAACAACCTTACAGGTTGATAGGGTCATAATGGGCAATAATCATGTTTACCACATTATATTACCAACTGCACACTCCTCCATGTGGGTAAGCATTACACATACTTCATGATGATGACGACATGCTTTTATCACTTAGATTTGCTTCAGGAAACACAACTGGTACAATATGTTTACATCTGTAATGCCATTAATTACTGTTAAAATTATAAATATTTTATATTCTTTAAACAGTTAGAAAATGTACTAATTCAAATGCATAGAATATTATAAATTCTCCAAATAGTTAGAAAATATACTAATTCAAATGCAAAGATAGTTCTTCCATTGAATTACCTGAATAAACATGTGCTAAAACAGTTCTGGATTAATGATTAATCAGGCTTTCATAATATTAATAGCTAACATTTTTCAGTGCTATCCATGTTTCAAGCACTGTGCAAAGTGCTAATTATCATAACGCTGTAAGTAACCCATGCAGAAGAAGAAGCTGACACTTAAACTTGCTCAGAGTCACCCAAGAGTTAGGTCTAAACACAGATTTATTTTTTCCAGCATCTATGTAAACATGCACAACCTAGACAGAGAAAGTATAAATGTAAGGAATAACATTTTAGTTCTAAAAGCTTGATATTACTATTGATTTTTAAAAGTACTTAAGGCTCAGATGTATCTGAAACTTTTATATCCTCTTACACCTTCATCGAGAACTACATAGACTTTCAAGTTAATTCTCTGGGGATTACACAATATCTTTATCAATCCTTGTCTATCAATGTTTCAATACGCAAAAATGGATCAAGAATCTGCTTCCCTTCCAGAGCTATGAGATATGTCTCCAAAGAAAAAATTCAAATAAAATATAGAGATAACTACTTTTTGTAATTAAAAATTCAAGTCGATGAACTTTTTGAGTTAGTATTTTGCAACTACTACATTTAATATGTAATATATACAGTGTAGGTATGACTGCAGTAAATAGAATTTTATTAGCTTCACTGCTTTTGACTTGGTGATAGTGCTTAAGGTAATTTATTGTAAGGAAAGTGATACAAACCAAAATGCTATATGGGAGTACTGGTCATCAAAATGAAAACAATTTTAACAGTAATTTGATACAATGTGGTATGTGAATGTAATACAGTCATTTAAATGATTCATATGATGTCTATGTATAGTTTAAGTTTTTTTTTTTTTTAAAAAGCACATACTACTACTTTCAGCACATCCACATGATTACATCTGCAGAAAAATGGACAGGTACTGGAAGGTAATAGGCAAAATCTAAAATATTTGGCTTTGAATCGTTAGATGATGAATAATTTTTGTGGGGGACTTTTTGATATGGTTTTCTCAATGTCTCAACAATCTTTAAGACAGCAAAGAGGAGAGCACCTAGACTCACAATGATGAGATTTAGATAATTGAGGTAATGCTCTTTTTAGGTAAGTCAAACAAAAGATGTTGGCTTGCCACATAATAACTGACTTTGCTTTTTAAAATAGGAGCAAGAATGTCAAAGTTTCTCAGGTAGCTGATTATATTTAGGTAAACATGCATAAAGGACTCCTTATATTCTAATACAACTTCTGAAAATGATTTCTGTTCAGGAGCACTAAGGGTGGTTTCCTTGTGCAGTATTTTTTTTCTTTTTTTTTTTTTGGCAATTGTATACTAATATGACAGACTGTTTTGATGAAAACCAGGACCCAGTAGAATTAAGCAAAGAAGAAAAATAGTGCTGACATTTTTACAAATTAATATTAAGATATTTTGGTAGTTTGTTTCAATACTTAGTCTTTAAGTCTTTCTAATTATGTTTATCCACACAGATTTATCACAGATCTTTATTTCTTCCATTATATTAAAATTGACATTTTGCTTCCATTGAATAAAATAAACTCATGATGAAAAGTCTTATAAAAGAACATGCCTTTTGTTACCATTGCAAAATCAAGACTTCTAATCCAGTCTAGTCTATTTCCTCCCAAGCAAAAAAATCTTTGAGGAAAAGCTGACATCCTATTACTTGAAAATTTACAGAAGAATTATACATTTACTTTTCAACCAGTCTGAAGGCTGAAGAGTTTGCAAGGAAAGCAAGAAAATGTTAAAAATGTCTAAACAAAAGCCTGACTGGTTCCAAATCTAGTTGCTTAACCACCAGGGCACAAGTGTGCAGTAAGAGACATCTGGGGCTGAACGCAGCAGAACTTACAAACTTCAGAGGTGTTTCCCCACCATCTCTTCTGTCTCCCCAGAGGGATAAAAATAAAGCAACACTAGCTAAATCTTGAGGAGTGAGTAGTCGCTTAAGAGTTGGGTCAAAAAAAAGAAAAGTAAAATCAAATTAGCTATTTCTTTATCTTACTCAGTGGATATTTGTAGTTTGAGGAGAGAAACTGGACTGCCTGATTGATAAAGCAACTTTCGGTTAACTACAGGCTTCATTTATACTTGATATTCTGGCCTTATTCGTTCTGCTAAGTTGACACATTCCAATAGGGTTGCTTGTGATAAAGTTTAACACATTCCCCTTTATGCTCATTATGTTTTCTCTACAAAGACATATCAATAAATATTTATATTATTTTATCTTTTTGTTTTGAGAGAGTTTATAAGGTTATACGAATGGAGTCAGGAGATCTGAGTTTGAATCTTGGCTCCACTTACTACCTGTGTGACCTTGGGCAGGCTATGAATTTTAGTATACTCAACTTTAAAACAGAGATGGTGGTGATAATAGCAACTCTGTCATTAAGATAAACCTCAAATTTCTTAACTGACAAAATGTAGGTTTTTCTTTGTGTAAAAGATTTTAAGGGTCTACAATGTACCAGCACTGTTTTCAGCTACAGAGACTCAGCAGTGAGTCCCTGATACCCTGGCATTCAAGGAGTCAACTGCGGCAAGAGGAACAGCAGTAGGCTAAATGATAAGTTTGAAGGAGAGCTATTTTAGATGGAGGTGATGGTCACGTAAGGCCTTTCTTACTAAAGTGGTTTTTGACCAGGAAGCTAGATGAAACTGGGGGGCGGAGTGAGTCATATGTGTATATCTGGCATCATATATCTGCCTAATTTTATTTAGGCAAGTTTCCACATATAAGTGTGACATACATTTGTACAGGAAGCTACTATACAGAGAAACAGGAGTTTGAAAGAAGCCTGGGGATTAAAGAGACCAGCAGGAAATTATATAAAGAAGAGGAAGAATGTGTCAGTGGAGAAAAGGAAACTTTTTTCCTCACATGCAGTGTCTGCGTTTGAGCACAAACACTGTGGTCTAGAGGATCCCTAGAGAGTGGAAAGGAAGCTGAGTACCTAGAAGTAGGCTCCTGCAGGGAGCAAGCTCCAAGGGATGATTAAATATGCCTCTCTTCCAGTCTTTCTTAATGGGGCAACTCAACTTTAGACACCGGAATAAACTGCACTGGAAATGAGAAAAGGAACCCAGTTAGGGTTAAGTAGGGTCTTGGGCTGATGATCTTGTTTCTTCACTCACAGTCCTTTTAGATCTGTGCATAGGATATGATTACTTAGAAATCAATATAATAGTCAGCCTAGGTGTAGTATGCACCTAAATAAAGGACTTTCCGAAAATGATTAATTTCTCCCTCTTTATAAACAGTGGGAGAGAGATAGGTGTTGCATAAGCAATTCTTTGAAAACGCTCTCAAAGAATATTAAACTTAGGCAATGTAGAAAAAAAAACAAAAAGAAAAAAACTGACTCATAGTTCTCCTGGGCTTCCTCTTCCCTTGGTGGCAAAACAGTAAAAATTCTCATATGGCAGTTCTAAGTTCAAAGACATTTACTTCAGATGACAGTGCCATTTTTATGTTAACCAGTTATGTGAAAGAAGCTCTTGCTAGTATGTGCTTGAATTATTGGCCTGAGAAGTCTATTATTACTAAATGTTTTAGGAAACAAGATGCTCCAAACTTCAGTTTCTTAGGGATTATGTGTTACATAGTTCAACCAGTTTCCCAATCCATCTAGACCTCAACATTGAATTTGATTTTACATTCTCAGCAATTTGAAAAGCTTCCACTTCTGCACATGCTATTTCCCAGCTCTGGCCTGCCTACTGCTTACTCACAATTAGCTGCTTTACATTCTCACCCCACCCTTCAGCCTCTCTGAGAACCAGGCAATAATGGACATTTCTGGGGGCAACATATAACTAGTACACAACTAACTATATCCTAAACTCTCAGCATAGGGTCTGGTTCAGAGTAACAATTTAATAAATATTTATTAAATGAATAAACAGATGTCTGAAACCCTCTGTCTTGGATCAGCAATTATCTTTTATCTTTTCTGAAAAGGACCTTGGTGAGAAGGTGGGCAGGTATTTATTCAACGGAGTGTTAATTTTTATTTCCTCCTCTTTTTATCTCATTACTAGATGGCAGACAGAGGAAATGTATTAGGCAAAGTCTATATGACTAAGTCTGTCAAGATATCTATGTGGGGAAATTTAGTCTGAATCTGAATACAGTTAGGGAGATTTCACAACTGCTGAACAAATGTACTCTAAAGGAACTGATGGGCCGGGCATGGTGGCTCATGCTTATAATTCCAGCACTTTGGGAGCCCGAGGCAGGTGGATCACAATGTCAGGAGTTTGAAACCAGTCTGACCAGCATGGTGAAAGCTCATCTCTACTTAGCCGGGCATGGTGGCACGTGTGTGTAATCCCAGCTACTTGGGAGGGTGAGGCAGGAGAATTGCCTGAACCCAGGAGGTGGAGGTTGCAGTGCACTTCAGCCTGGGTGACAGAGCGAGACTCCATCTCAACAATGACAACAATAATAACAACAACAACAAAAAAGGGAACTGATGATCTACAGATTCAACCTGGAGGAGAGTGTTGAGAATTAACCTTTACAGGTCTGTCCTTGTTTAGACACTTTCTATGCAACATTTTAATTTTTATTAACATTTTAAACTAGAGGAAAATAAGGGTTTCCAAATTTGACAATAAAGAAGGTAGTAATTATTTTGTAAAAGTGAATCAAGAACCCCAAAAACCTAAGATAGATTAGGACAATAAGCTAAAACTAACTTAATTAGGAAGCATTTCTAAGAATTTTCCTATGGAGGGAAAGGAGACAATGGCAGCTCTTGTGAAGTCTTAGGGATAAATGTGAACACCTACTTCAATTCAGGTAATAGGCAAAAAAAGCACCAACTGGGGCAAAACAGAAATTCATGTGAAAAAGGAAGTTCTGACACTAAGCCCAACCAGAGTAACACTGATGTCTGCCCAAAAAAAAGAAAAAAAAAAAAAAACAACATGGTTTGAGCCAACATTAAGACAATTGTACTATCTTTAGAAATCAACCAAGTATTTATGGAACTTCCACTGGCACTGTTCTAGGCACCAACAGAAAAGTGAGGGGTGGAGAAGTACCAGGCAAAATCCTTGCTTTTAAGGTACTATTTAGTCAGGAAGATTAGCAAGTACAAAACAATGTAATAAAAGACATGAATTGACAGGCTCAACTATCAAGGCAATGAGCCTTCAGAATTCCCAAAGCCAAAGCCCACCCTCATCCCCCCAAAAAAATGGAAACAAAAACCAGAGGGTATATTATACCTCACAGGTGTAGTCCATTAACTGATGTTTGGAACTATGGCCCTATGTCATCAAGAATCTGCTATAAACAAGGTCCATTACTCTCTTTAGAGAAGTAATAGCAATACATTTTAGAAATTGTCTTTTTGGTTTGGTTAGTTGTTTTAGTTTTAAATGAAATATAATTCGTGTATCTGGAAAATTTAATTGTGGGGATTAGCTCATTCCTGAAAGGGGTCAAAAAAATCAGGCACTACTGTACGTAGTTAAGCACTGAGGTGTACAGGCCAATCTGTAACACCTAAGAAGGAAATGAGTGTAATAGGCCAGAGAGATGAGATCCATAACAAACTATAGAGCCAAGCCAGATTTGCAGGCTTTGAGTACTCTGAAGTCATGGCACAACAAAGACTTTGGAGTGCTGATGGGAGGATGTAGTTGGGACAGCAGAGGAGGGAAGAGCTGCTGCTTCTAGATAAAGTGGATGTATAATTTGTATACTTTACCAAAATACCAGCATCATGTTATTCTTTACAGCTATGGTATGCTACATAACCAACAATGGCACATTTCCATTTCAGATGGGGTCTCCAGTGCACAATATTTTCCCTTATATGCACCTATGTTTGAACTTTTAATGCTAGAAAAAAATAATGCCACCCCAAATTTGTGGCCTTTAATCTCAGTTGGCCTTCAGTTAAGCACAGTCTCTCCATAGCCAGCATGTTTTTATTTTTATTAAATGCTTGCATCAGCTTTTCCAAACCTCCACTTCTTCCCTATTTTCATCCCCTTCAGGTGTGACCTACCTCACTTCCTACTTCATGAAGTACGTTCTGACCTCTGTATTACTGTTTCCCAGATCAAATCTATTCTAATGTCCACCCATCCTTTCTTCTTTATAGGAAAGACACCTCTCCTTCTGTTGCAGGCTAATTTCTTGGTCTTCACAACTGCTGATACTGTGGTCTTCTCTCTTCAAATTTCCAGCATAATTTTCCTCTTCCTCTAGAGGCTCCCTTGAGCAACCCTCCTTTATGCCTCTGCAGCATTTTTTTCTGCCCACCTTTAGATGTCCCACTCTCCCATGGTCACAGATTCTGTCCGTGGTTGTCTTCTCACACTGACTTGGGCAGCATGTTCCACCAGGAGCTCTTTTTGAGCAGGCTCCACTCTCCTTGCTTCCACCCTCTGCACATGCTTTTTAGATTTCTGGGTTGTCTGCTCCATTGATACATTTACCCAGGATCTGCTATGTTTCAATATGTTCAGATCTTTCTTTTTGAACTGATTTTCACACTAAGCTCAAAAGACCTTCTTTTACCCACCCCTTCTAAAACTCTCAACAGCACCTCTACCACAGGTTCTCTCATGCAATCACTGCCTCCATTTTTATCTTCATTTGTCAACTCCTTGAAATAAGAGGCTGCATTGTTATTTGCCATATATTTATGTGGGTAAGGGTTCAAAAAACATCAAGTGAATGGATTTTCTATATGTAAAATATGATGTCAGTAATGATATGACTCAGAAGATATCCAAACATTGTCTGGGTGACCAATTGGTGGGACTCCTGTTTGATAAGGATGTGGACCAAGTAATTTAATGGTTCTACCAAGAGAAAGAGTTTATGTTATGATGATCCTATACCAAGTAAATCTCCTTAAAGTTACTGTTTTGAAGACTAGAAATTAATATAGTCTAAATAAAGTATATAATAAAAGTACACTGGTGGTATTGTTTTTTTCCTTCTTATGTTTCCTAGCAGACACTCAAATACTTCAAACACAGAGAAGTAACTTTTGCTCTGTGTTATGGTGGCCTGGGTCACTGGCTAATGAAGACCTAAACCATTCTTTTATTCTATACCTATAAACTTATTAATTATTGGAGAAAAGGGATTTACCTATGTTCCTCAGATGCCCTCTAACTTTCTGCAGAAACTGTAACCAGCCATTTGACACTATCTGGGTGTGCTAGACTTAGGGAAATTTGTGCCATCAGCAGCTTCACTGGAGATATCACGTGGCTGGAAGCAAGGGATGATGATAAGAACATCTTTTCCCCTACTTTGTATAATTTTTATTTTCAAGATAAAGTTACTTACATTTAAAGCTTTTTAAAATACCAGGTCTTACAGTGCATGTATGAAAGAAAATAACTTCAACTTCACAGTTTCTGGCATGGCTGGAGACATTAAAAGAGCAATGCTTGTTGACCAAAATCACAGTGTTCAACATTCTAAGACTTACTTCCTCACTAATTCCCCATAAGCAAAACATTTAAGCATGGTATGACATTAAGAGACCACAATTTTTTCTTCTGCGGACTACCTTTCATGGAAATGATAAAACGAAAACCAATTGTTCCACAAGGTCCAATAAAACAGTCAAATCCTCCCAACAAATTCACAGACACCATTACCCTTAAACACCCTCTACTTATCAGAGGAAGAAAAAGAAAACTTCCTTAGATCCATTCAAATATAAAAAGTCTTTACTACATTGAATTTTATAAAATCCCATTGTTAAATACTTCCTTTCAAACTCCTGCCAAATGGGAGGATTACTGCTCAAACAGACAAGGAATATATAACTCCTCCCACTGCCCTGATGAACATCAGGGTTATGCTTTGGCACACATACACATCTATTTTCTACAGAGGATGCAGCTTTTCAGAGATGTGAAGGATCTGGAATGAGAACACCAGCCCTCATCAAACCACTTCCTCTATTGGAAGGGAGTTTCCCAAATAAGTCCTCTGAAGGAAATACTGAAATGAAGTCATCCATGTTTTGTAAAGTAACAGTAGCTTGATGATGTGACTGTCTCAGAGTGATACAAGGTACAGCAGTTAGAACAAAAGTTCACTGGGACTTTTAATAAAGCAAGTTTTTGATAAATATTTACACAGATGTACACACAGTTATTTGTTCTGCTTCAACAGGACTCATCCAAGTGCTAGTTTTAAAATATAAACAGTGGGAAACTGCTGTAGTAATGACTAGGAAAATACTGCAATTATTTGCAAGAGTTGAAAACTGTTCCTTTAATAAAAAGTAGGAGGCTGTGTGGGAGAAAAAGGAGTGAAATTCTCTAGCAAGTGAGGCCAGTTGGAATTTAATAATTCACTTTGGCAATCATATTTGTTTAGTCAGCAGGCCAATGTTCCTACTGTGCTGCACAATGCCAGGGACAGTCTTCATCTTAAATGCCCACTGTTAAGAGAGCAAATGTTTCTAGCCAAGCTACATAAATACTATTACTGCAGCAGTCCTTGAATACATACCATTTATTACATATCTCTGAGAAGATCTGTGCAGCACAGAAAAGACTCTTGTTAGTTCAGAGATTAATTTGCCTGAGATGGCATAAGGGTATTTGAAAATGTGTTATTAAGCAATATTTCAGAAGTGGCCTATGTGTCAGCAGATAGTTATGCTCTAGTTATAGAATATAAGATAGTCTCCAAATGATATTTTTAACCATCTCCTTAGTAATATAAACAGACACCAAGACATGGAAACTTCTCATTGTTTTCTCTTTTTATTGCAGTGTTTTAGTCTTCAAGGATATTTTTCTCATCACTGTTCATCGAAATTAATTTCTTCTTCAAAGGTCAGACATAAAAGTGAAGAGATTATAAGAGCATATATATATATATATATTTTGCTATAGTTTTAAGGCATATAGATGTAATTGATAATTAGAATAACACAATTGGGTTAATGTAACATCTACTGTGCAAACAGCTCAAATTTATAAGTAACAAACTAGCCATCTATGGGAGGTCCATATGGAAATCAGGGATGTAAAGAAAGTATATGAAACTGAATTTATATCTGTACACATCTACTCATACAGATACCTGTTTCCTGTACTTATTCCCTGAATTTCTATCTGTACACATCTACTCATACAGATACGTATATCATACAGACAGCTGTTTCCTGTGCTTATTCTATGGTTCCCTTATGTTTAGACCTTTTAATATAATTTAATTGGTTAAATTAACACTTCACTAGGATTTGCCTTTTAGAAGTTATGTACAGTCACCCCAAAGCCACAGACCTCTTTTTTTAATTGGCACATATTCAAATAATGCCTAGCAAATATTTTGTTTTCCTTTTGTTAACACATGGCAGAAATGTCTGTGGAAAAATCTAAACCTTCTTTCAATGGAGGAGAAGAGATAATTAGGTATTTGGAGAGAGGGGCATTCTGTGCGTAACAAAGCACAGAGTTTCATAACTCCTAGGCAATGAGACTTGTGCAGTTAGTCCCAATCAGGAGTTACTTCCTTTCCACCAAAAAGTGCCTTGATATAATCCCACCCACCACCACTGAAAGGGGCAGATCCCACAGAGCACAGCCCAGGAGAGGTCAGCTTCCTGCACACCAGATACAGAGTGCAGACTGGTGGCACCAGAATGAGGAGGGATTTCTTGGTGGCGCATGGGGAGCTGACATTTTTTAGAGTGCACTAGAGGAAAACAATCAGAGAAATAGTTCTAAAAAATTAAATGTTCAAGCCTGAATTTAGAGCAATAGATTGAGATTTAAAAATCTTCAAACTTATATTACAAGAGCTGACCAGGAAGCTCCAAGAATGACAGAAGTGGAACAAAGAAACATCATGAAGGAAGAGAAAAGCCACGTCTCACTCAATGCCCTCAGCCTCAATTGTCTATGAGTTTGGTGAAGTTCTCTACTTGGAAGACAAAAAGTTATGCTGTTTATAACTTGATAAAAAATAATTTTGTTTTAAAAAACCCTTTTAGAAAATTAGGAATAGTTCCTATCTAGCATTCCTCATAATACTTGCTGAAGAAGACAGCTGTGATATAGAAAAATAACATCCTTTTATAGCTACCTTTGTCAAAATAGCTTCTCACTTTGCAGGCCCAGTCTGACCCAAACCTCAGAATCTCCTGGACTAAGAACAACTCAGGCCATTGTGATTTAGAAGTATCTCAGTACTAGTGAAGACACCAGGAAGGCCAGGAGACAATGGCAGCATTAGAAGGTCCTGGTTGAACAGAATATATAATTTCATTTAACAGCTGCTGAAGCTCATTACACTGGCATGAATGATTCTTTACAACCACAAAAAGAAAGAAAAACAGACAGCAGCCTATTTACAGATGCAGTGAGAGCTGTCCCTTGCTTTCCAGCTTTCAAGGGAAGCAAAACATGTCTGCATAATAACTTTAACCTATAATTCAACGCTATTTAAAAGTGTAGCTTGCCATAAGCTTACAGAGATATTTTTATACAACATTTTCAAAACCTCCACAGTCTCCCAGCAGTTTCTGACTGAATTGCTTCCAGGCTTGCTGTTACCTGCTGAGGGGCCTATCAGGCAGCAATCTAGCCAGCACAGGCAATCTCTGTGGCACATACCCTCCCTGCACTCAAACGTCTCTCCAAACATACTTTGTACTTCTTCTTGTTTTCAACCTGAGGAAAGTACAGCTTAAATGCCAGAACACAACTTTTCTAGCTTAGTGTTCTTTCTTTTGTGATCTTCAGCACCTTTTTCTTTACTTTACCTTCTCTACTACTTACTGAGTAACCTTGAGCAAGTCACTTAGCCTTTCTATACCTTAATTACCTCACAGGTAAAGTTATGAATGTACCTACCTCACAGAGCTATTGTGAGGATTAAATTATGACTAACACAAGTAAAGCACCTAGAATAGTTCCTGGCACATAACACAAATTCATAAAATGCCATTCAGAATTTCATTATTACTAGTACTACTTAGGACGTCATGCACTATTACTACTGATTTCACACATACATCCTTTATTCCACCTGAAGAAAAATTGCTTAAAGGTAAGTACTGGCATCCAGAGGGAGTAAGGTGCATATTAGTACCCTTCCTTGCCCTCCTCCCTCTTCCTACCCCTTCCCAACTCTTCACCAGCATCCCAAACACACACATTGAGGAGTACTACTATGATGGGTCAGGTTTACAGACTTTTTTTTTGGCCAGTGAGCTGAGCTAAAGGTTCAAGGACACATAGACGTGGTCATTATGCCATCTGCACAGACTTCCACGGGGACGTTCCTCCTCCCAAAAGTAAGCAGAAAGTTGTGTTCTGGAACAGGTCCCAACTTTTACTTCTCTTCCATCTTCTCTTCTTCTTCAACATATGCCATAAAAAGAACTGCCCAATATAGGGCTTTAGGTTACGGGAGCATGAAATAAATAATTCCAGTGTGACTCATTAGCATTCTATCGTGGGATCGGAGCAGATATCCTATTTAGTAATAAGATGTTCTCCTGTTGTCTTTTCCTCTCCTTAGCATGTGTTTCCTGTGGACCCTTTTCCGAGAGGGGCCGCTGATTGTAGGTAATGCTGGGGCTGTGTTCCACATACCATCATTTGCACTCTTATGAGCACCACAGGGTTATCTGCACCACAGAAATCAAGTTTTCAACTTTGCATCTTTCAGCACCTAACATTCACCATTCTTTATACAAACAGGCATTCAATATTTATTGAAGTAAGCAGTTGTTCACCTTTTTATTTATTTATTTATTTTTGAGAGACGGTCTCACTCTGTTGCCCAGGCTAGAGACCTTTTTATTTTTTAAATGTTACTAACATTCTGGTAGGGTCAGTCACAATGATAGAGGTCCTATTATTTAATTAAACTAAATTAAAAATTTAAAGACTATTTCATAATAACAAATACTAGTCTAATGCCTACTAGTAAATTTCAAATCTGTCACTATGACTGACAAGACCTTACATTATTACCTGGCCTTTGCTGACCTCTGACTCTGTTTCTCTGATTTTTGTACCAGAATACTTCATAATTTTTACTTGATCTAACACTTCTGGTCCCTCTGTTCTTGCCCTTGCTGTTCCCTCTGCCTGGAATGTTTCTCCCCCAAAATTGCATTGGTGGGCTCCTCCTCACAACTTCTGTCTCAGGACAAAGAAGGAGCCCACAGCATGAAGACGAGGGAATGAGGGAATTCTTCCCCTAAGAAAATGACAATTAGATTGAGACCTAAAGTATGAATGTGCATATGTGTGTATGTGCATGCATGGGTGTATGTGTTTGGGGGTAGAGGTGAGTATAACAAGAGCATTCAATCTATGCAGAGGGAAGAGATAAGGCAAAGATTTTTTTGAGACATGAAGGAAGAGAACAAGGTTGTCTGAACAACTGAAAGTCAGTGGTCAGTGTGGCTGGCGCTTAGAAAGCTGAAGGACAGCAGTAGGTGGGGCATAAATCAGATCACAAAGACCTCTTTAGAAGAAGCTCTACGAGAGGGCAGCACTTACACATTAGCCCTAAAGTTACATCTTAAACTAAGATACAGATTAATCATTATTCATAAGAAAAAAAAATAGTCCTGCTTTCATTAGTATTCTCTTATTTTTGTCTAATGTAGAAAATCAACAGTGCTAGAAAAGTATTAGTCATCCTAGGACTTAAAATTTCCTTCAGCAAAAGAGAGCTACCACATCCTGAGATTCAGGGGATGGGACTGCTCTTACAAGCCACTGCAAGTTTGTTTTCTAACTCTAAACATAACCCTAACTTCTCTAGCACTAGTCTTACTGTTGTCTCAAGTGGTAAACTGAATGAAAGTAGTTTTAATTAGCTGTAAGCATATCACACATATTCAGTAAGAATTACATGTGTACCAACAACCTGAATAGATTCTATTGTATACAAAAGGAACAGAGAAATTACATTTCAGTAAATTGCATTTTGATGAACTGAATTTTACTGTTTAAGTAGTCTTAAAATTTTAGAATTTCTAATAACTCATGATGATTTATGTTTTATTACAGAGATTTTAGGTCAAATTATAAGAAATCAATAAAATCAAACCAGAAACTAAAGTTAAAGTATAGAAAGGTTAGATAATTATTTCAATGAACATTATTGCTTTTATGAATTAACAGTATGTGGATTTCCTAATTTCTTACTCAGTATCTGACTATCTAAATTTATTTTAAGCCAAATATAGATTCATTGGGGTACAAGAGTAGAATGAGAATTGTAGAAAGACAACTATAGAGCTGATATGGCCAAGAAAGCCACTGAAAGCACATAAAAAAGAACAAATGTTTGAAAATTAAATTTTCTAGATGGGGAGTCCATAGTTTAAAGATTGTAATTCTAAAGATAATTTTAATCTAACATGATTAAAGAGTAATTAATTTAGCAAAATCACTTATTTAATATGCACTTAGATCTATTGAGAATGAAACATGAACACTCAAAGTTGAATGCTTGAATTTGCAAATTTTACCAATTATCTGATTCATTTCTGCATGGCTATGCTCAGTGCAAATAAATCTTCACTTAACTAGGGCAACAATGTTTTTATTGCGCTAACATTACACATCTTAAGAATAAATATATTTCTACTGTCTATAGGAATTATGACTGCAAATGCTATTTTATGGCATTGAGGTATTTATTTACATATGTAACTACATGCATTTCTTTAGCTTTTACATAAATTTTCCTTCATTGACAGGTTATTGGTATAAGCATTTGATCTTTTCAAGAGTTTACTAAAAAAATACCAAATTCCAAAATTCAGAAATGGTAGTCAGGTTTTACAAGGAAACACACTAATAACAACCTGATGATATATTACCATACTGTATAATATTTTGTAATTTCTAACATACTTTCCAATAAGTTATTTTGCATCCTGAAATCTCATGTTTTCATTTTCAAAATGAGAGTTGTGGAAAGATTCTCATATTACTAAAAGTTGTGAAAGCACCCGATGGAGCTCCTTCATTAATTTCTCTAACCATTCAGGGCACTGAAGTCTGTGGGGACAGTAAGTTCACATTTGGTGTTTGTGCTAAATGAATCCCCAACCTACTTTGTTTCAATTTGCATCAAAAAGCCTCTACCCTGAAAGTACTGCATTATTAAGGTTATATAATAATGAAGTATACAAATTAGGAAAGGCGGATTTAGCATCACTTGCTTGGCAACATTAACTTGCCCATCACATTCACATTGAGATTTTAGAAGAGTACATTAGCAAGAAATACTTCTCTGTGCATTACAATAGAAGTCTATTAAAGAATATTTGATTCATTGACTATTATTTATAATAATAAACACATTCAGAGGATACTTTTTTGCATTTTATTTATGGGTTTTTTGCCATTAGGAGGTGTAAAAATGAGGAGGAAAAATAATAATCATAAAAACCCTCAATCTCAAATGATTTAACAGTTTAGTTCTGTATTTGTTTGCAGTGCACACAAACAACTATAGTACACACTAGCAAATATATCTTTCATATATATACAGAATACTTTTTCTGATATAGAACCACATGAAGAAAGTCTTCTATATTATTTTAGTGAGACTGTTAAGATGGTTCATTAAGAACCACCTTTAAAATTTCAGTAAGGTGTTTCCAAAATTAAACAATTAACTTCCACTCTTCTGATACAGAAAAAACTTTCAATTAGTGTTATTACGCTACCAAAAATTGATATCAGTCAGGAAAGACTGTTTTCCCCTTCAATGGTAATATTTAACTGAAAGTTTAGTGAAAGAAAACAGAGCAATTCTGACAGGAATCTGGATAGAAATGGGTTTCTCAGCTCTAGGTACTAATTCTGATGCAGTACTGCATTCAAATGCATTTCCCTTGACTCCACAGTCCTCAGGTCTGGTTTTAGTTATTTTGTAGTAAAAAAAAGCCTTCATATATGTGTAATATTTATAGATAGCATCATTGTAAAATGGAGTACAACTTCAAATCAGAGTTCAAGGTCAGGAAAAATAAGTATCACTTAAATGACCACTGACACTTTTAGAAGCTTTTAACTTCCTTTAGAAAGCTCCCTTTCAGGCATGTGCCAATTTTAATTTTGGCAAATCATGAATAAAAACTAAATGTATAATAGTTTTCATGATTACTCAGTGGGGTGCTATTTTTTAAACATTACTAACTTTACAGCAACACTCACATTACATTTAACTAACACACATTTTGAGTGTTTTATTTTCCGTAAATGACCTAATACAGTCCATTTTAAGAATTTTATGCTTTAGTTTACAGATATTTTATTATGCTGATGTATGAAATTTTAAAAATTGACAAAAAAATTTATGTTAAATATTAGTTTATCTTGCCTAAGTGTATGCACGGTAACTTTGTCCACATAGTGGTAGAAGTATAATACTGTAAACTCCAGAAGTTGTTTTTTTGTAAAATAAAAAATTGCATCCAGATCTTATTTCAATTATAAATAACACAAAGTTGATGTTATTTTATTTATCTTTATATATTTATTTTGAGACAGTGGTCTCACTCTGTCGTCTAGGCTGGAGACCATCTCAGCTCACCAAAACCTCTGCCTCCTAGGTTCAAGCAATTCTTGTGACTCAGCCACCCAAGTAGCTGGGATTACAGGCGCCTACCACCACGCCCAACTAATTTTTGTATTTTTAGTGGAGACAGGGTTTTACCATGTTGGCCAGGTTGGTCTCGAACTCCTGACTTCTTGTGATCCACCCACTATGTTGGGATTACAGTGGTGAGCCATTGCACCTGGACTCTTGACCTTATTTTAAAATAGTATTTCACACATTACTGTGAAAATGTGGGGCACAAAACATAACAAATACTAGGTATTAATTTCAAAACTACCCAGAATGGCTTATGGAGGTTTGTATTTGTTGATTTAAAAATATTGTAAAATGTTGTAATTTTTACAAATTAAAAAGTTCCCATAACTAATTATTTACATGAAGAAAACGACCAGATACAAGTGGAAAACGGAAAATTTAGAGGGCAGTAAGATAAGAGAGAAGATATAAAAACAGGAAGAGAAACTAAAGAAAGTAAAGATCAAAGATTTAGGAAAAGTTTAACCATTTCTCCATACCTATAGTCACATAGTCATTTACCCAGGAAATACAGTTGGGTGCTCCCAGAAAAACAGCTGAGTTATTTGCTCTAGGTGTTTTCAGTTTACCAATTAAAATAGGCCACATACTCAGTTCCAGACCCAGGGCCTGGAAAAGGCCCCCCTTCAGTGGCATTTGATGACCCTCCTATGGCCCAGTAGGGCTAATTGAAGTTTTCACTTGATAGCTTTATGTATGAGGGAAACTTAAAGACATTTCTAACACATACTTCTCTCCATCTCAGGTATTAGAACACATGCCTAATATTTCAAATAGTGGTATGGTCATACTGTTTTAGTATCACTTCTTTATTATTATCACCAATGGGTATTAAACAGGGAAAAGAAGCTCTAACTTTTACATCAATGAAAACATTATACATTACAAAATACTGTGTTTAGAGGACAAAAGATGTCACCTTCATATCTTTTTAAAGTGTCTAATTTCTATTTAAGTGTATACTTAATATTTCTATCTCTATTATAAATGTAAATAATTCTATTTATACAAATGTATACAAAATAAATGTATACAAATGTATACATCTGTATAAATGTATCAAATTTATGTAGAAATGTATATAATTGTATAAATTTATCAAAGAAATAGCAAGGTATTCAGTTTTAGTAAACAAGATATTTCTATTTAAGTGTATAATATTAAACAAATCTGCCGTAAGAAAAATATGCACTCACAAAAAAGGCAAATTAGAAATTGTCCTTCACAGAAATCCACTACAGGATTCTGAATCTTAACATTGTCTTCATGTATTTAGGATAGAATTTGATGCATTTATTATTTTTAAGAGATATGAGTTATTATATAAAGCTAAAAATCCAACCAAATGGAAATGGTATCCACAAATTCCTAAAATACTATTCTAATCATCTGAAACAAGAATAAGTTTTTCAAATAAGAGTCAATTGAATCAATAGTTGTTTATTCTAGATATTTTATTGAGAGCTGCTACTTTATTAAAGACTAAGCCTATAAGGAAATAAAAGGGGTTTAATCCAAGTAATGTGAAAGTGAACTAATTCTTCATCTTACTTTCTTTTTACCCCACATAATTTTGATTTCATTAATGGATTTTGTGTGTGTGAGTGTGTGTGTGTGTGTGTGTGTGTGTGTGTGAATGGCTCTAAAAAACACCTATTTTGAAACTGCGGAAAGGGAAGGACAAAACAAATCACTTCATAAATTTGTGAAATACTGCCCTACTATACTTTTAAAAAATAATAAAAATACTATAACATTTCTTCACTTCTCTCATGAATACTTTATTTTTGATATTGCAAATTCTATACATACACAGATGTATAGAACTCAATGCCCTGCTGAAGCCCTCTAAAAATGTACAGAGATGGTTTTAAAGTCATTTAATTTATACTATCTTAATCCAAGCTTTGTAAAAATGTATCTAAGAGATAGCAAGGTATTCAGTATTAATAAACAAGATAGTGCTCCTAAAGTAGTCCCTGAAGTCCAAGGCAGTAGGCAGCTGCAAACATCCGACTGAAAGCCCATCTATGGCTTCACAGCTTCCAGTCGAGGATGTTTACAGTTGCTCACTGTCAACAGCAATATACCTTCTTTAGCTTTCTGTGGGGTTAACCTGAAGAAGTAATCCAAGCTAGCGTTTGTAAGATGCAAAAAACAATTCTCTAAATTACTGAAGTTTCATTCAAACAGCAATACTCTAGAAAAATGTTTCAAATTCAAAACCAACAAGACTCATGGATGTCTATTATTCATCAACCAAGTTTCTAATTTCTATAAAAGTGTTGTGATATTCTAAGACAACATATGTCAATGGTTTCGTCCATTACTGTTAGCCACAAGAAGTAAATAGGCAAGTGGCCAGGTTACTTAATATGACTTCAACATGCAAAAGTGACCAAACACAGAAACTAAATTATCTTAACAGCATAAAGTATACATTTAACATTAAATACTGCAGTTAAGTAAACTTAGACTACCAGTGAAAATATAAACGGTCTACTTGGAAAGTGATAAACTCTGACAAAAAAAAAAAAAAAGAAAGAAAAAGAAAAAAAAAAACTTACGTGCTGCTTTCATAGATCTCTTTTGCTCAAAAGTCTGCTCCCAGAGAGGACTTGTACAGTCAGCTGATTTTTGAAGGAGTAAGCAACAATCAGGAGAAAAACAGAAAAGAATAACGAGGTATAACACAGGCATGTATCAGTTTGTGGATCAAAGTTTTCCACTGGAAAAACACAGAACCTATCACTCATAACAGTGACGCACATTAACTCCAAATTTGAATGTTTTGAATTCCACTCCCATTCTCTTATGAAAATAAATGAGAAAAACTGAAGGTTAAGCTCTATCAGTCACTACTTTCCTGAAGTAATTTAAAACCATTCTGAGTCTAGTAAAAGATTAAGTTGATACAGAAAAGTGGGTGTGCCTTTCCCTGAGATTTGTTTTTAGATGAAGTTACCATAAGGTTCTAAAATTGCATAAGTCTTAGTAGTTGTGATACCAAACCTGAAACAAAAATAAAATCCACACAAAAAGCATCATGTTTACTGAAACTTAACAAATATAAAGAAGTCCATAAATTACTTTTTCAAAGCAAAGGTAACTCTATTCCAATAAGGTTAAAAAAGTTAATCTTTGAGTCAGCAGGTGAAAACAAGCTGAATTATGTTGTGGCCTTTTTCTTTATTAACTAAGGACTTTGAACTATTAAAACTTCCTAGGGAACCAGTTTTCTCAATGGGTCAAGTCACATAGGGGAACAAAGCAAACTTTATCAGTGCTGTGCAATTCCACATTCCAGAAATTCTTAGTACTTGGCATTCATATACCACTGCTGACTAGAGCTTGGGTCAATCCACCACTCAGCTGTGGCTACCAACCTTGTGAACTTCTCACCAAGATACCCACTTCTTTTAAGTTAGCCACAACTAGACAGGCAGAGTACTCTTTAATTAAAATAGATAAATACCAAGGCTTACACCCTGGTGGGACATTGTATATCAGTGACTTTATACAAAAAGAAAATATTTTACTACCATAAATTTTTCTCAAAGTGACAGGTCCCCCCTTCTTGCCTTGAAATCTTATCACTTTTAAATAACTGTAAAGTTAACATGTAAAACAGTGACAAGTAAATACTAAGCAAACAACCTCAATAACGAATAATTCCCTGTGGAGACAACAAACTTTAACCTAACTTCAAAACAGCCTTTTGCTCAGAACTTCATAAATAAACACCAAAAGTTCTCCAAACAAAATAATTAAAGACCATAAGATCTTAGTTTTAAGAGTTCATAAATAAAAAGGCATTTTATTGCCTAAATGTATATGGGCTCCTCTTTTAGCAAGATAGGAGCTAAGTGAAATCTATGTGACAGCTAAAGCAGGTTTGTTCCAATAGGATGCCAAACAATTTTGCCAGTTTAACTGAGACTCCGTATTACTTAAACTATCTGCTCATTTCTTTGGTTACTGAGCAATATAGGTTCCACTTGGATTGGCAATTTTCCTAGTGAGAAGGTGGCAATATCATGACCAGGATAGCTTTTTCTAACCCCACACACCTTGACTGCCTCTGCCATAGCCACAGGGCAATTCTTATTCAGTTGATGGGGAGGCTGCTGGGTATGTGAATTTTGCAAAAGCTATCAAACGATTTTGCTACACCTTCAAGACAGTGAACCACTGATCTAGAAGTACTGAGCTAAGTAAGTTTGTTTAAGACTAAAAATATCTTGCTGTGACCAGTAAATCCATTTAAAAATCGTGAATTAAAAACAAATACGACAGAATAAGAACTAATTGTGTTCTATACATCAGACCCTGATTTGTCTTATACAACCCTAGGTATGCTTATAAAAAACAATGTACCTACTTTAAAACCATAAGTGCAGGCTTTAGTCCTGTTAGACAAGGTCTCTAAAGCCTTCCCACCTTAAATCACAAATCTGGATGTCTGTACCCTGGACAGGCTTTATTATCTTGCTCGCATCCGTTTTAAGTGCTTTAAGGATTAATTCTTTCTGGTGGAGCATCTAGGAGCAGCCCATATAAAGTGTAAAAAAATTGCTTTAGCTACCCTGAACCATTCAATCTTGAACCCTCTCAACTGATTTTATTATCATTTTTATATTTACAAACTTTTATACTATTTTCCCTAAGATATGCATAACTAAAAATAAACTAAAGCCATCCAAGCTGTCCCCCTCTATTTATATAACCAATTATCTGGATTTTAAGATATTGGAATTCTTAAACTGAATAGCCCATACTTGAATTTTAAGATTTTTGGCACTTATCAGCAAGTGGCAGAGGTTACCACTTCTCACTCACTCACTCAATCTAATCCTATTTAATCTACCTGATCTATCTATCTAATCTATCCATTTATCCATCCATCCTGGGACTCTCCTTTGGCCATGGAAATGCAAAAGTGCCTGTAAGTGACCCTGACTCTTAGAGAACAATGCTTCTCTCTCCTCTTCCACCCTTTTCCTCTCACGTCCATCTAACATTTTCATCTTCTATCCTTGGAGTGTTTGCAGTGGAACTCTAAGAATGAATGTGTTCCATGTCAGCACTGGACTCAGTGCCCAGGCTCTATATCCTTCCATCCTCCATCTCTTTGGGGGCTCTTAGTGTCCAGGGTAGCTGCAGTAATAGTTTTGGCATTCATCCTCTGTCCTGTTCCTCTGGAAAAACACACATAAAGACAAAAAAAATCCAAGTGGTCTTTGATTTCTTTCCTAGAAAGCATACATAGAACTGATCTGAAATAGAAGTGACCTAAATGTACAAACAAAATTCTGCCTTTTAAAATGAATCTTTACCTTCTCTGATTCATACTTTTAAACATGGCCCACATGCTTTTTAGTCTAATTCAAGGGTTTCTAATTCATTATATTTCCTGCTAATGATAATGATGAACCTTTCCTTGAATTTCTTTATAAGTAATACAAATACAGATCTACTTACTACTTGCCTCATGAAAGTGGACGAAGCCTGTAGGAATTTACTGGGAGTGATTTCCTATGGATTGTGCAAATGTGAAAGATTGTTAAGGAATTCAAATTCTAGGAAGCAAAGTATTATCTTGGATAGTATAGAGCTTACAGTTATAAGGAATAAAAACGCTAGAAATGAATATAGCTTAAATGTTTGCTGATAAAATGCTAATGAAAAATAAATTTAGAATTAAGCAAAAGTGTATGTACTCAAGTTTAAAGCCTTAATTTTAATACAGCCTCAACTAGGTATTTGTTGTATGATAAACAATGTCTATACATGATCTCATTTCATCCTTGCCACAGCAAGATTCAGCATGTATAATCGTTACCCTCACAGATAAGGACAACAGGCTTCAAGAGCTGAAATAATATCCATTACTCGCTTTTCTATTCTGATTTTCTTTTTAATTGTAAGCTTTTCTGAATCATTTGTGGAGTACTGGAGGGTGTGTGTTTCAATAAATATGAAATAGTTAATCATAGTTCAATGAAAATTGTATTTTCTTTTTAAATTGGGCATAAAAAGTTAATAAATGAAAATTTTTTGAGAACAGAACAAATATTGAGATCCTTTGGTGATGAAATAATTCATTCAGTGACATTCATTCATCCTGCATATATTGACTTGCCAAACTCTCCTCTAAGGTAATACTGATTTACTATCTATGCCGGGGCTCCCCAGAAAGGAGTTCTCAAAGCTTGTCAAATAGCTTTTATAGTTGTAGCTACCCTACTTTGTTCCTCCTGCACTGGAACACCCATCTGGCTGGAGCCTCTCCTTCCTACTTTGGCTGGCATTCTTGCAAGGGAGGGGGATTCCAGAGGGTCAGGGCATCCCAGCCCCCAGGCTAATAGGGGACTTTTCACCCCGATCCCATCCTGCTCCCTCCCTTCCTTCAGGCAAGTCACTGTCAGCAGTTCCCTGGCACTTCCCTCAGACCACCTGCTGGCTCAGTTCACTCCTCCCCAAGTGCGAATGCTCCAGGAGACTCCTCTCAGGAAAGGCAACCCTAGCCAAGAAATGTCTTTCTATTGAAATAGGTCTTATTTCTAAAGGGACATTAGGTAGATTTAAGATGAATTTCACTCTAATAATTACATGGCTAAATTTAGAATTCAAATAGCTTTTAAAAAAAATCAAAGCTGTAAGATTAAATTATCTACACAATAAAAACTGAACACAATAAAGTGTAAAGAGAAATTATTTCAGAGGAATATAATTCTATAATAGAAACTGCATTTTAAAATATGCATATTTTGTTCATAAATTTCACTATTAAAAAACACCCATTTCTAATTTAGGTCAACTGTATATAGTTGATATTTCCATCAATATTTTAAGAACTTAAGTGATTTTGGTGACCTTAAAGAAACACTAGAAAGTAATCTGGTACTCATTTATTATTTTACATTTTAGAAAGCATTTCTAAAGCCGAGGTTAGTTTAGAGTATTTTATTAATCATTTTGTGTAAAACAACAATAATCACCACAAAAAAGCTAGATTTCTGACATAGTTAGAAACTAACCCATTCTGAAATTATATAATCATTAGAACAAGTTTACAAAGCTATGCAATGACAAGAAACATTAGATATCCCATCAACTTAAAGAAAAGCCAAGAAAGAAACTGATATAATCATTACCATGTTAAAAATTCATGAATTTTTTCTATTTTTCTGTATTTTACAAATTTTGTTTAATATTAACACTTTAATACAAATTGCTTTAGAAACAACTGACCCATTTCAGACATAAGAAATAATGTATTTCATATCTCAAGAGTAATGTAGGCAGATCTACAAGATCCTTCTTATGAACAGTTCTCTATCTAGGTAATCGTTGGAAGGAGAGAAGACTCCATACACCTCTTCCCTGAAGGCTATGATTCTGTGTCAATCACAATTGTATCTACTGGAACACCCCAAAATGTGCCTTGTATACAGTAGATGTTCAGTATATACTGGCTAATTTTTAAGATGTTAATGAGAAGATTCTTTTTTTTTTTTTTTTTTTGAGACAGAGTCTCTGTTGCTAGGAAGGCATGCAGTGGTGCGGGTCACTGCAATCTCCACCTCCTGGGTTCAAGTGATTCTCCTGCCTCAGCCTCCAGAGTAGCTGGGATTACAGGTAGGCACCACCACGCCCAGTTATTTATTTATTTATTTATTTTTTGTATTTTTAGTAGAGATGGGGTTTCATCATGTTGGCCAGGATGGCCTCAATCTCTTGACCTCATGATCCACCTGCCTCAGCCTCCCAAAGAGCTGGGATAACAGGCGTGAGCCACTGCACATGGCTGATGAGAAGATTCTTAAACACACCTTACTTATATATTTATCCAGCATCCTTCTTTTGAAAAACGTAAAATCTCACAGCGCTTTAAAAAGTACTGTTTTACCCTTTAAAACGTGATGGAATTGAGACAACACTTAATAATTGGTACAGGTTAGAGCCCTAACATGAAGAGGTTCCCCACCCATCCTGTGGTCTATGAGAACTGTCCAGAGACCAGCCGATGTTTTTGCCAAGGCGGGAAGACACATAGCATCAGACCATTTTGATAGTGACCAGCACAGACAGGTCTCTTAGGCTTGCAGTCTGTTCTCTTTCTGAATGGAAACAAGGATACCCACACCTCACAGACCTCTTCTGAGAAGTGACTGACGTAAGGCACAAGAAAGTATCACATATATATTCATAATTTTTCCTTATTATGACTCTGATTATGAATACATTAGGGCAAATTAAACAGAACAGTGTTTACTAATGGAAGCAAACTATTAAAATGTTATTTGGGCTTTTAAACTAGCTAAATGATCTCATTTCACCTCACTAGACATCTGTTTCCTCAACTGTAATAAGACGCTTAATCAGATTCTCTCTATAATCCTTTCAGCTATAAAATTCTATGACTTAAATTCCTTCATTGCTTGAATTTATGTCGTAGAGTGGAAACTGGAGAAAGGGAGGGATGAAGAACTTTTTTTTAAGTTTAACATACATGAATCATGAAAACAGACTTCCCTTATCTAGTGTGATTTTTTCTAATACAAAGAACCACCAATTATCCTGAATTCATTCAACATCACTTCCCACACCCACACATTTTTAAAAATAGCAAGACTACAAAATAGTTTCAGAGTATATTTACAGACACAGTAGTCAGTAACTGGCTTATGAAGCTTTCTATAGAAGAACTTTTCTCCAATATTGTTTGGCATGGGAATTGGTTTGCAAGCAGCAAAATAAAAGAGATTCATATACCTTTTACCCATGGCAAACAGTGACACAGCATACAGAAAACAGGGTTATGAAATTCCTTAGAACAGGGTGCAGTGGCTCACACCTATAATTCCAGCACTTTAGGAAGCCTAGGAAAGACTGCTTGAGCCCAGAAGTGAGACCCCATCTCTACAGAAATAAAAATAACACTAGCCTAGCATGGTGGCATATGCCTGTAGCCCCAGATACTCAGGAGGCTGAGGCAGGAGGATCACTTGAACCTGGAAGGTTGAGGCTGCAAAGAGCCCTGTTCATGCCACTGAACTGCAGCTTGAGCAACAGAGATACCCTGGCTCAAAAAAATCTTAAGAGTCCAAGATTTAAATCAGGTTAACAGATCTTTATGTCACTGCACAAGAGAATGGGCAGCTGATACAGTTTGGCTATGTCCCTACCCAAATCTCACCTTGAATTATAATAATCAACACATGTTAAGGGTGGGGCCAGGTGGAAATAACTGAATCACAGGGCAGTTTCCCCCATACTGTTCTCACAGTAGTGAGTAAGTCTCATGAGATCTGATGGTTTTATAAGTAGGAGTTCCCTTGCACAAACTTCTTGCCTGCCACCATGTAAGATGTCCCTTGCTCTTCCGCCATGCTTGTGAGGCCTCTTCAGCCATGTGGAACTGTGGCTCAATTAAACCTCTTTCCTTTATAAATTGCCCAGTAGTGCATATGTCTTTATTAGCAGCATGAGAACAGACTAATACAGCAACTTAACTTGAAACAGCTCTCTGTATCTCAAAAAATCAAAGATACTTTCAGTAGATTTTTACTGCAAGTTAACGTTTGATTTAAACTGTTGTGGGCTAACAGAACCTCAGTGGCTCACATAAAGATTTTCTAGACTTTCAACAAAATAACTGCAAACTTCTAAAATAAATATCATACTTCTATTCAAAGAATAGTTATTAAAAAAAACTCATGTTATGATTGCATTCTACTGTATTCACCTAATTAATATATAGTCACAGCAGGTTTGTGCTAAATTTGAACCACTAGGGATAACTGATGATGAAAATACAGTATGACTGGCCCTAATTTTATTTGTAGAGTTAAGCATTAAGAGTAGAGTTTTTTAAAAAAGCTCAGGTCAACCAAACAGGGCAGCCACAGAAGCAACGGCAATGAGCCACCAACTCCTGTTTTGCTTCTCTTGTCTCTACAGATGAAGAGTCTGAGAAAGCATGGGATAGTTTCCATTTGCTTCAAGGCCCAGGTTCCCTTTCTCCCTAACTCTAGAAAACCTTGGTGTGGCAGCAATCTAGGATAAACAAATGGGGAGAGCGGTGTAAAAAATTAAAATTTCCATGATTATAGGAAAGCATGAACAAGTGGGAAAAATTGATAAATGAAAAAAAAAATGAGAAAAAAACTCCTTTTCCTGCTATCTCCACGTTTTACTGGTGATTCCTCACATGTTTGAACAGCAGTTATTGCCATGCATTGATCAAGAAAAACATCTTTACTTTGTTTCACAGATAGAAACCTAACCAAACCTGCTAAGATCATACTTCTCTGTGTGACAAATGAACAACTATTTAAAAATAAATAAATTTCTTCAAATCTAGATTTTTACCATCTAGCAATTTTTTTCTTTTTTGAGACAGACTCTCACTCTGGACCAGGCTGGAGTGCAGTGGCACAATCTTGGCTCACTGCAACCTCTGCCTCTTGGGTTCAAGCGATTCTCGTGCCTCAGCCTCCTGAGTAGCTGCGACTATAGGTGTACGCCACTACAGCCAGCTGTTTAAACTTAGTGTTTTTCATAAAAGCTAATGAATAATCTACCTTTTCTACAGAAAACAGGATAAAAAGAGAGCTTAAGGTTTACAAATAAGATTGACCATATTCTTTGAATTTTCTGGAAGACTTACAATTTCCATTATTTTGTCCCAATGTAATAACAAAACAGTAGGAAATACTTTCTGACTGTGATCCAAGAAAAGTCATTATAGATGATTTGAGAAGCATCAAAAAAATCCTAAATTCCCCAAAGAATTCTTATTCTGACTTTAGTTTTACATTCTACGGAACAATGCCACACTTCCATTTTACCAAAATTATCTATTAAGAAAAGAGAACTTATAGGCAAATGTACTTTATATTAACTTCAAAAAATGTAATTAATGAAACAAATTACTCTAGAGTTTCTGAAACATTAATTTTTTAAAAATCACCACATTGGTTAGGATTCTAAGGTATGCAAGTCTTACTTATATTCTTATTTTTTCCTTCTTTCTAATGCTAGTATTAAAATTGCCTCTGGTATTTTCTAAATGTGCTCAGAAGTCATAGGGCTCTGATAGTTTTTTAACTAATAAACATAGCAATAGAGTACCTGCAGTTCTGCTAACAATATTGTTTATAAGTCCAATCCACAAAGGCAACAGAGAAAAACATCCAGTATAAACAAACATTACTTAGATACCAGTGGCATCTTAAAGCAGCACACCCAAGTCTCAAAATGCAAAAGGGAGAAATTTTCTACTCCCACGATGCCAGGCACCACTCCCTGGTAAGGCATATGTCAGGTAAAAGACAGTGACATTGCCTCTGTTACTGTGAAGCTGGGGAGGAGGTGTGGGTGTGAAGCAAATCAGTAATTCTCTATCTTCATTTTTTCACTTTTTCCCCTCATTATATCTCTTCTTTTCCACAATGTCTCTCCTTTTTCCATATTTCTTACTTTTAGCTCCTCTCCCATTTTCTTCCATCCCCGATTCCAACAATAAGATAGCTTTGTCTTTTAATTCTGTTGCTTAACATCAATCTCTAAATTTTATACAACATACATTCATAAACACTACTGGATAATATTTTCAAAAGAATATACAGAGGACAAAGTGGGGGATGAAGTGAGATGAGGTTAAAGCTAAGAAAAAAATTATCCACTGTTATTTGCAATGCCTAACCTTCTAGCTGAGAGAGAAGTTAAACACTCCAAAAAAGCAGCAGTCAGCCAAGAAATGCTAGGAAAAGGTATGACATAAAGGTTCATGTAGCCCTATGAGAATCACATGAGCTAGTATAGCCACCTCACCAGGCCGAACAGGCAGCTGAAACCTGAGGAAACCTCCTCTTTCTAAGTTTGCCCTTTACTTCTAGAGCTCAGAGGCTTAAAATTGAGGAATGAGCACATGTTGCTCTTTAAGACTAGGGCCAGCTGAGTCCCTGATCCTTTCCAAGTAGACACATCTTCCCAAACTCTTGCACATACACACATACTTCTGTTGCTTCTTAGCACTAATAAATTTTCCACTCTGCCTACACTTAATCACTCTCCCCTTCTTAAGGTCTTACCATCAAATAAAACTTTGTATCTTTTCTCAATTGTAAAACGAAGATAATTATAATTATGGAGTTAGGATTAAATATTCTAGTATTTATAAACTGTGTTAAGATATGAAACATGTATCAGTGTTTGGGACATTAAAATATTTGTTCAAATAAAATAAAAATAAAGTAAACATCTGTGAATATATATATCCAAATCCAAACAACAAGAAGTTTTTCACAATGGCAAAACAGACTTCAAACAGAAAAGAACACTGAATGTATTGAATTTGTCACTGTATCATCAATGCTATAGAATTACTAAGGACTGAGAAAGATTTCCTAAGAAACCAGGCTTTATCTCAAACTTCCATGTTTAGTCAACTTTGGTCCTGAAACACTAATTATTAGGAAGAAATACATCTATTTATTTTCTGAAACTACATTTTATAAAGTGGAAGTATGAGAGTCTACCCTTAAAATGGAACATCCTGTATCTGACTACTCAGCATTGCAGTCATTTGCATTCTTTGGGTATTATTATTTATATAACATTATTTAAGACATTTCACTGTATATTCTAAAAAAAAGAGTTTGAAGTGAAATGTTTAAGAGAAACAAACTTACTTTCATTTCAAGTCAGTACAACAATAAAATGAGAAGAAGAGCTAAGATGAAAACAGAAAAATAAAAAAGGGACAATATTGAAAGAGATGATGATGATAAGAATATAATGCCAGCTTCATGACAAAAATCTACCATGCTTATAATGTGTGACTAAGTAATTGATAAATGGCATCAAAACTTATTATAAACAGAGATCAGAGTGATCTTGAATATGGACCTACCTATCTGGGAAGTATAAAATTCATGAAAGTGAAAACTCTTCTTTAAACTTCAATTTTCCTATTTTAAAATTGCTTTTAAAGTATAAATGTTCTAAAAACATGTTTGGAGTCTCAAGATAAATTACCAAAAGTTAACAATTGTGTGTGTGTGTTTCTTCTATTAGAATTTAGCAAGAAGTTTAACTATTTTTTTCCTGGTTATTGAAATATAAACTGAAAAAATTTTAAATTGAAATGTCATCTTATAAACTTGTAAGACAGCTAACCATATAAAAAATTACTTCCCAAAGACTGATTTCACAAATTTAAGACCTAGAAAATTTTAAACATGTAAACACCTGTTCTCTCAGTTATAGTAATAAAGTGTTAAGATTTTAAAAATATATTTGACTTTTTAAAAATATTGTGTTTACAACAAAATTCTAGTCATAGCAATTCAAGGAATATACTTAGAGTTTTTATGAAAATAGATAATTAAATCCTTATTTAATAGGAAGTATTAGCACTGATATTTTTAATCCACGCAAATAGAATTTTAAAATTTCCAAAAGTTTCTGTTAAAGATGTACAGCTTTGAAGTGTTAAGCTTGTCTAAATTTTAGCATTGTAATTTAAAGAGTTCTAACTTCTGAAGGAAGGGGAGTGCACTTCATTTAGCCAAGAAATTTCCATTACTTCTAGATTAAGAAGCCACACCCCATACAACTACTGACAGGAAAACATTTTAATTCAAACCTCTAACACTACCCAGCCTGAAGCAAAGTTAAAAAAAAAAAAAAAAAAGGACACCAAAATACAAGCACAGCTCACATTTTCAAAGAAAGGAAACTCACTAAATAAGTAGCAATTATGCTGAAGAATTTATATGCTAAAGCACGAATGAATATAAAAATACCAGAGCAGTCAACCATAGCTTTAGCACTTTGAGTATGATTAACAGAATGAACTTTCAAAGGTCAATTAAACGTCAACACACTTTAAAGAGATATTCTTAAGTCTGGTCAATGTATAATAGCATCTCTTAATTCAGGGGTATCCTTCTAAGTTTAAGCATAATGTGCGTGAGATAAATGTACATATATATGCAGAATTATAACATGTCTCCAACCAGATTACTACAGAAACTCATATAGCATCTACCCTAGAGTTTTGACTATGTTAATATTCCCCAAATTATGAAATGATTAAAAGAAAAAATAAATATATTCTTATATAGCACTATCTATGAAGATAAAATGTTTATGACTAAGGTTTATTAAGAAGTTGATCCTATTTATTCAACAATACAAAATCATTCCCAAGAATAATGTTACATTGTCCACAATACATATTATCCAGATACCTAACTCATCCCCTACTAATGTTCCCTGAATTATTGTGGTTAAAGAGTTTGGAGAAAAGGAATATGGCATTTAAAAATTGCCAAGTTTAGCATCAGAAATTTCTGCAATAGTACAAAACAAGTCCTAAAGGCACTGAGTGCCCATCACTGATATTTCCATCCAAGAACTCGGTAAGATCTTCAATCCCATCCCACGTGAACTAGGCCAAATTGTCCAAGAGCCTCACAATGAGTAGAGACCACCAAGATTATCTGGCCCAATCCTTTCCACTTAACAGATCAGTAAATATAGACCCAGAGAGGTAAAGCAACCTGGTTTGGCTCACACAGCTCCTTAGCAGATGTCTAAAAGCTCAGTCCAGTGCTTTCTTCTCTACAGAAAATCCATCATATACTTTTTTTTTCCCCATTAGGACTTTAAGATCAGGTTATAATTGACCAAATAAGGGTGGCTACCATCAGAATTCAGAGAAAGCTGGGATCTTTAAGAAGCTAATGATCTGGGAAGGCTCCAAGGAGAAGCTAGAAATTGAAGAATGAGTAGAATCTGGGTGGTTTGAGAGGAGACATCATTAATGAGGGAAATATGGGCTAATGCATAGTGGTGAGCCTGCCATGTTCCTGAACTATGGAGACAATGTTTACAGGAAAATGAGGTTTTTAAGGCCACCTTATAAGCCAGACAGAAAAGGTCAACTTGATGAGGGAACAAACAGAAAGTGATTAGGGGACTTTCATTTTAGAAACCTGATGTGATAAACTCAGACTAGTCTAGCAAAAGGTGTGCAAGAATAGAGGTGGGGAGACAGAAAGACTTGAGGTGCTTCATAGGGGTCTGTTTAATAATATTAACACCTTATAGGGCTTTTGTGAGGAACAAGTGAGTTGATAGGAGAGAAAGTACTTGACAAGAATAAATGCCCTAGGAAGTAAAATTCTATTAAAAGTCTGTGGGTGGGAGCCTCTCTGACCAGATCTCTGTGTTTTGGTGACATACACTTATCTATAAATGCAAATTTGGAGATGAACTGTGGATCTCCTCCTATAAGATCATAGAATCTCTTCCCTTCAATATTTCTAAAAGCTAGATCCCAAGGGGGAGAGACAGCTGCCATCCTTAAGCCCCTCCAAGGCAATAGATCAGTAATGCTAAAATCCAAAACTAGGATTCTGTCTTTGAGGCAGACCCATAATCAGTGTTTCTCAAAGTGAGTCAAGAAAGTATATAATTAAGTGCTAAATAAGGTAGTGCCAAAAAGGAAGAGAGTAGAAGAGACAGCACCTGGGCCAAGAAGGTACATGATGAAAGTTATTAGCTGGCACTGTAGCACTGCAGTCCACATCCTTTCCTACCTTTTCCCTCTGCTCAACAACTATTTAGCAATGTGACCTTCCATAGAGCTACTTATCTCCTCCTGTGTTGTCTTCCTCTCTTTTCCTTCTTCTACAGCAACTCTCCAGGGCTACAAAAAAAATTTGAAAAAGTTACTATAATAAATTAAAAGCTACATATATTGAATATATACTGTGTGATTTATTAGCTGATTATAATTTAATTTATAATCTTATATAATTTACAAAACAACTCCTACATGGTAGTACTATTATCTTCATTTTTCAAGTAAGGAAACTGAAACTTAGAGAATCAAGGATGTAGATTAAAGCCACCCAAGGAGTAAATGGCAAAAGTAGGATTGCAATCATGATTGGCTGACTCCTCAACCTATGTTTTGAACTTCTCTTCTAAACAATTGCTGTCCCCCCTTTTTAACTGATAAGCTTGAAAATCCTCACTTATACACTGGGCATTTATAGATGGAGGTTAGGAGCCGTTATATGAATTTGTAGATTAAGTTTTGACAACCGAGAACAGAGGTGCCTGGACTTAACCACAGTTGCTTTCCAAGTTATTTGCTTTAGGACTAAAATTTTTTAAATGTGAGGCTTGAAGGATGTTGAGGGGACGGCCCTCCATCCAGCATTCTTGTCTGTTCTCTCTCAGGTCATCTGTCCCTTAGGGTCCATTCCCAATCATTTGCTTGAAAACTTTATCTCCCTAGTTGAAGAGAAGGCTGGGACTGCCACTCCCACAAATCACCAACAAGCTAGGGAGACTGGTGGGAGTATCCTACTAGTAGGTGAGGTCTGTGAACTGTGGTCTCTTGAGCCTTGCGTCTCAAAGCAGCTTTAACTCTGCTCATAGGTGGTACATTCTATGTTGATTTACCTGCAGAGGCGGTTTCAAGAGGGGTTTCCTGGCCACAGGGCCCAACTAAGAGGTAAGGCCAATGTGTCTAGTGCTAGAGGGGAAATGATCAGAGCAGTGAGCATCTGGGGGCCTTTTTAATGTTCCTAGAAGAAAGCAACATGGACGTTACAACTGTGGCAAAAAAACTCTAACACCAATTCTTAAAATTTAGTGTGATTAACTGTCACTTTTGAAGGAGCTCATTAACCCATTTATGCTGGAGGTTGGTTGCAAAATTTTTTGTGAAAAATCGGACCTTGGCGATGACCTTGAGCAGCAGGGTTTAAATAACTCCCAGAAGCTTAGCATTCCAATAATGGAACACTAGGTATAAATGGGTCTTACGAGTAGAAATTACAGGTTCGGTTTACAGACATTCTGATTATGTAAATGTGGGATGTGTCCAAGAGTTTGAAGTTTTCTAAGTACTACAGGTGATTCTGATACAGGAGATCTAAGGACTACACTCTCAGATACACTGCTGTGATCTCTTACAAGGCTGCCAAGCCAGCAAATCTGCACAGAGGAGAACCCATATTCTACCAAAACAGTTTGTTCAAATATCAATGCTAGGTTCTAAGTTGAGTGGTTACTTTGAAATAACTTTGGAAAGCCACTAGGCTTTCCAAAAGTTTCCAGGTTTACAAATGTTGAAGGGGTGCATTAGTATTTTCCTTATGTCACCAAATAGACCCTCCAAAGAATAATGGCATTTCTCACTGCAGTCCACATTCCACATTAGACCTCTTCTACACAAAGTGATTGTCTAGATTGAAGACCTTCTTGGCAAGATGCTACTTCCAGTGCTTAATTTACATTTGGTGAAAACACTGATGATAATTTTCCTCACTGCGGATTTAGTTGATTTCAAAAGGTACGCTTTCCTTCATGTAACTAAATTGAATGGTTTATTTCAAGCTATTCTAAAAATGAATTTAAAAACATCAGACAGCATTCAATTGAGATATTATGGTTACGATTGGGCCATTTAATTAGACATCCAATCACAATGCAAATAGCTACTGATTAAGAAATATACCTTTTCAAAGGTTTGTGTTCTTCAAACAAAACTAGGTCATAAAATGTATTACGTTAAATCAATACTGTTTATCTTTCTCTTAGGAAGCCTATCACTTGTCTTTGTCTCTTTCCAAATGTGTAGACCTGTTTTAAAGTATAAATGTTCAGGCTAGATACTGGAACTAAGCTCTGTTTTTCTGCCAGTTCCTTCTTTGATATCTTCTTTCTATTACAGCATGATCACCATTCTCTTTCACGAGGACAAGATGGACCTTAGTTATTCTTATCTGAGTATTTTATTCAGCAAATATTTGTTGAGTATATTTATGCACTTACTTTTGTAAAGAACTTTTTTTGCTATAAGAAAGCAAATGTCCAGTGGAGAAAATGTCCACTAAGAGAAAATGTCCAGTGGAGCACCTGACATCTAGAATTCACTCTCATGAAATGGTGAGAACACTTAAGGACTTTGTCATTTACAGAACAAAATAATTTCTCCTGTATACACTACTAAGTATACCTGGAGCATTTAAGATAATTTTGTTATGAAAAATGTCTGATTTTACTGTTTAGAGAAAAAATGCAGGTTATCATAACCAAAAGTTAACACACCATTTGTCTTGCAATACAACCTGTGATGACAGTATTTCAATATCATTGCCAGACTAAACCTTTAACATTAATTATTTATCAAAATTATACATGCCACTAACACATCTCAACAAAGAAGATTATGTAAGTAGCTGCCTTGGCGTCAGTAATACTGAACACAGTAGCTATTTTCAATCCTTCATTAAAATTAGATCAAGATGTACTTGCATTACGTGTTGCTGTTCCTGTAAGGAAGATTTACATTAGTTTAAGACTTACTTAGGGTGTAAGTGACATTTTCTTTTTCTTCTTTATCAGAAGAGTCCCCTCCTCCAGTGCCCACTGCCCCAACCCAAAAAAGTTTTCAGTAGAAAGAACACAGAAAACAAAAACACAAACACCTGCCCTGTTCTCTCTCTTATGCATAATAAATGCTTTGTTCTCCCCCTAAACTGGATCCAGCAGGGATCGCTGGGGGCACCTGCCACTTCACCCCTCAGGTTTGGCTCTCTGTCCCCTCCCTGGCCCCTACGATTTCAAATGGTGCAGCAAAATACAACAATCCTAAGGTTCGTAAAATAAGCAATGGGTAATTTATTTTTCAGTGAAGGAAAGCCTTTAAATGCTTTAAAACATCAGACTTAAAAGTTACTTCTGAGTAGGCTGAAATGTGACTCCGGACCCATTTAAACATATCCTGGCCTATCTCTTCATAACTGACGCACCGTGTTGAGGCCCTAGGAAAATCTCAAAAACGGAGATGCAGCCTACAAACTGGACGACACCATAGAGCATGTTGCTGTAGCCCCACAGATTACCCACGAGGAAATCTAAGTGGTTAAGTCACTTGTCCAAGGTCAAGCTGGGCCAGTCACTTCTAACCTTTCCATCTCCCACCCAGCCTCACACAGGCCCTCGGCAGCGCAGGCCCCCGAAGGGTTCCCACGGATACAGTTCCAAAGTCAGTGGCATGTCAGTGCCCTTCAAGCTACCGCACTTTTATTTGTTCTCCCCGTCAGCTCCAAAAAGTATTAAAGGCACTCTCCACGCCTTGTTCCCAAGCCCAGGTGCCCTAAACCGCTTGAGCCCACCGCGCCAAAAGCCGACTCACCCGCAGCCCGAGGTGCGGGAGCCCTCGGACGGACTCCGGCCCTCCCCGCAGTCCCCGCCGGCCGCGCTGCGGCCCCGACTGACGACGAGTCAAGAAAGTCACCGCGGTGACCGCGGACGCGAGGGACGGGCCGCGTTGCGCCGCCCCGCGGAGGCGCCGCAAACTTTTCCCCGCTCGCAAGTTGCCGGGCTCCGCGGCCGCGGACCGACTTCCTTCGCCCGCCGCCGAAGCGAGGGGGCGCCCCTACCCCGGGAGGGGGCTGGGCGAGCCGGGACACGGTCAAGTTGGGGTCGAGGGAGCGTGGGCGCCCTGCACTCTGGGGCACGCGGGGCCGAGCCCGGCCGCATTGTCTGCGCCGCCTCGGACCAAGCCCGGGCGGCGGTGGCACAGGCAGGCGCGGCTAGGAGTTGCAGTCCCGAATTTGCCGCCCCCTTTCGCCGCCGCCTCCCACCGCGTTCTTTGTGTGTCTCTCGCCGCCCTCCGGCAGCTACGCCGCTCGCCTGACAGCTGATGGGCTCACCGCGCCGGGTCCCGCGTCCTCTCGGCAGCCGCCGACGGAGCCCGGCCCGGCCGAAGGAGGAGGGGAGAAGAGGAGCGTTGACAGATGCTGTCTTGGAGCGGCGACCGCCGGGGGAAAAGCGTGGACTGCCTCAGTGAGACGCGGCTGGTCGGCAACCGGCCCCAGCCTCGCGTTCGCCTTAAAGATCCTATTGGCTAGGACACCTTCCCTCCGCAGCCGCCCGCGCAGCTCCGCTCCCGCGCCCTGCGCCCGGCTCCGCGGACTAGCGCGCCCGGTCAAGAATCCTGGGGAACCCGCTCCGCCCCCTGTTCCAGCGCCCTCCAATAATGTCGGCGTACAGAGGGCAGTTCCGTCCAATCAGGCGTCTGAAAGGCCAAGCAGTCCCCAGGAGTGTAGCCAATAAAAGGCGACTCCGGCAACACACCCGCCCTGATCCACTGGGAACAAACCGCCCTGAGCCCTGCGGTGGGACCGATCCTGGCTCCCAGATCAAGTCAAGTCCGGCCGCAGCTGTGTCACAAAGTGAGTCTCTGAAGACAGGTCCGGTGCTTAAATAACTATTATTCTAAAGAGTTGAAGATGGGAACTGTGGACTCACTAAAGCTTTGCTCTCGGGTTAAAACGCCTTTTCTGGCGAAAGTTTGTATATGAAAGAAAGCTGAACAAAAATGTTGTAGCGCTAAGTGAAGGCCTTTCCTTTTAGAACACTGCTTTGCAATGCTTAATCAGCCGGCGCTCAGGTTGATGCATTTAGATCCCGAGGGTTTGTGTTCCTAAGTTTGCCAGAATGTCAGGAATCTGAAACAGGCTAGTTTCTATCCTGCTTCAAAACACAGACTGTCACTAGCACTACCATGTTGTGTTGTGTGTTTTTTTTTTTTTCCATGAATGAAAATATAAGAGTTCGGTATGTAAATTATCTTTATTGTGAACTTTATTTCTATAATAAAGTCATACAAGCTGTCTTCAGTGGAGGCGAGATGAAATACCGGAAAAGAATATAGATATAGATAACATATATGGAGGATATCTCTATCCATCTGCCACCCATCTATCAGAAAAGAACTGAGTAAAGCACTGGCTATAAACGACTGTAGGTTTTGATCACAGGACCTTACAAGTAGTAATAGGCACACTGGTTATTTATTTGATTTGAATAGGATGGCTCATTTGTTATTGTTCATATGAAGTTTATAAACTTCACAGTTGTTTAGTGAAAGTGGACTGCACCATGACAAAAAACAGTATTTGGCAACACATATTTGCATATTTTAAAATAAAATTACACTTAATTTGTACTTCAAATAGTTATGTCAGTTTATTTCTTCAGGTAATAAACTGTGCACTTAAAAATTTTGTACACATGCTGCATGCTCCTTTTTTATAAATTATTTTGATGACCAAATTGATTTTTTAAAGAATGATCTCTACAATGAACTGAAAGGAGGGAAAGAGAGAGATCTCAAACAAGAAAAAAATGGCTATATTACCTCCTTGCTTTCATGATTGAAACTCACCACGTCTTACCACATGAGAACATGACCCCTGAAATGAAGTTTTGTTAACAGATCCAGGTTCTGGATTGACCTTGAGCAAATCTCTTAATGAATAACTCTGTTATAAGAGAACAATATGCCTGGCTCTACCTCCCTCCTTGGAGTGCTGTGAGATCCAACCAAGATAGTGTTTGTCAGGCACTTTGCTTTCTGTAAGATACTGTGCCAAATGCAAAATCGTCTTAGATGTGTTATTCTCTGCTTATTAATAGAACATTAATATTTCCTCAGCCGCACATTTTTTCAATCTGAAATATATTTTTGAGCACATCAGTTTTCTCTCAAAATAGATCTGAATGAAACTCCTGACTGCTCATTCTAGATCAAAGCAGTACTTTTAGAGTTTATTTCTTTCTCTTTTTTAATGGAAATGATGTTAGAAGAGATGAGAAGAATACTGAGGAAAGAATTCTGGATGGAAAACGTTTAAAAAATTGTATTCACTACTGATTACTCCTGGTATATTTCTCAAAAACAAGATGGATCATAATGTCCAATTTAATACTCTGCTCATAATGTTTAAAAATTTATGCAAGTTTCAATGTATATGCCTAAGTAAATTTATCCTATGTCTGCTAATAGTTTTAGATGGAAGTAGTAAATGACTTGGTCAAAGTTATACCCATAAATCAAGTACTGAATTTAAAATTTTGGAGGTGAATTTATTAAAGATTCACTTATGGCTTTTTTACTTAGTTGTCAAAGAGGAAAATAAATGGGTATTTTTAGATTCTATGTGTCATATTATAATTTGTTTACTTTTCTCAAAATATACAGCTAGTACAGAAGTTTAATTATTACTTCAAACAAATGTACATATGGTGACACTAGCATGTAAGATTTGCTGAATTTAGTTGAACCAGCAGTTTTAATTTTCAGCTAATTAACTACATATTTCATTTTGTGAGTGAAAATTGTAGAAGAATTTATTAATATTAATTCAATATACATGACTTTTTAAGTATATTCAAGTCAAAACCAGTGTTTGGTAATTTCCTGATAATCAACAAGTCCGCGCCTATTTATTACATGGAAATCAATACAGTGATTGTCTGGGTAATATTTGTGATTCCACTGTGGTGATGTTTCATTCACTAAGTAATATTTTCAGTGTTTCATTAGTGATTTCCTCATCAGTTGTCTAAAATGGAACGAAAGAACTGAAGCTATTTTAGAGAGCTATCAGTTTTAGCACATTTTTAAATGTTTATTAGGGAACCTGACTTTGGGGTTAGTTTTAGCATTTGTAAAGATAATTTTTAAAAATACATAGACATCTTTTATAAGTTCCCTCACATGATCTGTGGTAATACAACTAACAACAACATTATTTTCTCTCTGTATCTTTACATTTAATTTGCTATCATCTTTTTTTTTTTTTTTTTTTTTTTTTGAGACAGAGTCTCGCTTTGTCGCCAGGTGCCAGCCAGGCTAGAGTGCAGTGGCGCGATCTCGGCTCACTGCAACCTCTGCCTCCCAGATTTAAGCAATTCTTCTGCCTCAGCCTCCCGGGTAGCTGGGACTGCAAATGTATCATCTTAAGATTGCTTCATCACTGAGTATAACAAATACCTGGATTTATATCTTCTCGATTCTGAGAGTTGAAATGCTTCTGAATTTCTTGTCTTGGAAAATCAAAGTTCCACATGACTTCTCAACAAGTAACAGTCTAATTCATTCATCTGAAAATGATGTTATCAGGAATAATGAAATAATATCTATATAGATAGAGTAGAAAAACAATTAACTCTATTTTTCTTCCTATTTCTTGGGAAGAAAGCATTTAAAAATGTGCTAAATTTTCTTTCTATTTTATGGATGAGGAAAAAATGTCTTTGTGAACTACAACATCAGATCCCTTTAACTCGCCTTTTACAAACTTATATTTTGTTGATTTCTTGAACCCAACCATGTAGTTTCCTTATTGTGTAATGTATTTATGGCAGGAAACTTTTATATGCATATGGAATAACAGATAATTTTGGAAAACATTGGTGAGAGGCACACTAGACTCCCTTCTCCATTTTATCTTGGGTCACAGTCGCTCAGGAAAATTTCTTTTAGAATTAAGTGTTAGGAGAAATTTTTTTTTTCTGAAATGAAATCTTTGTAGCTTTTCTTTCTTATTTCGAATACCAGGAAGCTTGGATGTATATTTACAGCTTAATTTAGCCATGTATGGCCTGCTTTACTGTAATTTTTTTTTCTTTTTTAAATTTTAATTTTTTGTAAGTACATAGTAAGTGTATGTATTTATGAGATACATGAGATCTTTTGATGAAGGGATACTTGTGTAATAATCACTCAGAGTAAATGGAGCATCTATCACCTCAAGCATTTATCCTTTCTTTTGTGTTACAATCCAGTTATACTCTTTACGTTATTTTAAAATGTACAATAAATTATTGTTAACTATAGTCTCCCTATTGTGCTATCAAATACTAGATCCACTCTAATTTTTTAATAAGCACAATCTTTAACTTGTCATGGTTTATTACTATTCATCTGCACATTATTGGCTTATATATTTGTATGTATGCATTTTATTTAATCTCTGTAAAATAATTTCTGAAACTAGATGAAATATAAATAAATAAAATATTCTGAGCCTCACATAAATTCTTGAGTATGAAGAGTTGAACGTAACCAGAACATGTAGTGAGGACAATATGAAGGATATTGATGATATTTCCTTCACAGAGGAATAGTATTCTAATTCACCAGGTATAATATCTCTAAACCTGTTCCAGAGAGGCAAGAATAAAAATAGATGTACTAGAATGGGAAATTTTATTACATTTATTTATTTTTTTCTTTTCTTTTTTTTTTTTAGACAGGGTCTCATTGTGTTGCCCATGTGAGAGTACAGTGGCATGATCATATCTCACTGCAACCTCAGACTCCTGGGATCAAGTGAATCTCCTGCCTCAGCTTCCCTACTTGTTGGGACTACAGACGCACTCTACCATGTCCTGCTAATTTTAATTTAATTTGTAGAGATGGAAGACTTGCTATGTTGTCCAGGCTGATCTTGAACTCCTGGCCTCAAAGGATCCTCCCACCTTGGTCTCCCAAAGTGCTGGGATTATAAGTGTGGGCCACCATGTTTTGCCCTAAGTTTATTTTTCAAAGTTAAACTTATTTTTAAAAGACATCTCCTCAGGGACATATTGTCTTAGCACTGTTGTAGAAATTCATCATATTCATTTTTTTTGTTTCATAAGCTAGATTTGAATTAACTAGAACCAGTAAGTTAAAAATATCATTTTAAAACAAAATGGTTTATGCAAAATAGATGGTAGTATCCCTCTTTCAAGTCAGAAGGTCAGCATGTAGGAGACCCTCCGTGGAGTTAGAAAGATTTCAGTCATAAGGGATAGAAAACTCAACCTGGCCTAAATATAAAAGCAAAAGTATATTAGTGCATATAATTAAAACTCTACAACCTTGATAAAGTAAAAGTAAAGGTACAGCTAGCTGACAAATGTGGGTGATGAAAGAAGGGGGCCAAAGAAGAAGGCCTGGTAGGGACATCATGCCACGTAGAGAGATGCCAAAAAACTGTATTGGACAAAATATGGTTTTATCCAACTTTATTAGATAACATTTACTGGACAAGAAACAAAAATGTAAGCAGCACTTCTGCGTTACAACCAACAAAACTGAAAATGATAATGTAAGTATCAAAATTGCAGAGGTGTTGAAAGAAGGACTAATGTAAGACCTCATTTTACATAGGTCATTTTATATAGCTGAGGGCCAGGTAGATAAATAAAAAATAAATAACAAATATAGAAGTATACTAGTTATTTCATTATTTAAAATTCATGTTTTATTCAAACAAAAAGTTTATGGTTTTTTTTCTACAGGCAGAAACTATAAGCAGAAACTAAAGGGCTTTCCTTTGGCGGGGGGTTGTTGTAATTATGTGTGAGGAGGGTTGAGGTCTTGTTTTTTTTTTTTAAACTGTAAGGGTGGTTTTGATGAAAATTGTCAACATTACAGAAAAAAAGTCTTAGCAGAATGTATTTAAAAATAAACGTAGAGTATTCATATATATTGGGAAATCACAGTTGTATTTAGTGTAGGATAAAATGAAATTTAGGACCCAAGTGAGAATATATATATGGTTTTTAAAAGCAAATATAATGTATATATAGTGAAATTATTCTGCGCTCTTCACAAAAAATTCATAATACAGTAGATTGTCTTATTTTTGTGCTCAGGAACAACCGTGCCTTCTCTGGACCCCAGAGATTATGGGGCAGATTGAGTATGGGAGAGTGCTTATTAAATGCCTGTTTGTTTTTTGATGAAGTAATTGTATCATTTGAAACTGTTTGACTCAGCACACAGGAAAACTCAATAGAAAATGTGCTCAATTGTGAGCTTCATAGTTTGAGGAATGAATGAAAATTACAGAGAAGATTCCATGGAAAGTTACAAAAGGAATTAGAAATCTGGAACACAGCCGATTTGGAAGAATAAACATTTTGAGCTTTTGGGGCTCCAAATTTTCAGATATAATTCATTGTTAATTTTCTGTGCAAGTAAAGGAGGATAGCAGGCCCACTGTGAAATGCTCCATGGGGGTCTATTAAAATATTTCATCTTGGATAAGAGGCAAATCAACCCACAAGACTGGCATACTACATTGTGAGAATTCATAGGCCAGGAAAAATATCATTACCAGAAGCCATGGAGGAAGAAAAGGGGTGTGTGTGTGTGTGCCTGTGTGTATGTGTAAGAGAGAGAGAGCAAGAAAGAGAAAGAGACCAGCCTGAATAAATGTTACAATCACTGACAATTGATAATAAAATTATCAAATGGACGTAAAAGGCAAGTCCAGAATAATTTAAAAATCATGATAGAACCGAAAATCTACTATCAGAGTGTAATGCTTAATCCTAATTTGGAGATGATATTGTAGAAACTACCTGAACTCAAACCAAAGCGTCTTCATGTAGATGGCATCTTTCCAAGGTTTTCTAAAAATAAATACAGCAACAATAAACATTTATTTTTCATTAATGCTTTTTCACTTGGAAAGTACCTTCACATACATAATGTCATTAGATCCTTATAACTTTTCCTCAAGATAATGAGGCGGCAGCTTAGCTTAGTATTTCAATTCAAAGGCACATTTGAATTCTGCTACATAAATGGGACTCAACCAAGCCATTAAATCCTCTGGGCCTTTAAATAAGGATGATAACAATTATGGATGTTGAATCTATCTCTCACTACACGTTCTGAGGGTGGAAGCAGCTAATTTCTGTGAACATGCTGTGCAGACCCTTATGTGAGTTGCCAATGTTCTTATTAGCATGGGTTCTATTCCCATTTTATAGGTAATGAAAAGGAGATGCTGAGATGAGGAGATAACTAACCCAGTTAGATAAGATGGGTCCATGGCCCCAGATCCCCAGGTCTAATTACTCCTGGTGCTCATTGCACTACTTTGATCTGAACTTTAAACTGTGATCAGTAAATACAAAAGTAGAATTGTCTGGTAGTTTCCTCAATTTCTTTTTTGGATTGAAGAGTTAGAGTAGTTGATTACCAGGGTCCTTTTAGGTGTAAATTCTACAATAGTCAAAAACTTGCTTCCCCAGCTTGCCCTGGGGTCTCTATTGCCCTCCAGGGGATGAAGATAACCAAATGGTGGTTAGAGTTCTATGTAGAAAACAGAGAGAAATTTTCCTGGCTCCTGAGGGAAAAGATGAGGTAGAGAACCAGGAAGATGATGTGAGATTGGGAACTATAAAGAATGAAATATTTCATAAAGATTCCCTGAATGTGAGGATAGAAGAGACATAGAGAGAGGACTTCTAAGGTACAAGTGCAAATTTTCAAAAGTAAAATCTTCTAAACAGATAAATGGCCTTGTCTGTAGTTTTTGTAGTGGAGAGGTATGGGTGGCTATTTGTTTGGTTTTGTTTCAATGGATTCAAGTAGAGGAAAGGAAAATATAAAGTGAATATGAAAATATAAGCCTCTCCCTTACTTCCTCTAGAATAAAGAAAAAAAATCCTTCTCAGAAAAAATATTAGGTGTTTGGATCTATATCTAGATGACATATAGAATAGAATGAAAACAAAGAGCAAAAAAACCCCACACAACTTCATTATATTCAAGCCTGTGAGTTGGAGAAACAGAAAGACAAATTCCAATTTGTTGAGATTACTGCCGAAAAGTAGAATGATGTATAAAGAACCCCACATCATGTGTTTACTGCTATAAAAGCTAGTTGTTTGATGAAGTTAAGTATATCTATCATTACAAATTTTGCCCTTAATGCATTATCCCACAAACATTATGTTTAATTCATATAGTGGTGTAGTAATTAATTCATTTATAGGTGTAATAAATTATGATCTGTTAAGGTTATATCCTATATATTTTATAAGTAGAATAAAATCTTGAAAGATCAAGACCTAAACATTAATTTGTATACTTTTCTGTATTTTTTGAAATATTTCCAATAATTTGTTAGAATTAAAATCCTTTTAAAAGCTCTTGAAAAGGTATATAATTAATAAGCTCTCACTCCTCCATTGCTACCTTAATTATTATACAGTTTATAAATAAGAAACAAGTGAATGCATTATATGAATTATATTATTTTATCATTGTGATAAAATAATTTATTTTCATGCCAAGGGACAACAGGGAATTAATGTAAAGAGACAAAATGAAATTTTAGTGTAACATGTCTAACATCTAAATTATAGTTTTTTTGGTCAGCTGTTTATCTTTCTTTGAAGGATATGAAAAATCTTAATTATTAGTTTATTCTAGGAAGAATATTGAAGGACTAGTAAATAATATAATAGCAAGTAGTCCCAACTTTTGAAGACAGAAATTTTCCCTTTTGAGGACTTTAGAGTAAAGTAGAGAAGATAAGTGATATATATATGGCACTCTCTGAGTGGTATAATTTAGAACAAAATTCTCAACCAGAAAGATTTTGCCCCAGAGAACATTCAGTAATGGCTGGAGGACATTTATGGTTGCCACCTTCCCTGAAAGAAGGAGGGTACTACTGGCATCTGGTGGGTAGAGAGGCCAGAGATGCTGTTGTACATCCTGCAAAGTTCAGGACAGCCCTCCAATGCAAAGAATTATCTACTCTAAAATATCAATAGGACACAAGTGGGAAAACCTTGCTTTAAATGCCTATTTATTTATGGAGAAATGAAATAGTACCAGCAACTTCAAAACATTTTTTAAAAAGCAACAAGCCTTATTTATATGGTTTCTTAGAAAAGCAATGGAAAATATAAATTTTAGTACCCTTTCCTCAAAGTAGAACTATTTCTAGTACATGTTTTATAAATAAGATAATATTAGAAATTAAAAGTGGTTTACAGTGTTTGAGAAAATAAAGTTGGAACAGTAAAACTCAGACAATGCATGTGCTTCTTCAAGTTAGCGAAGACTGGCTTTAAAAAAAAAATTCCTCAAAGGAATATTTTAGCTAGTTATTTGAAACTGTTGGGAATGTGAATCCAATGATCTGCCAAGAGCATATATTAATAGTGACTGCTATTCTCCCAAGAAATAAATGAAAACACAAAATGCACTTATTACAATGTTTTCTGTGTCCTTCAGAATGTCGAGTTATTAGAAAGGCAGTTCTGGGACACGATGCACATACACAGGGCAAAGTCCTTCTTCCCACCATCCCAGTGTGAAACTTGCAGTCTCCAAGGAAAATTCTGGGGTAGGAAAACAACAGAAAGGTGGGCAGTGGTTTGTATTGTGTTAACCCCAAAACCGTGAAGCATTTTTCAGGGCATTTAACAATACGCTTTCTGTTGGTTAGTGTATGAATTTCAGTGAAGGTCATTGCATCTTTTTTTTCCTCCCTAGAAAGGGCATTAACGGCTGGGCGCCGTGGCTCATGCCTGTAATACCAGCACTTTGGGAGGCCGAGGTGGGTGGATCACGAGCTCAAGAGATCGAGACCATCCTGGTCAACATGGTGAAACCCCGTCTCTACTAAAAATACAAAAAATTAGCTGGGCATGGTGGCGCGTGCCTGTAATCCCAGCTACTCGGGAGGCTGAGGCAGGAGAATTGCCTGAACCCAGGAGGCGGAGGTTGCGGTGAGCCGAGATTGTGCCATTGCACTTCAGCCTGGGTAACAAGATCGAAACTCTGTCTCAAAAAAAAAAAAAAAGGGGGGGGGCATTAACATGATTGCTTATAAATAAGAATGAAGACTGTTAACTAATGTACACCCATGTGTTTATATTACTCCTTTACTACTCTTTCCCTCAAAAAATAGAGTAAGTTTTCATGAAGATGAAAAGGCATAACATGATTGTATTTTGTTTTGGTTTTTAATTAGACATGCTTAAGGAGCCACAAAAGTGTCTTTGGCAGGTTAGATGAAGACATACTGGGGACCAAGTTACTTTTTACTGTCAGAGGCTTTTCTTTTTAGTATATGGTAGAGTTGATTCTATTCAGTTAATCAGAAAGGCATAAATCTCCTTCTGTAAATACTTACATATGTTTTAGTTGGTACAGGGATCAGGAGGGAAAGAGGATTACAGATTACATTGTAAATGTTATATACTTGTTTATAATTGTATAGTTATTTTGTTAATAATTTCCATCTAGTCATAAAAATGACATCTGTTCACTACTTAAAATTTTGAAAATTCAGGAAAATATACAAAAAAATCTACAGACACCACCACTCGCAGCCCAGGTCAACTTCATTCTAACCCTTCCGTAAAATAGGACTCGCTATAAGGTTGATTCTACCTCCTGGCTCTACCAATTGTGATCATTTACACATTCCATCAAACTTCTTCCAAATCAAGTTTTATAATGGCTGCAGCATGTGTTTTAAATGGCTTCACCAAACTCAGTTCTATAAGTGGTTCTGTTTTTTCTCTCCTCTGTAGCACCTAGAGATTTAGAATGCTCACAAGCCAATGAGTTCTGATGCAAACATTGATAATAAAGGCTATGGTTTATGCAAATTTTCCTCTCTGGGCATTTGCCATTGCTCTGTCCCTTTCCTTCATACTCACAAAATGCACTGTAATGTGAGTAAGAGTAACATTACAGAGGTAACCTTGACTCCACCCCAATTTATTAAATAATGTTTAAAGTTTGGTGCCTTTACTATCAGTAGTAAAAAATTTCTTGTGACACACCTCACAATTGATTTATTATTATGTGACATCTTAGATGACTAATACTAAATTCAACTAAATGCAGTTGTCATCTAGCAATGAATGTCCCTGACATCAAATATTCTCTAATTATTTCCTTCTGATAACTGGCTAAAAGTAGAACTATTGAATTGAAGGACATTAATTCTTGATATAGATTCCTAAACTTGCTTTCTAGAAAAGTTGTTCCAATTTTTGTTCCAATTTTGTTCCAACGCTCACATTCAACAATAGTGAGCGTTGGAATTAAGTTTCGCTAATTTGGTAAGTAAAAAAATATATAGTCTTTAAAACAAAGTTATTTGAAATTGAGTAATTTAATCTTTCTCCTCATGTTTAGTTTTCTTGTTTCTTTACCTTTCCCTCCTTCCTCCCTTCTTATGTTTCTCCCTCATTCTCTCCCTCCATCGCTCTTTCCCGTTCTTTCTTCTTCTATGAAATAGCTATTCATATTCTTTGTCAATTTTTCTAATTAGGTTTTAAAATTTACGTAAGCTCTTTATATATTAGCTATATTAAACTTTTTCTCATAAAGTGGTGTCAATTATTTTCCTCAGTGGTGTGCTTTTAAAGCTATATTTATTTTTTCCTGATGACAGTTTTTATTTCTGTTTTCAATAATCTTTCTTGTTGTAGGGAAGATTCTAATTATAATCTCCATAGTAAAATGTATACTATTGGGGTGCATTTATTTTAATGCCTTTGTAATTACAAACCACTTTCCCGTCCTGAGACTTGATAAATACCCACATTTTTTGCTAGGAGTGAATGTGTGTACTTTCAGGGTTTGCGTGTGTGTGTGTGTGTGTGTGTGTGTGTGTGCTTGCTTGTTTGAGACATGGTCTTACTCTGCTGCCCAGGCTGGAGTGTAGTGGCATGATCATGGCTCACTGCAGGCTTGATCTCTCCTGTGTTCAAGGGATCCTCCCACCTTAGCCTCTGGAGTAGCTAGGACTACAGGCACATGCCGCCAAACCTGGCTAATGTTTTGTATTTTTTGTAGATACAAGTTCTCTATGCAGCCCAGTATGGTCTAGAACTCCAGAGCTCAACCATCTTCCTGCCTTGGTCTCTCAAAGTGCTGGGAATACAGGCATGAGCCACCATGCCCAGCCTCAATTTTCAACACATACAGTATTTGCCTTTGAACACACTCTATAAAGTTTGATAAGGAAATAGTCCTATTTTCATTATTTTAAAACAAGTTCATAATTTTACCTTGGATTTTTCTCTCCCATATAGCTATTTAGGAAGGCATTTGGTAATTTTCAATGTGTTAGACTTTTTGATTGCTTAAACTTTAAAAAATATATAGTTTGATTGCATTATAGTCGGAGAATGCAGCTCCGTATAATTTCTAATTTGGGAACTTTTAAATGTTTTCTTTGTGGCAGTATTGGTTAAATTTTTATAAAAAGTAATATATTATCTTGAAAATGATATACATATATATTTTTTAGTTCTTAGAATAGACATTAGTATATCTGTAGATTCATCCTTACAGATTATAAATTTTAACCAAATATCTGTTTATCCATGGCTAAGAGAGATGTGTCCATGTCACCCATAAGAAGGTACTTTCCTTTTACATTTCTAATATCCCTGATTTATGTATGTTAATATTATACTAATTAGCTTATAAAGTTCAATAACTATTATATTTTCCTTGTGAAACATATTTGTATTAATATGTAATGACCCTCTTGGTTACCATTAATAGATTTCTGTCTCTGTGTCTTTTCTGAAATTAATATTTTCTGTTTTCTTTTGTGAATGTCTGGTGTAGATTTGCCCATTCTTTTATTTTTAACTTGTGCATATCATTTTGTTTTAGAGTGTTTTAAAAAAGCCACTCTAAAACATTTTTCAACCATCATATAGTTCAATGTTTTTAAACTGGAACTGAAGTATTTTTAATTATTCACAGTTATTATTATAACTAAAACATTTACTCATATTTCTTTTCTTTGGGCTTGTGATTTTTCTCATGTTTTCTTAGTTATATTGCATATGGCTTAGATCATTATGTTCTAAGTTGTATTAAAGATTACCTTTACGTTTTTCAAAATTGTACTTTAAGTTGTATTTTCTAATGATTAGGATTGTTTAAAAAAAAAAAGATTTTGGCTCCTTTCAGACAAAATGAGGAAGTTAGCTATTTCCTTCTCTGCTTTGTTTTTCTTCACTTCTGTGTTTCTCTTAATTTACAGTTTTAGACCCAGATACTTGCCATTAAATTAATTACTTTCTATGTTTCCCTTCTGTTTCATAACCATATTAGCAATAGTTATTGAGATTTACCTTTCTGTTTACTAGTTTTGATGACTTCCTCTCCTTGAGGTCTTCATTAGGATTCATCTCTTGGTTGACAGAAATACATCTTTAACATTGTCAAAAACTATACTTGGATAGTTTATTTTCCAAGCTCTCACAAACCCAGGAATATCATTTCTCTTTCCTTCATAACTGAGGGTCAAATTCTCTAAAAACACAATTCTTCAAACTTTTACCCTCACAATTTTTCCCCTAAAACATGTTGCTGTGTTGTTTTCTATAATTTTGTTTGAGGAGAATAAAGTATTATAAATAGCATGTGTTTCAATTTTATTAGAAATTATTAACTTTTTTCTTTCCTAAATGCATAAAATAAGTTTTTTAAAAAAATAATTAACTTCAAGAGAAGAAGGAGGATCATGACAGACAAGAGGCAAGACTAGATTGCAGCTCTTACTCAGATGGACAGAGCAGCATGTGGAGTCTCACATCATGAACTTCTGCTCCAGAACAACTGCAGGAATAAATCAGGAAAGCCGAAGAGAATCCACAGACCCTCTAAAGGAAGCAGATTGCTCCTGAAGAACCCTGGAGACATCCCAAATACTGTCCTGGTATCCACAGCGGAGAGACCCAAAGATGGTTCACATCACAAGACTCTGTGCAGACAACCCCTAGTACCAGTCCAGAGCCTGGTAGACCTGTTGGGTGGCTAGATCCAGAAGTGAGGTAACAATCACTACAGCTCAGCTCTCAGGAAGCCACATCCAAAGGAAAAGGGGAAAAGCTCTACATCAAGGGAACAGCCCTTGGACAAAAGAATCTGAAAAACAGCCTTGAGCCCTAGACCTTCCCTCTGACAGAGGTTACCCAAATGAGAAGAAACCAGAAAACCAACTCTGGTAATATGATAGACAAGGTTCCTTAACACCTCCCAAAATTACAGTGGCTCACCAGCAATGGATCCAAACCAAGAAGAAATTCCTGATTTACCTGAAAAAGAATTCAGAAAGTCAGTTATTAAGCTAATCAAGGAGGCACTAAAGAAAGGCAAAGCCAGATTTAAGGAAATTTAAAAAATGATACAAGAAGTGAGAGAAATTTTTAATAAAATAGCATAAATGAAAAACAATCGGCTGGGCACGGGGGCTCAAGCCTGTAATCCCAGCACTTTGGGAGGCCGAGGTGGGTGGATCACCAGGTCAAGAGATCGAGACCATCCTGGTCAACATGGTGAAACCCCGTCTCTACTAAAAATAGAAAAAATTAGCTGGGCATGGTGGCACATGCCTGTAATCCCAGCTACTCGGGAGGCTGAGGCAGGAGAATTGCCTGAACCCAGGAGGCGGAGGTTGCGGTGAGCCGAGATCGCGCCATTGCACTCCAGCCTGGGTAACGGGAGCAAAACTCCGTCTCAAAAATAAATAAATAAATAAATAAAAAACAATAAAAACTTGGGAAACAATGGACACACTGAAGTGCAAATGTTCTGGAAAGTCTCAGCAATAGAATCGAACAAGCAGAAGAAAGAACTTGAGAGCTCAAAGAAAAGGCTTTCAAAATAACCCAATCCAACAAAGACAAAGAAAAAAGAATAAGAAAACATGAACAAACCCTCCAAGAAGTCTGGGATATATTAAATGACCAAACCTAAGAATGATTGGCATTCCTAAGGAAGAAGAGAAATCTAAAAGTCTGGAAAATCTATTTGGGGGGATAATCGAGGAAAACTTCTCTGGCCTTGCTAGAGACCTAGACATCCAAATACAAGAAGCTCAAACAAGACCTGGGAAATTCATCATGAAAAGATCATCATCTAGGCACATTGTTATCAGGTTATCTAAGTTAAGATGAAAGAAAGAATCTTAAGAGCTGTAAGGCAAAAGCACCAAGTAACCTATAAAGGAAAGCCTGTCAGATTAACAGAAGATTTCTCAGCAGAAACCTTACAAGCTAGCAGGAATTGGGGCTCTATCTTCAACCTCCTTAAACAAAACAATTATCAGCTAAGAATTTTATATCCAGTGAAACTCAGCTTCATAAATGAACAAAAGATACAGTCTTTTTCAGACAAACAAATGCTGAGAGAATTTGCCACTACCAAGCCAGCACTGTAAGAGCTGCTAAAAGGAGCACTAAATCTTGAACCAAATCCTGGAAACACATCAAAACAGAACCTCTTTAAAGCATAACTCTTGCAGGACCTATGAAAAAATAGAATAAAAAATCAAAACAAAAAACCAAGGCATAGAGGCAACAATTAGCAAAAGGAATGGAATGGTGCCTCACATCTCAATACTAACTTTGAATATAAATGGCCTAAAAACTCTGCTTAAAAAATACAGAATTGCATAATGAATAATAGTTCACCAACCATCTATCTGCTGTCTTCAAGAGACTCACTTAACACATAAGGACTCACATAAACTTAAGGTAAAGGGGTGGAAAGAGACATTTCATACAAATGGATAGGAACACGAGCAGGAGTAGCTATTCTTGTATCAGATGAAACAAATTTTAAAGTAACAGCAGTTAAAAAGACAAAAAGAGGCATTATATAATGACAAAACGACTTGTCTAATAGGAAAATATCACAATCCTAAATATATTATGCACCTAACACTGGAGCTCCCAAATTTATAAAACAAGAACTCAATCCCTTTTACAATAGCTGCAAACATACTTAGGAATATACCTAATCAAGGAGGCGAAAGACCTCTACAAGGAAAACTACAAAACACTGCTAAAAGAAATAATAAATGACACAAACAAATGGAAATACATCTCATCCTTATGGATGGTTAGAAATGATATTGTGAAAATGATCATACTCCAAAAGTAATTTAGACATTTAATGAAATTCCCATCAAAATACCCCATCATTCTTCACAGAACTAGAAAAAACAATTTTAAAATTCATATGGAACCAAAAATGAGCCTGCATAGCCAAAGCAAGACTAAGCAAAAAGAATAAATCTGGAGGCATCACATTTCCTGATTTCAAACTATACTATAAGGCTATAGTCAACAAAACAGCATGGTTCTGGTATTAAAATAGGCACATAGACCAATGGAACAGAATAGAGAACCCAGAAATAAAACCAACTTCTTATAGCCAACTGATCTTTGACAAATCAAACAAAACATAAAATAGGGAAAGAACACCCTTTTCAACAAATGGTACTGGGATAATTGGCAAGCTACCTATAAGAGAATGAAACTGGATCCTCATCTCTCACTTTATACAAAAATCAATTCGAGATGGATTAAGGGCATAAATATAGGATGTGAAACTCTAAAATTTTTAGAAGATAACATTGGAAAAACCCTTCTAGACATTGGCATAGGCAAGGATTTTATGACCAACAATCCAAAAGCAAATGCAACAAAAACAAAGATAAATAGCTGGGACTGAATTAAACTAAAAAGCTTTTGCACAGCAAAAGGAGCAGTTGGCAGAGTAAATAGACAACCCACAAAGTGGGAGAAAATATTCACAATCTATACATCTGACGAAAGACTCATATCCAGAATCTATAACAAATTCAAACAAATCACCAAGAAAAAAACAAACAATATTATCAAAAAGTGGGGTAAGGACATGAATAGACAGTTCTCAAAAGAAGATATATAAATGGCCAAAAAACATAGGAAAAAGTGCTCAACATCACTAATTATCAGGGAAATGCAAATCAAAACCACAATGCGATAGCACCTTACTCGTGCAAGGATGGCCACAATCAAAAAATCAAAAAGCAATAGATGTTGATGTGGATGTGGTGAACAAGGAGCACTTCTACACTGATAGGAATGTAAACTACTACAACCACTATGGAAAATAGTGAGGAGATTCCTTAAGTAACTAAAAGTAGATCTACCATTTAATCCAGAAATCTGCTGTGTATCTACCCAGAGGAAAAGAAGTTATTACACAAGGAAGATACTTGCACATGCATGTTTATAGCAGCACAATTCACAGTTGCAAAACTGTGGAACCAACCCAAATACCCATCAGTTCATGAGTGAATAAACTGTGTTTTATATACATGATGGAATACTAACTCAACAATAAAAAGGAATGATGGCATTCACAGCAACCTAGTTGAGATTGGAGAGTATTATTTATTTTTTTACTTTTTGAGATGGAGTCTTGCTCTGTCACCCAGGCTGGAGTACAGGGGTGCAATCTCAACTCACTGCAACCTCCACCTCCCTGGCTGAAGCAATTCTCCTGCCTCAGCCTCCCAAGTAGCTGGGATTACAGGTGCACACCACCACACCCAGCTATTTTTTTTTGTATTTTTAATAGAGACAGGGTTTCCCCATGTTGGCCAGACTGGTCTAGAACTCCTGACCTCAGGTAATCCACCCACCTTGGACTCTCAAAGTCCTGGGATTACAGGCATGAGGCACCACCCTCAGCCTGGAGAGTATTATTCTAAGTGAAGCGACTCAGAAATGGAAAACCAAAATCATATGTTCTTACTTGTAAGTGGGAGCTAAGGTATGAGGATGCAAGGGCATAAGAATGATACAATAGACTGGAGACTCAGGGGGAAAGGGTTAGAAGGGAGCGAGGGATAAAAGACTATGCATTGGATACAATGTATACTGCTAGGGTGATGGGTGCACCAAAATTTCACAAATCACCAGTAGAGAACTTACTTATATAATGAAACACCATCTATTCCAATAACCTATGGAAATAAAAAATTTAAAAAAAATTAACTTCATTTTTTTATCATAACATAACTCAGTGTAGTTGTATTTTATTTATTTCCCATTGATTTCTGCCCTTAATATGATGAACATTTTTTATTTTACTTATCAAGTCCTTTAATGGTGTTATTCATGTAAAGTTTTGTGGATTTTTTTTCCATCTGTGACATTTTTCATTACCCAATCTATTCAAATTGCTTGTGTTTCTTTTTCTTGAGATTATCTGTAACTCTTAGATTAAGCTTTGGTTCTTCATCTTCCATGACTACCATCTTCTTTCTGAGGATTTCCATCTGTTTAATTTTACTCTGCTTTCTGGGGAAACTACTCAGGCATGTCCTTAAAATTTCTGATTTGATTTTCCATAGTGCAAATTCTAGAACATATTGCTTTTGTTGTGAATTTAATTCAACTATTGAATATTTTAACTGTTCAAAAAAGTACTTATTTATCTACTACTTTACTGAGGAACACTGGGGTTGTTATAGGACTTTTGCTATTATAAATTGCTATACTGTAAACACACATGTATAACTCCTGGTGCACTTAAGCAAGAGTATCTCTAGGGGTTCTCATCTATGAGTGGAATTTTTGAGTTTTACAAATACATTTTTAATGTACTCGTAGATCTTTTTTTAAATCACTCATGTCACTTTTACTCTTATCTCACTTTCATTTCTTTATTCTTTTTATAAATTTCTGCCCCTATTTCATAGAGAAAACACTTTCTTGCATCCTATAAAAGATGATGAACATCTTCTAAAGTAGTTAAAGCAACTTTAACAGGTGTGTTTTTAATGTAGGAGTTGAGAATTGTGTTCCTTTTCCCTTTTCTTTTCAGTTGTATCATTTTCAGTTGATTGTAGTTTTGATTCTTCTGTTTCTATTCATATTTACATAACCATATTTTTAATATTGTATGTCAGCACGTCTTAGCACCACCATTTTTCCATTGGGAGAACTGTTAGACTAATATGCCAGCTCTTAGCCTAATTAATACCATATGTTCTAATTGACAGTTCTACGGCTTATGATGAAGTCTTCTTCCTAATCCTCAATTCCTGACTTTCTGTCCAGCTGGAAAGTAATAGTACACATAAAACTAAAACTCCTGGCATTTTCCTCTTTCTGTCCAATTGTTTGATATTCCTGGAGATTGCTCTCAAATCCTGGTGTAGGTTTGGCTGGCACTCTTAGTTTCCTTTCATTGTATTTTCATCTTTTTCTTTAACTTTAAACAAATTTAGGTGAGAAGTTGGGAAAAGCTTCACAGGCACTGCTATTTGGGTTTTTCTTTAAAACCAGACACTTTGTATATATCAAAAGGATCTTTTCAAGCCAGAGAGACTTGCTTGTTGACTTGACACCATGAATTCTGGAGGGCACTTTGGAATTTTGTATCCATATTACTCAATTATATAATCAATGATGAAAATGAATAATTCAAAGACTTGATAATCACTCACATACTAGTGGTTTTTTTTTTTTTTTTTCCCAGCTTGGTGCTTCCTGCTGACCTACTTCCTTATAAAATAACACAACAATCAGCTGGTCATGCAGATCTTATTGAAACTAACAAAGACTGCCATCTGTCGTTGTGCATGATACGTTCTTCAGTATCAATCTTAGATTGCTTTGTGGTACACAATAATTTTCCAAAGCATTTCACAGTTTTATTTTATTTTAATCTTTTTCAATATCTTAGGGTCACTATAAAGAAAACTGAAATCATTTCAATTTTAAAGATGATCAACGTAAGGCAGAAAGCAAGGGCACTGTGTTATAATCAAACAGAAAGCCACTCCAAAAATTAACAGTGTAATCCAAATCACATGATTTCTGGCTGATGCTTTTCTCTCTTTCTTAGCATCTGAGCTCCATTCCCTTTTAAATCCAGTATTTATGACCATTTGTAAAGCGCATCTCCAACCAGTGCAGCTGCCTTTTAGATGTCTGCTCTCTCTGCAAAGCATACCTTTGCAAGTGTTGCTTGAAGAGTACTCAGGGGAAAGAGTTACATGTTCAGCCAACCATAACACCCTCACACTTACTGTTTTAAGAATAATCAATATTCTTGATTAAACATTTTTATTGATAAGCAAGCAGGTATTTTAATGATATTTTAGATATCTTTTTTATGATTAGAGAAGTATTACTTGTTTTCATATGGAGTAGCCTAGCTTGTTCAGAAAAATAGAAGGAGAGCTTAATGGAGACCTGTCATCTTAGAAAAAAATATGCAAAAATATTTGAATTTCTAATAGGTTTCTAAAAGTTTTGGTTGTTTTTTTTAGTAATTTATATTCGGGAGAGATACATATATCTTTAGTATTTTGTAGTATATAGATAGACTTTATAAACAAAAGAGTATTCCTTCCTATTAAGAAATAGAGATCTAGACAAATAATGGGGATAACTTTAGCCAACTTATCCTTGTTAGATGAAACAGTTCTCAGTTCGTATGAGAGAAATTAACAGACACTTTCTCCAAAGAACAAATACAGTAATATTAAGAGAAACAACAAGCAACTCACATTTTTTTTGTGTGCTTACTAAATGTCAGGTTCTTTTCTACATCAATTGTAACTCATTTAACCCTCAGTACCCCAAATGAGGTAGCTAATATTAACTGCATTTTACAGATGAGAAAAATGATGAAAAGGAACCTTCCCAAGATCTCATAGCAAGTGGAACCAGAAATCACACACATGCAGTCTAACATCAGTGCCTACAAAACACCCATTATGCCATCCTCCCTGAAAACTGAGCCAAGAGATTTTTAAATCCTGTGTTTGTAAGCAAGCTGATAACTTTAGTCAACTTATCTTTGGTAGAAGAAACAGTGCTCGGTTCGTATGAGAGAAATTAACAGACATTTTCTCAAAAGAAAAAATGCAATAAAAAGCAATAGTGCTAAAGAGGACATGCTTATGGAGATTAATCTAAAAGATGTGTCTCTTTGACACATCTTTCCACATTCTTCCATTTATTTCACTCCACTGGGATTTGCCCAGTACCCAGTGTAACCTTTGCTTCTTTGGCTTACTCAGCAGCCTTCAAAATGGGAAACATTATGAAAAGAAGCACAAGTGTCACAGAAGCCAGCTGGCAGAGAGAAATTCCAGTCATATTGTGCGTCCCCTTGTGAGCTTTTTATTTCAGTTGTGCTTTGGCACACACAAGTTGAAATCTCAGCTGGCTATCTGCTTCTTGGGGGATGACAACTATACAATATTTGAAATGTCTAAACACAGCTAACCAGATCTGATCTTTATCTAATCAAGCTCTAGTGATTAAAAAAATTATATGCCAATATGTGGGCCATAGGTTGCTGAGAAATAGTTACAAGAGAATAGAAAAGAACAATCTCTTTATTCTGTGGCTTTGGGTTGCCAGTAGGTTAAAGGCTGAGAAACAAGCCCCAAACATAGCTCTATTGTATCATAACTATTCTCAGAACTGCTCTGTGGCTCTGCAGGGCCTAGAGCATAAAGCCAAGGCATGTCACTTGGCATTTGAGTGTTCGATGGTCTGCCGACAGCCTCTATCTAGTGTCATCCCTTGCACATGCTGGGCTGGTATGCAGAGGCTACTCATGGCTACAGCTCTGCTGTTGGCTGCACACACATGCAGTCTTATTAGTCAGTGCTTATGCCTTGATAGATGTTAAAACTTTTTAATCTCACTGCTTCTTTACATATGCTTCATATACCATACTTTTAAAGTGAAATCCTACTCATTTCTTCTCTTAGACATTATGCTTTTTAAGATCATTTGTTATTGTTCATTCTGTTTTATTTCTATCACAATGCTTAGTGCTTTCTGGGCCATAGTAAGTTCTAAACAAAGTTGCAGTATGAATAAAAGCATCACAAATGCCACTCCTTTTTTTATGAAACGGAATCTTGCTATGTTGTCCAGGCTGGTCGACTACTAGGCTCAAGTAATTCTTCCCCCTCAACTTCCTGTATAGGTGACACTACAGGTACATACCACCACATTGGCTCTGCTTCTTGTCTTTCCTTCAGAAGGGAAAACAACTGTGGGTATCTCTCGGGGAAGAAGGGGCAGGGGAGGGCAAGGATGGGAATGTTAGCTTGAGAAAGAAGCATGTGTATGTCTCCCAGTCCTACTGGCACAATAATTTTCCAAAGCTGTGGAAGTGCAATGGAAACCACGAAACAGTTCTGTTTCTTAGCAGGTAGGGAAAAGAGAGATCCTCCTCCGAAACTCTGATAGTTTTTGTGGAAGGAGAAAATATTAGGCCAGTGTGAAGGATCCAAGGAAAGAAAATATGAAGAGCTCACCAATGAGAAACATGCAGGAGTTTCACAGTCAAGGAGGATAACATGGGCACTAGAGCTCTAACCCCCATTGCAAGCAAACACCTTCTCTGCCCAAGGGTTGTGAAATGAAGATAACTGGCATTTATTAAATATTTGCTAGTATCATCTGAAAATAATTTTAAACATCAATCTCAGACTTTAATACCAGGCTGCTTGGATTCAAATTCTGGTTCTGCTACTCACTGGCTTTGCTATCGACCTCATAGGATAGTCAAGAGAATTATAAAAGAAATACAGATTTATAGAATGCTGAGATTACAGGCTACTATGTGGCACATAATATATATAGGCATGTGTTAAATTGAAAATGTGAACACATCATTTCCCAAGAATCCCTGTTTTATGTAGTAGTTTTGTGTAGTTCATCATAATTTTATAGCAACTTCAAAACTGATGGTAATAAATGCTGACCATCTGTATACCCTATAATTCAGCAACTCCTTTTTTAGGTATATACTCAACAGAAATGTGTATGTACGAACACCAAATGCAGGTTCTAGAATGTTCATGGCAGTACTCACCTAACAGCCCCAAACTGGTAACTATTCAAATGCTCCTAACAATAAAATGAGAGAACAAATTGTTGTATATTCACACTACAGCATACCCTGTAGCAATTAAAACAAAAGATCTACCACTACTTGTGACAATGAGGATGAATCTCACAAACATGAGCAGTGTAAAAAAAAGCTAGCTAGACACACAAAATAATATATACTGTATGATTCCATTTATATAAAATATAAAAATGGGCAAAACTAATCTCTGCTGTTAGGAATCAGGGAGACTATTGGGGGCTGGTAACCTTTTCCTTTTTGATCTGGGTGTTGGTTACACAGGGGCATTCATTCTGTGAAAATTCATTGAGCTATTATATGTTTTTAATATGTCTACTTTTAGTATGAATGTTACACTTCCATGAACAGTTTTAGAAAGTGATGGGACAGTGAAAGCAAAATAGAACCTATTATAATCAAGAATTACTAAATAATAATTAATATGTCATGAGGAAAGTGATCGGAAAGATAATCAATAAATCTTTGGGGTGAGAAGATGGAGAACTGTTGGAGCTCAGAACCAACCAAAGAAGGATTTTAACTGAACAGCTTAGCAAAGAACATTCTTCCAGAGAGGCTATTTGAGAGGTACTCCCACATTAAGCTGCCTCACAAGAGCAAGACATCAACTGGGAAGACATCTCCAGGGACCACAAAGGTCTCCCTGATCAACAGAGAGGACATCCCTTGAGACCTGGTAGATGTGATAGAACATCAGTTTGAATAGATCATTAAAACTGTCCAACAAAGAAAGTATATTAGGCCATTCTTTCATTGATATAAAGAAATTCCTGAGACTGGGTAATTTATATTTTTTAAAAAGAGGTTTAATTGGCTCACAGTTTTGGTGGCTCTACAGGAAGCATCTGCCTCCAGGGAGGCCTCAGGAAACTTACAGTCATAGTGGAAGGCGAAGCAGGAGCTTACACAACATGTGGTGAAAACAGGAGGTTGGGTGGAGAGGTATCACACACTTTTAAATGACCAGATCACATGTGAACTCAGAGTGAGAGCTCAGTTATCACCAAGGGGTTGGCCCAAGCCATTTATGGTGGGTCCACCCCCAAGATCCATACATCTCTCACAGAGCTCATTTCCAACACTGGGGATTACATTTCAACATGAGATTTGGATGGGCAAATATCAAAACTATATCAGAAAGCATCAAAGCAATACAGACAATCTAATCACAAGGAAAATTGTGTTGTATCACTGGGTTTTGTATCAGAAAACAAAAATGGGAACTCCCTTGAAGTACTTTGTGGAATTATGACCAAAAATGCTTCTGCTCCATAAGAGCTGGTGAACATGATCCTATTCACCAACTTAGACTGTGAATTGTGTGTGCATATATATGTGTGTGGTGTGCATAGCATAAGAATGAACTAACATATATAGATAAAACATTGCCCTGAAACATCTTTCTAAGAGATGTTGTTACAAAAGACAATATTTGAGGTAGGCTCCACATACCATTGATATAGGTCTGTTCTGTAGTCAGGGACATGATAGGTTAAGTTGAGTAGGTTTGTCTGAGAGCCTAAACCACCTCCATATCTTTCCATCATTCAAACATATATGCATTTATCAAACTGAAATGTGAACATATTATTCTCCACCATTGCATCATTGGAACTAATGAACTATAAATTCTAAGTTAGAAATGATGAAATTCCAACAAATATTTTGGAACTGCTGTTATTACCAATAAAGACATTGGCAAGATGCCAGTTTAGCCATTTGGAGAGAGTTAGTGTCATCTTATTACTATGTTAGTATTCCAAATATTCATCAGAATGTTTTAGCCCCATTATTTTAATCTTTATAACTTTAAAGAATAAAAGGAATTTATGTCATAAGAAAGCCCACCAACTAAGACTTCAATACTTCAATCCTGTCTGTATAGCAGCAACCACTGGTTAATAGGGAACTGACAGAAGCAAGGCTTTTGGCTGCTACATTATATTAAAACTTATAGGTGAGTTTTATTTCATTCTTTTGTGGCCATCTAAAATTTATTTCACTTTTACTGCTTTTGAATATTTTAATTTTACTTAAGTTCAGGGGGGTTGATCATGACATTGGAGAAGGTGTTATACAACTTTCTTCCACTTCATTCCATTATCCCCATTCAACTTCTTCTCACCCATCTCCCAGTGCTCATAGTTAAATCTCTTCTTTCTGTAACTGCCTTCTCTGACTGTTCTTGCTGCCTTAAGGGCCTTTTAGCATAACAATTCCTACGTCCAGTCAATAGCCATGCTATCTTCTCAAACTTACTGTTATATTTCACAGATAAATACAGCTAAGGAGTTACTTATTATCACAAAGGCAAGTAAACAAGTTTCATGTGAAAGCATTATTTGTCTTAAAATAAGTTAATATAGTTTCTTTCTTTTCTAAAAATATCAGTGCTAATAATACAAATAACACAGATGCCCAGAAAATACTGAGTAGGTTGTGGGTTATGTCTGTAATTGTACATCTTATTAATATGTTCAAGAAAGTGTGTGCCTATGAAGAGTGACTTCAAGGATCCAAAGTGTTAAGTGATTAGATAAAGAGGTGAAATGGACAGTTAGCTGGTTTTGTATAGAAGAAGCATACCATTCCTCATGGAGGAACTTGTAATTCAGAAGAGGCTTCAGTGGAGGAAGGCAGGTGGGTGATGCAAGCCTGTGGCAATGGAAGAGCCCTGGCTTTTAAGCTAGTTGTCCAGTGATCAAATATAGTCAGTAATTAAAATCTGGATGGCTCTTTATTTTTTTTTAACAGGGTCTTGCTCTGTCACCCAGGCTGGAGTGCAGTGGTGTGATCTCCACTCACTGCAACCTCTGTCTCCTGGGCTCAAATGATTCTCATGCCTCAGCCTCCTGAGTAGCTAGGACTGCAGGTGTCCACCACCATGTCCAGCTATTTTTTTTTTTGGTAGAGACAGGGTTTCACTATGTTGCCCAGGCTGGTGTTGAACCCCAGAGCTCAGGTGATCCGCCATTGGCCTCCCCAAAATGCTGGGATTATAGGTGGGAGCCACTGTGCCAGGCCAAAATCTGGTTGGCTCTTGAAATTATTTCTTATTGAATGGATGGATACATTGAATAAATAAAAGAAGTGGGTTTATCTAATACAAAAGCTTTGATCTGTTGATGAAGACCTTATATTACATGTGGATCTTAGATTAAATCTTCAGAAAGTTAAGATCAGAACCTATTTTTTGCTGTATTCTAGATTTTTTTTTTTAAATGGAGTTTCACTCTTTTCACCCAGGCTGGAGTACAATGGCGCAATCTTGGCTCACTGAAACCTCTGACTCCCGGGTTCAATTGATTCTCCTGCCTCAGCCTCTCTAGTAGCTGGGATTACAGGTGCCTGCCACCACACCCAGCTAATTTTTGTATTTTTAGTAGATGGAGTTTTACCATGTTGTCCAAGCTGGTCTCAAACTCCTAACCTCAGATGATCCACCCACCTCGGCCTCCCAAAGTTCTGGGATTATAGGAATGAGCCACCGTGCCCAGCCAAGATTTTCAGTCAAGCATATGCTTAGTATATCAAGAGACTCAGAAGATCTTTGTGAAGTGCATATATGCAAATATGTCCAAGTAAAAATTCATATGAATAGCATTTAAACCAATTTTATTGCTTCAATAAAGTTTAATTATGATGAATATAAACTTTAAGTATAATGTGAACAAAATAGTTAATTGTTTTTTAAGAAATGTTCTTTCAAGAGGTTAGATATCTAATTGTAGACACATTTCATTTCTTTCGGATACTAGCATTTCCAAAAAGACTTAAATGACCTGTAAGAATATTGAAAATTTGACAGCTTATTATTAGCTTACCCTACTCAGTAGAGAAGATGATTATTTATTATGTGCCATATACTTGACACACTTAAGCAATCCTTACTTCTTATAATTACTCTCTGATAAGTATTACATTTTCTATTTTACAGATAAGAAATCAAATTCACTAAGTAACTTGTCAAGGATACAATACCTAAGTAGAAGAAACAGGATTAGACCTAGGTCCACCTGCTTCCAAAACCTACTTAGTTTCTATTGTACAAAGCTGTCTCTAGAGACAGTCAGATGAATGTCAGATGAATGAAGACACGCACATATGCACACGCGCGCGCACACACACACACACACACACACACAGCAAATTTCCTTACCTTCATCCTAATCCAAAACTTGGATTGGCAGCAAAAGCATACAGGTGCTATAATTATGTAGGCAACAAAATAAAAGCTAGGGAAAGCATATTCTGAATAGGGGAGAACATGGTTTATTCTTGTAATCACTTAACTGAATCATTGCTTTTTTTTTTTTTTTTTTTGAGTCAGAGTTTCGTTCTTGTTGCCCAGGCTGGAGTGCAATGTCACGATCTTGGCTCACTGCAACCTCCACCTCCCAGGTTCAAGGAATTCTCCTGCCTCAGCCTGACTCAGATTCTAATCGAAGCACAGTGGGAGTTTAGGAACAGTGTTGATGTTTTTTTTTTTTCCACTTACCTTTTCCTTTGTCAATGTCATGGGGTACTAGGAATCACTCCACTCTGAAGGATTCCCTTGTCTTCATGACCCAGTTTCTCTGGCACTATGTTTATTCTTATGACGATTGTGGTGGTAGGGGGGACTTGACTAGATCCCTTTTCCACTTTTATTGTCAATGGAATTTAATAGAACAACTCCTTTCAGGCTCTTCAAACACTAACTCTCTATTTCAAACTGCTTCCAAGTATGTCAGTACTAAATAGAAATTTCTAGGGAAAGAAATAAGCCATATGTTGCTTTTCCCTTCAGCTTATTTTAACCATATGGTACTAGAAATGGGAATGTAACAGTGCTATTAACTTAAACTCCCCATGTTTCCAGCACTACTGTTCCCAGTTAATTTAAAGAAATCCTTACTATTGGCCTGGGAAAACTGTCTTTACCAAATAATTAAGGGGCAACGTGAGGAAAGAAAATGTCGCCGAAAGGTGAACTCAAGCAGGCCTGAGCCTAAGAACACCACTCTAAACCCAGAGTTCACAGAACACGTACTGAACTATTGCAAGAGTTCTCTATTTGCACTTAATTCCAGCTTGGAACAGTGCCCACAGGTTGTCAATGATACCCTACTAACTGTTTTTAACAAAAGGGCTGAGTCTGAAGCATTATCCTTCATTTGAATTACACATAATGAATACTTCAGAAGCTACAGAAGTTATTTGAGGTAAGTATAAAAATATTTTTACTTATAGTTTTATAAAAACCATAAACACATTTTCAAAAGGATGACAACATATATTCAACATAAATTCAGTAGGATACTAGGTTTTTTAAAAGTATTTATGAAATAAAAATTTGTTCAGTTTAGAAATTAGAAAAAACTTAAGCAATTAGTCACATAGAGATGCAATCTCCACTCTTCAAATATAACTGTTGATTTATATTTTTAAAAGATGTAAAATAATATAAATTAATTTCATGTAAACTAAAAAGTGTAATTCAGAGCCTTTGCAAATTTTATAATCGTGTCTGTTCTTTGTTTTCCATTTGGTTCAGGGTATATTTGGACACTGAGATGGTTTGGCTTTATGTCTCCATCCAAATCTCATGTGGAATTGTAATCCCCATGTGTTGAATATAATGTCTAGTGGGAGGTGATTGGATCATGGGGCGGTTTCTGATGGTTTAGCATCACCCGCCTAGTGCTGTCACATGATAGAGTTCTCACGAGAGATCTGGTGTTTAAACATGTGTAGCACTTCCCCCTTCTGTCTCTCTCTCTCCCCCGCCCCCCGCCATCTTGTGAGAAGGTGCTTGCTTCCCCTTTGCTTTCTGCCACAAGTGTAAATTTCCCGAGGCCTCCAGTCCTGCTTCCTGTTAAGCCAGAGGAACTGTGAGTCAATTAAACTTCTTTTCTTCATAGATTACCTAGTCTCAGGTAGTTCTTTGTAGCAGTCTGAGAATGGACTAATACAGACACAGATATGGTTTTCATTTTTAATTTTAATGTAGTCATGTTTATCAATCTTTTTCTTTAGCAGCTTTGGCTTATGAAGTCTCATTTAAGAAATTCTCCCCTACTTTAAACTCATAAACATACTTAAACATTTTTTTTCTTCTAAAAGTTTTAGTTTTCATTTGTAGATATTTTAACAGGCCCGAAATTTATTTTCCTATATAGTAGGAGTTTATATCTGATTCCCCCTCACCTACATAAGAACAACTGATTGTTGCTGCAACATTTATTGGATAATTCATAATTTCCAACTAATTTGTAATGACAATTCTGTTACACAGTATTATTTGAGATACGTCAGTTTCTAGTAAAACTATGTTAAACTCCTACACCATGACTGTGATTTGCAGCTTCTCCTTATTATTCTTTATGGTCTAGTTGTCTTTGATAATTCTTCCTACCAGTTAGGGTGTGATCAGAAAATCAGGAAGACTTTGAGTGACGTTGAGGAAGGAATTTATTATAGGGGTTGGACCATAAGCAACTGTGGACTCTGGCTAAACCGTCTGTGCTGCTTCTTGTCTGGGGCTGCACCTGAAAGCAGCAGGGCTGACAGGAAGGAAAATGGACATGAAATGGGGAGAGCAAGAATAAATCAGAAGCTATGGGAAGATAATAAAAACTCAGAGGACACTCTAACTTTGTCTGTCTCACTGCCTTCAGGCCTCCACATTTGATGATATAAATCACCTGTAGCGGAAACTGAAGCCCTTTGCCTCAGAGCTGCACATACTGGTGCAGAAGTCACAGAAGCTTGGGAAGAGATCCAGCAAGAGTCAGTTATAGCACCAGCTGCTGCCCCAGGTGCTATAACAGCTGAGCTGCAGAGCACAAATATGGCTATTACTTAACTCCTGCCTTCCAAATTTCATGCAAATTTCTGTTGAGGCCAGCCCTAATCTGGAAGCATACAGGGATGGGAATTCTGGAAAGCCTAGTTTCAGCTTAGCTAACATGACAGTGCAAAGCTAACACAGGTTCCCTCACTATTGGGTTTCTTTCCTTATTCTTTTAAATGCTTTTAGCTTTTAACTATTTGGTCCGATATTAATATTCTTATACTAATTTCTTTTGTTTAGGTGTTGCTTGATAGAAGTTTCTCATATTTAATTTTCTATTTGTTGTAGACATGAATATCCATGGCTCATATCTCCTGCTCAGGGAGCATAATCAACCAAGTTTCCCAGCTGCTGTTCTTCTGGGTCTGCCTCAGTTCCTGCTGAAGTCACAATTCCCACAGGCTACTCAAGTAGCAACTGAGCATAACAGGAGAACTAATGCAGGTCCATTTCTGGAACACATGGGACTCCACAACCAAGAGACTTTGACTTAAGGACTCCTGATTAGAGTGTCAAAAATGCCTTGGAACTGCACCATGGTCTAAAACTCTTCCTTTTCAATCCTACCTTCTCTCTCCCTTTCACTGGGGTCAGACCTGCATGACAGGCTGCAGGCTTCCTTCCCCTCTTTCCCCCTTTTACTTTACAAACATTTCTCCAATACATTTCTTACATTTCTAATTTTGTCTCGGTGTCTGCTTTTTGGAACTAATGCACTGTATATCTGTCACTTGTAAAGCATGTTTTAAGAGGTCTATGATTAATTTTATTTTAATCTGACAAATTTTTCTTTTAATGGATGAGTTTAATCTACTTATCTATTTGTGATTTATGGTATATTTAGCTTTACTATTATATTGTTTTCCATTTGCCAGCCTACTTCTTGACCTTTAGTTTTCTCCTTTCATGTTTTCAATTTGACTGCTTAAATCCTAACAGGAAAAGTATGGGATACTAAAATAAGATAGCTTAAACTATCAATGGCTTAAATTCAAAGTTATTTCTCACCCATTTGCATGATAATTGTGCGTTGACTTATTTAGTTTTTCAGAAACCCGAACTGATGAAGGTTCCATCTCAACACACTTCCCTAAGAAAGGCAAATAAAAAAGAATATACCAAATACCCACTGGCTCTTCAAGCTTCCATCTAGAAGTGATACAGGGCACTTCCACCCCCATTGACTAAATCTACTTACTTGGCCACTACGTTAAAGTATTATAGTTACCTAAATATTTAAATTCAAATGGGCAAAGCTATCATGTGTCCAAGTAAAAAAAGGATATTTGTGTATAGTCCTATTGACTACCTTTATTCCCCTCTGTTGGATTGGAAGCAATACAATGTATTCTTATTCTTCTAATTGTTGTTCATAAATAGGTTTTAAACCTATCTACCTAACGATACAGACCTCCGTATCTGTGGATTCCGCATCTGTGGATTCAACCAAACATGAATTGAAAATATTTGAAAAAATACATCTGTACTGAACATGTGCATAGTTTTTCTTATTTTCCAAAACAATACAGTATAACAACTATTGACATAGCACTTACATTGTACGAGATGTTACAAGTTATCTAGAGATGATTTAAAGTATACAGTAGGATGCTCATAGGTTATATGTAAATACTATGCCATTTTATGTCAGAGACTTGAGCATCTATGGGTTTGGTGTCCACAGGAAATACTGGCAGTAATCCCTCAGAAATACCTTGGGACAATTATATTTCTTTCTTTCTTTATTTTTTAACAAAGCCTAAATGGATGTAATATTTTAATCTTGTATCTACATTCAAGAAAACAGTAATGAACTTTAACTATCTCTCTTTTCTTCTTTGCTTAAAATAAATAATTTATCAGTTGCCTTCTTGACTGTGTTTTTATATTCATAAGCATATTTTAAACTTCAAGATTCTAATTTTTTTATATCTCCAGTTCCTATTACATTTTTTCTGCCTAATTTGTTTCATAATTTAATGATTCTTTACATTAGGGGTCTGCAAACTGTGGCCCATTGTCCATATCTGGCTCACTGCTAGTTTCTATAAGTAAATGTTTATTGAAATACACACATGCTTATCCATTTGTGTGAACATAAATGAATAAACATGTGTGTATTTCAATAAGTGTTCACAACTTACTACAGTTCAACTTACAGTTTTTTACTTTATAATAAATAGTGCTTTCAGCTATGTATAATATATTAATAGTAAGTACCTGTATAACTCTTCGTCTTTCACTTTCAATACAGTGTTCAATAAACCATATGAGATATTTAACACTTTGTTATAACATAGGCTTCGTGTCAGATAATTTTGCCCAATGTAGGCTAATGTTTAAGTGTTCTGAGTATGTTTATGATAGAATAAGCTAAGCTATCATGTTTGGTGGGGTAGGTGTATTAAATCCATTTTTGACTTAAGCTATTTTCGATGTATGATGTATTCATCAAGACATAACCACATTGCAGACTGAGGAGCATCTTTATTGTCTATGGCTGCTTTCTTGCTATAACAGCTCAGCTGAGTAGTTAAAAAAAAAAAAAAGACTCTGTGGGCAGCAAGGACAAGAAGTATTTACCACCTAGCACTTTACAAAAAAAAGTTTGCATTCCCCTGCTTTAAATGAGCATGAACTTCCATTTTAAAGTTTTGATCACTTTAAACATACTTTAAAACAACTCTTTTTCAGACTGTTATACAACGTTAATTTCACCTGGCGAGCTGTCTTCCAAGAATTGCATTTCCTTGTGGGTTTTAGAACTTTGAAATACAGTCTCATTTTGAGAAATGTTTTGTTTGTTAAGTATTTTCTTTTTCTCTCTTCCAGTGTCTTTCCTCCCTCTTGTCTGTTTTGTAGTTATCACCACTGGGTCTCAGCACTGGAGTATAGAGATTGGTCTTACAATGGTAAGGTTTGATGAGGTTTTCCTTCTTGATGACTATCGGATTCTTGTGAATCCAGTCATCAAACCAGGAGAGTTGTTTGTGTGGTCAGGAGACTCTCCTCCCTCAGCCTCCTTGCTGTAAAACTTAGCCACTGTTAATAATCAGTAGTATGTTTTGAGCTGTTTTTGATCAGAGAAGAGGGCAGACTTACCATAGCCACTAACTTCAATTGATACTTGGTTCAAATCTCTGGTACCATTCAGAAGCAAGTGCCTTCTTAGTGTTGCCTGCTTCTAAACTAGGACCCTACCAGATCTGTAGCTTATTCCAGTTCATCCATTTTTATTTCTGTGGTTTCTGACCCAAAGAATTGTTTTTCATATTTTTTAATATTGGATTTAGTGTTTGGTTTTCCTTTAAAAAATTTCAACATGTTATTGGCACACATTTGGAGCAGAGGGATGCATCAAAGCATGAACTGATTGCACTACCTTGAGTGAAAATCTTCATTACATAGTTTATGTGATTATATAATGGTATCTGTTTATAATATCTATTTACTGGGTAATTAAAATGATAATATGAGTTTAAATGAAGTTATTTGAGTGACTGATGACAGAGTAAATTCAGAGTTACTTTTCACAGGGGTACATCACGTTTTCAAACTGTAGAATTTAAGTAGAAGTATTAAAGTAAATCAAATTTTAATTCAGCAGAATAGAACTATTTTTATAATAAGTAATATAAAATTGACTTCAATAGAAAATCTTAGATCTGCATCTGAGAAGACAAAAGAAAAACAAAATCAGTTAGTAGAGTTGTAAGTTTTGTCAAGGCAAGGAGGCAAAAATAATTACATGGACAGAGAGTAAGGTATGATCTAAACTACCAGCAATATTCATGAATTGTTTTTCATTTCATCCAAAGTCATTCATTTTAGACCTCTAGTGGTTAATATTCAGCTGTTAGTTTATTGCTTAATGGTTTAAAGGAGTAAGACCTCATTTTTTGAGACTGAATTTTATTTTCTGATACCATCTTCTTTGTTCCTATTTTTGATTTCTGGATTAACCTGGAGAGTCATTGTTGAAGAACCACTGGTGGAAGGAGGCTGAGTCCCTCCATCAGTGCTTCACTAGAAACATCTATATTGGACTATTAGATAAATGGGAAATAAACTGGTGTATTGCCACTAAGGTCTGGTGGTTTATTGTTACTGTAACTAGTGTTGCCTTAATTAATTCAATGCTAGAAGATACATTTCCGTCCTGCACCTGTTCTCTTAGCAGATTTTTAAAAAATGTTTTCAGCTTAAAGACATGTTTTCTATAGCTGTAATTTTTGTATGTCAGAGGAAATCAGAAAAATTTACCTTATATTTATAAAAGTTATTTTCACATAATCAACTAGTAAGTTTTTTAAACTGAAATTAAGCTTCATTTAGGTCATGAAATGCTAATTTTATTTTCCATTAAAGCAAAATAAAGATGTATTTTATTAGATGGCTCTTTGTCATCTGTTTCTATTCAATGGTTGCTTACTTAATTGCTTGATCTTAGTCTCAAAACTGAAATGATATTTGAGTGAAGTCTATCCAAATTTGAAAGTTATCATTGAGATGAATATGTTGTGTAGTCAACCAAGAACAGGGTTTGCCTAGTGAAGCTTGAGAAAGATTATTTTAGAACTATTACAATAAAGGAGTTTCAATACATCTGAACAATTTGTACTACACTCTCTTGAAATTGCTTCTCTGTTTCTTCAAATAGATACTTATCGAGTAATTTCCATGTATAAACTACCACGCTGGGCCCTGTAGGCAAAGAAAAAGAAATATGATTCACTGTCTCAGTCTCTGCTCACAGCCTCCAGGGTGTTAAATTCTGGAGAGAAGGGACACTCAAATATGTTACATGAGATAATGTGTGATAAATGTCAAGAGTGCTAGAGCAGTAAGTAATGCAGGAAAATAATCCAGAGAAGGGATACAAAACCTGCAGCTGAGGTAATTAGAGGTTTAACTTGAAAAAAGGGATGATTTAGTGTATTTGTAACAGGTTCAACAACATACCCAAACTCTATGAAACACGGTGAGATGGTTTGTGGCAAAGTGTCTTTAAACCCCTTGATTTCAATAATGAGGTTGAGGCATTCTTATGGAATTTTGCAGAGACATAATTCTGACATTAGATGACAAATCTATTATTCATAAAAAATAGAGATGTAGGGTTCCTACTACATATTCAACCTGAAATAAAATTATTTTGCACATTATAGTGAAGATAATAAATTTAGATTTAGAATAGGAAAACTTATGGTGAGGTTTTGACTTCATAGGATAAGCTGAGATAGTCACTTAATGTCTCTAAAACCCAGTTTTTTATGTAAACTGGGTATAAATATTTCTATCTTTTTTTCTGAGACAGTCTCCCTCTGTCACCAGACTGGAGTGCAGTGGCATGATCTCGGCTCACTGCAGCCTCCGCCTCCCAGGTTCAAGCGATTCTCCTGCCTCAGCCTCCTGATATTTCTACCCTTTTTATGTGAGTAGTAGTTATGAAAAGCAAATAAGAAATGTATAAGAAAGTGTTTTGTAGACCATCAAATGCCATGAAAATGTAAAGGGGTAAAGGATGTGTGGTGGATTAAAGAGGAACACAGATGTCTGACACTTAACTAATTAAAAGGAGTCTTTACCCTGTTCCTTGACTTGAGAAAGAGGGGCTTGTGACTGTTTGGAATAATGGAACACAGTGGAAATGATGCTGTGGCAGCTTATTGGGTCATGCTTTAAGAGATTAACAGGTTCTATGTGCTGTATTATAGGAATTTTTGCTCTTAAAACTGAGCAACCATGCTGTCAGGAAGCCCAATAATTTCATATGAGAGAATCTGAAGAGGTCCCAAACCAACTATCTCAGCTAAGTCCCAGCCAACAGCTATCACCAACTTGCCACTTATGTGACTGAACAGTGAATTATTAAGCCCTAGTCAAGCTACTTCAGCTTACATTCTGTGGAAAACAAATGTACTTCTCCTGTCATGCCCTATGTAAACTGCAGATGTGTGTCAGTAAAATAAATAACTATTGCTGTTTTAAACTATTAAATTTTGGGGTAGTTTGACACTCAGAAATGAGTTACTAGATCATGATGTTTAATAAATGAATTACTATATTATTTCAGAGTGTATTATAACTCACCATAAATAATTTATTTGCTTCTACTATAATTTTTATGATGTAGTTTGAGGTGTCTTCACAAGAAATATGTTCCAGAGAGAGGAAAAGACTCTTCGGCTGGTTCAGGCTTCCTATGAGCATCTCCCTCATTTAACTGTTACAATGGATCCAATAATACTTAACTTATTTTATGAAGGAGCAGGATGAGATATAAAGCTTGTGGTAAGGTCTAGTAGAAAAAAATAACAACAGAGAGGCTGGAGAAAAGTCATGACCTCTTCCTCAGTATACTACTCTTCTGAAAATAGCTCATTGTTTGCTACAGATACTTTGTAGAAATTGAGCATCTGAATATGGAACATCAGACAGCCATGTGACCTGAGATGTGTAATGTATTTCACTGGATATTGCCTGATGTATCAAAAAATTTTTTCACCATTTCTTTAGGTGAATTTCTGCTAAAGCCAAATTCTCTCAAGTTGTATCTGTCTTAAAATATCTCTATTTTACCTTAATTTTGGAAGAATGATTTTATGGGGTACAGAATTCTAAATCAATAGTGTAATTCTTCCTTCAGCATCTTAGAGATGTCATGCCATTGTCAGTTAACTTCCATTGTTTCTGTTAAGAAGTCTGTCATATTCTTGTTTTTCTTTTTGTTCTAAGTGTAGAGTGTGTGTATGTGTGTGTGTGCGCGCGCACGGTGTGCACGTGCATATGCATGTGTGTGGTGGCTGCTTTTAAGATTTTCTTTTTATCTTTGGTTTCTTGAGGATTGACTTTGTATTTACACTGTTTGAGCTTCACTACATATTTGGTTTTGGGTCTGTGGATTGATAACTTCCATCAATTTTGGATGCTTCTTGGCCAATGTCTCTTCAAATATTTCTTTGGCTCCATTTTATATCTGTTCTACTTTTAGAAATCCAATACACATATGCTGGCCATTTGATACAGTGCCACAAACTGGGGGTTGGTTGCTTTTCTCAGTTCCTAAATTTCTTTTCTTTTTCATTTTAGTTTAGGTAATTCCAATTCATTTGTCTCTAAATTCACTTATCCTTTCTGCTGCTTTTTCTAGTCTGCTATATAACAAATCAAATAAATTCTTCATTTATGCTATTGGGTTTTCAAATCCTAGAATTTTCTTCATTTTTATGTTTCCAGGACTCTACTAAAATGAAATTTGGCACCTGTTTCTACATGTGAACCATGTTTTCCATTAATTTTTCTTTAAAAATATTTACGTATTTATATTTGATTTTTTATTCACTAATTCTAATATTGTGGTCACATTTGGGTCTACTTTAATTGATTATTTATTGGATTGATTATGGGTCATATTACTCTGCTTGTTTTTATATTATACAATTTTTTATGCCAGAAACTGTGTGGGAAAGTACCATATATATTATTTACTCAAGGAAAAGAAATGTCTGTTCTTGTGGTTGGCTGTAAGTGATTAAGCTAAAGCAATCTGATGTATAGTTGAGCTGGGTCTGAGGTTTATCATAGCTTTTGTTAGATCTGTTAATTTACCATATGTTTCAAATGTTTTATAGGCAGCATTGTAACTAGTTTATCTGGGCTCTGTACAATTCTGGAAATGTCTTTATGTTTTACATCCCAGTGCCTATATTACCCAGATTTGGGGGTTCCTGTGGTGGTCTTTTGTCTCTTTAGCCCTACTTCTGATTTTCTAAGCCTCTCAAAATCTATTCACACTTTGCTGCTTTGCTGTTAGGTTTTGGCTGCTACTGTCTTGCAATCAAGTAAGGCTCTGGATGACTTGCGGCTGATATTTCTCAGTTCAACTGTTGTGCCTCCAGCTTTTTGTTTCTGTGTAGTTGATCCACTCTACAGGAAATATCTTTCTACCTTCTTTCCCCATTCCCCGGCATTGTAGAAGCACTGTTGTGCACTTATTAAGGGCCTGAGGTGCAGAAAGCTCTCTCTGCCCTCTTGCTCTGCTCCTACTCTTCTGCAAGCTACTGCATGTGTTCAGTGAAGGCCCTGTGAAATGAGACTGGCAACAGGGTGTGGAAGTTCACTCTCACAGACCTCCTTGGAATCTCATACATCATGCCAGCCACACATAGCTATGAAACCTTTATTAAAATTTTGGCTAGACTCTCCTTACCTCTGTCTTTAGTGGGTTTGCTATTTCTCCTTACATGCCCACAGATTTTGGGTTCCTCTCTCATAGAAAGGGCTTTTCTATTTCTGGAATTTAATTTATTAAGATTTTGTTTTTATCTTTAGCAATCTAATGGAAAAGCAAAAGTAAAACCATAACTTTATAACTTCTCTGGCTTGTTGTCTTTGTTAGAGTGAGAACAATGTTCTCTTGACTTTATACATTCTAACCAGAAGCTCTCATATCTTTATAATACATTTCCTTTCTCCTTTAGTTTTTCAGTTATTTTTGATGTTTGCAAACAATGACTACTGATATTATTCATCATGTATTAATAAACAAAGATGTGTAAAATTGAATTATAAAAATTTTTAATTTCATGAAACATTCAAATAATTATTTTAGGCAATTACTATAACTAAACAATATGAATATGATTGGATGCCTCTTCCAGATCTTAAATCTTTTGATTCAAGTAAAGTCTATTACTTTTGCTCTGTTCTGAAGCAAATTTTTAAAAAATTACTACTGAAACACCCTTCTTCATAAATATATGCAAATGGTCTTTTTACATAGCTTCATACTTAGCAACTATTTAATTTATTATATATTAGTATGTGTTATATATAATATTTGATATACACATAAATATTTATGCCTTTAGTCTTTTTTTTTTGTCTCCCTTCTAGAACTTCTACCATTTCCTAAACTCTATGACTACAGGAAGGTCAAAATAAGGCATTATGTTTAAGGGAGGGAGTGCATGCAAGAGAGAGCAGGCACAAAAGTTAATAATTTTATTTGCTTTTGTAAAATTGCTACTATTTCTTCCAAGGATCAATGAATATTCCACAGAAGAATGCCATTACTTTAAGTTACCATGTATTGCTCTTGCGTATAGATGCTTTATCCTCTATTTGTTGATGGTTCTTGTTGATAAGATTTGCTGCTCTTACATTGAAGAAAAACATGTAAATGTTATCAAAATACTTATGATTTATAGAGTAATTTCACTGATTGAAAGTGGCTTATTTGTGGCTGTAACAGAAAAATTAACTGTGAACAAACATTTGTTCTGGTGCCTTTATTTATGCAAGAAATACCAATTATTCTGGATTAGGAGTTAGTCATAAAATAGTACTACACAGTGGGTAGAAGAGTCACATACCTGTGCATAAACAAGACACATATGTTCTGTTGGATAGTACAAACACGGCTGGACATCTTAGTTGTAATAATGCGGCTCCAAATTTTTCTAACACAATAGTGGAATGGATTGGTTAGTGCTGGTCATGCTGAGATCAAAGATCTATCTTATTTTCTTCATATGTAAAATCTTATTCAATCATAGGTAAAATGGGTGTACAAAATAACACAAGAGCTCTAATAAAGTCTATGCCATTCATTGCTTTTTGATATGAGCTGCTTTATATTCTGATTATGTTGCTGCTATAAAATGAACAAAGAGTAACATGAAATTTGATAAAGACAAGAAAACTTTTATTAAACTTTTACAACAGTGAGATAAATTATTCATGCAATTGCATGAATAATGGTATCCATGCTGATTAAATCAGCTAAGAGGTAGCAAAATATTCACGTGCATGGCATGAGTTCCATTTTCAAACAGTTCTGAAATGAAAATGCAATATAAAACAACACAGTAGTTGGTCCCCAAAAATGGAAAGAAAAAAATGTGGAGTACAGTATTAATTCAAAAGAGGGGAAAAGTTTAAAGCACTTGTACTTCTGAAATCCACTAGCCAGAAGGAATGTTCAAAGACAGAAAAAATAATCCACAACTTCAAAGGAATTTAATGAAAGAGAAATAGCAAAGATGATGAGGGTGCAAGAGGGACAGACCTAGGGCTTAGAGGAGAGAGAGAATGAGGATTTATCCAATGAACCATTCATAGCCTATTCTATCTGAGACTTGAATAAAATAGGATTCTCTCCAAATTAAGCTGTTGGGCACATGCCAGCATTTTGGGATGATCTGAGAAAGGAGCTGCTGTTGGTAACAAATGAGGTGTCTTCTACATCTCCCCTGCCACATGTTTTGAAATTTGTGACTATCACTTGTCCTTTCATCAAAATGTTAGCAAAAGGAAAGTGTCAGAGTTCATACTTCTCTTTCCACATCACTGAGCACATGAAATGGAGGAGAAAACCCTTGCCACCCACAGAATTCCAAAGAGCTGAGAGCATGCTGCAGAACACACTGGAAAAGTAGGAGGAGAGAAAAAATAGCTCATAAATGAACCCAGTAGAGAAGCAGGGAGGAAAAAGTGGCATGAGGGGAAAGATACTGACCAAAATGGTAAAATTCCTTACCAGTGATGATGCACAAATCCACCTTCAGAAGGCAGGGTGCTTTCACTACTGAGTGGTCTATCTGATTAGAGTGATTGGCATATACATGTAGGGACGACTGGAGACCCCTAGTGTCTATGGGACTCCCTGCCAACCTTCAGCCTTACTGTCTGCTCGCGGCCCTGTCCATTCTGATTGGCTGGTTCAGCTGTCCTGATTGGTCAATGCCACTGCCCTGCTACCTGTTCCTTAGAATAACGATCACCTCTGTTCTTAGTCCAAGCTGCAGAGAGCCCTAAAGCATTCTCTCATCACTGAGGGTACCTCTCCGGTTTCTTCCTGTGGTTCTCCTGTGTTGCCGTGTCCTCCTCCCTCCTCATTTGCCTTCTCTTCTGACTAGATGTTCGATTTCCTGGAGGCATCTGCCAGTCTCTGGGGCCTCTTAGGCCTCAAGAGTAAAGACAGAAAGGTAACCCAAGAACATGCAGTTGAGCTCTGTTGCTCCTTAGGAGAGACATAGCATAATGTATACTTATTTTAGTCTTACCTTAACTTTCTTTTGAAAAAATCCATCTGTTGTCACCCAAGTGCTTCTCATTTCTCTGGTTTCCAAGGCTCCCCCTTTCTTTTGATAATAACAGCCAAGTTCCCAACCTGCCTGACTGTAGAAATTCTAAAGCTGTTCCCCAACATTTCTGGGCATACCTAGTGAGTGTCTAAATGCTGCATAAAGCTTCTCTGGCTTCCACTTGTTACTTGTTACCAGGGAATGCCACTCTAAGGCCATACCCCACCAATTATCTCATTAGTCTTCTTCAAGCTGCAGCCACTATGCCTTTATTTCCCAAACACAAAGATATCATGCTTGACAAAGTAAATGAAGACTTGTAAGATATGATAGGAGATTTATAATACAGAAGGGAACACCATTTTTTAAAAGTTCATATAAATTTAAGGGGTGCAAGTGAGGTTTTGCTACCTTAATATGTTGTGTAGTGGTGAAGTCAAGGCTTTTAGTGTATCCACCACTAGAATAATGTACATTGTACCCATTAAGTAATTTCTCATCACCCACTCCCCTTTCACCCTCCCCACCCTTCCTAGTCTCCCATGCCTATCATTCCACATTCTATGTCCAATGTACACAGTATTTAGCTCCCACTTAGAAGTGAGAACATGTAGTATTTGGCTTTTTGTTTCTGAGTTGGGAAAAAAAAGTTTAACCTATCACTGTCAGAGTCTATATTATTTTTCAAAGGACCCCCTTTGGTCTCTCCTTGTCCCTGACAGCTGCCACAGTGTGGTGCCCAACTGTGGTCCATAGTTTCTTTCTTAGGTCCTCTCCTCCTAGAACATAGAGCCTCAACCCCTTATATTTGGGCTTATAAGAGGAAACATTATTGGATATAATAATTATCCTAGAAGTGTTATTCTTTCCTCCTAAAAGGCAACCATTGCTTGAAAAACAAATCTGGAATACAGAATGTATAAATTCCATTCAAAAGTATGACATTTGAATGTTTCACCAGTCAGAACTTTCTCAAGGACTAATGGCTAAGTAAATTCATTATCATACATATGCATGACTTTAAAAGGTCCAGCAGAATGGTTTCTGTCACACAAAGCAAGAGTCTGCACTAAAGACAAATTTAAGAGGCTCAACCATTAGAGCCTCAGAAAGTTGGGAAATCTTTAGATCCAGTTTCGAGGACACCACCTTTTATATGTAATGGATTTTTAAGTGATGGTACTGCTGAAGAGAAGATGAGAATGCCTCAATTAAACAAAGAACTTATAACATAATGTTGAAACAGAATTATTTAGAGGCTAATGATCCCATTTCTTTCCTTTTTTTGAGATGGAGTCTCGCTTTGTTACCCAGGCTGGAGTGCAGTGGCACGATCTCAGCTCACTGCAACCTCCTCCTCCCAGGTTCAAGTGATTCCCTGCCTCAGCCTCCTGAATAGCTGGGATCAGAGGCACATGCCACCATGCCTGGCTAATTTTTGTATTTTTAGTAGTTACGGGGTTTAGCCATGTTGGTTAGGCTGATCTTGAACTCCTGACCTCAAGCGATCTGCTCGCCTCAGCCTCCCTAAGTGCTGGGATTATAGGCATAAACCACTGTGCCAGGCCCTATTTCTTCTTATACACCAAATTCTGCTGCCACTAGTGGTGACTCTGTTGTGTAATGGTGCTCCCTCTAAGAAAGAAGAATGATGCCTTCTCAAATTATGGAGCTGAACCAGACTTTCCTTCTGTCATGTTATCATGTTGGATATAGTGAGTGTGATAAATTAAACAATTAATATTTCTTCAAACCTACATATGCCAGGCATTGTTCTGGGAGTTCAGGATAAAAAGATAATGAAAGTGTGGTCACTATCTTTAAATTGCTTCCAGTTCAATAGGAAAAACAGACTTAGACGTGCATAGTATCAGTAGTGAAAATGTATCTTGGCTATAATGAGTATATTGTCAGTTCTGGGACAGATGAGAAGAACAGAGGAAGAAAGTTCTTTATCAAGTAGGTCATGTTTAAGTCCTGATAGTAATTGGTGATTTCAAGGCAGACAATGTTAGGGGTGTTGGGGGTGCATTTTCAGATGTGTCTGCAGTGAAGTGTGCGACAAAGCATGCATGTGAACGCTTGAATAATTTTCTCAGAAAACCTTCGGCTTTCTCCTCTTATTGGGACTCTCCCATTGTAACTTGCTGTTTCTAACATAATATAACATGATAGGATTTGGAGATGATACCTTGTTAAAACCAAACAGAATCAGCTTTAGGGTTCAGAATGACACATTTCTGCAGCAGGTAAAGGGATTCCTACAATTTTCCCATCCCATATCCAACTCTTCATTGTATTATACATGCTACTTTCTCTAAATGCTAATGATAAAACCATCAAATCCATGACCAAGATGGGAGAAAATGAAGATCGGTTAATTATGCCAGTAATAGATCTATATTTACTCAAGAAAGCCATGGTTGAACTAAATTATGAGACCTGTCTGTCACACTGCACAATAAAGAATCAAGTTACTGATTTCAGAATTTATAACATGTACTGTTTTTCCATGTGAACTTATTCATAGAAGGGAAAATTTTTGAGATGCTGTCCCAGTATAAATTTTTAAATGCTCCACAGCTTGAAATATATTTCTACTATGTAAATAAAATTTATGAAGGATATGATGTAATTATTATGCATTGCATGCCTATATCAAAACATCTCACGTACCTCATAAGTGTATACAACTACTATGTACTTATAAAAATAAAAATTAAAAAATTATGAAGAAAAAGCTAGGTGAAATATGTCTAATATATTAAAGTTCAAGTGTCCCTTGTCCTATGGTAGAGGTCTGTAGAAAATTCTAGAATTTGCAGGGGCTGTATCCTTCACTGTATGTAAGTGTGCTAGTTTCTATTATCCTTGTGATATTTTAATGAGAGACCCAGCTCTCATCAGTAAAGAAATGGGTTTTGACTCACACCTAGGCTATGTATAAACTGACTTTTCATAGTGTCCATCTCTCTGCAGTAAGTACATTTTTAGGTAGAAATACATCTGCATCTAATTGTGATTAAGGTAAAAAGTTGTAGAAAGCAGTGAAGAAAAAGGTTGCTCCCTTTACAATTAACCAGTTACAATATATTGAGTAGCCTTTATATGCTCAGTACTTTGCTAGGCTCTTTGAGAGATGCAAGAGAAAAATTGGTCAAATAATAGGCTATTTTTCTATCCACATCCCTTTTCTGAGTTCCCATATCTTTCAGGAAAAATCAAATGCTAGGGGGCCCTGCATGAGTTGTGCTCTAACCCCTGTCTCAGTGTGACCCCATTTCTTCTGCTTTTCCTCTAGCTTAGGGCATTTTAGCCATACTGAACCCCTTTCTTTCCTTGAACATGAGAACATTCTTCTGCTGCAGAGGGCCATGATGCTGGTCTCTCCATCTCCAAGCTCTTTCCCCTGATATCCTCATGGCTTACTTCTTTGGGTCCTATCTCAAATGTCATCTTAGTAAAGGCTCCCACACATGGTATTTAAAATTTCAACATAGCACCCCACCCCCATTATTCTGCACTTCTTTCTTCATCCCCTGCTTCAAATTTCTTCATTGCCCTTATTGCTATCTCTCATCCTAAGTATTTTTTCTCTTTTGTTTATTGACTCTCCCTAAAACATAGGACAAAAATCTTTTAATATTTGCTCCTACTGCTGCATGCCCAGAGCCTAGAACAGTACCTGGTACATTGCAGGAGCTCAACAAATTGTTAATTCAATGGATAAACTTAGTTGCTGCTCTTAAGAAGTATGGTACAAGACCTAAAATTGAGGCCAATATTATGTGCTGCCTTGACCTCTGGTAAAATTGAAAGGATCTCAAATGGTCTAAGCAATTTCCCTCCCGACTTGCTCCTATGGATATTGTCCCCCTCATCAAACAACCCCCCTTATCAGTCTGGATGCATTTCTTGCTTATTCTTGACTACTGGGTTCCAGTTGTGGAATTGTTCAACAAAACCACTGACATACTGTCCTGGGAGCCGGGGGCACCTCATCCTCTTGATACTACAAAGCCTGCCTCCCACAGTCCTTGTCATTCACTCTGTTCCTAAGCACAGGCTCCATGTGGCCCTGTGTGGCATGGTGTCCCTCTCCCCTAGTCTGTAAGTATATGTGACTGCTGTTGATCTCACTTGTCCAGTGTGAAGTATTACGTGTCTGGCCATTCCCATAACACTATAGAGAAATCCTTTCCTCACCAATGGAGTCAATAGGGGGCAATTTTAAAATGAGGAATTGCAACATAGTGTATGAGGCAAGATATATGCAAGAATCAATAATATAATTAGGAATGTCCAAGCAAGTGGTAAATTATGTGATACTAACTAAAAGTACCATGTAAGTTCAGAAATTTTTGTATACATAAATAATTTTAGTTTAGTGAACACAATACTTAATGAAAAAAGTTTAAAGACTTTGAAATGGGAATAAAAAAGATTAGCAAGTGTTCTATTTAGTGCATTCCTCTGGGTTAGCTCTGCCTTCCACTGTCCACTACTTTACAATTCAGAAAGTTGTAGAAAACTGGTAAAAATGCATATTACTCTTGTCCACAGAAATAAAAACTAATTATATCTGCTAAAATGAAATCAACTGTTGCCCTATGAACAGACCCACTTTGCATCTGTTTGTTATTTCACTTCAAAGTTCCTTACTGCATATATATATGTGTATATGTGTGTGTGTGTGTGTGTGTGTACACTATATATTTATTTCCTTGGGATTCTTCATTGAACCAGTTGTAACATTTTCATCATTAATTGATGAGTGAAATAAAGTCTGTGACACATGTTCATTTTATATTTTTATGAGTCATTATTTTATCCTTTAAGCAATCATCCTTTACAATGCCATTTCTACTAAAACATGAAAAATAGTGTATACTGTTCTATCCTTATTCTTGTGATTAGCCAGAGAACACTTAACATTTTGAACAATATGGTAAATTATAATGAAATTAAACATGGGATATTATGATTATGTCTACCTGAAAGCAAACATCTGGATGAAACATGAAAATTTCAGACAGCCAAAATTCAGATGGCTGGACCTAAGCAGATGAAACATCTGGATTTTGTGAATTGATTAATTTCCATCCGGCTTTTCTATTTTGGCTTCATTTAGACGTAGCTTTTATCCTGACCCCAAACTTTTTCTTGGCATTATGCAAACAGCATTCTCTGTTGTGTAGAAAGAATTTGTATTTATTTTATTTTCTACCTTTCTTCATGCCTCCACATGGCATACAAGATAATAGGCTCTATTTTTACTTATTACTTAAAATTATTGTTTGACGCCATCAATAAGAACAAAAGAAAATAAAAACTAGTTTGTATTTCATTTATTTTATGTAATTGTGTGGGTTCCCCTTACATGAGAACTATTTCTGCTGCATATTCCTCTATACATATACAAACAAAAAATTTATTTTGTATTTAGTGTCACATTCTTGCAAAGAGAAAAGTAAGGAAAAAACCTGAAAAATATTGAAGACTTATGACATGCTTTAAAAAAATACCTGGATACATCACACAAACTTAAGACCATGACTATGGAGGAAGGTAATGACCCAAAAGTGCACCTGGACCTTAAAGTACAATGGTGCATTCATTTTAGTTCCTTGAGTATTGATTCTAAGTAGTCAAAGCCAAACTGTAAAATCTATGACTTTCATTTTTATTTTCTATTACAGATTTACCACGTGGCAACTCTTAAAACTACAGGAAAAAACAACAACAACCAGAGTGCAAGAAGAAATAGCGCAGTGAGTTGTCCCAGTTTATATTCAGTTTTGTCAATTTGACCTTCACAGGTCTGTAATTACGGTAATCACAGACTACTGAACATGCTAACAATCAAAGCATCCCAATTTGAACAGTTCAACAATAGCCTTTTTTAATGGGGGTGAAATCGTGCCAGAAAGACTGGAAGGCTGGTTCAGCCTTTTCTGAAGACGCTGGATAATGGGGAACAGGTATCAAACAACTCACCTCTTAAAAATATGCTGCACAGAGAGATTGACTCCAGCTGTTACTGATAGAACCACTACATGGCTACAAAGAGGACTGCCTTCATCCCTTTGTAGCTCTGATTCTTCCTAATGTTGCCCAATGATGTGGACAAAGTATTATTTCCTTTTAAGACCTTCACTTTGAACACCCAACAGTGCCTATGACATTTTTAAAGGTCAAAAAAAAATTAGCAAAATAGGTAAGAATGAGTTCAGACAATACGCATTTCTGGTATTAGGAACTTTTTCTCCCTGAGTTAGAGGGAGAACCTCACTGATTTGCAAGCTTCTTAACCTCATTCTCTCTCTCTCTCTCTTTCTCTCTCTCTCTCTCTTTAAATTTCTTCTTCTAGTTGCTGCAGATTTACTTGGAATTATCTATGATATCTTTCTCAGTACTCTCTGGACAAAAATAGACATTTATAAGTCTCTGGCTAAGATTAGGAGAATAATCTTTGGTTATGAAACAGTGTTTATGGTTCATGTTATTGTTGTTTTATACTTGTTAACTGGTTCTTATATGAATTACAATCTATATATCAATACTTGTAACAATCTTAGAATGTCCGGGCTCAAAAGAAATTAGAAATCATCTAGCTTATATCTGTAATTATTTTTTTCCTTTTTGCCCAAGGACATTTTTAAACAAATTAAATCAGTGTATAAAAACAGGTAAAAGCAAAGCTTCTCTGAGCCCAGATGTCTAGATTCTCATTTGCTAAGAGTCTGTTATATCAGTGGTCCCTACCTTGTGAAAGGCATAACAGAACTCCAAACTCCATGGAACCTAGCTCTAAAGTCTATGATTTAATCCAAGCTTTCAATGGTTGGAGAGATAAAGTGACCTAGCCAAGGTCACTCCAGCTTCTGGATTCACATTTCTCTGACCTGCTGAGTCAACCAGAAATGAGCACCAAAACTATTTTAATTGGCACTTACTTATTACTCTGTAACATTTTTCCACCAGCTTACCCTGGCTATTCTACTCCCAATCAAGTACTTTCTCAATGACTTTGACTATAGTGGCAGCAGAACTAGTCAAATCAATACTGTAAAGTAGTGCCCACCTTCCAGAACCAGCTTTGGTTAGAAAAGGGAGGGGATGATCATAGGATTTATGGCACTAAAAATGAGAACCATTTTTCACTGAGGGTAAGCAGTGCACACACACTGTGGGATGCAAGTCTTGGTTAAGAAATAACCTCCTGAAAGCCCAACCTCTCTCGCTGCCAGAGTGCAGTGTGTGGAGGGCAAATGAGAACGTTGCAAATTTTATATCTCCACTGTCTTTGTCTGAAGGTGTGGAAAATTACACTGCTTGCCTGGGCAGCTCAGATTGTCTTTGTTAACCAATCTCATAAGCACTGTAGGAAGTGGTTAGATAGTGAACTCACTGGAGATCCTTATACTATTATTAAGATTCACCTCTTATTCACTATCAAGGAAGATAATGATTGGGGCCACTTGAATATGAAGGCTTTATGTTGGAGTACTTCTGAGTCCAGAAGAGCCATTAAACTAGGAGCAGGTTAGGGTAAATTGTCACAACAAAGTCAATGTCACAACAAAGAGACAGGGAGCGGAAAGAACTAATGTTCACTGAGCAGCTACTATGCAATACTCACCCTTCTGATGTTTCCTCTACTAGTTCTGCAATTCCCCAAGTACTTGTGATCCTGAGTTAAGGCTTTAAAAATCACAATTAAATACAAATGTTATCAAAGCACCTTACTGCATCCAGCCCAGCTTAGTTAAATGGCACCAATCTCCATCCAGTTGCTGAAGCCAACTTAGAGTTATCCTTGATTCCCTCATCATTAATATAATTTATCATTAAGATGTGTCGAATCCACCTTAAAACATCCTATATCTGCCTTCTTGTCTCCATCATCGTGACCTCTCACCTGGGTTGCTATGATACCTTTCTACTTAGTCCATTTGCTTTACACACTTTATGAATACTTGTAATAATCCAATATGAGAGCCACGATTACAGCCCTGTGAAACGCAAATGTCAGGAGCACAGAGGATCAGGATCACAGACCTACAGCTAGCTGGGTGCTAGGTCTGTCTGGCAACACTCACTGCAGAGTCACTTCATACACTTCACAGAATTTTGAAAGAAGTTAAGTAATGTCAGTTATTTTGAAATTCACTATTCACAGACTATAAAGAAAAATAGAGTTCATAAGACAGGCTTGACTATGTTCCTCAAAACACTACAATTTAATCAAAGGCAAAAAAAAAAAATTACCACTTTAAGATCCCAGCTTTTTTTCCAGGATGAGTGGGTCAAAATACATTGGTAGTTAGAACAAGTGAAAACGTTAGTGTTTCTAAAATACAACTGAGTGAATTTCCCCCAAATTAAGTTATATTATTTATTTTGAGTAAGTGAAAACTTTAGCTATCAAACAAACTTTTTCTATATGCATCTAGTAGCTAATGTTTCCAAAGGAAGGAAAAAGTTATGAATATTGTATGAAATGTTTTGCTCTGACACTCTGATATTCCGAAGTCCTTATGCTAATATGTTGTTAAATAAATTACCACCTTTGAGGACTAAGCCAAATGTGCAATTTGTAAGCCAAATGTAGTACTTATTTTTCCAGGATGAGTGCATCAAAATACATCGGTAATTAGAACAAATGAAAACTTTAGTGTTTCTAAAATACAACTGAGTGAATTTCCCCCAAATTAAGTTATATTATTTATTTTAAGTAAGTAAAAACTTTAGCTATCAAACAAACTTTTTCTATATGCATCTAGTAGCTAATGTTTCCAAAGGAAGGAAAAAGTTATGAATATTGTATGAAATGTTTTGCTCTGACACTCTGATATTCTGAAGTCCTTATACTAATCACTGCTTGCTACTGCTCTATTTATGTCTGTTGTCTCACAGTGGTAGAAAAGTGGACTGTAGGAATGAAGAAAACTGATGTACAAAGCAAGGAAAGAGATTTTAAATACAAAGCAATTTCACTAATAAAATGCTCAAGCAGTCTAGAGTAATTTGGGTACTTGGTGAATCATTGCTTAGCAATTCATGAACACTGTGGGTGCTTGGAATTCAATTCCATTGTCCTCTATCTGAATTGCTTTGAAAAAGGTCACATGAGAAGGAAAGGAAGTTTTGACTTTCACATGCCTGTTATTGCTAAGGAAACCACTTCCTCAGTATTCACATATTCAGCATGTCTCTAGTTTTGGCTTTCATACAAATTACATCTTGGTATTGCATTAAGAAACAAACAAGAGTGGAGAATATTTTAAAAACTCAACTCAACTATGACATGTTCACAGAACAAAAAGAGGAGCCCTTTCAGATGTCCTTTCTTTTCTGAAGTTCTCTAGGTATGCCTGGATGGAGCCTCTAAGACCTAACAGGATGTCTGAGATTAGAGGGAAGTGGCCTGTGATCTGTCAGTAAACAAATAAAAAGCTAATACAGCTTTGTTGTATTTTCTGATTGGCATGGCTCTGAACTATCTCCTACTTGTAGTTGCAGACAAAGAAACAGGAGACGAATTACCATGTTCTGGGACTTTGTGTTCCTTTCCAATTCCAACTGCAATAAGAAATAAAAATGGTTAGGCTTCCAGTGTGTAGATTATATAATGTGTCTCCTCTCTTTTATGGTTTCATCTTGTTTCGTTTTTTGTCTTTTAAAGAGAAAAATGAATAAAATGAAGGGATATTTTAGAATGATTGGGTCCATCAATGGGCCTTATTGCAAGTACAGCTGAACTCTGAAGGGGCTCTTTTGGTTCAAGAATATCTTTACTATTTGATGGTTTCATTGCTTTTATTTATAGTTCTATTTTTGACCCAAATAGAAAGATCTTGTGTAAGCTACCTCTTTATCCATTGTAGATATGCAGCTATTTTCAATTCTTTCTGCTGCTAAGAATAATAATGAGAACCCAGAAGATCACAATTCTGACATATCTGGGATCTATCTGCCTGAATAGTCTGGTTCTCTCTCCCAGCATTAGGATTTATGGCTCATCTTCTGCCTTTTTGTTTTCAAACTTGTTCATGAATCATAGGTTCAGAACAAAACTGCACTGTTCTTAAGAGCAATCTGCAAGCAACTATTCTATAGTGAACTTGTAACAGAAGAGTGCTCATTTGATACTACATGGTGGCAACTATGAAAGAGGCAACTCTTAGTTATAATAAAGCTAGAAGGCATAGGACTAGCTGAATATTTGGGAAATTTTGTACTAACAGAGTTAATATCAAGTGGACACCTAAAACATTTAAAATGCATTGCCTTGAAAATCATTAATTTAGTTTTTATTTTTAGTATACAAGAAAGGAATATATTTATAGATTCATAGAGGAAACACAGAAAGAAACTTAGTAATTAACTTTTTGATGATCATCGATGCATACTCCCCAGAAGTTGCACCAAAACACTCTATTTCTGGGTTGAGTTTATGAAAAAATTGCAGCCACTATTGTGCATCTTGGTTTCAATAATGATCAAGATGATGATGATCATGATGATGATGATATTTCCGTAGTAATAGTAGTAAAAATGGCTAATGTATATTAAGAATTCACTAAGAACTAGTTATTGGGGTAAGCATTTTACATATATCATTTCATTTAATCCTCACAACAACCTTGTGAGATTAGTACTATTATCCCTGATCTTCATATGAAGAACTGAGGCTCAGAGAGGTTAAGTAAATGTTTAAGTTCACTCATCTAGTAAGCAACAATTTGAAAACTGGTGGTCTCTCCCCAGAGTTTGACTTCTTAATCCTTGGGTGTCTGTAAAGAGAAGGCTTTTCACATAGACTAATTTGAGATGCCAAAAGGTTAAAGGAAGGAAAGGACCCAGGCAGCTCAGCTCCACAGGAAGGCTCAGAACCACCCCTTCCTGTTTCAGCAAGTGCGTGTGTATTGCTTGTGTGTGATTCTTTTGAACTTAAAGAGGCAGATACCACAGTCCTTTGGATAGGGAAGGGGTTATCCTCAGCATCATTCATCCAAGAAAGGGGAGGTCTTGTGTAAGAGAAAGAGGGAGCATTTGAACACCAGACTAGATGAAAGGAGAGGTCTTGGCCTGAGTGTCTGGACAGTGGATGTGCTAAGATAACAGTGACTCCCAACACCCCACTATCTCCACCTCCTGGGAAGTGATAAGGAACTTAAAAGATATCTGCAGTGGACAGAAAGTTAAGGGCAAGTTATGTCTCGGTAAACTAAAAAAATTGAGTTTCATTGTACATCTTCCATCTGTTTCATATTTAAATGTTTATGCTGTGTCAAAGACATGCTCAAAGATACCAAAGGAAGAGTCATGTTTGGATCAAGTATTAAAGGAAAATCAGGATTTCCCCTTTCTTCTTGCTCCTTGGACCAAAGAGAAGATTTTGCCAAGTAGAGGGGTGAATCTAGTAGGAAAAGGTCACATCACCTCATGCCATTGAGGAGATCCAGCTTTCATTGCCAAATTGAGAAAAATTAGTTTTTCTTTCTTTCCTTTTTTTTTTTTTTAAGGAAGGAAGCCTTCTCGCTGCAGCATTTTAAAACTATTTCTGCAATCTCCTAAATATTCATGTTCCTTCATTAAGACATTAAAGGCCACAATTAAATGCAAATGTTATCAAAACACCTTAGTTGACATTTAGCCCAGCTTAGTTAAATGGCATCGATCTCCACCCAGTAGCTAAAGCCAAAGTCTTAGAGTTATTCTTGATTTCCTCATATTTTCATGCAGTTTGTCATTACGAGGTGTCAAATTCACCTTAAAACATCCCAAACCTGCCCTCTTTTTCTCCATCATCCCGACTTCTTACCTGGGCTGCTGCAGTTCCTTTCTCCTGGGTCCATTTTCTTCCACACTTGCCCCCTCTTAATTCATTCTCCACACTTCAGTTAGTGTGAGCTTTTTACAACTCAATGAAATCACATCCCTCTGGTGCTCAGAATCCTCTAGTGGCTTCCCATTTAGAATAAATCCCAAACTCCTTACCCTAACTTGTAAAGCCTTCTATGATCTGGACCTGCCTATTCTTCGAAAGGCTTCTATTACTTGCCCTTTCAACCACCATACTCTACTATGGACTATGGACTATTCTTGAAATATGCCAAGCTCATTTCTGTGGTAGCACACTCTGCACAAGTTGTTTTTCTTCCCTAGATTTTCTTTCTCCTTGCCTTCACATGGCTTTTCCCTTTTTGTTCAGATTTTACTTTTACTGTTAGCTCTTCAGAGAAGACCCCTTCAGCCTCCCCACTAAAGTGGCTGACTCACATCATCATCTGTTTCTCCTGCTAAAAGGGGCTTTATGAGAATGGGGGCTACATCTGTCTTGTTCGCGCTAGTATACTTGAGGCTGAGAAATGTGCTGCCACATTGGAAGATTTCTCTGAGTACCAGTGAAAGGAGAAACACACACTTATTATTAGCCATTATGATTTAGATCAATTCACATTCTAGCCAATGAGGAATAGAACAGGGAAATTTTTTATTGGTCATGAGGAAGATGGAGACTATAATCAAATTACATTTGTTTCACAATTAACATCGGTAGATTTTAAAAACGACAATAAAGATATTGATATTCAGGATTCTAAAGCTATTGTTTCCACTCCAGCAATGGCTACTACATAGCCTAAATTACAGGTGCTAATTTACTCTACATGTACCGCTCAGGATTGGCTAGAATAGCATGTTGGCAACAAGTAACCCCCAAACTTCTCAGGGACTTAAACAGTTGAAGTTTATTTCTTGCTAATGATGTATATTCATTATTTCCGCGTATTGTGGACCTTCAGTGACCCAATCAGATGGAGGAGTTACTATCCTGAACTTGTGTGTGGCTGGGCCAAAAGGAAGGGAAGAGAGCGTGCAGTAAATATCACCCATCTTGCCTCTGCTCACATTTTATTTGCTAGAGCAAGTCATGTCACCAGGTAAATTTGGCTGTGTGGGGAAATGCAGAACAGCACTGATGACTACCACTGGACGTCTGTCTGGCTAACAAAGTTTTCTTTTCTTCCTTCACAATATGTACATTTACTGCCTCCCAGAGGCAGAACACACTAAAATACTGCTCAGTCACAGCACCATGCAGGTCCAGTGTGGTTCCTTATGACCCAGAGAACTACAAACTATAAGACAAGTTACCTGTCTCTTATACACCTAATATGCAATGGCAAAAGCAAGAGCATGATAACTTCACAAACACTCCCGTTCAGAAAGGGAAGGGAAGGGAAATGCAAAGGAATCACTGATCCATAGAAACTAGAAGAACCTGCGGGCAGAAGAGAGGGTCCCCAGGTGATGGGAAATATTTCTTGATTAGGCTTCAAGTCTTCAACTCGGGAGAGATGAGCAGCTTTCCTACATTTGGCCCAGAAGATTGGGGCCTTCAGGATCATTTTAAGTCTCACACAGTCACTCTGTCAGTCCAGGCTTCTTTCTTTTTTGCCAGTATGTCTTTTTAAAATATTGAATAGTTTCTGTGTTGGTTATATTCTGTTTGCCCCATTAAAAATATTCCCTTCTCTGTCTTATTCTGTGTCCCAGGAGCTGACCTCTATGGGCTGCAGTATCCAGACTTCCTTCTACTCTGGATTTTTGTTGATTGGGCAAGTGGTAGGCAAAGAGGAAATTGGAGGGCAAGATTTAAGAGAGAGAGAGAGAGGTTCCAGTATTTATCCCTATCCTGACACTCCCTCAACCTTGTCACAATCCTGGCAGTGGCTGCCTTGCTCAGCTGTTTTCAGCTTCCATCTAAGGCCTTTCTTCCATGGCTCCAGACCTCACCATCTTCCTGCCACACTATCCCTTTATCCTTGAGGCCTAGGGGTGGCAAAGGTTTCCTGTGGTTGCTAGTTCCTGAGTACCTCCTCATTCCTAATTGGTACCTTACCTTTCATATGCTTCTGTAGACTGCCTCTTTATTACATTTCATTCAGTTACATAATTTGTGTATGCCATCTACTTCCTGCCAAACTGACAAATGCAGCTTCATTTCTATTTGATTCAAACAGCTAGATGTGTCAATGTCCACTGAAAGGTCTTTTCTTGACATATTTCTTAGATGTACTATATTCCTATTATTCCTTGCTCCTATGCCTCGCTCCCCTTCTTGACTTACTTTTGAAACCTTTGATGTCTATGATAACTGGTCCAACTGAAAGCATTTACTGGTTTTGTGAAAGCATTTAATTTTTGCAGATGCTTGCCTTCCTACTGTGTCCTTACATGGTCTTTCCTCTGTGTATGTATTTCTAGTGTATCAGGGTTCTCCAGAGAAACAGAACCCATAGGAAATCTATCTATCTATCTATCTATCTATCATCTATCTATCTATCTATCTATCTATTATCTATCTATCTGTCTATCTATCATACAGAATTAGCTCACATGATTATGGAGACTGAGAAGTCCACAATCTGCCATCTACAAGCTGAAGACCCAGATAAGTGGGTGATACAATTCAATCTGAGTCCAAAGGCCTGAGAACCTGGGGAGCCAATGATGCAAATCCCAGTCCTAAGGCAGAAGATAAGACAAGGTATCTCAGCTCAAGCAGAGAGTCAGGAAAAATCGGGTGAATTTCCCTTTCCTCTGCTTTTTGTTGTATTCAAGCCCACAACACGTAGAATGACATCCAGCCACATTGGGAGGGCAATCAACTTTGCTGACATCACTGATTCCAGTGTTAATCTCATTGAGAAAATACTCTGCCAAACACACACAGAAATAATGTTCAATATGGTCACCCAGTGGGCCACTCAAATTGGTACACAGAATAACTCTCACACCCAGTGATTCTCTCACCTTATGAGAACTAGATTGTATTACGGCCTTACCCTAATACCTTCTTTCAACTTAATCACTTAAAAAAATTTTTTTTAAATACTTTTATTATTTTTATATTAAAACATAACATAGCTAGATGCATGTGCATCTTACTGGGGGCTAGCATTTTATTGCCATCTTCACCTGGATTTTGGAGGGGACACATTCAAACCACAGCAATAGGGCTTGACAACTAGTGAATCTCGTTGTAGAGCATTGAGCAGGCATCCAGCTCTCTTTTTTTTTTTTAAATACTTTAAGTTCTGGGGTACACGTGCAGAACATGCAGGTTTGTTACATAGGCACACATGTGACATGGTGGCTTGCTGCACCTATCAACTTGTCATCTACATTAGGTATTTCTCCTAATGCTATCCCTCCCCTATTCCCCCAGCCCCTGCTACCCCTCTCCTACCCCCCCACCCCGATAGGCCCAGGTATGTGACATTTCCCTCCCTGTTTCCGTGTGTTCTCATTGTTCAAAACGCACTGATTAGTGAGAACATGCAGTGTTTGGTTTTCTGTTCCTGTGTTAGTTCACTGAGAATGATGGTTTCCAGCCTCAACCATGTCCCTGCAAAGGACATGAACTCATCATTTTTTATGGCTGCATAGTATTCCATGGTGTAAGGCCATATTTCAGATAGGGTTACATTCTGAGATGCTATAGGCTGGAACTTCAACATGTGAATCTTGAGGGGTATACAACTCATCCCATAACATCCTTGATATGATCCTTGTCCCAGGGCAGAATTCCAGCTGACCTTTGTCTCAAAGCCTCTAGTTTTATTTTTTAACTGTTGAAGAGATAAAATTGCCTTCTCCAATCCTTCAGCTTCCCAAATTCCTTGACACTTCCTTTTTTTTTCTGAGGCAGAATCTTGCTCTGTCGCCCAGGTTGTAGTGCAGTGGTGCAACCTTGGCTCACCCCAACCTCCATCTCCTGGGTTTAAGCAGGTCTAGTGCCTCAGTCTCTCAAGTAGCTGGGACTATGGGCATGTGCCACCATGCCCTGCTTATTTTTCATATTTTAGTAGAGATGGAGGGCGGTTCACTATGTTGCCCAGGATGGTCTCGAACTCCTGAGCTCAAGTGATCCACCCACCTCAGCCTCCCAAAGTGCTAGGATTACAGGTGTGAGCCACCACTCCCGGCCCCTACTTTTTTTTAAATTGGTGTTTGCAACCTCGCCGATTGCTTCTGAAGTCACCTCTTTTTGTGGTGCCCTGTCAAATACAGTCATGTATCATTTAATGACAGGGATATGTTCAGAGAAGTGCACTGTTTGATCATTTTGTTGTTGTGTGAACATTACAGAATGTACTTACACAAACCCAGATGGTAGAGCCTAGTACACACCTAGGCATTAAGGTGTAGGCTATTGCTCCTAGGCTATAAGCCTGGACAGCATGTTAGTGTACTGAATACTGTAGGCAATTGTAATACAGTGATAGATATTTATGTATCTAAACATATCTAAACATAGAAAAGGCACAGTAAAGATACGTTATAATTGTATAGGACAGCTGTGGTATATATGATCTATTGTTGACTGAAACATCATTGTGCACATTATGTAGTGCATGACTGTACAGCCAATTATAATCACTGCATATCGCTAACACTGTTTTCCTATCTTATTCTCTAGAGCTACACTTTCTATCTTATGTTTTAACATAGGCAACAGTTTCAGCAACAGTTTTACCAACTGTTTTGCTACTGCATTACAGCGTTCACTATCATTCTTGTCTCCAGTAGTAGTTTGCTTGCTGTCTACTGCCTGGCTGTTAGCCTCTACCATGTATTTTAGCTTATTTTATATGGTAGCACTCATGTGTAAGTACTTATTTCTACATCATTCAAGATAGATATTTTGCTGCCATAAAAATACATATTCTTTTCTTGCTTTGTTACTTGTCTTTCAGGTTTAAAATGGGTCCCTGCTAGTCACTCAGGGCAGACAGATGGAGAAGCACATTCCTGAACATGCTCAGGTACCATGCCAGAGGGATAAGAGAGCTACTGCATCTTAAAACCTCTCTTCAGATATGACACGTCACTTTTTAAAATAATTCTTTGATGAAAGTGGGTCACTTGAGTCACTTGGGTGCTTTTCATTTAAAGGGGGTGGGAAACTACAGTCTTACCATATGCTTGAGAAGAAAACGCAAAATTTTTGGTGAACAGCACCAATGATTACTGCACAGCCTCAACACTCAATACTTGGTATTTAGTTCTGGAAATTTAGAAAAAAATAAACATTTATCTGTGGCATAAATCACCAGTACATGACAGTATTTTTGTTTTATAGACTGTGGGCCACTGTTTCTCCCCTCACACACTAGAAAACAACATCCAGCTCCCTAAGGCCACAGAATTACATATTCAGCTCTATGGGTATCAGCTGCCTATGTCAGTTAGTAATTTTCATATCTTTTCTTTTTTACCACTAAAAAGTTCAAAAAGCGATGTGAAAGAGTCAGGTGAAACTCTCTTATGCTTTATTGTCCTTGTGATATATATTATATGTATCTTATTCCTTTCCAAATGCATTTTAAAGTGAAGTCATATTTCAATTTATCATATCCATAAAGCAAGAAAGATAGTATTTATTGTCATGTACTGCCAAGCAGACTGGTAGATGCCACTAACAAATGGTAAAAAATTCTTCTATGGATCATTATTTATATAAAGACTTTATTTTTTTGGTTATCATTTTTGAAAAAGAACATAAACCGAACTAAAAGTGACAACAAAAAAATGCAGTGGCCATCAAGCTCAATTGCAGTGTGTCTTTAGGGAGCTAGTGAATAAGTAGTTAATCACAATACCTAATATTCTAAAAAGGCCTCATCACCCAGGGTACCAATTAAAGTAGTTTCCAGTCTAAAATAGATGTGTCTGTAACAGGAATCACTAACAATGGGTTAAAAATAGAACCAGGTATAAAACCTACAGTGGAAGAGTATGCATAAAATTAGATTGTTTTGATTAGGTACATCCTTTTCTCAGAACCTTCTCTAGGAATAAATTATTTTGCTAAAAGTCTTTTCCCTATTATTCCATACCTGTCTCTGACTCCAAGTGATTTTTCTAAAATACGAATCTGATCTTGTCATTTCTTTACTTAAAATTAGTGTGTACAGAACTAGGTTGCCCTCAGGAAACAGTCCTGACTCCTTAACTCCTCAAGGTTTAACATCTTAACCTTTCTAGACAAACCTATTAATGTCTGCTCTGGACTGAATGTTTGTGTCCCCCTACAAATTTATATCCTAACTCCCAAGATGATGCTAGTAGGAGGTTAGGCTTTTGGAAGGTGATAAGGTCATAAGGGCAGGGCCTCATGAATGGGATTTGTGCCCTTATAAAGCAGGCCCCAGAGAGCTTGTTTGGTCCTCTACCATTTGAAGACGCAGTGAGAAGGCACCATCTATGAACCAGAAAGTGGGCCTTCACCAGACATTAACTCTGTCAGCTTCTTGTTCTTGGGCTTCCCAGCCTCTAGAACTGTGAGAAATATATTTCTGTTCCTTTATAGGTTATCCAGTTTATGGCACTTTGTAACTCAGCAGTCTCAACAGACTATGGCAATGTTCTGTTCATACACTGGTGTCCCAGCCATTGGGCTAATTGCTATGTTTCAGCACTGTTAAATTAGATTTAGCCTAAAGCTGCCTCCTTACATATTTGAAGTTGGGCTGAAAGCTTTCTCTGAGCATCATGAACTATACCTAAAAGGAGTTGTGTACAGACTGTAGTCTATGCCTGTACCAGTCACCACGTTCACTGAAGGTGGCCAACTGTTCTAATTGTGTTCAGATAAGGCAAAAGTCCAGCTGTAACCAATTCAGCTGTCTCTGTATCTCACTTCCTTTTTCAGTATGTCACTTTCCTTTTTCCATCCACAACTCTTCTTCCACCATGCGGCTGTGCTGGAGTCTCTGAGCCCACTCTGGCTTGACTTGCGAATCGTTCTTTGCTCATTTAAACTCTTTTAAATTTAATTCAGCTGCAGCTTTTCTTTTAATAGCTGCATCCTTAACGCTTGCCAGTCTCTTGAAGCTCTACTTATATGTTCCCCCTGCTCAAAAGTCCCCTTTGTTTTTTATTCCTCTAGGCCCCATCATCACCTCTAAGCATTTATTATTCAGTATTGAGATGGGTAATTTGCATGTTTCTTCAGTTTTCTAGATTTGGGGGAACTTGGGGACAGCAATTTTGTCTTATAAAATAAATGCGTGTGTGTTTATAACCCATCCCATTTTTAAAAAGGCTTTAAGGAAAACGGTCTTACTTACATCTCTTCTTTTTTATATCCTAAGAGAAATACTCATTTTTTTTCCTCATGTAACTTATTAGGCTATGGTGTTAAATCAGATTACAGTAAAACAAATTTCTCACAGAGAGAATTTGGTTATTTTATTTTATTTTTATAGTTTATAAAGGTTTGCAAACGTATTCTACTAAGGTGGCATGTTGTTGAGGTCAAGCCCCTGGAGAAAGAAATGTTTGTGTCTCAGCATATAGGTTGGCAGTATCTTTCAAATGAATATTGGTATTAACCATCCCGTAAAAATACTCTTTCTAAAAACACAACTTGTAGAGTTGTATTCTGTCAAAATGTGTCTTAATATATAGAATGCCCATGAGGCCCCTTGGTTGGGGCCATTGTATGATTCTCTCTCTTATGCACAATGAAGATGATGTTGGGGAGGTGCACCAGGAAACTATACATATTTTCAGTTGGGCCTAAAGGTTTCTCTGTACATTATGAACTATAACCTAAATGGAGTTGTATACAGCCTATGGTCGACAATATCCCCATGTTAGCTATATATCTATACAGATATCTGTATACAGCTAACATGGGGATATTGTCACTGTATTTACTTTAATTCACAGTTCTTAGTGGAACATGACTGTCAGTGCCATTTTGAATCCCTTTCCTGATTCCCTCCCCCTGCTGCTTACATCCTTCCCTGATTTACAGGTTCCTGATTGCTTTTCTAATGTCTTTTTTATAGTTCTCATTCAATTTAATAAAAATATTTATCTGACAAAAATTTTGAAAAGCAGCCTTCCCTTGCCTTGTTTTTCTGCATTTGCAACATGGTCATTCTCCGAGTGCTTTTGTTTTCTTTCACATATTTTCCCTGAGCGCTGGTTAGGGCAAGCTCTGACTGCCCTTGCCTTCCTGACTGCTGACTCACAGGTTTATTCCATCCATGGAGTACAGAACTCTCTGGATTCAAGTGGACCCCTGCCTTACTGGTACTTCTGGTTTCAGCATGTTTCTGGTCCTACCACCACCAGACACTCCTAATCCCTTCTGCATCTTTTCAGAGATCCTTGTCTTGATGTACTGATTTATTGTGCAATCCTGGGTAATTTATTTAACCTTTCTGTTTCTTAGTTTTCCTGTTTTACAAAGGTGAGCCTTGATAAGCCCCAAACTGCCTTCACACAGCTTGTGAGGATCAAGTAAGATAGTTTGTGAAAACACTTTGTTGAATGCAAAGTGCTAAACTAATGTAAGGTATTATTTTCACTGCAACACTGTTTTCATTGAAACATCATTCCTGTATACCACTGTCTTTATATAGAGCTATATGATTTTTAAAATACTGATTTTTAGTTGGATAGACTAGGATATATGTAAGAAGGAAAATAATGGTAACTATTGTTATTGACCATATACCATTTGCCAAGTACTCTGCTGGGTGTTTTCTGTCTTATCTATTTTTAATCTTTTCATCTACTCTGCAAGGTAGGTTTTACAGAGCCTCAGAGACATAAAGTACCTTATCCAAGTATATATAGTTTGTAAGTCACAGAATAAAGGAGTATGTTCCCTTGTGTTTTAGTGCAGAACTGTGATACTCAACACATGCTTTCCTTGAGATACTGATATATTCCAAATAGGTTTTGCATTTTTTTCTGGTCATATCATAGATATGTTTCCACCCTATGTACTTCCAGCTCCATGACAACCACGGTGTAGTGGGAAGACTTCTAGGGTGGTAACCAACAATCTCCACCTCCTGGTAATAAGATTGTGTAGTCTCCTCCCCTTGAGTGTGGGTTGGACTTAGTAACCTGCTTTTAATGAATAGAATATAACAAAGGTCATGGGATATCACTTCTGAAATTAGTTTATAAGAGACTGTGACTTCTGTCTCGCTGGCATTCTCTTGCTCTCTCTTCCTTCCTCAGTTTGAGGAAACTAACTGCCATATTCTGAACTACCCTATGTAAAAGCTCATATGGCAGAGAACTGGTGGCTGCCAAGGACCTGAATCCTGCCAGCAACAGGTCAATGATCTTGGGATCAGATCTGACCCCAGCTGAACCTTGAGATGACTGTAGATACAGCTGACACCTTGATTTTATTCTGTAAGAGACCATGAGCTAGAGAGAGGACCCAGCTAAGCCATGCCTGTATTCCTGAACCACAAAATTGTGAGATAGTAAATGTTGTTTTATTCAGCTACTATATTTCAGGGTAATTTGATACACAATACACATAGTATGTACTGAGAAGCATTATTTAGAAGACTCTGGTATGCAAATTACTGATGAATGAAGAAATTATCTGTGGCATGTCCAATTTTATCATCTAATAAGCAATACCTAATAAAGCTGAAATTGGTACTTATGTCACTCTGACTGTATGGCATTACTTACTATGCCATGCTGCTATGCAAGGGCCTTTAGTGGAGGATGAGGGTGGCAAGGCTGCTGTTTTTATACTCAACTGTAAACAAGTAAAAATATTATATCTGAAGATAGATTGGTAGCAAAGACTTTATAAGCTGAGTGTCTTAGAGGGCTTCTCAAATAATAACTGTTATGAATTAAGTTACTTAATTAAGCTAATTAAGTTAGCTCTTGCTCCACTTGGATATATTGGTACTATGACTGAAAACAGAGATTAAATTTTTTTCTGAAAAAAGTCAGATAGTAAATACTTTAGGCATTGCAAGCTACCTATGACCTGTGTTGCATATTCTTGTTCGTATTTTTCATAAGACTTAAAAAATTTTTCTAAATTTTACTTTAGGTTCTGGGGTACATGTGCAAGTCATGCAGGATTGCTGCATAGGTGCATACTATATCTGGTATTTCTCCCCATGTTATCCCTCCCCACCCTTCCCACCCCCCTAGTACCCCACAACTGCCCCCAGTGTGTTCTGCTCCTCTCCCTGAGTCCATCTGTTCTCATTGTTCAATACCCGCCTATGAGTGAGAATATGTGGTGTTTGGTTTTCTGTTCTTGTGTCAGTTTGCTGAGAATGGTAGTTTCCAGATTCATCCAAGTCCCTACAAAGGACACGAACTCATCTTTTTTATGGCTGCATAGTATTCCATGGTGTATATTTGCTACATTTTCTTTGTCCAGTCTATCATTGATGGGTATTTGGGTTGGTTCCAGGTCTTTGCTATTGTACACAGGGCTGCACTGAACATACGTGTGCATGTGTCTTTATAGTAGAACAATTTATAGTTCTTTGGGCATATACCCAGTAATAGGATTGCTGGGTCAAATGGAATTTCTATTTTCAGATCCTTGAGAAATCACCACACTGTCTTCTTAGCTAAGAGGTCTTATAAAAACAGTCTATAAGTCATATTTGGCATAGGCTATAGTTTGCCACCCCTGCCTAAATGTAAGGTAACCCTCAAAGACCTTGGATTAATTTTTTTTTTCCTTTTTTTTGAGACAGTCTCTGTTGCCAGGCACCAGGCTGGAGTGCAGTGGCGAAATCTCAGCTCACTGCAACTTCTGCCTCCCTGGTTCAAGCAATTCTCCTGCCTCAGCCTCCCAAGTAGCTGGGACTACAGGTGCGCACCACCACACCCAGCTAATTTTTGTATTTTTTAGTAGAGACAGGGTTTCACCATGTTGGCCAGGATGGTCTCGATCTCCTGACCTCGTGATCCGCCCACCTCGGCCTCCCAAAGTGCTGGGATTACAGGCGTGCGCCACCGCGCCCGGCCGACCTTGGATTAATTTAAGTATAGCTCTTTATAGGATTCCTGGAGGGAATTAAACCCTATTGTCTTAAGGCATCTATTGCATGTAATAAATTAACTTACCTCCTGTGGATCTCAAATGGTATTTGCTATATAAATACTTGAAAGAATTGAGTAAATAATCACTCAAAATATTTTTGTGATTTGTGGTTCAGATGACAAGCTCTGGTTAGGAAAAGCTAGTGGCACACATACTCATACAATTATTTATTCAACAGTCATTAAATAAGCAGAAACTATATGCTCAGTGTCATATTATGTGCTGTGAAATTACCTCAGAAACATTACCATCACACTGAGTGAACTGCAGGAAATTATGAAAATAACTTAATTTCTGTAGTCATGCTCTAGCAGAAACAGTGTGATGATCCTAATAACTATTTCTCTTTCACTTATATAATATCCTTGCTACAAGATAAGAGCATTTTTTTTCTCAACAAGGCTGTGATCTGTGCAGACCTATGGATAGTTGCCTGAGAAATAATAAGATCCCCTAGCAATATATGTCTTTAAGTAGACCAAGATTAGACCCAATCTTTACCCTGTCACTATGTGACTTCCAGCAATTGCTTAACTTCTCCAAGATACCATCTCATCACAAAATGGAGAAAATAATAATACTTATTTCAGTGGATTGTTGTATGAATTTAAATGAGACAAAACTTGTAAAACCCTTTGGAGTAATGCTTCACAAGTAGAAAAAGCTCTACAGAAGTACAGGCATACCTTGTTTTCTTGTGCTTTTTTTTCTTCGGCTTCATAGATATTGTGTTTTTTTCAAACTGGAGATTTGTGGCAACTTTTCATTGTTCAAGTCTATTGACACCATTTTTCCAACAGCTTTTGCTCACTGCATGTCACTGTGTCACATTTTGTTACCCATTGCAATATTTTAATAATATTGAAAAATTTGAAATTATATGAAATAACTTTAAATAAATTAATATTCAAACAATAATTTTGATTAAATTATTTGAATAAAAATTATTTTGTAAAAATGAAAAATATTTTTCATTATTAGTATATCTGTAATAGTGATCTGTGATCAGTGATCTTTGATATTCCTATTGTAATAGTTTTAGGGCACCAGAAACTGCCATAATTGGTTAACATAATTTATCAATGTTACATGTGTTCTGACTACACCAACTGGTCATTTCCCCATGTCTCTCCCTCTCCTCAGGCCTCCCTATTCCCTGAGACACAACAATATTGGCCAATTAGTTAGTAAACAGTGGCTTCTAAGTGTTTAAGGAAAAGGAAAAGTTGCACATCTCTTACTCTGAGTAAAAAGCTAGAAATGATGAAGCTCAGCGAGGAAGGCATGTCGAAAGCTAAGACAGGCCAAGCGCTAGGCACCTTGCTTATGTTCACAACCAGTTAGCCAGGTTGTGAACAAAAAGGAAATGTTTTTGAAGGAAATTAAACATGTTACTCCAGTGAAAACATGAATGCTAAGAAAGAAAACAGTCTTATTGCTGAGATGGAGAAAGTTTGAGTGGTCTGGATAGAAGATTGAAATAGCCCGAACATTCTGTGAAGCCAAAGCTTCACCCAGATCAGTGTTCCAACTCTTCAGTTCTGTGAAGGCTGAGAGAGATGAAGAAGCTGCGGAAGAAAACTTTGAAGCTAACAGAGGTTGGTTCATGAGGTTTAGGAAAAGAAACCATCTTTGTAACATAAAAGGGTAGAGCAAAGCAACAAGTGCTGATGTAGACACTATAGCAAGTTATTCAGAAGATCTAGCTAATTTATGAATTTGGCTACACTAAATAACAGATCTTCAAAGAAGACAAAACAGCCCTCTATTGGAAGAAGATGCCATCTAGGACTTTCATAAGTAGACAAAATAAGTCAATGCCTGGTTTCAAAGATTCACAAAGGATAGGCTGACTCTCTTGTTAGGGGCTAACGCAACTTGGTGACTTTAAGTTGATGCCAATGCTCATTTGACATTCCAAAAATCTGAGAGCCCTTAAGAATTATGCTAAATCGGCCGTGCGTGGTGGCTCACACCTGTAATCCCAGCACTTTCGGAGGCTGAGGCAGGTGGATCACGAGGTTAAGAGATCGACCCATCCTGGCCAACATGGTGAAACTCCGTCTCCACTAAAAATACAAAAATTAGCTGGGCATGGTGGCATGCGCCTATAGTCCCAGCTACTCGGGAGGCTGAGGCAGGAGAATTGCTTGAACCTGGGAGGTGGAGGTTGCAGTGAGCCGAGGTCATGCCACTGCATTCCAGCCTGGCGACAGAGCAAGACTCTGTCTCAAAAAAAAAAAAAGAAAAAGAAAAATTATGCTAAATCTATTCTGCCTGTGCTTATTTATTTATTTATTTGTTTATTTTTGAGACGGAGTTTCGCTCTTGTTGCCCAGGCTGGAGTGCAATGGCACAATCTCGGCTCACTGCAACCTCCGCCTCCTGGGTTCAGGCAATTCTCCTGCCTCAGGCTCCTGAGTAGCTGGGATTACAGGCACGCGCCACCATGCCCAGCTAATTTTTTGTATTTTTAGTAGAGACGGGGTTTCACCATGTTGACCAGGATGGTCTCGATCTCTTGACCTCGCGATCCACACGCCTCGGCCTCCCAAAGTGCTGGGATTACAGGCATGAGCCACCGCTGCCTGTGCTTTATAAGTGGAACAAAAAAGCCTAGATGAAGGAAATGTTTTTACAGAATAACTTACTAAATATCTTAATCCACTGTTGAGACACATTGCTCAGAAACAAAGATTCCTTTAAAAGCATTACTACTCATTGACAATGCACCTAGTCACCTAAGACCTCTGATGGAGATGTACAAGGAGATGAATATTATTTTCATGCCTGCTAACATAACGTCCTTTCTGCAGCACATGGGTCAAGTAGTAATTTTGACTTTCAAGTCTTAATGTTTAAGAAATGCATTTCATAAGACTATAGCTGCCATAGATATGATTTCTCAATGGATCTGTGCAAAGTAAATTGAAAACCTCTGGAAAGGATTTGTCATTCTAGATGTCAGCAAGATCATTTGTAATTTAAGGGAGGAGATCGAAATATCAACATTAACAGGAGGTTGGAAGAAATTGGTTTCAACCTTCATGGGTATTTTTTAGGGTTCAAGACTTCAGTGCAGGAAGGAGCTGTAGATGTGGTGGAAATAGCAAGAGAACTGATTATAAGTGCAGCTTGAAGATTGGACCTTCCTTCAATCTCATTATAAAACTTGAATGGATAAGGAGTTGCTTCTTATGGATGAGCAAAGAAAGTGTTTTCTTGAGATAGAATCTATTCTTGGTGAAGATGCCATGAACACTGTTGAAATGACAAGACATTTAGAATATTACATAAACTTAGTTGATAAAGCAGTGGCAGTGTTTGAGAGGACTGACTCCAATTTTGAAAGAAGTTCTACTGTGGGTAAAATGTTATCAAACAGCATCACATACTACAGAGAAATCTTTTGTGAAAGGGAAATTCAGTCAGTGTAACCCATTTCATAGTTGTCTTATTTTTAAAAATTGCTATAGCCATCCTAAGTTTTAGCAACCACCACGCTGATCAGCAGTGATCAACATTGAGGAGCAATTCTTCACCAGCAAAAGATTAGGCCCCATTCAAAGCTCAGATGATCAGTAGAATTTTTTAGGAATAAAGTATCCTAAAATTGAGGTATGTACTTTTTTAGACATAATGCTATTGCACACTTAATAGCTTGCAGTATAGTATAGACATAACTTTTAAATGCCCTGGGAAACTAAAAAAAAAAAATAGTATGGCTCCTTTTAAAAGTGATGTTTACTTTATTGCAGTGGTCTGGAACTGAACTCAAAATATCTTCAAGTTATGCCTTGTAACTATTAACTATTATTATTTTCAGGCTCACTTCCATGATGTGAGGGGCATCAGATACATGCTCTTATTTTTTCTAGAGTCACTCCAATACCACAGCCAATAATTCTGTATGAGATGTATTAATAGAAAGGAAAAATCTATAGTTTTCTCTAATTGATTGGTTTTCTCAGAAAACTGGGCCCAATATGGGGGGTAAAAAATACCTAACAATCTTACATCTTGAAAACATTTTGTTTTAAAAGGATAGTTGATCTTTTTCCTCAATGTAATAAATGGCTGCAAAAGAATGGGGAAAGAAGATAGGGGAGGCATCAGACTTCTGATTTTAACTTTTTTTGTGTGTGGGGGGGTTCTTTTTAGAGCTTCTCTCTTCCAGAAAAAAAGTGTTTGCTTTTTTAGATTCTGAAGTAAGAATAAGAGAACCAAGTCTTAGTAATTCTTAGACTGTGCCAGACTCTGAACATTTCATACTCAAACAGCCCTATGAAATAGCAAAGATTTTATCCTTCACAATTTTATAAATAGGAAACTTGATGCACAGATTCCCTACGTAACTTATGCAAGGTGACCTGGCCTGTGTATCAGTAGCCCGACTCTGAATCCAGGTAGGTTTACTTCAGAGCCCAGCTCTTAATTCCAATACTCTACCACTGTTATATAATAGAAAAATTTTCTGAGTTACAGATGCAATTTTAAATTTTCTTGCAGTCACACTTAAAAAAGGAAAAAGAAACAGGTGCAATTAATTTTAATAATATATTTTATATAACCAACTATGTCTAAAATATGACCATTTCAAAATGTAATCAATATAAACATTTTAATAATGTATTTTGTATTTTTTCATACTTCATTTATAAATCCACTGTGTACTAAATGCTTCTGTAGATCTCAATTTGGATTTGCCACATTTAAATGCTTCATAGCCACATGTGGCTGGTGGCTGCCCCAAGGAAAGCACAGCTTCACCAACTGTGCAGCTAAAGTCACTTGACTTTCTATTTATATCTTCTATGTTTACATAATCTTTATTCTTTTTGTTTTGTTATCTTCAAGAATATAGAGACCAAGGGTATTAAAACTGAAAGTAACTTTGGTGGTGTGGGGGGAAGGATGACAACCAGTAGCAATATTGTTATTGTCTAAGGGTTTCTAATAATGCCTGCGGAAACTGATGTTCTTAAGTGCCTTTTCTCAGATTCCTGAAATCATTTGAGTTCCACTGCATGCCCATTTAAGAACATAAGGTTCATTTACCATATCTCCCCGTTGGCCAAGCAGAAATCTAAAAATAAACTCTTAGTTCTTAGGTTTGACCTAACTCTTTATATAAATATCCGTTTGCAGTTATTTTAGGGAAAAAAATTTCTATCCCCTAAGTCTTTTGGTTGTGAAAACTTTAAGAAACTGATTTCTCTCCTGAACACTTCCTTCCTCTAAACTGCATACAGTTTGGGGTGTGGGGGAAGGAAGCAACAGTCACATTTTATTTTGTTTTTTGTTTCCCATAAAAGAATGAAAGCGACAACCCCACTTCACAAAATTTTTCTGCTGTTTCCCTTTCCACTACCAAATTTTAAATGATGATTAGTGTGTGAAAAATTGGTTCCTTAATATAAAGCTTAACTCTAAACTTTGGAGAGCTTTGGTCTAAGATAGAGCATCTCATCACCAAGTTTGGAAGTGCCCTATGGGAAACTGCCATGCCACATTTTCTCCTATCTGTATCTCTGCCGATGTTTCCTCAACACTTGATGCACAGCAGACAATAGTGAGTGCTTGTTGAAGTAAATTTATTTTAATTAATTGGAGGAAATTCAATACAAATTTTGGATTCACTATTTTTAAAGAAAAGTAGTTTGTTATTTCCAAATATATTGATGGAAACAGGAGAAATATTTGGATGAGAAAGGAGTGATTTGTGAGGAAGAAATGACCTAAAGATGAGTTAGAAACTACTGGAACTTACAAGGCTCATGAGCTTCTAGGGGTTCCTCCTTGAACCTATCTTTATTTATTATTATTATTATTTTTGAGACGGACAGTCTTGCTGTGTTGCCAGGCTAAAGTGCAGTGGTGCAATCTTGGCTCCTTGCAATCTCTACCTCCTGCATTCAAGCGATTCTCCTGCCTCAGCCTCCCGAGTAGCTGGGGCTACAGGCATGCACCACCAATGCCCAGCTAATTTATTTATTTATTTTTTAGTAGAGACAGGGTTTCACCATGTTTATCAGGACGGTCTGGATCTCTTGTCGTCCTGATCCGCCCACCTCAGCCTCCCAAAGTGCTGGGATAACAGGCATGAGCCACCACACCCAGCCCCTTGAACCTATCTTTTTCTTTTTTTTTAATTTGAGACAGAGTTTTGCTCTATCTCAAAATGGAGTACAATGGCACTATCTCTACTCACTGCAACCTCCGCCTCCTAGGTTCAAGTGATTCTCCTGCCTCAGCCTCCAGAGTAGCTGGGATGACAGGCACCCACCACCATGCCCGGCTAATTTTGTATTTTTAGTAGAGACAGGGTTTCTCCAAGTTGGTCAGGCCGGTCTTGAACCCCTGACCTCAGGTGATCCGCCTGCCTTAGCCTCCCAAAGTGCTGGGATTACAGGCATGAGCCACCACACCTGGCCCTGAACCTATCTTTAAATGAAATTTTAATATAAACAAAATATAAAAATTAAAAATAAAACAGAATATATATTAAAATACGTGTACAATTTTGGTTGAGAGAGATGTTAAGGTAGGTAGGAAACTTAGCAAGAAAACATGGTTGTATTTAACTGGATTAGAGTGAAGGAATATATATATGTATGTGTGTGTGTATATATATATATATATATATATATATACACATACATAGTCATGCATTGCTTAACAATGGGGATACATTTTGAGGAAAGCTTCATGAGATGATTTCACCACTTTGCGAACATCATAGAGTGCTTACACAAACTTAGATGGTGTAGCCTACTACATACCTATATGGCATAGACTATTGCTCCTAGGCTTTAAATCTTTATGGTTGTGTCTTTACTGAATACTATAGGCAACTGAAACACAGTGGTAAGTTGTGTATATGTAAATGTATCTGAACATAGAAAAGGTAGCGCAAAAATGCAGTATTATAATCTTATAGGATCAATAATCTTATGGGAACACCATTGTATAAGAGGTCCATCATTAACTGAAGTGTCATTATGCAGTCATGACTGTGTGTGTGTGTGTGTGTGTGTGTGTGTGTGTGTGTGTGTATACAAAACAATGGACTGGGAAAAATATATGCAATCAGAATGCCATCAGAAGACATAAAAGTGACATGCCGAATATACAAATGGTTACCAAAAGAAGTTGTAAATAAATAAAGAAAATAGGCCATAAACATTTTCTTTTTCACGAATGAATCAAGGAAATGCAAAATATATAAAAATTAGTTGGAATATTTCACACATCAGGTAAGCAAAATTTAAAGAAGAAGAGGTAACACTGTCCAACATTAGTGAAGTAGGCCCTTTACCTAGCTGCTGGGAGGGCAAATTGCTCAAAACATTTTAGAAATTAAACTGGCAATGGCTATTACAATTTAAAACATCATACACTTTTATTCAGCTATCCCAATTTGGGTATTACCAGTACATAAACACAGGCCTATTAAAGGGCTTCTTACTTTTAAAGTTAAAGCTCTGTAATAAACAGGTGATTTTTCATGTGGCAAAAACCCGAAAACAAGTTGAACGTTCATTAAAAGGGGAATAGTTGAATAAATTATAATATGGTCATTATGTATCTTTTAAAAATAATGAGATTTTTATGTGTCATCTAGGATAGTTAGTTCTGAGTGGCAGGACTCTGAGATTCTCCTGGCTTTCCCCAAATTACAATCTAGGGGAAAAAGAGTGGGGCTTCCTCCTCCTATCTCAAAAGCCATGCCCACCAAGCCTTATCCTTCCCATCCATACAGACATTTTTTCTGTCAGTATCCAGTGGCTATGATTGGGACATTAAATCTGTGCTTCAGGCCCAGTGTGGTGGCCCACACTTGTACTCCCAGCAGGTGGAATGTGGAAAGCTGAGGCAAGAGGATCACTTGAGCCCAGGAGCTGGAGGCTGCAGTGAGCTATGATCACACCACTGCACTTCAGACCTTGTCTCTAAAACAAAACCAACAACCTGAGCTTCAGCAGCTTCAATTGTGGGAAATCAAGTCTTCCTATGGTATCTTCCCAGTAGGAGGTAATTTTTGCTGTGTGGTTTGAGGGACAAATCAACAGGGTACCAAGGAAGAGCTATCTCATACTGGTTTGAGAGGCCCCACTGTGCCCTTATCCAAAAGGAAGATCTAAGTACACACTTGGCTTGGCTTCTCCTCACTCCAATTATCTTCTGGTTTCAGTCAGGCTGAGTGCCTGGCATTGATTTGGGTACCTCAAATCTATGGCTTTTTTCCTTTCATCTCATGCTTTTTAAAAGTATTACAGGCCGGGCGCGGTGGCTCAAGCCTGTAATCCCAGCACTTTGGGAGGCCGAGGTGGGTGGATCACAAGGTCAACAGATCGAGACCATCCTGGTCAACATGGTGAAACCCCGTCTCTACTAAAAATTACAAAAAAATTAGCTGGGCACAGTGGCGCGTGCCTGTAATCCCAGCTACTCAGGAGGCTGAGGCAGGAGAATTGCCTGAACCCAGGGGGCAGAGGTTGCGGTGAACGGAGATGCGCCATTGCACTCCAGCCTGGGTAACTAGAGCGAAACTCCGTCTCAAAAAAAAAAAAAAAAAAAAAAAAAGTATTACAAAACTGTATTTTTAAAAATAACTGTAATATTAATTGAATGTAAGATTCTAATGACTTTAATTTGGTTATATAGTTATTTTTAAGGTAGTAGAAATACAAAATGATGTCATAATTTGAAAAACTGGTGGGAGGCTCACTAGGTCATCTGGTCTTACTTGGTTAGAATGCTCAAAGAGAGAATTTGTACCTGAAAACTTAAAGTGTGTTTTTAAAAAAAGACAAAAAAGGATTTTAAATAAATATAGTAGACTTTATAGAGATTTCCATGAACTGATAGCTACCCATAGCATTAGCACTAGCTATTTTTGCTCAAAACATTTTACCAAAGTATCTTTCATATCTGTGTATGTTATATAAAATCATAATTACTATTAAGGTAATATCTTCTTATATACATATCTTAGCATTTAAAGTGATATTAACCAGTTGGGTAATTTCCTTTAGGTAATAAACTTAACTTCAAAGAACATTTGGTGGCTTCAAATAAGAGTCTTCCTTTTAAGACAGTGATTTGTCACTGTTCCAAAGCATGTGATGTTGACTTTGAAGGCAATTCCAAAAGAGGAGTTTCCAAAAATATCTGGACAATGATAACATCAATCAAATTAACCCACAGTCTCTTAAGATGACTACTCAAACTGAAACAACATTCATTTAAATGCAAAATTCTGGCATGTTTATTGAAAATTAGTAACAATATATAATTAGACTCGAGAGAGAGAGCAATAGAAAATAATTGAAAGCGACTGGGCCTGGTGGCTCACACCTTTAATACTAGCATTTGGGAGACTGAGGTGGGAGGATCACTTGAGCCTAAGAGTTCAAGGTTGCAGGGAGCTATGATGGCACTACTGCACTCCCGCCTGAGTGAGAGAATGACACTCTGTCTCCAAAACAAATAAACAATCAAACAACAAACAAAAAAAAGAAAGAAGGCAGTTGAAGCAATTCAGGAGTGGAGAAGCTTCCTCCCTGTTGAGGCATCAATAATTTTAATGGTTCTCTGCTTAAAATCTCAATTTTTCTGGACTTGTTCTAAAATACTAGTGACTACACTTCTTTTTTCATTTATTTCTATGCTTACATTTTCAGGCCAGCAGCTAAATTCTTTTATTTGTTTATTTTTACATAATTTCAAATAGAGTGATTTAGGCAAAAATCCTCTCTAATTTTACTCCATAAGTTGGTCTTTTCTTGAGAGTCCATAATTACAGTTTCAAGGCAGATAATATTTTTCAATAAATATTAAAATGAGTATTTTTTCAGGTTTCTACCCATGGCTGCTGTGTCCTACAACTCCAGGGGTAAACTTGCCATACTCTTTTCAGATGACCTGGCACACATCAGTCACTCCCAGTACACACAAATGGTACTCCCTGGGCCTGTGGGATGCAGTAGCTTTGTCATACCTAATGTTATTTGTTGTGCTATATGTTTAAATCTTTAAAGCCTGAGATCTAAAGGGGAGCTTGCATAACCGTAATTATAGTTATTATATGGTTCTAAATACTTTGTCTACAATACTTCAAAAGTGATGTGTATGCCCAATGAGATTATGTTAAATAAATTTTATTTTATTTTTACAGAAGAGCATGCCGTTTGTAAACTATTAAGCTAGAAGAAGATGCCACTTATTTTCAAAAAGATATATCAAGGAGGGCAAACATGGAGCACAGATGTCAATCATAGAGTCAGGCAACTTCTTCATTTACTATTTCATGAAAACACTCATGGTGTTTAGAGGATTTCTGTCCAAGTAAAGCCATTTGATTAACTAATCCTATCCCAGAAACAGTGTTCAGAAGTCTCCATTCTGATTCTTGACAGTCCCCAGCTTCTCTTGAAGTTCAATTGTTCTAGATGAATACTCATCCAATGGCCATGGGAAGAGGAACAAAGCGAACTTCAGGCCAAGGCTGCTAATAGTCTCAATAGGTTCTCTCCATGTCTGTTGTCTGCTGGAGTAGCCCAGGAGACTTTATGCTCCAGACCGTGTTGCTCTGAGATGGAGGAAGGCTTCCTGACAGCATCAGACTGTGATGTGAGCTAGTCTAGCATAAAACCTTTGTTTGGTTACTCTACTGAGATTTGAGGGTCAATTTGAGATCATTATAGACCAACCAGTCTTAAAATTAAAAAAGATATGGTATTTGTAGATACAGTATTAGATCAAATTATAAAACAGTTTGATCCTGGAAAACATGATCTGCGTCACCCTTTAATTATTTCTCTTTCTTTAGAGATTGTTTTGTACTGTGTTTCACTTCAGAGATTTATTAAATAATCTGTGGAATGAGTATATAACTCCAAAATATATTATACATTCTGCCATTTTCAAAGAATCGTGATATAATAAAATATGCAGCATTTTAAATTATATGGAAGAGAATTCACTTTACCATATACCTTAGATTCTAAGTCACACCTGATTCCACATCTTAACCCTCTACCATTCAGATACATCATACACACAACAGCATCTTAGATTTGATGAAATATTTTATTTTTTAGCACTTGGAAGCATATTTAGATCCTCTATAGCCTTCAGTTTATCATTATTTAAATAGATGATCATTAACCTGTAATAATACTTACTAACAGAATATCAGGCCATGGCATTTTTTAAGTTGCAATAGCCACTGTAAAGCTGTTTCTTATACCTGTTCTGAATGTTCCATCCTAACTAACTCTCCATTTTTTGAAGTTTCGATCCTATTACATGTTCTTCCATTTTTACCCTTGCTTTTCACATGGGACTTTGCCCTCTGCATTGCTTTTCCAGCTACAACTCTTGTACCTTAACCACATTTGTCTTAAAATGTGGTCCCATAGAAGATTCAGTCTCCTCCTCTTCTTGCTCACGTCGGGCCTTGGACCCAGGAAGCCATAGTCCTTTGTGCTCAGTGAGGCTTCTTATTGCTGAGTCTTCTGCCGTGTTTATTCAGACCCCATAGTTCTTCAACATAAAAACCTCAGTGTGGTTGGGGAGAAGGTACTAACAACAATAGACTGCAAAAAACATCATTGCCTTCTTTGACGAAGTTAGAGTTAATAATTAAACATCATAACACGCTGGAAGTTCCACAAATACTTGAATATTCGCATAATTCTCATGATTATTGGCCTCTTCAGAGGACCTAGAATCCCCTAGTAGAGTCTGAAAAATCTTATTCATAGGTTTATCATTTAACAAATAAGCTCTTTAAACTTACCACAAGAGTTTTATAGACTCAGCCCTGAAGCCACTAGTTGAAACTCTGAGATCTTATAGGAAATTATTACTTCACAAGGTATTTTTCCCCTAGAGAACCCAAATTAATATTTCAATAATTATTTTGAAAATACCATAGTAATAATTTTTTCCTTAGTGAAAATAAACTGAAATGGGACCCCAAAAATCCTAAATGTTTATTAGCAAAATAATAAAGTATGTTTTTTTAACTTTGTAATCAAATGAAACTATTAAAATAAAAAGTAGAAAGCCAATATTGATACATAAAAGATTACCATGAAATAAAGGTAAAAGAAAGCAGAGCACAGAATTTTCTCTACTTTAAGGTCAAAATCACAGTCATAGTTCCAGAGTAAGGACTTTAGCTGTGTAGCTGCTTTGAATTCAGCTTAATCAAAATATTCTCTATTGTTTTTTAGATGGACTAACTGGGGAATGAGTGATATTGGGGATTCTATTTCCATGACAACTTAAGAGCTCTTCCAGAGGAGCAATAGTTGAACATATTAGAGTTTGTGACTGGTCCCTAACATTGAGACTCAAAAGAAATATGGGCTAGGGATGATGTAGAGAGCACAAGGGCTCCACATATTGCTATTGGGAGGTTTACCAGATAAACCAGAGAGAGCACCATGATTCATAAGCTTGGTGCAGAGACACTGATAGACACTGGGTAAGGGGTGAGGACAGGCAGCAAGAGTGGGGCCATTTTGATTGCAATACTTAGCAAATGCAACTTGGATTTTCTTCAAACTCAATCTCTTTCCGTAAGCTGAAAACAGAAAAGAAGTCACATAAATAAGCGAACAATGTGTGTGTGTGTGTGTGTGTGTGTGTGTGTGTGTAATACAAAGAAGGTAAGAACTTTCTGTCTTGTATTCTACAAAGAAGTTTAAATAATGTTAAGAGCAGAGCCATTTTTCTATTCAGAGCAGCAAAGCCTGGTATAGAAGTGAGGCCAGAGTCATCTCTACAAAGACTCAAGCTGTGGTCAGAACAGATGCAATCGGACAGAAGAGAGAAATGGCACAGCTATTTGAAAGCACATGGTTTCGGAATAATGGGAGAATACCTATTTGGCTACTGCATTTTTAAAGTGCATATTTACTACATGTGGTCTAGGGAAACGCAAACTATATAACTAAATAAAGATACATATAGCAGAAGATGCTGACTAGGACTGTTCTCAACATCCTGGAAACTGTCAGAGTACTTTGAAGTTGTAGACTACATACTTTAGTTGTTAAAACTTGAGCTTTAGAACAAGACTGCCTGGGTTTGAGTCCTGGCTGCCCCATTTCCTGATGTAACCTTTGGTAGATTCCATAAACTTCTTTGTGCTCCCATTTCTCCATCTTTAAAATGTGGTGGTTGTGAAAATTAGATAAGCTAATACATATAACATTTTAAGAATGGTTTCTGGCATGCAAAGTTCATCTGTGAGGTGGTAATAACTGTGATGATGACAATGACTAGGGCTCAAAAATGATGAAATAAAGTCCAGTTCATGACCTGTAGTTCAAAGAAAATATCAATAATTGGCTCTAGGCATCTCTATAACTTATTTAGAAATCTGGTCCTGCAAGTTCCGGTGACTACCTCAAAACTCTTTGCCTTCTCTCACAGATGTATTATGTATATTATTTGGGGTACTTCTGGGTACTGTTAACAGAATGTAGAACAGGCTTAACACAATAGCAGTTTATTTTTTGCTCGCATAAAATTCATGTGTGTGTTATTGGTCAGCAATGGCTTTTCTCTATGGAGTCAATTAGGAACCAAATTTTCTTGCATTCTGTATCTTGACCATGCCCAAGGAGTTAGGGTCCTCTTCATCCAGCTGCAAAAGAGACCAGCACGAAGCTACCAGCTTCTTTTCTTTTTCTTTTCTTTTTTTTTTTTGAGACGGAGTCTCACTCTTGTTACCCAGGCTGGAGTGCAATGGCACGATCTCAGCTCACTGCAACCTCCGCCTCCTGGGTTCAGGCAATTTTCCTGCCTCAGCCTCCCGAGTAGCTGGGACTACGGGCACGCACCACCATGCCCAGCTAATTTTTTGTATTTTTAGTAGAGACAGGGTTTCACCATGTTGACCAGGATGGTCTCGATCTGTTGACCTTGTGATCCACCCGCCTCGGCCTCCCAAAGTGCTGGGAATACAGGCGTGAGCCACTGCGCCCAGCCGCTACCAGCTTCTTAAAGGCTTGGGCCTGGGACAGATACCTCACCTTCATTTGTTTTTCATTGGTAAGCTGAGTCACATGGTCCTACTTACATGCCACAGGGGGCTGGGAAACAGTCTCTGAATGGGTCATGGTCTCTTAGAGACATATATACACCATGAAAGGGGAGTATGCATTTTCATAGGCATCTAGCTCTCCCTTCAACAGAAGCAAAGAGGGAGAGAGATTTGAAGAGAAATTGTGAATTGCAAGAAGGAGACAACAGACATCTCATTCTTGACCAAGTGTTTTAATGAGCTGCAGAACTGGTAGAGCCACCTGACACAACCCTTGAGGCAGAAGGTAAGGGAGGTCTCAGGAGATCTTTATGTTTGTTCCCTGGAGTTAGGGGTCCAGGTGCGTACATGAAGACTGGTGCTTATTTCTCACCTGTTCGTTTCATAAGGCAGAAGTCTCACTGGAGTAGCTGAATCAGTGGAGTATGTGACAACCCTCATGTAAGATACATGGGAGGAACATGGAAGGAACATGGCTACCTCATGGACTAACTCCTAGTCCATCGGGGGCCCACACAAGGACCCTAGGAGCTGCCATGGCTCAAGACCCCGTCTCAAAGAAACAACAACAACAAAAGAAGGTGCATAACACTCGGAAAAAGAGGCAGCAGAAGATATGGATAATATGAGCTGTTCAGATGATGCCCCACTTATGGAGTGGTTTGGAGGCATAGGTTCCTGTTGTAGCCAAAAGGGAGATGTAATTGATCCTTTCTGAAGGCTTATTAAGTAAAGGAGAGGTCACAGCCAAGCTGAAGAGTACCCCTAAAAAATTGCACATAACAACAATTAAACGGAGAGCCTCACAATCATAGAGACTTCGAGGAGAAGGTTTGAGGGTCATTTTCCCCTAGCATTGGACAGCCAGCTATGTATGACCCCTGCCATTTCTTCTATTTCTTCTTCCCATGTGACAGTTCACTGGAAGAGGAATGGGATGCGTAAAAGAACAGACCATAGCTCTTAAGAACTAAACACCTCCCCGGGTTAAAGATTAAGCCTGAGCTTTGGGAAAGAAGAAATATGACAGTAGAATTTGAAATGTGAAGAGTTGAATGAGACTGTTCTAATATCTAAAAGGGACCAGAAAGCTACAAGATTTTCCAGAGATACCACTAGAAGATTTGAAAAGTCCCCAGATTGTGGTTGAGTACAGTGATGGGAACAAAACAAAAAACAGACCACCCCCCACCAACATATCAAGTATGTCCATATCAAGACAAAACTGCTGAATAAACAGGTTTTCTAAATGCATAGGTGTAAAAGCCAGCACGTGGACTAGAAGACACCGTTCTCCCTCTACTGTTTGTTTGAACTGATCAACTTCTATGGACTCCATTGACTTTTATCTGCCAGCATGGTTTACTATAGAGAGGAAGGATCTGTGTATCTCTTAAGCTTTGTAACATATCAGAAACCACGTGATACTACTGTAGGGCATTTGTAACTGAGTACATCAAAGTGCAGATGGTGGCAGGAAGAAACTATTTTTCTTTCTCCATATGGCATTGAGAGCCTTGGTGCTGGAAGGATTGACAGAGACCTGTTCTTTGGAGCAGCAGAGACAAGGGAGAATCTTGGGAATTTTAATATTTAAGAGGGATGTTTTAGGAGTCAGGAACTCCATGAGCAAGTGAGGCCTTAAAGCTAATGAAGTTCAGTTCAATGATTTAAATGTTTTCATTTATATCTATAAACTGGTGAGACATAAGGGTATATGGAGTTCAAGGATGAGTAATTAAGAGGAATATTTATTCATCATTCATTTTAATCAAAATATGTATTGAATACCTACTATATGCCACACACAACGTTAGATGTTGGACATACAATCAAGGGTAAAAAATTCATGCTCGACTGGATTAAATTTGTGAAAAAAAATGCAGAACACTTTGAACGGTGTACTCGATCTGTCTGAGGGCAGAAGAGGATGGCTCAAGGAAGTGACACAAATCCTCAGTATGTCAGGGTGATGGGAAACTGTGTTTATGTTTAGAAATTCCTTTAATGCTCTTTCATAATAAATCATAATCATAAAAGAAATGAAAATCTTTCCACAGTGAACCCAATGGAAACTGCTTTAAAAGAACCTCACATTTTTCCTTATAGTTATATAGTGTAAATTAAAAATCATTTAACACTCTGATGAAAGGTCTTCATTACCTAATTTCTACTTCCGCTTAATCCAAAGTATCTTCCATTTGTTCATTTCCCCTTTCTTTTACTTCATTTCATGTTGGGTCCTGCCATATCCTGTTTATTTTCCTCCTTGAAACAAATCACTTTAAATATTTCTTCTTAGTCTATGTTGTAATTACAAAATCTTAAGTAGTTTCAGAGGAAGAATATTAAACAAAGTTGTGAAACTGTCATCCTTTCTTATTATATCCTGAAAAATTAAGAAAAAGACTGCTGTGGTTTTTAAGGAATAAATAAAATTAGTTGAGAAACTCAATAGGCAGGAGTGCTTTGAAAGCAAATAATGAGTCTCTCATGATTCTCAAGTAAAGCCTGAGAAAGTAGATTTGAATACCCAGGTGTGCTATAGAAGAAGCTGAGAAGACACTGACACAGGCATTCAAGGTGAATTAGAGCATCCTCAATTCACACCTATTTTTTAAACCCATGTGTGCACACACAAACACACACACACACACCTTACACAGAACATTTCCTCCTACTAGCCGGTAGACTGAATATAGGCTTAAAAGGTAGAACTATTAATAAATTTAGACCTTAATATTAACTGAAACTATTAATAAATTTAGACCTTAGTATTAATTGAAACATGAGTGATACAAAATTTTCCTCCTGAAAATTAGAGTTTTCTGTTCATTTCAATATAATAGCAATAAGCAGTCCATCTCAATGCTGTATATGTGATTCTCCTAGCTTTTTACATAGATACCAATCTAACTGCAGGAATATTAAAAATATTAAAGTAAAACAGTAATATTCTCATAGACTCACTTAGGTGCTTGAATTGAGACAGCTCTCAAAATTTTTCATAATCCCAGATGAACTTCTATCTGACTTAGGTTGGAGTCCCTGAAAGTGGCTGTCAAAAAAGAAATGGGACTTTTTGGCCGGTGTGATGGCTCATGCCTGTAATCCCAGCACTTGGGCAGGTGGAGATGGGCAGAGCACTTGAGGCCAGGAGTTTGAGAACAGCCTATCTCTACTAAACATGGATAAACCCTGTCTCTACTAAAAATACAAAAAGTAGCCAAATATGGTGTTGGGTGACTGTAATCCCAGCTACTTGGGAGGCTGAGACATGAGAATTGCTTGAACCCAAGATGTGGAGGTTGCGGTGATCTGATATCATCCCACTGCACTCCAGTCTGGGCGACAGAATGAGATTGTCTCAAAAATAAAAATAAAGAAATAGGACTTCTGAATGTGATTTCAAAGCATAGGAAAAAGTGTGGTGTAAAAAATAAAAAGTAACCCAGATAAGGAAGAAACACTAGGAAGTTCATTTCTTCCATATTGACTGGATAGAATAAATAACAATAATTGTAGATATTGCATTTGCTGGTTACAAAACAACTATTTTGCTGTCTACACAAAATAGCATTTTCTTCTGAATTGTATGCTAGGAAAGAGGTCTCTGCTTAGGAAACCTGTTTGAAAATATAAGATGTATTTCAGTAGGGAGAGAACCGAATAAAATATGAAAAAATCTTATGAAAGTCAATAAAATACTCATGAATTTGCAAAAAAATGGACTTACATGAATGCTTAATGCAGTGTTAAATATATAGAAAAACAATTTCACCTCTCTTTTCACTTAATATGGTATCAAGAGCGTTTTTCTTAAGTCTCAACCTTAACTATATACCTTCTTAACATGTATATTTCTTAAAACCCAGTATATAGATGCAAGTGTGGGCCAGGTTTGGGGGATGTAAAGATGTGTAGAAATTTTTATGTTAATTGGTTTGTTGGACACTGTTGGATATTGTAAGATATTGTTACACAGTATAAGATAGATTGACAGATGAAAACTCAAAATATTGGGAAAGTTGAAGTTTGTTCTTTGTGAAGGAAAAACATTCTAAGTGACCCTCAGAGACTTATCCACTCTATTTATAATGCTGGAACCTAGTGAGCCTCCCCAGCTTGCAGTATAAGGGAGAACTGGTTTGCCAGATAGGATTTAAGGATGAAGGAGCAGAGGGTCTCTTTCTTCCAAAAATGATAGCGAGTAAAACTGAGCTCAGCATGCCCAATTTACCCTTAAATTCCCAGTGTGATAGATTACTCTGCTCCCCAAGGGAAAGGGAGTAAAGGAACAGAAAGAGGGCAGAAATGTTTAGGGAAAATCCCTCCTCCTAGAAACAAGAACAGCTGAGAAAATGTGTTTCTCTCTAGCGGAAATGAGTCTATAATCCATTTGGATTTTTTCATTCAACACTCTTGGTGGCTTCAGCACATGGTTCAAGGTGGCTTTGAAAGATTAAGCATCAAAAGTTTAAGAAGCGTACTTCAGTGTAATTGGTAGCACTGTTTTGTATTGCTTTGAATCCTAATGTTTTCTTTTGGGTCCTATGCCCAGAGCTGTGTTAATATGCTTGAATGTTTTAAGCTTATTATTAGTAGCCACAACTGGTAAGAATCTGACAAATAAGCCACTAAGATCCACATACTTGACTTCAGATGGTCTCGTTCCACAAACAAATCAATGACACTTTGTCTTGCTTTACAGATGTTTGTTCAATATATCAGTTACATCATTGTTCAGAATTTATGCTAAACACAGAAGAAAGATATGTTTCTGAGTTCTTAGAAGTATGAAAAATGTGTTCTTCATATAAGATATAAACAATAACATTTCTGTAGACATTTACTTTTCTGTTACTATGTATAATGTATACCATGTATATATTATATATATAAAATACAGGCTTCTAAATGTATTGTCCACTATGAGGACCAAGTGGGGTGTGATTGCCAAAGTTGAAGTTGTTTTAGTAAGAAAAACAATTAGTGAAAGCTCTCAAAGTTAAACTGTCTCTATGCCAAATTTAAAAAAAGTTTTCTGCAAAACCTACAAATCTTAGTTTTCAAAATGATATTGAAGAAACAAACATGCCTGAAGTACAAATGTGATAGGTATTATTGTCTCAATTCTTCCTGACTTCTGATAAACAAGTTTTAAAACAAAAGCAGAGAATTTTAAATGACATCTTATGAGCTAGGAGTCTTACCAAGAGTCTTTTGCATTTAGTGATCTGGTGGCCTTTGAAGATTTCTTACAGTTTAGGGGGGAAATTGTTCTTGGCGGAGGTCCATGAGTACATGTGGGGACTGAGAGAGGCTGATCAGAATTCTAAAATAAGTCTGTGTTTATAGTACTCACAAATCACAGCTGACTTGTAGTTGGGGCTGTTACCCTTCATTTCTAGAAAGGCGCAAGGGTGCCCTCTGGGGCCCTGGTGAAAGTTTTTCTCACACTTTCTTGAATTAATGTGGGCCCTCAAATCAGAAACCTCAGAGGCATTGGCAATGTTTTAGCCAGCTGAAGTGGAGCCTGTGAAGTGACAGCAACAGCATGATCAACTGAAGTCAGGATTGCCAGCAATTGCCAATCCCACCTCCAGTTGTCCACTAGCCCCTTCTAACAATGTGTGGCATTGTCATGGTGGTCTGCCCATTCCTCAGTCAGAATGCCAAACAGCTGCTTTAACGACAGGTTGACTTCTGTTGTGACTCTTTTGGCAATAATAATAATGTTCTTTGCAAAACCACACAGTACCATTTCTTAAAGTCCCCTCGACTTACATCGTTTGTTCCATTACCCATAGAGTCTATATAATCTGAGGGTTAGAAGGACATTACAGATGATCTAATTTAACTCATTTGTTCTGTTAAAGAGGAAATGGAAGCTGAGGACTAAAGTGACACAACTTTATAACCACGAGATTTGAATCTGGGATTTGTTATTCTGAATCCAAGTTGAATGAACTTTCCCTTACACAATGTTTATAACAAATGTGGGAACAGGACAGGATAGATATTATTCCCATTTTATAGATGAAGCTGTTGAAGATCATGGAGGTTAAGTGACTTATACATGGGAACATGACCAAGTCAGGACAAAACTAAGAAGGAATTCCGTTCCTTTGACTCCAAGTGAGTATTTTTTAGAAAACAATATGGCAGCTGGATTCCCCAAGAACAAATGATCCAAGAGAAAGCAAGGCAGAAACCACAATGTGCTTTATTGTCTAGCCTTGGAAGTAACACACAGTTGTTCCAGCAGTGTCCTATCGATTATACAGGTCATCCCTATTCAGTGTGAGAAGGGACCAGACTAGGGCATGAATATATATATATAACATATACACACACACACACACACACACACACATATACACACACATATACACACACACATATATACATATATATACACATATATATACATATATATGGATATATATATATATCAAGAGGAAAAAATTATTGGGGGGCACTTCGGATGCTGGCTTACACACATATGCTTGAAGACAAACTCAGATACTGAGACAAAAATCTTTCACTAACTAGTCAACTATTGATCATTTACTGAGCATCAGATACTTTCCTGGTCAGTAGGGATATTTTTAAACAGGACAGAGTCATAATTTCCATGGTGTGTAACCCAGAATCCAAAGTGCCCCCCAATAATTTTTGCCTCTATCTCTCTCTCTCTTTCTCTATATATATAGCACTCTTTATATGATATATATGTACACACACACACACACACACACACATATACATATATAGTCCCTTCTCACACTGAATAGGGATGACCTGTATAATCGATAGGACAGTGCTGGAACAACCGTGTGTTACTTCCAAGGCTAGATAATAAAGCACATTGTGGCTTCTGCCTTGCTTTCTCTTAGATCACTTGCTCTCAGGGAATCCAGCTGCCATAACATGAGAACACTCTAGCAGCCCTATGGAGAAATCCATGGGGCCAGGAATTGAGACCTCTCTCTGGACAACAGCATAAACCTGCCTACCATGTGTGTCAGCCATCTTAAAATCAGATTTTCTAGCCCCAGTCAAGTCAGATGACTGCAGCCCTGGCTGACATCTATTGGGAACCTCTTATGAGACTCTGAGGCAGAACAACCCAACTAAGCCAAATTCTTAAGTCACAAAAAGTATGTGAGGTAATAAATGTTTGTGGTTGTTTCAAGCTACGAGTGTTTTAGATAATCAGGCAGTGATTGGTAACTAATATCAAGGAAGTAATAAACATAAATTAATACATAAAGTAATTTCAAATGTCAATAAGTGTTATGAAGAAGATAAAGTAGGATAATATGATAGAGGAATGGGAGAAGAGCTGCTTTGCTAGGGTGGGAACGTCTCTGAGGAAGTAATACTTCAGACAAGACAGAATAAAGAAGCAATCATGGCTGGGCGCTGTGGCTCACACCTGTAATCCTTGCACCTTGGGAGACTGAGGCAGGAAAACTGCTTGAGGCCAGAAGTTCAAGACCTCAAGACCAACTTGGCCAACATGGCGAGATCCTGTCTTTTAAAAGAAAAAATCAATCACGAAAAGATCTGAAGGAAAAGAAACCCAGAGAGAAGCAGGAGTAGGGACAAAGACCCTGAGTCAGGAAGATTGGCATGTTTGAAGCACAGAAAGCAAGCCAATTTGGCTGGAAGATGGTGAATTAGGAAGAAAGTTGAGCAAGGTAAAAATCAGAGATATAAGTGGGGGCAAATCACAAAAAGCCATGCAGGTAATGGGAAGCCATTGGAGGATGTGTGGGTAGAGGAGACACATGATTTGATTTAAACTTTGGAAAGATCTTTCTGGCTGTGTGTAGGCACTGGATAGTCAGAGGGTGGGAATGCACACAGAAAGAGAAATTAGAGGCTGTTGCAGCTGTTCTGAAGAGCAATAGTTGCCAATTGAACTAGGGTGGCAGCAATGAAGTGGTAAGAACTGGTTGGACCTGGGATAGATTTTGAAGATAGGGCTGACAGGACTTGCTAATGGAATGGGTGTGGGGTGTGAGGGAAAGGGAAATTAAGGACAACTCAGCTGTGAGCCCTGTGGTCCAGAAAATACTGTTGACTTCAGGTTTTTGATGTGAAAAGAAAGGTAATAACTGGACCTATCTTTGTCATATGACATACTTTATGGGATATTTCTTTAAAAAGCATTCAGCATTCAGTAGCTTCAAGAGAGTTTTACTGCTCATGACCTCACTCAAGTTTATTAGAATTGTTTTGCTTGGGAAAGGAAGCAAATAGTGGGAGATACCTGACTGTGTGAGGTTTTAAGAGAAAAGAGGTGTGAAATGAACTCTTTCCTCTTAAAATTTTGTGTCTTCTCGAGACTTTTAAGATTTTCTGAGCCCCAGTTATAATTACTGCTTCAGAAAGATAACACTAAAAAGCAGCGTATTTCTCAATTGCTAATTCTTTCTGCATAGAAAACATGGTACTGATAAATATGAAAATCAAAAGGCAGTTTTCACTGCAATACAATCAAGCCTTGTGAAGAACCTTAGGAATTCAGTACCTATTTTTAATGCCAGCATGTATTTTTAACAATAACACATCATGATTTGAAAATGATAAGGCACATAACTATGGGTACTGTTTATGTTTGGAAAACTAATAGCAAGTTCTCTTATATTTTATCCTATGAGGGAAAGACCAGCATGGGTCACTGTGGCCATATTATGTTACAGTCCCGTGAGTATCAGCTGTTCTCTCACTCATTCACATACACAGATCCTAGCTACTTAATATACAGTTAAGCACATTATCTAAAACAAAATTAAAATTCATTCAAATGCTGAACAGATGTGAATAAAAAGAAGAGGGTAGTCTAGAAATATTTCTGTTGCTATCAGCAATTATTTTGTTCCATGAATGGCACTGGCTATTGGTGTAGAATGTGAATAAAGCTGGTTTGGTTACTGTGGGAGTTGGAACAATAGCAAGTTTCTCATTTTCAGTCCATGAGATTGTTTACTGAAAGTTCATTATGCTTTTCAAGCTATATTTTAAATGAAGCATCAAATAAAAATAAAAAATATTTTAGATATTAAAACTATTTTGTTCTACACATTCACATAGTTATGGGCATATACAAAATGCTACAAAGCTGATTTTTAGAAATATACCTAAACCTAAAAATGACTATAGCAATAAAAATTATTGCTATCTTTATTACTATAAAAACATCCCCTTGAACCACATTCAGACAGACACAAATAATTAGAAACTGGATCGTACTTGTAAGGTACTGCTTCATTTAAATCCTATCATGAGTTTGCTGGAAAATTAGAAAACACAAATGTACTCCAGCAAATCAATTATATGTACCGGCGATTTTTAAAATTCACGGTAATATGAAGAAATCTGATAGGTGGAAATGAACTTCCTAAATACAAAATCCTTATTCATAGGGACATTATTTTATAAAAAGTCCATCCAAATGAAATGTCAACCAACTTATGGTAAAGACCAACTTGATGATTAAAGAAGAAGCAAGTGAATACTACACTTGAAATTAAAACATGATTCTAATGGAAAAATTAAAATCAGACAGGCTGACATCTCATATTAACTATAAATGACACTGGGCTATGTATAAATCTAACTTCCATGGAAATAAAACCTTGTGTAATATATCTATGTTAGTCAGGGTCCCCAGGGAAACAGAACCAATAGGATGTGTATGCATATATACAGAGAGAGTGATTTATTTTAAGGAATTGGCTCAATGTGATTGTGTAGGCTGATGAATTCAAAATCTACAGGATAGGCCAACAGTCTAGACACCCAGGAAAAAAGTTGATATTGCAGTTTGAGGCTGAAGGCAGCCTTTTTGTAGAATTTCCTCTTCCTTAGGAGAGTTCCTTTTTTTTCTTAAGACTTTTAATGATTGAATGAGGCTCACTCACATTATGGAGGATAATCTACTTTACTCAAAGCTTACTGATTTAAATGTTTATCTTGTGTAAAAAATGCTTTCACAGCAAAATTCAGATGTATTTGACCAGGCATCTGGGTACTATGGCCTAGCCAAGTTGACATATAAGATTAACCATTACAAGAGTATGGTAAATCAGTTCTCTCACACATTGTTGGTGAATGTACTAACTCTTCAATAATTCTGGAAAATAATTCGAACAATGTAACAAGTTTCAATATATTTACAGTTTTTTTAAACAAAAAAGTTACATTTGTGTTCTATGGAAGTAAACCTAAATGCATATACAAAGAGCATAAATCATAAAGAAAATGATTAATAAGTGTAATATATTAAGATTAAAAATCTGTATGACATTAGCTATCATACACAGATTAAAAGTAAGTAATCAGGCTGGGCACGATGGCTGACGCCTGTAATCCCAGAACTCTGGGAGGCTGAGGTGGGTGGATCACCTAAGGTCAGGAGTTCGAGACCCGGTTGACAAATACAGTGAAACCCCATCTCTACTAAATACAAAACTTAACCAGGTGTGGTGGTGTGTGCCTATAGTCCCAGCTACTTGGGAGGCTGAGACAGGAGAATTGCTTGAACCTGGGAAGCAGAGGTTGTAGGGAGCCAAGATCATGCCACTGCACTCTAGCCTGGGTGACAGAGAAAGATTCTGTCTCAAAAATTTTTTAAAAAGTAAGTAATCAAATAGCAAAGGTATGTGGGACACATAGAGCAGACAAAAGATTAGTAACCAAAGAACATGGAGAGCTCTTACACTCCTATAAGCAACGAGAAAATGATTTAAGATCCAATGGAAAACTAGCAAAGGTTAAAGGGCAATTCTTGAAAGAGGACACCTGAATGACTAGCAATCATCTAGGCAGAGGCAGGAGAATCGCTTGAACCCAGGAGGCAGAGGTTGCAGTGAGCAGAGATCGTGCCACTGCACTCCAGCTTGGGTGACTATTCAGCCTAAATTGTAATAAGAGAAATGCAAAGTAAGACAACAGTCAATTTTCAAACTATCAGAAAGACCAAAAGTAAAAGTTTAACAATGCCAGCTATTGGTAAGCATATAAATTGGTATAACCACATTGGAGAATAGTTTACCAATACCTAGGACAACTGAAAATGTGTATACCTTAAAATTCTCCTCCTAGAGCTATATAATGTAAGGAAATTTTGGTACATAAACATAGGTATGTGGAAAGAATATTTATTATTCATAGTATTATTTATAAATGCAGAAAAGAGCAAATGATTTATATATCCATCAGCAGAAAAATACATATATCTTGATGTAGTTAGCAAATAGACTACTTATGACAATTTAAATAAACTAGATTCATATTTATCAGCATGGTTTTATCATGAAAATATGTTAAGTGCAAAAAAGCAAGTTACAAAGTTACATATATTGTATGATTTCCCTTATTACAGTTTTAAACATATTTAGTTCAGAAAGTCAAGTAACAGTTTAAAAAATTATAATACTATATTATAGCATACTATGCTATACTATACATGCATATGTAGTAGGATTTTTTTCAAAGAGAGCAAAACATCCACTAACATTAAAATATTGTTTATCTCTACAAAGATTGTGAGGGCAATGGGTGGCTGTGTGTGCATGTGGGCACTCATGCTGTGTAAAAAGGAGGGAGTGAGGAGGTACGAAGGGGCTCTAACTGAATATGTAATGTTTTATTTTTTTAAACAAAAACAAGTTAAGCAAAGATGGCAAAGTAATATGTTAAGAATGTACCACAGCAAGAGTGAACCCTAAGGCAAACTTTGGGTTCTAGGTGATAACAATGCATAATTCTAAGTCCATGGATGTTTAAATACGTACCGCTTGGTGCTGAATGCTGACAGTGAAGGAGGCATGTGCAGGGCAGAAGGCACATGTGAACTCCCTGTACTTTCTGTTCAATTTTGCTGTGAACCTCGAACTGCTCTAAAAGTAGTTTACTAATTTAAAATATGTTAAGTGATGTTTACACTTTAAAAATTATTATTTGGACATAAACAATATCTGAAAAATTTAATAATAACATTGTTAGTTTTAGGTCACTTTAAAATCTTATTTCTGGTGCATGCATTACTCCTATATTAAATATAAATATAAATAAACTTGAACATTTACTTCACAAAAAGCTAAGGTTAATATTTTTTGAAGGGAGGTCATTTTAGATAATATACATATTTATTATATGTATGTAAATATATGTATATATTTAAGTGTGTGTATACACAGTCATACAACACTTAATGACGGGCAGTTCTGAGAAATACATCATTAGAAGATTTTGTCTTTGTGTGCATATCACAGAATGTACATACACAAACTTACGTGGTATAGTCTACTACACACCTAGGCTGTGTGGAATAGCCTGTTGCTCCTAAGCTCCAAACCTGGATAGCATGTTACTATACTGAATATTGTAGGCAATTGTAACACAATGGTAAGTCTTTGTGTCTTCGAACATTTTTAAAAATAGAAAGCATACAGTAAGCTTACAGAGTAAAGATAAATAATGGTACATCTATTTAGGGCATTTGATAGGAATGAAGCTCTCAGGATGGAAATTGCTCTGGTGAGTTAGTGAGTGAGTGGTGAGAGAATGTGAAGCCGAGGATGTTACTGTAGGCTATATAAACACTATACACTTAGACTTCACTAAACTTATAAAAACATTTTTTCTTCTTCAATAATAAATTAACTTTAGTTTACTGTAGCTTTTTTACTTTATAAACTTAAATTTCTTTTAACTATTAAACTATCTTGTAGAAGCTTAGCTTAAAACGCAAACACATTGTACTGCTATACAAAAATGTTTCCTTTCGTTATATCCGTTTTCTGTAAGTTTTTGTTATTCAAATTTTATTACTTTTTAAAAACTAAACTTTTTTGTTAAAAACTAAGGCACAAACACACATTAGTGTAGTCTTACCCAGAATCAAGATTGTGAATATCACTGTCTTTCACCTCCACGTCTTATCTCACTTGAAGGTCTTCACGGCAATAAAACACATGAAGTTGTCATCTCCTATGATAACAATGCCTTTTTCTGGGATCCCTCCTGAAGGACCTGCCTGAGGTTGCTTTACAGTTAACCATTTTGTTTGTTTGTTTGTTTTGTTTTAAACAGAATCTTGCTCTGTCACCCAAGCTGGAGTGCAGTGGCACGATCTCTGCTCACTGCAACCTCTGCCTCCTGGGTTCAAGCGATTCTCCTGCCTCTCTGACTCCTAAGTAGCTGGGACTACAGGTGCATGCCACCATGCTGGCTAATTTTTGTATTTCTAATAGAGACAGGGTTTTACTATTTTAGTCAACCTGGTCTCGAACTCCTGACTTTAGGTGATCCACCCCACTCAGCCTCCCAAAGTGCTGGTATTACAGGCATGAACCACCGTGCCCAGCCACAGTTAACCTTTATAAAAAAATAAATAGAAGGAGTATTCTCTAAAACAATGATTAAAAGCATAGCATAGTAAGTACATAAACTAGTAACATAGTCATTTATTATCAAATATGGTGTACTGCACATAATTGTATGTGCTATAATTTTATACGACTGGTGGTGTAATAGGGTTGTTCACTACTTTATCACCAAACACACATGGGTAATGGGTTATGCTATGATGTTATGACATCCCTAGGTAATAGGAATTTTTCAGCTTCATTATAATCTCATGGGACTGCCGTTGTAGATGTGGTCCCTTGATGACCAAACATTGTCATGAGGTATGTGACTATACATATACACACACACATACATACCCATACAAACATATTTTGCATTTCAGTAACAAAATTTTCATTTTTGCAACTTAAAATATGAATGTTTAAGCTTTTTAGGTCAAATATGAGTGGTATACATATCAAGTATTTGCTTTATCATCTTTGTAAGGAAAAACGTGATTTCTTCAATTCTTTTAGTTGACTTTTTCACTCTACAGCTCTCTTAGGATTCTGCAGTTTATCCCCAAACTTCAGTCACTGTTTCTTGTTGCCAGCTAAATAGGATCCTCAAGATAATGACAAAATTACATGTAATTGCTAGAAAAAAATAGGTATCCTTATTATTCATAACAGAAAAATTACTTAGCTCTTGAATAGGAAGATTTCAGGATATTCCAGCTCAACAGTTCTATAGCTGCAGAGTTTTTAAAAATCCTGATGCCTAGACACATCTTGTATCAGTTAAATCAATCTTAAATTAGGTTCCAATGTCAGTATTTTCTAAACTTCCTAGGTACACAACCAAAATCTTTCAGTAATATGTAATTCACAACTGTAAGTTGTCTTCTTCTCTCTTGAAGATAGATATATACAATTAGATTCCTATAGCAGCCATGATAGTGCCTAAAATCGGTATGGTCTTCACAGCTTTGAACATTATGAACTCTATAAATATTTGAATTGATAATGGGTCAGGAGCATGACCCATTATCTTGTTAGATTTATCTTATGAATACTGCTTTACTTTTGTATGCTTTTTGTTGCTAATGGCAACAGCATCTAAAATTTCAAGTTTTGGCCAAAAATAATATCACAAAAATAGCTTATAGGTTATTTTGAAAAAACTTACAAATACTTACCTAGAGGGGCTTTTAAGAATGATTAGTTTTTAGGTAAAACTGAAAATCTGCAATTAAGAAACCTCATTTATTTAAATATCTGGAGATATTTATAACATTCTTTTGAATTTTTTTTTATCATTTCCTGGAAGTTGGGCTTGTGTTTATCATTGATTTATTTTTTTGTTTCATGTATAAAACAATAAAACCATAAATGGGCGATGATTAAGATACTTCAAAGGCAAACTATCTCTGGTTCACAATGTATTTCATGAAAGCTCAGTTACTACTGTTGGACATTGTAATTCAGTTTCAAGAACTGCTTGAGAGAATCTTATTCAGGATTTCTGACATGTGGTTATAAAGTGGTATGTCCCTCAATACTGATCTTATAACTAAATCACCACCAACTTAACGGTCTTGCAAGGTGGATCAAACATACGCTGTGGTGAAATATGCAATTACTGATAGAGCATAATTTCAGCGATAAGAGAAAACTAGTGTTTCTTCATGTATTCATCTGTTTACTAAAATAAAATTGAGCACCTATTTAATACTCTATTTTGTATTACAAATTGTTTATTTTGCAACATTATTGCCCCTTAGAAAAAAGGGATTGAATCTACTTGGTTTCAATGAAATGGAAATTTGACATTGACTAGTGGAAATCTTTGTAATACTTCCTTGCCTGTTGGCATGAATTTGCTTCACAGATTTATTAGCTACTACAGAGGGAAAGAAAGTTCAGAAATCTGTGAGGGGAAAGTGAAGGGTTCCTCCACAAATTTATTTCACATATTTAAAGTTTTTTTTTTCTTTTGTGAAAACCCTTTTCCTCTTTTAATATATCCAAGAGTCATATTTTTTTTTGCTTCTATATGCTGTCAACTTATAAAAGAAGTGCTCTACTATGCTGTTTTCATATCCTCATTAACAATTCACTTTACAAAATTAATTACTGATTTTGTCAAGATGACAAATGGCTATTATAGAAAGAAATATAAGCAATATTGAAAACTTAGAAAAATAATCTTACCCCTAATTGTCCACCTCCTCAAAATCACAACCATAAACATTTAAGGAATATTACTTACAAAATCTCTCTATGCATAAGTCAATAGAGAGATAAATTTTAAAATGAGAAAAATAGGATTATATTATTTATGCTCTTTTCAAATTCAAGATATTCAATATTTATTTTTCTTATCAACTCAATAAGTGTAATGTTTCATATATAACAAACTCCATCCATGTAGGTGCACACCTCGGTGAGTTTTGACACTTATACCCACCCATGAAACTACCATCACAATAAAGATATAGCAAACTTGTATCAATCCCAAAAGATTTCTCACCCCCCATTCCATCTCTCTCTCTGCTCCTAGTCCTAGGCAACAACTTATGTGTTTTTTGTCAATATAGATTAAGTTACATTTTATATAAATGGAATCATAGAGACTGTACTGTTCTTTGTCTTTCATAGAGAGGTTTTCTGAATATAATGTTGCATAAATGTCAGTTAGATCAATGTGATAGTGTTTTCCTGTTCTTGTATGTTTCCAATGAATGTTTAGTCTCAATTTTCTATCAATTGTTTAGACAAGAGTGTAAAATTCTCCTCTTAAAATTGTGGAAATACTTATTCCACTAATTCTATTAATTTTTGCTTCATGTGTTTTGAAGCTCTGTCATTAGACACATATCCGTGTATTATTTTTATGTCCTACTGATTAATGGAATCTTTTTTGTTACAAAATGTTTCTCTTTATATTTAGTAGTAGTCTTTATTTTTTTTTTTGAGACAGAGTCTCATCGCCAGGCACCAGACTGCAACCTCTGCCTCCTGGGTTGAAGCAATTCTCCTGCCTCAGCCTCCCGAGTAGCTGGGACTACAGGTGCGTGCCACCACGCCCAGCTAATTTTTGTATTTTTAGTAGAGATGGAGTTTCACCATGTTGGCTAGGATGGTCTTGATCTCCTGACCTTGTGATCCACCCACCTCGGCCTCCCAAAGTGCTGGGATTACAGGTGTGAGCCACCACGCCTGGCTTAGTAGTACTCTTTATCATGAAGTCTGTTTTTAAATTTTTTTTCTGGTATTATTTCTCTTTAGCCTGATGAATTTCCTTCAGTATTTCCTTTATTGCAGATCTGGAGGCAATAAAATCTCTTAGAGTTTTTATTCGTTATACAATCTGAAAATATCTTTAGTTCACCTTCATTCTTGCTGGATTTAGAGTTAATTTTCTTTCAGTACATTAAGAACATTGTTTTATTGTTTTCTTGTCTTTATGGTTTCTGCTGAGAAACTCTATGAGTTTTAGCCATTTTTCCTAATCATTCAAGTTTGATTGTCTAGTCGTTGCTGACTCTGTCACTTTTAAAATCTATTACCACTTGTTTTACAAATAGAAATTCTTGTTTCTTTTCTTTGTCAGCTGACTCCTGATGATAATGATCCATTTTACTGTGTGAACTGTAACTTCTATCATAGATTGTATGAGAAACCTTAGAGAGTGATTCGTGTTTGCTTCTGCAGGGACTAATGGATTTTCACTGGTTCCAGATGGTTTTTAGACTAATTTCTCAGAAAGGGGTTTCTGTACCATATGGGTTGCTTTAATTCTAACTACACACGTGTGGCACAGGCCTGATTTTCTTATTTCTCACAGAATATGCGTATTTCTACGCACATGGGTATTTTCTACCCATGGACTTGGTATTATGACAAGGTTTCCAGACTCTGATAGCTGCTGATTTTCTCATACCTGTTTTGCCTATAGGGTGACCCTTCCTGATTCTAAGCTGTATATTAGGAGTTCAACTCAGTGAGCTTCCTAGGGCAAGTGTTAGCATCCATCCTGGTTCTTCTGTTAAGCCTTCAGATTTAACTCCCTATTACCACTCTGACTTTTAGTTCAGCTCAGCTATGCATTTACTTTTGTGGTTGTGGTATATTTCTCAGTGGTAAAAATGGAAGAAGAGTATTTCACTTGGCATCTTACTCTGCCTGTTGACTAGAAGCCTCTTGTCTATTTTTCTCTCATTTGTAGTCAGTTAATGAAGCCTGATTTTTATTCCTCATTTGTAGCCTTTCCTGTATTTTATGTTTCTTTTTATTTTCACTCTGGTTCTCCAGCCCCAGTCCAGGCTCTTGACACATCACACTGGATTAGTGAATTCATTATCTAATTCCCTTTTCTACTGCCATTGTATCTCTACTGAAATCTATTTCAGACACTGCTATCATAACACTTTGATAAAAATTGACTTATCATGTGACTTCTCTCTACACAAGTCTTTAATGGCCTTTCAGCGCCTAGGTGAAACTCTGTTTCCAGCATAACATGACTGAAACCTCTCTTTCTAACCATATCTTTTATTATTCTCAGCACAAACTCTGGGTTTCAGGTGAAGTTTCTCTATTCATTTAGTCCCTTTAGACTGTTTGGTCATGCAACTTCCTCACTACCACTTTACTTCTGTCTATATTATATCCCAAATGCGGAAAAATGTAAAGTTCCTTTCCCCAATCAACATGATTTTCCAAATAATACTGAGAAAATTGAAGGCTCTCTCCTTCTAGGAGTTCTTTTCTGAGATTCTCCCATGGGTCCATGTAAATTCTACTAGTTGCCTCTGAAAGTCTTTCAGTGCTTTCTCTCTCTCTATCTGGAAGCTCCTTGATAGTTGGAAGGGAGGTAAGAAACTTCATTGTATGAGGAAACATTGACTGGTAACTTTTATTTTCATAGTTACAAAGTGTCTTGCACATAAGTATTTTTTGATCTAGAAAATGAGAAGGTGAACTTTGATAGAATTAAAAGGATCAAGAAGTACAATAGTAATTGTACTAAGGAACAAGCATAAAAAGAAACAAGAAGTACAATAGTAATTTTCACTGAAATCCAGAAGAAACTTGAGACAATGTCTTAAGAATAAAAGTGGCTGAAAATCCCAGGCAATTTATTTTCACCTACTTGATTAGCCATTGTGCTTGGGCAAGCCTCAGAAGCTGCATTAAGGCATTGTCACCTAAAATGAAACAACAACATAAGCACCAAACACATGGCTCAATTCTTATGGAACTTATTCACTGCCTCCTCAAGTAGCCCCTTGATCCCTGTATATCCAAAGAGACACCTCATACAGGAGAGCTCTGACTGAAATCTGGTGGGTACCTTTCTGGGTCAAAGCTACCAGAGGAAGGAACAGGCAGCAATCCTTGCTGTTCTACAGCCCCCAAGGGTGATTCCCAGGCAAGCAAGGTCTAGAATGGACCTCCAGCAGTCCTGTAGCAGAGGGGCCTGTTAGAAGGAAAACTAAAACCCAGAAAAAAATAGCTTTAATATCAACAGAAAGGATGTCCACTCAGAGACCCCATCCAAAAGTCACCAAATTCAAAGACCAAAGGTAGATAAATCCACGAAGATGGGAAGAAACCACTGCAAAAGGGTGAAATCACCAAAAACCAGAACGCCTCTTCTCGTCCAAGGGATCACAATTCCTCACCAGGAAGGGAACAAAACTGGGCAGAGAATGAGTTTGACAAACTGACAGAAGCAGGCTTTAGAAGGTGGGTAATAACAAAGTTTGCCAAGCTGAAGGAGCATGTTCTAACCCAATGCAAAGAAACTAAGAACCTTGAAAAAAGGTTAGACGAAATGCTAACTAAAATAACCAGCTTAGAGAGTATATAAACAACTTGGTGGAGCTGAAAAACACAGCATGAGAACTTTGCGACGCATACACAAGTTTCAATAGCTGAATTGATCAAGCAAAAGAAAGGATATCAGAGATTGAAGATCAATTAAACGAAGGAAAATGAGAATGAAAGATTAGAGAAAAAAAGTGAAAAGAAATGAACAAAGCCTCCAAGAAATACAAGAATATGTGAAAAGACCTAATCTACATTTGATTCATGTACCTGAATGTGACAGGGAGAATGAAACCAAGGTGGAAAACACTCTTCAGAATATTATCCAGGGGAACTTTCCCAACCTACTAAGGCAGGACAACATTCAAATCCAGGAAATACGGAGAACACCACAAAGATATTCCTCAAGAAGAGCAACCCCAAGGCACATAATTGTCAGATTCACCAAGGCACATAATCGTCAGATGCACCAGGGTTGAAATGAAGGAACAAATGCTAAGGCCACCCAGAGAAAAAGGTCGGGTTACCCACAAAGGGAAGCCCATCAGACTCACAGCAGATCTCTTGCTAGAAACCCTAAAAGCCAGAAGAGAGTGGGAGCCAATATTCAACATCCTTAAAGAAAAGCAGTTTCAACCCAGAATTTCATATCCAGTCAAACTAACCTTCATAAGTAAAGGAGAAATAAAATCCTTCACAGACAAGAAATTGTTGAGAGATTTGATCACCACCAGGTCTGCCTTACAAGAAGCTCCTGAAAGAAGCACTAAACATGCATGCGGAGGCCCTAGAACAGAATTTCTAGAGCTTGGCCCAGAAGAGCTTGGAAACCACTGAACTACATCCTGTTTAATTCTTGATCTTTTCTGTGTGTGACCTACCTATCAATTAGAGTCATTTACCTAAAAAAATATACTTGAGTGCTTCATAAACACTTTTTCACAAGAGAAAGATTGAACTACCAATCTTGGCTATCATGGGTAGTTAATAAATGAAAGCTGGTCCTATGATAAACTTTGTGGTATTTTTGAAAAACTTTTATATATGAAATGTAACAGAATTAACTTTTTCTTCTTTAAACTTTGAAACAAATTTTAGGGATTGGATCTTAAAAATGTTTATCTCTTCTGTTAAATTATTATACTTCCTTATGTTGACTGATCATTATATATTGTAGTTTATTTTTTGCCTTGCCTGGAAAAACTTATATTTAGATGTTCTTATCTTTTTTTCAGGTACAATTGTCTTAATATATTTTTAATTGGCTAATGTTGCTTTATCCTGATGATTTTGGTGACATATATTTTATTGTGAAAACTTCAAATGTTTTAGCAATAGAAAACGTGGATTAAAATTAACATGATCGAAATAATAATGTGTAACTAACTGTAGAACAACCATACCTCAATTTTGTTAGAAATTCATATTTTTAACTATTTACTACATTTCAACTTTCAGCAGTTGAAAATACTGCTAACATTTTCCTTTTACAACTTTTTTGGAGAAAACAGTTATTTATTCAGTAGCATGTCCTTAGGAATTCCAGAAATCTTAATGTCATTAGTGAAAGCAGCAATACCTAGTCAGTCATTAAAGCAATCTTTAGATCATAGAAAAAAAATAGAAACAGGTTAGATTTATTCTGTTCAGCTCTGAGTGATAAACAGGTACTTTATTTTAGAATACTTGTAAAACAGGTTTTAGTTTTGTAATGTTTAATATTTATGTTAAGAAAGAGTGTCAGCTTTTTGGACTAAGTGCCAATAAACAATACCAAAAGTATGTTGTTTTATTATTACATCATTAAAAATCTGTAGTTCTTATAATTGACAACTCACTGTGAACATATAGTACATTGTAACACAGATAAGTAGTATCCCACAATCATTTTATAAGAATCTGTCTTTTGATAGATTTATTCAAAATGATGCATTTAAAAGTTTATATTATGTAACAAATAACATTAATCCAAGATTGTAATGTAAATACTACTGTCAGCGCATTTCCCTCTTGAAAAGCATTTATAGAGATAAAAGAATTATAGAGTTTTAAAAAAGACTGGCATTGAATTCTGAAGTTTAAGTACAAAAGAACAAATAAAAGTTATGATAAATAGAAATAGGCACAGAGGCGATAATTTCAACACCTAAAAACAGATTAAACCATAAAAACTAACATTAGTTAATGGATTGTAACTAAGCAATATTTTGCTTTAAAGGGAAGGCAGGGGAGAAAAGTTGACCTTTTGTGTTTGTTTGAGTAAATGTATATTTGGCACATTTCCAAAAAGATTTTGGATGGAAGAAAATAGCTACAAAGAAGCCTATGTTTAAATATCACAGTTGTGACATAAACTGACAAACACCAGGCCCTTTAGCCTGTCACTCTCCTAGCTGAAGAAAACAAAGCAGGGACCTGAGTGAAGAGTGGCATGTCCGTCAGAACGCACAATTTTCTGGCTCTTGTCATTATGTCGTACATTGTGTTTCTTTTAAAATATGCTTTTTATTTTATACAAACCTCTCACAGATCTGGGTCATGTGACAAGCAGCCTAGAAAATAGAAAAATAAAAACAAAGACAGCAGTGAAATTTAAAAATATAACCTTTAATCAATCACGTTAGGTGACACAAGACATGTCATTGTGGGCAGCATGCTAATGCCACTGTTAGGGAGACAAGGAGAGGAGCAGAAGACTTAAATGACTACACTTTTACATTTTTGATCTGTCTGAAATCAACGCTATATTTTTGTGTACTTCTATCTCAACATCTCTACCGATATCAGTTGGTGAAGGTAATGAGAAACAACAGGTCACAGATTGCAAAGAAAAACTGCAGCATAAAACACTATGTTTGGCCATTTTGCCTCGTGCTTATTCCAAATATTTTAGGAATGATTGCCTGACCCAGTATAGTATAGCTTTGTTACTGAATACCAAAGGGTAGAACTGTCCGCTCTGGTAATGACATCAGTTCTTAGATTTGGCAATTCGAATGCTCATTCTCTACTATAGAGTACTGTAAACAAAGTAAGCACATCGCACATACCTGACCAAAATTCACTCCTGGACTTACACCTAGGAAACAATGAATTACTTAGGTTTATGATCTAATGCCCTTAGCTATTCAAATCACAATAATTGCAGCAAGGACTCTATTCATCACAACTGACAGAAGAAAACTCAAACTGACTTAGAGCATTTATTGTCTTATGTTTCTGAAAACTTTAGATATCTGCAGCCATAGGCCACATCCAAGTCACCAAATGATGTCATCTCAAATCCCTTTTTAAATCTTTTGGTTCTGTTTTTCTGTGTTTCCCTCTTTATCACACTGGTTCCTCCCATGCACTGGCAAAAATAGTGACTAGCAGATCCAGGCTCACTTCCTAGCAACTCAGCAACCCCAGCCAAAGAGACCTTTTCTTTCCAAAAATTCCAGCAAAATGTATCAGATCACATTCATTAGACAGATTTATTTGTCCATCTTGAACTAATCATCATGGTCAAGGGATGAACGCGCTGATTAGTTGGGCCTGTGTCATATTCCCACAATCTCAATATCTTGGAGGCGTTGGAGGGGCTGGGGAAGGATGAATGTTTGGACTAGGTCAAACTCACACAAACAACAGGTTGAGAGCCTGGTTTGCCAATGGAAAATGACTACCACGAGAATCTAACCTTACTATCCCTAGTGTGCCTCATCCTCTTTATTTTCAAGATGTCTTTGGAGAGCTTTCCTTAAAAGAACCATATTTGATTAGTTAAATAAGAACTCCCAAAATGTTCCAGAGCTTCATTGTACAAATAACTGATTTACAAATTTCTGTAAATTGCACATACACAAATCAGTACTGTTTGCATGAAATCCCATCAATTAAGGATTAGTCTCTACTGTTCATATATTTTACATCCTTGTGAAGAAAACTTAGCAAGCCACACAGCTGTGTGTAACCAGACCAAGTGTTCTAGTGAATGAGTGCAATCTAGTTATTGTTCCTTTCACATACATAATAGATTCCTTTACTCATCTTAGCTGAGTGAAAAATAAGAGGCTGTGTTAATCTGGATCCAATCAAGAGAGAGCAACCATGCAGTAAGTTGAATAGGGAAGGTTTAAAATAAAGAATTATTAACTAGAAAGGGGATTAGAATACAAGGGGCTGGGCAATAAGAATTTGAAAGAATATATGAATAACAGTGTAAGGGGAGACACAGCCTTTGGTTTGAGAGAGCTCAGGTTGGAGTGTGGGCTAGATCCAGACTTAGTTGGGAAGGATCACTTCCCTGGCTCACTGGCTCACTGAGGAGTTGCTGTGATGGGGAAAAAAAAGTTTAGGTTGAAATTTCAAAGTTTTCACAGAATAGCAGGAAAGAATGCTTCTGTGTATTTAGTGATAAACACAAAGTAGATTTTTCCTAAGAGGATACAACAGCCTAACTCATTTGGTTTTATTTTCTTACTTCAAAGAACAGGAACAAATGATAATACAGTACTAACCCCATGGATTTTTGGAATCACTAAATAATTTATGTTGAGTTTTACATTTTAATTGGTAATACATATTAAATAATAAATGGGTAGTAATTATATTACCTTGATTAAAAAGTAATGGATTTTGTTGCCGTTTTTCATAAAAATATATTAATATATATTTAGATGAATACAAATTTTTCTCAGAAGTTAGTTGAGAAATTATCTTCATTTTCCTAAACTGGATTTTTGCCTCTTTTTAAATTACAACTTTAAAAATTTATTAATCTTATACGCTTTGGAAGAAATTGATTGCAGGTACAAACTAACAGTCTATTGATTAAATATATAAGAATTTAGAATTATATTCTAAATTCTTTAGTATTTGGATCCAGTCAGACATTTTCAATTCAAGAAGGCATAGTGTATTAATCATAAACACACATTATTGACCGGGAATTATTATTTTGGCCGCCAGATGGAGCCAGTATTGTTTCAGAAATGCAATGAATCCTGGTATTTTTCACATTTTCTCACTTTAACTTAAACAAAAAGTTTTAAATTTGCTTCTAAATTTGGTCAGGAATTCCAGAACTACTATTATTAATAAAATATATTATTATTAAAAGCTATGTAAATTATTTTCTATAAATAGACACCTAAATTTCCTATGAGTAAAATGAAGGATTTGTTTTTGGTACCTATTAGGTCTCTTCCTAATTTAGAATTCTCTAATACATGCTGAGAATATTTTTGTAGTACCATTTAAATTCCTCTTGCTACCTTGATGGCATTCTTTGGTATTTTATTATTCACAATCATGAAAGTCATTACTGATATTATAAATGAGAGCTTAAAGCATTAGGTAATAAGATGGGGAGAAACAGAGATGGAATAAAAAAGATTCTTAATGGTGTATATTATGAAAGTCCATTGAATGTTTAAACAAAGTTCAAAATGTAGAGCCACTCAGTCCAAGATAATGTAAATTTGTTTTTCTGAGGCCCCAGCCTGAGGCCTCTGCAAGTTCTGAATAACCCAATGTCAGGTCTCATCAGAAAGATCTAGGGAGGTAACACTGAAATGTCAAAGTTATTTGCAAAAATTGGAATGTTTAAACATTATCCTATGTTAAAATTGGATTTCTAAAAATTTGTTACTCATGAGAACTTATATATTGAAGAAAGCACATATTCATATATACATAAATGCGTCTCTCTCTCTAATGTTGGTTTCTGCTATTCCTTTGTTTTCTTTCCCCACATTTGGTGCATAATAAATACCTACCTTCCAAGAAATTGACTTATATATGTATATTCTTAATATTCAACCTCACTCTTTTTGTCATGTACTCTAGTGAAATCATTGCTGATGACAAATTTAAACATAAAGTTGCTGGTGAAAGGGAAAATTGGGCTGAGAGAAGAAATACCCTCACTGTAACAGGAAAGAGTTAATACAAGATTAGGCCATGGCAGCATTTTAGGAAGATTGTGTACATGTTGGTGGCCAAGTGGTGACAGAGCTCAGCAACCTTTCAAAGCCAGTAACTCAGGGGAGTGGAATTCACACAATTAGTCTAAGCATGTAGTGTGAGAAAGGATTTGACAATATGTGAAAGGCAAGAACAGGAGGCTGTAATTGATTTCACTGATAAGAGGCCAGAAGGGAAGTTGTAGGTGAACAATAAGAGAAGTTGAGCGTTTGATGTTATATAAACTTAATGGGCATAGTTCGGAAATGGCACGTTGTGTCTAGGTTACTGTCAATTAGAATATAAAAATAAGGAATGGTTGCTGTTGCTAGGATTGTATCTAAGTAGAATTGTGCTATGATTAGGCTAATGGAATATAAAATCTGTTTTGGGGGCTCTTCTCTAAATGTGAAATTAGGGGGTGTGAGAAAGGATGAAAAGGAACAAGGAAGTTGAGCTAATGACTAAGAATATAGACTCAGAGGTGATACTGTGAGTTCTAATTCTTGTGCTGCCACTCTCAAGCTGGGTTAATTCAGCTTTCTACATTTATGTTTTCTCATCTGGAAAAACAGAATAAAAGTGATATTATTGCAAGCAGTTGTTAAGATTAATTGAGACCATATGAAACAATAGTCCTCAATGTGTGATGTATGCTTAGTAACTTAGGACAATAGTAGTGAATAGTATTACTATCTCCAGGCTGTGTTTTCCAGGAGATATATGCATGGCACTGAATAACAAAGAACACCTCGGAGGAGGCAGTTTATCCTACTTACTTACTGGAGGAAATGGCAAATGGCTAAGATTTGCCAAAGGACTAAGTGCCTCTTAATAGGGCAGGAAAAAGAATTCCATTCAGGTAATGAAGTCTCCTGGGGAAATACTAAGAGGAGAAGCGCTGCTACCATCTGGGATATACATTTTCTAAGTGGCTTGCCTGTGGATCCCCTTTCCTGTTTAGTAGCAGGGATCCTTCAGAAATGCTGCTCAAGGACTGGGAAGAGTGGACAAGAGTCCCTTCTACTGTATCTCTCTAAATCATTATGGCTTGGGAAAGTGTGTAATTCTTAACAGCTAATGTGCTATGGATAGCAAGCAAGTAAATAGCAAAGAATGGGTTAGGGAGGAGTTCTGGCACTTGTGGTACCCCAATTATTCTAGTCATGAAGGAGAAAATGTGACCCTGATTCATATAAAAGCTCCGTAACTGCAGTGATATACAAGCTAATGGAAAATTACTTATCAGGGGTTTATAAATATGGGGTATGACCATTGATTTGAAGTCTTAGTCTTTAAAAAACCTAAGAAGCAACAATTTATTATGTCATATTGGAAAAATCAAATTAAACTTATGAACTTTAAAAGGAATATCCTCTCCAGCTCTATATGAAAAGTGGCCAAGAGGAGCAGTGGTATATTTGCCTACTACTGGCTTGAGAATCCACATAGCCATGTGTACAGATTTGGCCTCTTATAATTGTCTTCACAGAGAAATGCCAGTGTTCCTAGGGAAGTAGCTGATTCCATATCTTAGGCAATGGAAAATTCAAAGTAAGCAAAGACAATCTTACTATTGCTGGAAATCTTTTTAAGGATGTTCGGGATAGTGTAAAAAAATTGAAGGGCAGCTTAATGAAGCTCCTTTAGACCAAGTTGTGACAATCCAATTTGAATTAATGGAAATAAATATTTTTAAATTCTTGAAAATTTAAGAAATGTTGGCTGGATGCAGTGGCTCACACCTGTAATTCCAGCACTTTGGGATACTGAGGCAGGCAGATTTCCTGAGCTCAGGAGTTCGTGACCAGCCTAGGCAACATGGTGAAACCCTGTCTCTACTAAAATACAAAAAATTAACTGGGTGTGGCAGTGTGCACATGTGCTCCACACCACTGCACTCTAGTGTGGGCAACAGAGCCGGACTTGTCTAAAAATAAATAAAAGGAAAGAAAATTTAAGAAGTATCAATATAAAAGTCACGATAATACTAAAGAGAAAACAAATTTAATGTTTATTTTTATTTTAAGTTCTGGGGTACACGTGCAGTATGTGCATGTTTGTTACATAGGTAAACATGTGCCATGGTGGTTTGCTGCACAGATAAGCCTATCACCTAGGTATTAAGCCCAGTATGCATTAGGTATTTTTCCTAATGCTATCCTACTGCCCCATGCCACTCCCTGACAGGTCCCAGTTTGTGTGTTCCCTTTACTGTGACCATGTAATCTCATTGTTCAGTTCTCACTTATAAGTGAGAAGAAAGAAAAATTTAATGATATTTGTCATATTGTCTTTAATTAGTAGGTAATATTTATATATGAACATCTTGATTTATTATAAAATTTATATGTATAAAGTATAGATATGCATTTCTTTTATTCTATGTAATTAGGAAGTGAGTGAGTCAAATAGACATAAGAAATGTAGTGACTGGACCAAGAACTTTTGGTATTAGTGGGTACACTGAACAACTGGATACAACAGGGTCCCACACACTTCAGAATATTTGGTTCAAGCAATAACCAAGTAGACAAAAATCAACACTAGGGGTACAAACATTGCGAATTAACTAACAAGAGCTATAGGAATAAACAACTAAGCAAACCCTATGCCTTATTTTCTATGAGAGGAAACCTCAATGGTGGCTCTAATAATATGCTATAACAAAACATATGTGAGTTTCTGATAATGTTAGTAGTCCAGGTCTATACAAAACGATGGGATCAGTTATAAAACACTGGCAGCCATGCAAGATTGAAGAAGAAATACAGAAGAGAACATGAGATGCTAGGCTGCAAAAATCCTAGGTGGAAAAATGAAGTTAAAAAGTCTTAGTAACGGGGCACAGAGGCTCACACCTATAATCCCAGCACTTTGGGAGGCCAAAGCAGGTGGATCATGAGGTCAAGAGATTGAGAACATCCTGGCTAACACGGTGGAACCCTGTCTCTACTAAAAATACAAAAATTCAGTCAGCGTGATAGTGCGCACCTGTAGTTCCAGCTACTTGGGAGGCTGTGGCAGGAGAATCACTTGAACCTGGGAGGCAGAAGCTGCAGTGAGGCAAAATCGTGCCACTGCACTCCAGCCTGGGTGACAGAGCAAGACTCTGTCTTTAAAAAAAAAAAAAAAGTCTGAGTGAGCTAAAATATAAAGTTTAACTATAAAAAGCAAAACAAACAAAAAACTTAGAGAGATAACTAGATAACTAGTGGGTCACATGTGACTCATTTTGGGAGAGGTAGGTAGATTCTTTGCCCAGCCAAAAAGCAGTTAGTTGGTCACCCAAATCCTGGAACCTCAACAAATCTGAGATGTTAACTGGAGAAGGAGGAAGCACGTTCAGTTTCAAAAACATGTAGTAAAAGAAGGTATAAAAACAGTAAAAGAAGGTATAAAAACCTTCTACAGTAAAAGAAGGTATAAAAACAAAAATGAGAAAAATATAAAATAATGAAGAAATACTGAGAAAAAGTAAACTCAGTCTAACTTTTTATAAAAATAGGTGTAGGTGTAGCAGTAAATTTTTTACTCATTGGATTTATACACGTTTTGTCTCTTGGTTTTGGAGTTTAAACATATTCAAAAGAATTAGTCATAGTAGATTTATAATTATTATTTAAATCATTGAAGAGATTTTAATTAAGTAAGGCTTTAATCAATGTTTAACTGTTTAAAGAAATTTAATTTTCACAGTTTTGGAAATGAGATATGAGTTCAATGAATTGGACATTAAATAAAATAAAAGTGATGGTAAGTGTTTCTTTCAAATAACAAAAAGCCCTTCCAGATGTTACCTAACCTGGTCATTAAGTTAAATTGATAAAATCTTTAATTTAAATTAATAATTTGATTCCAACACTGCAGAAATAGGACTACCAGAAGCCAAGTAGTGGGCGCCGTCAGTAGTAACTGACTCGGTATTCACAGTGGTGTGGAAGAGTGGGTCCGATTGGGGATGGAACAAGGAGAGGGACCACAGGTAGAGGAGCCTCACCCAGTATTGTACTTTCTGCCATTATTGGCAGGAATTGGTGAGACGTGGTTTGGGAGGGTGGCTTCCTTTTCATAAAAAAAAATTATTTCAAGAATGATTTAGGGAGGATTTCTTCTTTCTCTATCTTTTGGAATAGTTTCAGTAGGATATCTAAAAATAAAGATATACAAACAGCCAACAAACATGAAAAAAAATGCTCATCATCAGGGAAATTCAAATCAAAACCATAATAAGATACTAGGTTGGTGCAAAAGTAATTGTGTTTTTTGCCATTACTTTTAATGCAAAACCACAATTACTTTTGTACCTCTAATACCACCTTGCTTTTGCAAGAATGGCCATAATTAAAAAGTCAAAAACAGTAGATATTGGCATTGATGTGGTGATGTGGTGAAAAGGGAGCACCTCTACACTGCTGACAGGAATGTAAATAACTACAACCACTATAGAAAATAGTATGAAGATTCCTTAAAGAAATGAAAGTAGAACTACCATTTGATCCAGCAATCCCATTACAGGGTATCTATCAAAAAGAAAAGAAGTCATTAAATTAATATAAAACAGATACATGTGCCTACATATTCATAACAGCACAATTCACAATAGCAAAAATGCGGAACCAACCTAAGTGCCAATGGACCAATGAGTGGTTAAATAAAATGTGGCTTATATACACACCATGAAATGCTACTCAGCCATAAAAAGGAACAAAACAATGTCTTTTGCAGCAACCTGGAAGGAGCTGGAGGCCTTTGTTCTAGGTGAAGTAACTCAGGAATGGAAAATCAAATATTGTATGTACTCACTTAAAAGTGGGAGCTAAGCTTGAGGACACCAAAGCATAAGAATGATGTAATGGACTTTGGGGACTCAGTGGAGAAGGATGAAAGGGGGTGGGGAATAAAATACTACATTTTGGGTACAGTGTACACTGCTCGAGTGACAAAAGTGCACTAAAATCTCAGAAATCACCACTAAAGAAACTGTCTATGTAACAAAAACCCACCTTCCCCAAAACCACTGAAATAGAAAAATCATTTTAAGCTCTTCCTGAAGATGGGTAACAATGTGAGGCTTGCTGCCTTTTCATGTGTTGGTTCTCATTTATCTGAACGTGAAATGTGGTTCTTATAGGGCTAGAATATGTGTAGGTTGGACAGGGGTGAGAGGTGAAGAGGCAAATGCCAGTTCAGCCACCCCCAGACACCATGCTATTTTACAAGGACAGATATGAGTGACAGGATTTTAAGGCATATTCTCGAAGCTGCCCTGTATTCTGCATAAGCAGGTTTTCAATTCAGATTCTAAATTTAATGCTTGATCTGTCATCCCGACAAACAGCATCATTACTCACTTTTCTGCCTTGGATTGCAAAGATTTTCAGCAGTTTGAATTGAGTAACAAGGAGATTCTCTCTGTTTTTTTACTATTTGAAGCTCAGAACTAGTTTCAGGAATGTTGGTAGTTATTTTTCAGTATAAGAGGGCTGTGTGGTCAAAAAATTTTGGAAACTACTAGATGAAACTTAATTAAAACTATTTACTTTACTGTGAGACTTTCTTTAGGTGAGGATTCATTTTTAAGGTAACCACTTGTAAGCCTGAGGCTCTGCAGAGCATATTTTGGAAATTGCAGCTACTTCTGGTTTTCTTCCCATTCCCAGAGCTCTGAAGTCTGATTGGGGCAAAGAATAGATCAGCAAACAAAGAGTAATAAACAAGCAAAAAAGAGCTAAAGATAAAGATGATCTATCACTTGCATGATAGTGAATAATAGACAAAGCAAAACAAAACAAAACAACCTCCTCTCCTTTCTACTAGATAAGCAAACAAATGGAAACAACAAAAACGTGGTGTAAGGTAGCAAAGAAACCTGGCTTCACAAGTGTTTTTATTGCCTATGAACCATATGCAGGCACTGTGGACTAGACCCTGCCTGCCCAACTAAACTAATAGTCCCTTGAAGGATTGTGTTGAGGGCTCAATGAGGTTACACAATGTAAAATGTCGAATATAGTGCCTGTTACATGGCAGATGTTCAAGAAATGGTAGCTGTTCTAGTAAGTTTAATATAATCACATTACATTAAAATTTTTTGATATAATAAATGCCTTTGAAAAAATTCCTTCAAATTTTTACACTACAGAGTACAACCAGTGTCTCTAAATCTAGTTGACTGAAATTAAAGTAATGCTGTTGATAAATTTCCCCAAAATTTCTAGGTAAGTCTCAATTTTAGATGTATACTGTAATTTGATTAAAGAAAAACTCCTAATGGTTTCAGGATATGTTTAAGAGACTGACTGTCCACTAAAACGGTTCTCGATGTGGTCAAATTTGGGGGAAGACTCTGCAGTACAGATATGGCTCCACCAGCTCAGACTCTTCTAACTACTAGGGACTGATTGATCTCTCAGGGTTGTACTGAGAGTATGGGAGCTCAGAAAGACTCAGCTACAAAACTGGACTAGCTGCATTTACAATAAAAACAATAACTGCTGAGTGGACTAGGTTCCTAGATTCTTGTGTTTTCTGGCTGACATAGCCTTCCTCTGAAGTCAAGAGAGAAGGCTAAATCATATTCTGAAGTTGGCTTGATGAGTGAGTCACAAAAGGGAAGTGGCTTATAATAACAACTGGTTTAGTGTCTACCATGTGCCAGATGCTCTGCAAACAGTATCTCATTTAATAGCTTCCCAAACATTCTGTGCATTTGGTACCATTTGAGCCCTATTTTACCATGAAGAAAACTGAGAGATAAAGTAAACTATCAATGAAGACATGGCTAGTAATGCCTGGAACCTTTCAGGCCAAAAGCCTTGGAGCTGTCCTTGACAGCTGTCTCTCTTACACTCCACATCCAATCTTTCAATAAACAATATTTTCTCTCCTTCTGAAATACATCCAGAATATGACTTCCTACTACTTTCATTATTATCAGAATATGACTTCCTACCACTTTCATTACTACCACCCCAGACCCTGCCACTGTCATCTCACACTGAAATCACTGCAGGCATTCTTACAGTGGCCAACAGTAACCTCTTCTTTTGATTGTATCTCTTGCTACCTTTCTATGTCTGCACTCAACTCCTGTCATCCTGGCCTTGAAATTTGTGCCAGCAATGTTCCTATGCTTGAGGCAGTAGACATTCCCTGCATGGAGTATTCTCCCTCAGATAACCACTTGCAGACTCACTTGCCATCCTCGGATCATTTCTCAAATATCACTTTTCAACAAAAACTCCTTGATCATTCAGATTAATTACATGTTGTTTCTTGTTTTCATTTTTGTAGTATTTTGTTTCTGAAATATTATAAAATTTACCTGTTATGATCAGTGGTTATTGTCATCTGTTACATAGGGTAGGGGCTCTCTGTTTTGCTCACTGACACACCCTAACTGTCTAGAAAAGGTATTTGGCATATAGTAGGTGCTAAAAAAATATTTGTATGGTAGATGAAAGACTTACCTGATTATGAAGCCCATAATCCTTCTGCTGTATGGCATCATCTCAGTAATACAGGAACCAACCAGTCAGATACTCTGTTCAAAGACCCTCGTATCCAGAGACTTCTTAGATGAATAATACAAAAATTTTCGTTTCTCATCTTGCTTCCGTAGCAGATCAGTACCTTCCTGACAAAATTTTTATTTATATAAAGAAAAACCTTTTAATATATAACAGCCAATCCTGGCATACCTGAAGCTAGTATCTTTAAGGTAATTTTGTATATCTATGTTTCCTGTTGAGAATCATCTCAGGTCCTAGTTTCTGAGCAGGGGTGTATTACATAACACCCTGAAACTGCCAATTACACTGCTGATGTCCTAGTACCCATAAGTCATTGAAATGTACCAAATTTACAATGTTGTATTCAAAGTAAAGTTTGCCAACACCTAGGAAGAGCATTAATTTTTTTTTTTTTTGGTCAAAACCTTTTGTCCAGGTTTTATTTTGGTTTGCTATATTTAGTTATTATACACATTGGTGAGAGCTTTTTTTTTCAGGGTCAGTTATTTTCTTTGCATATTTTGAACAGAGGAGAAAACAACTGGTGCTCAAAGGCTTTAAGCAACAAGAAATTGGTTGTCTACTTTGGCCAGCTGGTGGCTCATTCAAGTGAAGAAGCAGGGACAAGGGAAGAGGGAGCTCCCTCTTTCCTTGTACCTCCATCTTAATAAACTAAAGGTCTCATTCTTCTTTGCTTCAGGATGCTACAAGGTAAAATCCATTCAGAACTTCACTAATCTCAACATAACTAGCATAAATTGTTCAATTATCTTTTCATTATTCCTTGTTGGCTTTGAGAAGAGGAAAATGTCAAGGGAAGCTGTTAGGAAACTGAAAATATCTAGGCAGTTTCAGCAGATATCTGCTGCTTCTTTTTCTCTGCCATGCATACCGCTTTTTGGACATAGGTAGGAACATGTCAATCATGTTCCTCTCCCATGTAAGGGATAGAAAACATGAGCTGGCAAGTCAGAATGCTCTCTTCTGCTGGACACAGAGATTGGTTCAGTCTTGAGTACAGAATCCAAGTAAAGACAGCATTCATTTGGCTGACTAATAGGGATATTGTGAAAAGAGGAGTGTGGCTTTCTCTCTGGAATACTAACTAGCATTATAGCTATAAGAATCTAAAGTTGAAAGTATAGGTGGACATCTTCTCTGACATGTGGAAGAGACCTGCCTAAGAATTAAGGTACCATTAAGAAAAGTAAAACTAAGAGGGCAGGGGGACAGAAAATGATATTTGAATTCCTAGCTCTGTCTGTGGCAGAACAAAACAAAACAACAACAACCAATTAGCCTCTTTTTGTGGACTTTCCAATTAATTACATGAGCCAAATACATTCCCCTTAACCTCCCCCACCATCCCACTGTTTAACAAAACTGGTTTGATTTGGGATTTCTTTCTCTTGCAACTGAAAAGTCCTGAAATACAACAAGGTTCCACAGCAGAATTACCTCAATGTCCTGCATCTCATTCAATCACATATAGAAATCATGTATAAAATAATGACCTGATGTTCTGAAATAATAAAAAAAAATCAGTTATGTTTTAGTTTCTTCTTTTGCCCCTTCTCTTCTTCCCTCTTCTCTCTTTCCTTCCCATTTTTCTTACTCTGTCAGCCCATCTTTATTCCGAAAGGTTTGAAACTGGCTGCATCCACTACACAAAGGGAAGAAAAGTGGGTATTATGAGCAGATATTTAGTGTCAATTGTTATAACAGCATATTCTGATTATTCTTCAGTTATCAAGAAATTAAATAAAGCAGTATTCCCATTCCGCAAATGCCATGTTACCTGGTTAACAAATTTGCCTAGCAAGTAAAGAGCAATTCCATCATTCCATAAGGTATTTTGTTTGTTTGTTTTATTTTGTGCTTTGCCACTTACTAGTTGTGTTTCCTGTTTAAATTATTTAACCTTCTGAAACTTGGTTTTCTTATTTGTAAATGAGATGAAATCTGCCTGGAATGCCCCCAAAGTGTAATAATGTAATAAGACAATAGATACTGGCCTGGAGTAGGTGCTCAATAAATGGCAGTTATTTTTATATTATCACTGTCGCATTACTTTTGCCCACCATTTTTAGAATCAGGAAGGAGAATGACATAAAGGTGTTCTTACTTAGTCTTCAAGAAAAGCTAAGGAAAATAGGACATTGCTAAGTAAGCAAGAAAATTTGCATTCCTATTTCGTGCTTACACTTGCAACAATGTAAAAAAGCTAAAAAATTAAGTTTCTTTTGTGGTAACCTCCAAATTTTCTATCCCTGTACCAATGATTTCCTATGTCTCTTGTTTTAAAGATTTGATTTGAAAAATAAAACCAGTGAGGTGTATCTGCAGAAGTGACAGAGTCCTAAGGGAAAGAATGTGCTTTACTCTCATGCAGATTCAGCATGCCTTTTCTATAATAGAGCAAACCAAGCTTTACTGGGTTAGCTGCACATTTGACTGCAGATATTGTCCCTTAAGCTAGATTTTTACCAACCACTATAATGGCATCTATTTCTGTTACATCATTTCCATTCAACAAATATACATATTTTCAATGGCCTAAAACTCCCAAGTATGCAAAGCATGCAGCTAGGAAGGGTGAAAGAATGCTGAAAGAAGACTGAGAAGGAAACATGGCATGACTTTGTTTTATTGGTTTTTGTTAGGCAAAGCTCTTTTGGATTTTTTTTTCTTCTTCCAGTGATTGATGAAATGTTCATGCCTATAGCAATGAGGACCCTTAAAATTAACTGAATATCTTAAGGTACAGAGATTTTCATAACTATGCAATATGACTTGAATTAATCTTTTATTTTTATCATAATAGATATCAATACAAAAATAATGTCTTACATTTGCACAGTGTTGCTCAGAGATTTACAAGGTAGCTTCATGCACTTTCTCGTTTTATCCTTCTACTAAAATAGTGATTGAGGTAGAGTTTGCCTGCATCTCTCTCTCTGCTTTAAAATTGTAAAATTTGAGGTTTATTATGTGTAAATACTTGGCCAAAGGTCACAAAGTGTGTAAGTGACATATTTGGTACAGATTGCTGGGCCTAAGTGCAGCACCTTTTTTGCTATAGTATCTTTCAAGGATTTGTTTGTTTGTTGTTTTGTTCCTTTACCTATTTTATCAGTTTTAAAACACTAAACTTGAATATCTTCTTTGTGCTAGTAAAGTCTTATTTTTCAGAAGAATTGAGAATTCCTTTGTTTTCATTTGAGTGAAGGAGTCCCTTTACTTTCCTACCAAATCAGTATCCTATAAGATACTGGTTTCCCTCATCATCTTTTAATAAGCAGAAAATGGTTATTTGGGAAGTATCAATAGCTGGATTATAGCACACTTACTCCACTCCCTTGCCTACTAAAATCCTCACTTAGTTGTACATATTGAGGACATAAGACTATGCAGCAAATTCAGCACATTCTTGGGGCATGTGTTTTAGAGTAGCTGTGCATAAACAGGGAAATCTCATGAAAGTTTTCCTGTTCTAAATTACCGAAGATTGATAAAGTGTGTGTGAGAGAGAGAGAGAGAAGCTCCATGTATGTATTACCTCTTTCCCCATGTTTTCGTTTTTTCTTCTTTACTTGGGTAATGATAAAAACTGGATGATGATAGAGTATGCTGAATTAGAATGTCTAGGAATATTTGTCTGGACTAAGAATGCTGAAATGAGAATAAGAGAAGTGCTAATATTTCTCAAAACCCAGGTTCTATGCAATACTCCCCTCTACGAACCTTGTTCTCTTCCTTATTCCTCCACCCTTTTTCAATAATGGACCTTCCTTATGTTTAATATCCAAATGTTTTCTCTCTCTCTCTCCAGCAACAGCACACCATTAGCTGTTACTCAAGAGTAAATTCAGCCTTCAATTTCCTCAGACCTAATGGTCCGAGGAGTCTACAAACTCATCTGGAACAAGTACTGGATATTCCACTACATCTCAGCTCAACTGAGTGTCCTTGCTCTGGCTCTGTTATTATTGACAAGGTTCCTGCGAAAGTCACAAGTATCAAAAAGCAAATGAAAATGCAAGAACAACATGAGACTGAATGAGATGATTAAAGTTTTGTATAATTGAAATTTCAGAAATGGAGAAGAGAGAGGATGAGGCAGAAGGAACATCTATGGACATAACTATGTTAAATTCTCCAAAGGTGAAGATTCAGGAAGCACTACTAAATTTAAGCAAATTCATGTTGTATTAAAATGGCCAAAAATCAAAGACAGTGCTAAGGAAAATAAAGCATTAAGGAACCACTTGTAAGAAACAGAGCTGACCTCTGTAATGAACATTCCCCAACCTCAGAATTGTGGGCCTTGACATGTGCCTGGCAGGAGTGTATAATTGTTATAAATCAGTGACTGCTATGATGCCTCTTTTGCTCCCTCTCTGGAATGTGAGTGTCTGGTTCAAGTTATCTTTTCCCCATCTCACCAATATATTTTGGATGTGTGGCATGAAAATAACTACTTGGTTCACAGATCCATGGCTTAAGAAGGGCTTCAAAATGCTGTTCTTGAGAAATTTCACCCAAGAAGCCTCATTTTCATCAGGACCTCACACGTATTTCCATAGCCTGGACTTTAAGCCTTATGCAGTGATGGGTTGAGATTTTGGGGGTCTTCAGAGGTGGTTAGTAAATCTTGTATGTGGAAGAAATATGAATCCATAGGGCCAACAGAAGGACTAAGATAGATTTTTACAATAATGCTCCCAGCGAATCAAACCTCCCAGTATCCAGGTGGCCTTAGTTAGCTAGGGCTACCATAACAATATATTGTAATATAGATGACTTAAACAACATAAATTTATTTTCTTATACTTCCGGAGGCTGTCAATCTGAGACCAGGAAGATATAGCTGGTCTTCACCTTCTGGTGAAGGCTTATTTTCTGGCTTGCAGATAGCTACTTAACTCTCTCTGTCCTCACATGGCAGAGAGATAAATGGAGAGAGCAAGCTCTCTGGCATCTCTTCTTGTAAGGATGCCCATTCCATCATGAGGGCACTACTCTCATGGACTTATCTGACCCTAACTAACTCCCAAAGACTCTATCTCCAAATACATCATGTTAGGGATTAGGACTTCAACATACGAATTTGAGGGAAGCCGCACTCAGTCCTGAGCAGTGGCGAAAGAACAAAAAACAAGGAACCAATGTAACAAATAGAAAATAGTTATAAAGACAATAGATATTAATCCTTTTATGTCAATAATCACTTTAAATGTTAGTGGTCTAAATATATCAACTAAAAGACAAAGATTGTTAATTGATTAAAAAAATAAGACCCAAGCAAATGTTGTTGGCAAGGAATCTATGTTAAATATAAAACGCAGATAAGTTAAAAGTAATGGGATGGAGGAATAAATACAATGTTGTTACTCATAGAAAGAAACCTGAAAGAGCCACATTAATATCACACAAAGTGTATTTTAGAACAAGAAAGGTTATTAGGGATATGGAGGAGCATTAAATAATGATTCAAGAGTCTGTTCTCTAAGAAGATACTGAAATACCCTAGCTTGGCTGTGATGAATACATTTTAAACAATCCTGCTGACTCCATTTTACCCACCCTGAGCTATGTAGGGCATTCTGTTCCAAGAACTTATAGTCTGAGACACCTGGTATCTTTGTAACCAATTTTCTGAGAAACAGGGCCCACAGGCCCATACATCCTGTACCTGCAACCATGTAACTGCCTACCCCACATCCTGAGTGAAAAACAACTTTAAATAGAATTTTGTTGTTAGGCACCACCCTCTTCCCCTAACCTGCTCCTTCTGCTTCTGTAATAATTTGCTTACCACCCCCTAACCCTAAACTGATATAAAAATGTTGACTGCCCTTTGTTCTGGGCCAAGAGGTTTGAGCTCTGGCTGACTATTGGACACCAGCCATTAAAGTGGACTCTCAACAAACTCAAAGAGTGTGGTGCTTCTGTTTAAACTCACTGGGGTATAACAATTTAACAACACTAAACTTTCATGAACCTGCGAACAGATTGACAAAAAACATGAAGCAAAACTAATGCAACTGAAATGAGAAAGAAAATGTTCCACCATTATAGTTGGCAATAGATCTCTAGAAGTACACATATACTAACAAAGTGATTTTCAGTTGAGAGAGGAACTCTGTATCTGGGGATAAAGATAGGAGAGTGACTTACTTTTTATTTTATGTCATTTTTTACCTTTTCACTTCTGTATCCTTTACATCTACTGTGTATTAACAATGAATACATAAAAAGAGAAGAAAAAAGTCTTTGGAATGAGACTTTAATTTAATAATTCTGCTACATAATTCTGCTCCAAAATTGCTGTGATGATTGAGGTACATGTGTATGTCAAGTGGTGACGACAGTGCCAAACCCTTGATAAGCTCTTGATAATTGCTACTTTTAGTTTAGGTTTGATTCACGTAAAACTTAACTGTGGCTGTTCAGCAGCAAAGTTCTCTATTATTTATTTTTTAGGGCCCCAGGTTCTCTAAATTGTATTGTGTAAGTTAATTATGTAACTTCCTGCCACTCAAATTGGATGATTCATATGCACAGTACTCAGGAATTTATTCTCGTGTCGACAACCAGAGCACACATTATTTGTGTCATCTTAATTGTGTCATAATTGACACATAATAATTACACATACTTATGGGGCACAATGTGATGTTTCAATACATGTATAAATTATTAAATGATCAAATTAGGGTAATTAGCATATCCATCATTTCAGACATTTCCCATTTTTTCATGGTGAGACCATTGAAAATCCTCTCTTCTAGCTATTTCAATATACTCAATATATTATTATTAACTATAGTAACCCTACTGTGCAATACAACATCAGGACTTATTCTTGTCTAATTGTAACTTTGCACTCATTGGCCAATCTGCCTCAATCTTCTCCTCTCCAGTCTCTGGTAACTGCTGTTTTACTCTCCATTTGTATGAGGTCAACTTTTTAGGTTCCATAAATGAGTGAGATCATATACTATTTGTCTTTCTGTGTCTGTCTCATTTCACTTAATGCAAAGTCCTCCAGGTTCATCAATGTTGTCACAAATGTCAATATTTCATTCTTTCTGAAGATTGAATGGTATTCCATATATATTTCATTTTCTTTATCTTCTCATCTCTTATTGGACATTTAGGTTGATTCTATGTCTTGGCTATTCTGAGTAGTTCCACAGTAACCATGAAAGTGCAGATATATTTTCAACCTACTGATTTTATATCCTTTCGTTAAATATCCAACAGTGGGATTGCTGGATAATGTGGTAGTTCCATTTTTTGCTTTTTTGAGGAACCATCATACTGTTTTCCACAATGGTTATACTAATTCAATTTCTCACCAACAGTGTGCAAGAGCACCCTGTTCTCCATATCCTTGCTAACACTTGTTTTCTTTTGTATTCTTGATAATATTCTAACTAGAGTGAGGTGATATATTATTGTGGCCTTGATTTACATTTCCCTTATAGTTAGTGATGTTGAACATATTTTCATATACCTGTAGGCCATTTATTTCTATGTCTTTTTTTGAGAAATGTCTACTAAGCTCTTTTGCCCATTTAAAAATCACATTATTTGTTTTTTGGTTTTTCAGCTATTTGGGTTCTTTATATAGTCTGGAAGTTAATCCCTTTTCAGATTTTTAGTTTGCAAATATTTTCTCTGAAGAGGTTGTCACTTCACTCTGTAAATTGTTTTCTTTGCAGAGCAGAAACTTTTTAGTTTGTCTGTTTTTGTTTCTGTCAACCATGCTTTTGAGGTCTTATCCAAAAAACTCTTGCCTGGTCCAGTGTTATACAATGATTCCTCTAATTTTTTTTCTAGTAGTTTCATAGTTTCACAACTTACTTTTAGGTCTTCTCAAGTTACAATACATTCATTTTGAGCTGATCATTGTATATGGTCAGAGATGGGCATCTATACTCATTCTTCTGCAAATGAATGTCCGGTTTTCTTACCTTTATTTAATTTATTTATTTATTTTGAGATGGAGTCTTGCTCTGTGCTCCCAGGCTGAAGTGCAGTGGTGCGATCTCACTCACTGCAACTTCCACCTCCCAGATTCAAGTGATTCTCCTGCCTCACCCTCCCTAGTAGCTGGGATTACAGGTGTGCACCACCAGCAATGGCTGATTTCTATATTTGTGTAGAGACAGGTTTTACCATACTGGCCAGGCTGGCCTTGACCTCCTGACCTCAAGTGATCTGCCCAACTCAGCTTCACATAGTCCTGGGATTATAGGCATGAGTCACTGCTCTTGACCCCCTACCACCATTTATTAAACAGACTGTCCTTTCCCTAATGTGTGTTCTTGGAAACTTTGTCACAAATCATTTTGCTATAGATGCAGAAATTTATTTCTGAGCTCTCAATACTGTTTCATAGGTCTGTGTTTCTGTTTTTATGCAAGTAGTATGCATCTTTGGTTACTATAGCTTTGTAATATATACATACATATATATGCGTGTCATTTGTCTATTTTGGCTTTTGTTGCCATTGCTTTTGGTGTTTTAGTCATCAAGTCCTTTCCTATGCCTATGTCCTAAATGGTATTGTGTAGGTTTTCTTCTAGGGTTTTTGTGGTGTTAGGTCTTATGTTTAAATCTTTAATCGATTTGGAATTAATTTTGGTATAAAGTGTCAGGAAGGGATTCAGTTTCAGCTTTCTGCACATGGCTAGCCAGTTTTCTCAACACCATTTATTAAACAGGGAATCCTTTCCCCATTGCTTGTTTTTGTCACGTTTGTCAAAGATCAGATGGTTATAGGTGTGTGGCATTGCTTCCAGTCTATATCTCTGTTTTGGTACCATACCATACTGTTTTGATTACTGCAGCCTTGTAGTATAATTTGAAGTCTGGTAACATGATGCCTCCAGCTTTGTCCTTTTTGCTTAGGATTGTCTTGGTGCTATGGGCTCCTTTTTGGTTCCATATAAAGTATAAAGTGGTTTTCTCCAGTTCTGTGAAAAAGGTTGATAGTAGCTTGATGGGGATAGCATTGAATCTGTAAATAACTTTGGTCAGTATGGCCATTTTCAGGATATTGATTCTTCCTGACCATGAGCATGGAATGTTTTTCCATCTATTTGTGTCCTTTTATTTCCTTGAGCAGTGGTTCGTAGTTCTCCTTGAAGAGGTCCTTCACGTCCTTTGTTAGTTGTATTTCTAGGTATTTTATTCTTTTTGTAGCAATTGTGGATGGGAGTTCACTCATGATTTGGCTCTGTTTGTCTGTTATTGGTGTATAGGAAGGCTGGTGATTTCTGCACATTGATTTTGTATACTGAGACTTTGCTCAATTTGCTCATCAGCTTAAGAAGGTTTTGGGCTGAGACGATGGGGTCTTCTAAATGTACGATCATGTCATCTACAAATAGAGACAATTTGACTTCCATTTCCTAATTGAATGCCCTTTATTTCTTTTTCTTGCCTAATTGCTCTGGCTAGAACTTCCAATACTGTATTGAATAGGAGTGGTGAGAGAGGGCATCCTTATCTAGTGCCAGTTTTCAAAGGAAATGCTTCCAGCTTTTGCCAATTCAATATAATATTGGCTGTGGGTTTGTCATAAATAGCTTTTATTATTTTGAGATATGTTCCATCAATACCTAGTATATTGAGGGTGTTTAGCATAAAGAGCTGTTGAATTTTGTTGAAGGCCTTCTCTGCATCTATTGAGATAATCATGTGGTTTTTGTCTTTGGTTCTGTTTCTATAATGGATTACATTTATAGATTTGCATATGTTGAACCAGCCTTGTCTACCTGGGATGAAGCCTAGTTGATCGTGATGGACATGGTTTTCGATGTGCTGTTGGATTCGGTTTGCCAATATTTTATTGAAGATTTTTGCATCTATATTCATCATGGATATTGGCCTGAAGTTTTCTGTTACAGTTGTGTCTCTGCCAGGTTTTGGTATCAGGGTGATGTTGGTCTCATAAAATGAGTTAGGGAGTATTCCCTCATTTTGTATTGTTTGGAATAATTTCCTAAGAAATTATACCAGCTCCTCTTTGTACATCTGGTAGAATATGGCTGTAAACCTGTCTAGATCTGGCCTTTTTTAGATTGGTAGGCTATTAATTGCTGCTTCAACTTCAGACCTTGTTATTGGTCTATTTAGGGTTTCAACTTCTTCCTGGTTTAGTCTTGGGAGGGTGCAAGTGTTCAGGAATTTATCAGTTTCTTCCAGATTTACTTGTTTATGTGCATAGAGCTGTTTGTAGTAATCTCTGATGGTAGTTTGTATTTCTGTGGGATTGGTGGTGATCTCCCCTTATCGGTTTTTATTGCATCTATTGAATTCTTCTCCCTTTTCTTTTTTATTAGTCTGGCTAGCAGTCTTTTAATTTTGTTGATATTTTCAAAAAACCAGCTCCTGGATTTATTGATTTTTTGAAGGGTTTTTGGATCTCTATCTCCTTCAGTTCTGCTCTGATCTTAGTTATTTCTTGTCTTCTGCTTGCTTTTGAGTTTTTTTGTCTGGCTCCTCTAGCTTTTTCAATTTTGATGACAGTGTATCAATTTTAGATCTTTCCTCACTTCTCATGTGGGCATTTATTGTCATAAATTTCCCTGTAGACACTGCTTTAAATGTGTCCCAGAGATTCTGGTACATTGGGTCTTCATCATCATTGGTTTCAAATAACATTTTTATTTCTGCCTTCATTTCATTGTTTATCCCTTCATCATTCAGGAGCAAGTTGTTCAGTTTCCATGTAGTTTTACAGATTTGAGTGAGTTTCTTAATCCTGAGTTCTAATTTATTTGCACTGTGGTCTGAGAGACTATTAGGATTTCCATTCTTTGGAATTTTCTGAGGCGTGGTTTATTTCCAAATATGTGGTCAATTTTAGAGTAAGTGTGATGTGGTGCTGAGAAGAATGTATATTCTGTGGATTTGGAGTGGAGAGTTCTGTAGATGTCTATTAGGTCTGCTTGGTCCACATCTGTATTCAAGTCCTGGATATCCTTGTTGACTTTCTGTCTCATTGATCTGTCCAATATTGACAGTGGAGTGTTAAAGTTTCCCACTAGGTGGTAGAGAACTTGCGTTATGTATCTGGGTGCTCCTGTATTGGGTGCACAGATATTTAGGATAGTTAGCTCTTCCTGTTGCCTTGACCCCTTTACCATTATGTAATGCCCTTCTTTGTCTCTTTTGATCTTTGTTGGTTAAAGTCCATTTTATCAGAGACTAGTATTGCCACCCCTGCTTTTTTTTTTTTGCTCTCCATTTGCTTGGTAAATCTTCTTCCATCCCTTTATTTTGAGTCTATGTGTGTCTTTTCACATGAGGTGGATCTCCTGAATACAGCACACCAATGGGTCTTGACTTTTTATCCAATTTGCCAGTCTGTGTCTTTTGATTGGGCATTTTGGCCATTTACATTTAATGTTAATATTGTTATGCTTGAATTTGATCCTGCCATTTTGTTACTGGTTGGTTGTTTTGCCCATTAGTTGATGCAGTTTCTTCATTGCTTCATTGGTCTTTACCATTTGGTATGTTTTTGCAGTGGCTAGTACTGGTTGTTCCTTTCCATCTTAAGTGCTTGCTTCCTTCAGGAGCTCTTGTAGGGCAGGTTTGGTGGTGACAAAATATCTCAGCAATTGCTTGTCTGTAAAGAATTCTACTTCTCCTTCACTTATGTAGCTTAGTTTGGCTGGCTGTGAAATTCTGGGTTGAAAGTTCTTTTCTTTAAGGATGTTGAATATTGGCCCCCACTCTCTCCTGGCTTGTAGGGGTTCCTGCTGAGAGATCATCTGTGGGTCTAATGGGCTTCCCTTTGTGGGTGACCTGACCTTTCTCTCTGACTGCCCTTAGCATTTTTACCTTCATTTCAACCCTGGCAAATCTGACTATTATGTCCTCTTCTTGAGTAGTATCTTTGTGGTGTTCTCTGTATTTCCTGGATTTGGATGTTGGGCTGTCTTGCTAGATTGGGGAAGTTCTCCTGGATAATATCCTGAAGAGTATATTCCAGTTTGGATCCATTTTCCCCATCACATTGAGGTATACCAATCAAGCGTAGATTAGGTCTTTTCACATAATCCCATATTCCTTGGAGGCTTTGCTCATTTCTTTTCACTCCTTTTTCTCTAATCTTGCCTTCTCATTTAATTTCATTGAGTTGATCTTCAATCTCTGATATCCTTTCTTCTTCTTAATTGATTGAGCTATTGAAACTTGTGTATCCTTCATAAAGTTCTCGTGCTGGTTTTCAGCACTATCAAGTCATTTATGTTCTTCTCTAAGCTGATTATTCTAGTTAGCGTTTTATCTAAACTTTTTTCAAGGTCTCTTTGTATTGGGTTAGAACATGTTCTCTTAGCTCGGAGAATTTTATTACCCACCTTCTGAAGCCTTCTTCTGGCAATTTGTCAAACTTATTCTCCATCCTGTTTTGTTCCCTTGCTGGTGAGGAGTTGTGGTACCTTGGTGAAGAGGCATTCTGGTCTTTGATAATTTTGTCCTTTTTGCACTGGTTTCTTCCCATCTTCGTGAAATTATCTACCTTTGATCTTTGAAGTTGGTGATTTTAGATGGGATCTCTGAGTGGATGTCCTTTCTGTTGATGTCATAGCTATTTTTCCCATATGAGGCATTTTTTTGGTTATGCAATTGTCAGGAATCCACTTATTGAGGTAGTCTGTCAGTTCTTTGCCTGCAGAAGAGCTACCAGGCTGCCTCAGGCTCAGCCAGGCTGCTGGGTAGTCTTCCTTTGGGTTTTGTTTACACCGGTGAGGTTAGACCCACTTTCCCAATGGCAGGCATCCTTCCTCTGTCTGAGCTGAATCTTCCTGGGTCAAATTCAAACTTATGTGCTAGCTGCAAAACTCTAGTGAGAGGGCTTCAGTTTGCTGTACTTTGTGGGGTGGGACCTGCCAAGCCATATCATCTTTTCCTGCTTTCAACTCTCCCTCTTTCTGGGGTACAGGTAGGTCGACATTAGTCAAAACTTCCTCCCAGGTCTGTGCCAACAACTGATGGCACTGGGCAGGCCAGAGCTCTTGCTCAGATCTGTGTTGATAACTCGTGCTTTTCAGCCCAGTGGCATTCTCCTGTGCTGTGGGTTGTGGAGGCCATGGGGGAAGCACAATATCTGGACCACAGTGCTGCAGGGGTAAGGTCTCCAATCCTCTGGGCCAGTTACACTTCCTGGGTGGGGCAGTGCCCCACCCTGCTTCTGTTAGCCCTCTCTGGGCTTCTCCCACCCTGCTTCAGTTCACCCTTTCTGGGCGATTCCCACTGTCCAACCAGTCCCATTGAAATGAACCTGGTACCTTGTTTGGGAATGTGGAGTTCACTTGCCTTCTGGGTCTTTCTCACTGGGAACTGCTCTCTGGAGTTGTTCCTATTCAGCCATCTTGGCCAAAGTCCCCCAGTCAAGGTTCTTAGGTGTGGACAAAAGAATGCTCCCTAGCCTGTGTCAAGATATTGAAGAGGATTCCCACCTGTATATATGAGTTACCAGTGAGATGTCTGCTGTTCCTTTCCATGTGGCCCCTTCATGACTATAGCTCTCTATTTCTTTTCCAGTCTTTATATATGAGCCTCTTCCTTAAAAGTGATGGGTGATCCCATCTGTACCATGCAGCTCACTTTGTAGTATATTTTCAAGTCAGGGGGTATCATGCCTCCAGCTTTGTTTTTTCACTCAAGATGCCTTTGACTATTTGGGGTCTTTTGTGATTCCATATGCATTTTTGAATTGTTTCTCATTTCTGTGTAGAATGTCATTGGTATTTTGATAGGGATTGTGTGGAACCTATGGATTGCTTTGAGTAGTATGACATTTAAAAAATATTAATTCTTCCAATTCATGAACATGGGATATTTTTCAATTGATGAGCAGTCAAAATCCAGCGTTTCTATGTTGATTTTCTGTGTGGATGATCTGTCCATTGTTTAAAGTGGGGTGTTGACATCCCCTCTTTTTTCCCACTTTCCCACTTGCAAACACATATTGAAAGTACCATGAAAAATTATAACAACACATGTGACACAGGCTGGTTTTCAACATACATAGAGCCTAAGCAAGAAGCATGAGTACTGAAGCTCTACAGAGGTCATTCTGGGAGCCCTGCTACAGGAAATTTTAATCTATCAAATCAGCTTTTTTCTCCCACACTCCAGGCTCGTCACTTCTTCCTAATCCAAGCTGGCTTGTCCACACATGGAAATCAAGGTTGCTCCATATATGTTAATACTTGTTCAGCTGTGTTTCACGAGGCATCTCCACAAGTCATGTCCTGGCTCAAATTCTGTACAGGAAGTTCCTGTTGCTGTCAAAGCACTCTTGCACCCTCTGCACTACTTTGCTGCTGAAGTAACCTGGCTCCCCTACCCTCAACTCTTCCAGCTTCTGATCATTTGGAAATCTACCATTGTCAGTTCTTCTGGTGCTCTCAGAATCACTGGAGTACTTCCGCAGCTCTCTCTGATGACCTAGGGCTGCAGCAAGAGGCACAGAACTCTCCTTCTCCGGTTTCTGGTTTCCTTTATTCTTTCCCTTCCATCTCCTTGGTACATTTGTCCTGTGAGTGTTTGACTCTATCACTTTCAAAGCTGTGGTGTGATTTGGGTCTTTGGATGAGGCATCATGCCCCGACATAAGCAAAGAGCCTGATACAGAGTGGCCTGCAGGAAATGGCTTTTAGGTATTTCCAGAGCCTGGGAGCTGCTGGAATAAGTAGGCAAGCCCAGTTTTCTTAAGGACTTTTTGATCCTGCTTCAGTTTCACCTCAAATGTGGGTACAAACTTGCTTTTTAAAACTCTTTGCATCACATCAGTGCTGACATCAAAGCCTTCAGTCAACCTGGGAACTGACCGGGACTCTGACAGAAAAATGTGGGAATGTTTGGAACTTCCCAGACACTTGGAGGGCTCAGAAGAGAGAAAGATGTGGGAAAGTTTGGAACTTCCTAGGGACTTGTTAATTGGCTTTGACCAAAATGATAATAGTGATGTGGGCAATCAAGTCCAGGCTGAGATAGTCTCAGATAGAGAAGAGAAACTTTTTGGGAACTGGAATAATGGTTCTTGCTATTCTTTAGTAAAGAGACTAATAGCATTTTGCCCCTTCCCTAAAGTTCTAGGGAACTTTGACCTTAAAAGAGATGATTTAAAGTATCTGGCAGAAGAAATTTCTAAGCAGCAAAGCATTGAAGAAGAAGCAGAGCATAAAGGTTTGGAAAATTTGCAGCTTAATGATGCAGTAAAAGAGAAAACCTCTAAGGAGAAATTCAAGTCTGCTGCAGAAATTTGTATACATAATAAGGAGCCAGATGTTAATCACCAAGACAATGGGGAAAATGTCTTCAGGGCATATCAGAGACCCTCACAGCAGCCCCTCCCCTCATAAGCAAGGAGGGATAGGAGGTAAAAATGGTCCCAGGGTCCTCCTGCCGTGTGCAGCCTAGGCACTTGGTACGCTGTGTCCTAGGTGCTCCACCCATGGCTAATAGGGGCCAAGATACAGCTCTGGTTGTGGCCTCAGAGGATGCAAGCCCCAAACCTTGACAGGTTCCATGTGATGTTGAGCCTGTAGGTGCACAGAAGTCAAGAATTCAGGTTTGGGAACCTCCACCTAGATTTCAGAGGATGTGTAGAAATGCTTGGATGACCAGGCAGAAGTTTGCTGCAGGGGCAAAGTGCTCATGGAAAACCTCTGCTAGGGCAGTGCAGAGTAAATGTGGGGTTGAAGCCCTCACAATGAGGCACTTCCTAGTAGAGATGTGAGAAGAGGGCCACCATCCTCCAGACTCCAGAATGATAAATCCACTGACAGCTTGCACTGTGAACTGGAAAAACCACAGACACTCAATGCCAGTCCAGGAAAGCAGCTGGGAGAAGGGCTGTCCCCTGTAAAGCCACAGGGGAGGAGCTGCCCAAGGCCATGGTAGCCCACTTATTGCATCAGCATTACCTGGATTCAAGACATGGAGTCAAAGGATATCATTTTGGAACTTCAAGGTTTAATGACTACCCTATTGGATTTCAAACCTGTATGAACCTGTAGTCCCTTCATTTTGGCCAACTTCTCTCTTTTAGAATGGGTATATTCACCCAGTCCCTCATCCCCACCGTATCTAAGAAGTAACTAACTTGCTTTTGATTTACAGGTGAATAGGCAAAAGGGACTTGCCTTGTCTCAGATGAGACTTTGGACTGTGGACTTTTGAGTTAAATCTGGAATCAGTTAAGACTTTGGGAGGATTTGTGGAAAGCATGATTAGTTTTTTTGTTTGTTTGTTTGAGTCTGTTGCCCAGGCTGGAGTGCAGTGATGCAATTTCAGCTCTCTGTGACCTCCATCTCCTGGGTTCAAGCAATTCTCAGGAGGCCTCAGCCTCCTGAGTAGCTGGGACGACAGGTGTGTGCCATCACATCCAGCTAATTTTTGTATTTTTAGTAGAGATGGGGTTTTATCATATTAGCCAGGCTGGTCTCAAGCTTCTAACCTTAGGTGATCTGCCCACCTCAGTCTCCTAAAGTGCTGGGATTATAGGCATGAGCCACCATGCCTACTGTCAACATGATTAGTTTTGAAAGCTTTTCTCATCTCAGATGAGACTTTGGATTGTGGACTTTTGAATTAATGAGTTAAGACTTTGGGGCATGATTGGAAGGGCATGATTGTGTTTTGAAATATAAGGACATGTATTGAGAAATGCTAAGTGTATGACTGCTGAGAAATGATGATTGTATGATAGAATATACTGTTTGCTAGGAAGAACGATGGCAAGGAAAACCTAGCCGACCCTCCCCATTACTTGGGGCATTTCAAAGTGGCAGGAAAATATATAAATATCATATACTGATTAAAACAATTCTTTAAGATACTGACTCTGCCCCCTTGGCTCCCTCATGGAGAATACCTTTTTTTTTTTTTTTTTTTTGAGATGGAGTTTCGCTCTTTTCACCCAGGCTGGAGTGCAATGGCGTGATCTCGGCTCACCGCAACCTCCACCTCTTGGGTTCAGGCAATTCTCCTGCCTCAGCCTCCTGAGTAGCTGGGATTACAGGCAGGTGCCACCATGCCCAGCTAATTTTTTGTATTTTTAGTAGAGACGGGGTTTCACCATGTTGACCAGGATGGTCTCGATCTCTTGACCTCGTGATCCACCCGCCTCGGCCTCCCAAAGTGCTGGGATTACAGGCTTGAGCCACCGGAGAATACCTTTTAGTTTGTCTGCGATCAGTGATAAGCAGGCACCAGCTACCTACAGAGCATAATTTGTGTTATGAGAAAATACCGAACATCTGTTTGCTAATAATAATCACCTGTTCAGAGAGAATAATGGCATGGGTCAGAGTCTACTTGGGGCCCTTCAGCCTGGAATGCTACTAGCCCCTGAGGTTCTCAGCTCAGAAGGCTGCTGGTCCCCTGGAAACACCCACTTTGCTGTTCTTTCTGGGTGTCTGCCTCTCAGTTTTCTTCAGCGCCACCTGGGTGGGGGTCTCTCTGGCAAAGTTGGTACTTATTAGACATAAGATTTGGGAGGAGCCTGGGGTGGAATAATATGATTTGGCTCTGTATCCTCACCCAAATTTCACCTTGAATTGTAATAATCCCCATGTATCAAGAGTGGGACCAGGTGGAGATAATTGAATCATGGACACAGTTCTCTCCATGCTGCTGTTGTGATAGTGAGTGAGTTCTCATGAGATCTGATGGTTTTAAGGGGATTCTCCCTTCTCTCGACGCTCATTCTTCTGCTGTCCTGTGAAGAGATGCCTTCCATCATGATTTCCTGAGGTCTCCCCAGCCAGGTGGAACTGTGAGTCAATTAAATCTGTTTTCTTTATAAATTACCCAGTCTTGGGTATTTCTTCAGAGCACTATGAGAACAGACTAATACATGAGGTTCTATTTTTATGTATTTCAAAGTTTTGTTCCAAGACTTACAACTTTTTTTTTTTTTTTTTTTTAGCATTTCTTGTAGTACTGGGTTAGTAGTGGTGAATTCTCTAAGCCTTTGTCTGAAAAGATTTTATATCTCCTTTATGAAGCATTGTTTATTTAAAAAAATTTTTTTTTCTTTGTCCTTGATTAGATTAATTCTAAAGCCTGTCTTCAAGCTCTGAAGTTTGTTCTTCTACTTGTTCTATTTTGGTGTTGAAACTTTCCAGTGCAGTTTGTACTTCTCTAAATTTGTCTTTCATTTCCAGAAGTTGTGATTGCTTTTTCTTATAAGACTTACTTCTCTGGAGAATTTTTTACTCATATCCTTATTGTTTTTAAATTTTATTTAAATTATTTTTCATCTTTCTCTGGTGTCTCCTTGAGTAGATTAATAAGCAACCTTCTGAATTATTTATCTGGCAATTCAGAGATTTCTTCTTGGTTTGGATCCATTGCTGGGGAGCTGGTATGATTTTTTTGTAGGTGTTACACAGCCCTGTTTTGTCATCTTAACAGAATTACATTTCTGGTTCCTTCTCATTTGGGTGAACTATTTTATTGCCAAGTCTGGAACTCAAGGCCACCTGTTCAGATTCTCTTGTCCCACAGGTAATTTCTGGATGTGGTACTCTCCTTCTCCTCCTGGAGATGGTGCTTCCTAAGAGCCAGACCGCAGTGACTGTTATTGCTCTTCTGGGTCTAGCCACCCAGCAGGGCTACCAGGCTCTGGGCTGATGCTGGGTGATGTCTACAAAGAGTACTGTGATGTGATCTGTCTTCAGGTTTCCCAGCCATGGAAAACCTCTAGTGGAGGTGACGTAGACTCTGTGAAAGTCCTTGGTTATAGAGATGTTTAGTGTTCTGGCTTTCTTAAATGCTGGTTATGCTAGCAGTGAATTTGTGTGTGGACACATTCAAAACCTCTGGTTGCTCAGGTGTGGCGGCTAACACCTGTAATCCCAGCACTTTGGGAAGCTGAGGGGGATGGATCACCTGAGGTCAGAAGTTTGAGACTAGCCTGCCCAACATGGCAAAACCTCATCTCTACTAAAACTATAAAAATTAGCTGGGTGTGGTGGTGTATCCTTGTAGTCCCAGCTACTGAGGAGGCTGAGGTGGAAGAATCAGTTAAACCTGGTGGGTGGAGGTTGCAGTGAGCTGAGATCATGACATTGCACTACAGTCTGGTGACAGAGTGAGTCTCTGTTTCAGAAGAAAAACAACAACAATAACAACAAACTTCTGGTTAGCCAGGACGTTGCAGGCAGTGGAATTAGCTGTTGTCTTCTCTTTTCTGTGATTGGGATTATTCTGTCATGAGTTGCTGTAATAACCTGAGTTGTTTGGTATCCAACCAAGATATGGCACTTTCAAGAAAGCACCAGCTGAGGTAAGGAATTCTTTGTTATTATAATGTTTCTGTAAGTAGATCCAAGATAAGGGGGCAACCAAGCCATGCAGGACCACATGCAGAAGGACCAGGTTGATTTGGAAGCTGAGGGCACATTATAATTTTTATTTGGCCACATCGCCCACATTTATTTGTCCATTTCTATGCTTCTGTGGATCCTGGCATCTTAGCTTTGGATCTCCTAATACCTGCTGGTCACAGCACCATAGAAATTGAGTATCTAGGAGCAGAGAACACAGACCAGTGATAACAAGATGTAACTTTTTTTTCTTTCAGCACTTTGATTATATTGTCCTATTGTCTCCTGGCCTGCAAGGTTCTGCTAAGAAATGTGTTCATAGTCTAATGGGGATTCCCTTATATTTGACTTGACACTTTTGCTAATGTTAGAATTCTGTCTTTGTCTTTGACTTTTGAAGTTTGATCATAATGTCCCTTGGGGATGATCTGTTTGTGTTGAATTTGTTTGGAACTATTAAGCTTCCTAGGTCTGATATCTATATCTTTCAGAAGATTTGGGAAGTTTTAAGCTGTTATTTTGTTAAATAAGCTTCTTGTGCCTTTCTGTATCTCCTCCTTCTGAAAATTACATAGCGAATATTTACTTAATGGTGTCTCATAAATTCTGTAGGCATTCTTTGTTCTTTTTAATTTTTGTTTTCTCTGATAGGGTAATCTCAAAAGATCTGTCCTTAAATTTAAAAAAGTCCTTTTTTTTAAAACTTGATTCAGTCTTCTGTTGTAGCTTGAGTTGTATTATTTATTTTATTTATTGAATTTTTCAGCTCCAAGATTTCTGTTTGGTTCCTTATAATATCTGTCTCATCTCTGATGACTTCCTCATTCAGATTATGAATTTTTTCTTCATTTTATTTCCCATATTATCTTGTGTCTCATTGACTTTCCTTAAAATTATTATTTTAAACTCTTTCAGCCGTTTTGTAAATTTTCTTTTGCTTTTTGAGCTCAGTTATTGGAGAATGTGCTCTTTTGAGGGTATTATGTTTTCTTGCTTTTTTATGTTTCTTGTGTTCCTATCTTGATATCTGTACATCTGGTGGAATGGTTGTTTCTTGCATTTTTATGGAGTAGCTTTTTTAGAGAAGGGTTTTTTTTTCCTGTATATGTGTCCTAGGATGTCAGTGTGCATGGGCTTTGGTTCTAGGTCGGTCCCATAGTGCACTTCTATGAGGTTTCTTCAGCTGTAATCAATACCAGTGATGCCTGTGAGTTTCTCAGTGGCCTAGGATGTAGAAATTTGTGGTGGCAGTGGTATGGCTTTGCTGGGGCCAGGACAGTTGGCTGCCTCTCAAACCAAGGGTGTTCACTGGCTTTGGCTCAGCATCTCTGTTGTGCATAACCACCTGTACACTGGAGAATAGGACACTACATGGGCTTAGGTACCGGGCTTACAGCTGTTATACAGCCTAGCTTCCAATTAGTTGATATTGTGGCACTGTAGCTAGATGGGTGAGCATGGTGGAATGGCAGTGCAGCCTCAGGGGTGCAGTGGCTACTGTCCTTCTGAGCAAAATGTACTCTAGCAGTGACTTCAGTTTCAGTTTGGCAGTGTGCCATAGCACCTTGCATTATAGTGGGCTTGCTGAGTCCTGGGGATTTGGAGTAGGTTCCTCTCCTGGAATAATGCAGCCGTGTGCACTCCAGGCAGTTTCCTAAACTGGGCTTAGGGCCTTGTATTACTTCATAATTGTGCAGTAGTAGGGACTCCAGGTATCTACAGTAGTAATGGAGTATCAGTGGAGTAGCAAACAGTGGTAACAAAGTGGTAAATGGAAGGGACCTCCTGTTTACCTTTTCCCTGCAGGGAGAAGTCTTTCTTAATTTGGAGCTGATGTCAACTGGGGAGATGGAATGGAAGATGCATGGCATTTTCTCCTCTCGTCTATGCTGCCAATCTGAGTTTCTGTGCTCCATATCATTTTCTCTACTGTTCTCCACCCCCGCCTATATTCCAATGCTCTCCTTTAGAGTCTCTAGCTGGAATGTAGTTGTTTATTTATTGTTTTGGTCCTTTTTATGAAGTAACAAACATTAGGCACGTTTAGTCAGTCATCTTGCTGACATTACTCCTCATCTTCATTTTTCATCGGATTTAGTGCTTTGTTCACTAAGACCTTATTGCTTCTGCCATCTCTTGGGCACAAGAGTTCTTAGTAGTGAATACCTGCAGACACTTACATAGGCTTGTTTGTTTGCTCAAACTTCACAGGGGAAAGTGTACAGCAAAACTGAGTAGAAGCTGAGTGTAGGAAGGAAATAAGGGGGCAAATAATTGGACAAATTTTCTGGTTGGCTTAAATATTTTTTTTCGAGATCAGTTCCAAAATTATTTGCTTAATGGTTTAGGTGTTATTGTTTAGATGTAACATTGTAGTAAATTGAATCAATGTATAATCACACTTAAGTCACTTCAACTTACAATGTATATGAAATATAAGAAAGGTAGTATAAGTTAAAACAGGTATAATAATCATAGTCACTATTCAAAAGCACAATGCAGAACTTGACCATGAGAAGAAATTACATCACTCTGAGTAAACTTTTGAAGCTTTTTGACATTTTGAAGCTAAGAGTTTATAAAATGTTAAAGGATCAAAAATTAATTCTAAATAAAGGTTGATTCATGCATTTTAAGGCAGGTCAGCCTTATATAAATGTACTGTGACCAGATGATGCTGCTAGTGCTGTGGCATAAAATATTTAAAAAGGAAAAATCTTTGTGCTTTGTTGATTCAGAACTATTTATAATGTGCTATCTTTTCCTGCTATCCCCTACCACTTGTGTCTTTGTATTGTTCTTGAATTCTGTAAAATGTCACCTTTTTGAGCTTTATTTTTTTATCTGGCCATTCTTTTCTTACCCCTACATGTCTAAAGTAACCATATTTCTAATTGTAAAAAACCATGAGGAGGTTATATTTTCAATAGAGATGTAATAACAGGAACTGGATTTACAGTGTGGCCAAAAAAAAGCACAAATAGGAAATAACAGTTTTCAACATATTGGAAATTAGAAAATGCATCACAGTGATTCCTAGGAGAGAGGAAATGAACAACGTATACCACATTAGAGCCTTGAGAGTGTTTCCAGGTTGTGGTGTAGGGAGGGGAACCCAGTGATCTCCCTGGGTTGAGGAGACAGAGCCAACAGTCCAAGAGAATACAGTAACTAGAGTTTGCTAGACAGAGTACTGGATAGGAGAGATCTGTACAGAGAAATAACTCTGAAGATGTGAAGAAGGTATTCTTTGGCTATTCAGGAGAGTCCTGATCAGTGTATTTAAGTGAGCAAACTACTCAAGGTCCAGAAAAGAACTCATTGAAAGTATTAGAGGAAATAGCACCCAACAATTATACAGGGCTAAGAATAGTGTCAGTATATACCTGCTGGAATCAAAAATCCTTATTTAGTAGGGCACTGAGTAAAGTACACAGGGTCTTTCTTCAGTTGTAGGAAACAGCCTTAGACTGAGCACTGCTCCAGTCCTGCTTAACAAATCTTAAAAGCAGGGTCTGACTAACCCCAACTATTTGCAAATAACTTAACTTCATCCCAGAAAAAAAGCTAAGAATATTTATAGTAATACAAAAAATTCATTACTCAACAAGGTAACACAATGTCTGGTATCCAATAAAAATTACAATGCTGTAATCCCAGCATTCTAGGAGGCCGAGGCGGATGGATCACGAGGTCAAGATATCGAGACCATCCTGGTCAACATGGTGAAACCCTGTCTCTACTAAAGATACAAAAAATTAGCTGGGCATGGTGGTGCGTGCCTGCAATCCCAGCTACTCGGGAGGCTGAGACAGGAGAATTGCCTGAACCCAGGAGGTGGAGGTTGCGGTGAGCCGAGATCGCGCCATTGCCCGCCAGCCTGGGTAACAAGAGCGAAACCCTGTCTCAAAAAAAAAAAAAAAATTACAATGCATGCAAGAAGCAGATAATCATGATCCATAATGAAAAGAATAAGCCATCAAAACTGACCAAGAATTGACACAGATAATAGAAGAGCAGAAGAGAACATTAAACAATTATTATGATTGTATATAATATGTTCCAAAAGTTAAGTGAATACATGTAAGATATTAAAAAGGCCCAAATGAAATTTCTAGAGATGAAAACTAAAATGTGTGAGTTGAAAAGTATTCTAAGACTGATGAGAAATTAGCATTGCAGAAGGAAATGTAGTGAACTTGAAGTTAGAGCCATAAAAACAATTCAAAGTAAAATACACAGAGGAAAAAGAATCAAATAACAAAGAACAGGACATTGATAAGTTATAGAAAAATATTGAGTGGTTGATGTATGCCATTCAAGTCCCTGAAGAGAGAGGAAATGGAAAAAAATTTAAAGAAATAATAGTCAAGATTTTTCCAAATTTATAAAAACTATAAACCTACATATGCAAGAAATTCAATAAATCCCAAGCACAAAAATTATGAAGAAAAAATGCATAAAAGCATATTGTTATCAGATTGCTAAAATTATTAAGAAGAGAAAAATCTTAAGATCAACAAGAACAAAAAAGACACATAAGAGAAACAAAGATAGGAATGACAGAATTTTATTTTTATCAACAATGTAAGTTAGAAGACAGTGAAGCAAGATTTTTATGTGTTACATAAGAAAAAACATTAACCTAAAATTCTATACTAAAAATATATTTGAAAACGTAAATGAAATAAAAGCTTCTTAGGCTATTTAAAAAAGTTGAAAAAATTCATTATTAGCAGGTCTGCAATATAGGAAACATCAAAGGAAGTCCTTTCGTGAAAGAGAGAAATATGTCAGATGGAAATACAGATTTACACAAAGAAACAGCAAGCACTGAAAATTATAACTGCATGAATAAGTGTATGAAATTTTTTTCCTATTGTAAAAAATCTGTTTAAAAAATAATTGGCTGTTAAAAATAATAGCAAAGTGGTGTGGAGTTTATAGCATTTGAAAATGTAAAACATACTGCAATAATAACATGAAAACAAGGAAGAGAGATAGAGTAGTGTACCACTGTAACATTCTTGTGTCATAACAAAGTAGTATAATATACCTTGAAAATATACTGTGATAAGTTAAAGATGTATAGTATAAATCCTACAGCCACCACTAAAATAGAAAATAAACAGCTAGATCTAATAAGCCAATTGAAGATGTAATTGAATCATTTAAAATGTTAAATTAATCCAGAAAGTGTAGAAAAAAGAAAAAAAACACAGATGCAATAAATATAAAACAAATATAATGATAGGTTTAAATCTGACCATATCAATGATAATATTTAATGTAGATTATCTAAATACTTCAACTAAATCAGCAGTTATCAGATTGGATAACAAACAGCAACCCCACTAGCTCTATGCTGCCTATTAAAAAAAACACACTTTAAAAATAAAGAAACAAACAGGTAAAATATAAATAAATTAAAGTATGGAAAACATATATCATATGAACACTAATTAAGAAAAACTGGGCCGGGCACGGTGGCTCACGCCTGTAATCCCAACACTTTGGAAGGCTGAGGCGGGTGGATCACGAGGTCAAGAGATCGAGACCATCCTGGTCAACATGGTGAAACCCCGTCTCTACTAAAAATACAAAAATTAGCTTGGCATGGTGGTGCGTGCCTGTAATCCCAGCTACTCGGGAGGCTGAGGCAGGACAATTTTCTGAACCTAGGAGGCGGAGGTTGCTGTGAGCCAAGATCGCGCCATTGCACTCCAGCCTGGATAACAAGAGTGAAACTCCATCTCAAAACAAACAAACAAACAACAACAAAAAAAAAAAAAAAAGAAAAAGAAATACTGGACTGGATATACTAGTATCAGAAAACTCTTGCTCTGAAATCTATGTATAAATATATTCATGGATAAAGAATATTATTTCTTAATGTGAAAGGATCAATTCTTTAGGAGGACTTAGAAATAGGAAATGTTTTTATGCATCTAATAATGACTTCAAAATATATGAAGCAAAACTCATAAATGGAATCTTTTTAAAAAACTGCCAGGACTAATAAATGTTATTTGCAGGGTTACAGGATACAAGACCACTTTAAAAAATCAATTATATATACTAGCAATGAAAAATCTGATATTGAAATTTAAAATATCATTTAAAATAGCATCAAAATATTTAATACAGGGGGATAAATCTGACAAAAGCTGCCCTAGATCCATGTGCTGAAAATTGCAAAATGTAGCTGAGAGAAATTCAAGAAGCCCTAACTAAATAGAGAAATACAATGTGTCTATGAGTGCAAAGACTCAATATTGTTAAGATGTTAAATCTCTAAAATTGATTTACAGAATCAATTCAAATAAAAATGCCAGAGCACTTTCTGTTTTTGTTTCACAGAAGTTCAGAAGCTGGCATTAAAATTCATGTGAAAATGCAGAGGGTAGAGAATAGACCAAACAACCTTGAAAAAGAAGGAAGTTGTAGAGTTAAAATTACCTGATTTCAAGAATGCTTATAAAGCTATAGTAATTAAGACAGTGTGGCATTGGCATAAAAAGAGGGAAAGAGAATAATGGAAAAGGATAGAGAACTCAAAGATAGATTCACACATGTATGAACAAAGGCTATTCAACAAAGGTGAAGAGAAAATTCAGTTGAGAAAGAATATTTTTTGCACTGAATGATACTGAAAAAAGACCATATCCATATGCCAGAAATGAACTTCTATTCATAGCTCATAAAGTACATAAAAATCTACTCAAAACAGACTATAAAATTAAATGTAAAACTCAAACCAGGAAACTTATAGAAGTAAGCATATGAAAAAATCTTTGTTGGCCAGGCGCAGTGGCTCATGTCTGTAATCCCAGCACTTTGGGAGGCCGAGGCGGGTGGATCACAAGGTCAAGAGATGGAGACCATCCTGGTCAACATGGTGAAACCCCGTCTCTACTAAAAATACTAAAAATTAGCTGGGTACAGTGGCCCGTGCCTGTAATCCCAGCTACTCAGGAGGCTGAGGCAGGAGAATTGCCTGAACCCAGGAGGCGGAGGTTGCGGTGAGCCGAGATTGCGCCATTGCACTCCAGCTTGGGTAACAAGAGCAAAACTCCATCTCAAAAAAAAAGAAAAAATCTTTGTTACCTTGGGTTAGGCAGAGATTGCTAAGATAACACACCAAAACTATAATTAATTAAATTTTATGTAAATTTAAAACTTCTGCTTTTTCAAATATACTATTAAGAGAATGAAAAAAAGCCACAGATTTAGAGAAAGTATTTGCAAATCTAATAAAAATATTGTATCCAGCTTACACAGAGAACTGTTAAACTCAATAGGCTGAATGTTTGTGCACCAACTCTCAACTCGTATCTTGAAATCTTAACCCCCATTATGATGGTTTTTATGAGGTAGGACCTTCAATAGGTCATAAATGCTCTCATAAAAGACTTAGGAGAGCTCCCTCCCTCCTTCTGCCACATGAGGTACAGGGAGAAGACAACTGTCTATGAACTAGGCAGCAGGCCCTCACCAGACACTAAATCTGCTGGTGCCTTGATCTTGGACTTCCCAGTCTCTAGAACTATAAGAAATAATTTTTGTTGTTTATCTGCCACCCAGTCTATAGTATTTTGTTATGGTGTTCCAAATGCATTAAGACAGAAAACAACCTAATTTAAAAATTGGAAAAATGCTTGAAGAGACATTTCAGTAATCAAGATAAAAGGATGGCAAGTAAGCACAAAAATGAGATGTTGACCATAAGTGGTTATGAGAGAAATGCAAATAAAAATCACATGATATGACTATAAGCCTTTTAGAATGGTTAAAATAAAAAAGGCAAACTACACTTATCAAGCATTGGCATGTATGTGAAAGAACTAGAACTCATGCATTGCTGGTTGGCAGTGTAAAAAGTTGCAAACACTTTGGAAAATAATTCAGCACTTTCTTTAAAGGTTAAGTGGATGCAGTACTTCTCTCTTATTTTTGAGTTTTATTTTCCACAGTTTCAGTTATCTGCAGTTAACTGTGGTCCAAAAATACTAACGAGAAAACTTTAGAAATAAACAATTCGTAAGTTTAAATCGCAAATTGCACACCATTCTGAGTAGCATAATGAAATCTTGTACAATTCTGGCCTGTTCTACCTAAGGCGTGAATCTCCCCTTTGTCAAGTACTTGAGTGCTGTGTATACTACATGCCCATCAGTAACTTAGTAGCCATCTTGGTTATCAGATGTACTTTCTTGATATTATTTTATTTTATTATTAATTATTATGGTTAATCTCTTACTGTGCCTAATTTACATATTAAACTTTATCATAAACATGCATAGACAGAATAAAACATAGTACTCTATATATAGGGTTTAATATTATAGATGGTTTCAGGTATCCACTGGGGTTCTTGAAACACATCCTCCATGAATAAGGGGGGACTATTAAAATATATTTCCTACTATAAAATACAGCCATTCTATTCCTAGGTGTTTACTCCAAAGAAATGTAACATATATTCACACAAAGATTTTTGTACAAATGCTCATAGCAGCTTTATTTGTAACGTTCCCAAACTGGGAACAACAGAAATGTCCAACCAGATGTGATTAAATAAATATACTGATGTCTGTTTGTCCAGTGGGATACAACTCAATAATAATCATGAATAACCTGTAGATACATAGTATAACTTTCAGTTGTGTCCAAACCTTTGAATGTGAGAATGTTTTTGCTTATCTGTGGTGGCAGATATCATGAAAATTATGCACAGACCTTTTTTTTTTTTTTAAAGCTCATTAGCTATAGTCAGTGTAAGTGATGTGTAGCCTAAGACAATCGTTCTTCCAGTGTGGCCCAGGGAAGGCAAAAGTTTGGACACCCATGAATGAATCTTGAAATAATTATGCTGAGTGAAAGAAGGCATACAAATAGAGTATAAACCTTGTGATTTCATTTTTTAATATATAAAATTCTAGACAATGCAAATTAATCTACAGGGACCAAATTAAGATCATTGGTTGCCTGATAATGGGAGAAGGGTGGGCGATATGAGGAAGGGTGGGAAGGAGAGACATGAGGAAGCTTTTGGGGGTGATAGATATGATTTTTATCTTGATTGTGCTGTGATTTCATAATACATCCATATATATATATAATTACATACTTTATTGTATGTCAATTTTACCTCAAGAAAGTTTTTTGTTTTTAATACAGGAGAAAGCCAGTATTAAATCAAGACATACAACCTTAAAATATTTTTTTCCTGATTGTTGAATTTATAAGATGAAATACCTTAGAACATATCTTTAATAATTAATTCAACAATCATATTCAAAATGATCTGAAACCATATAATTCACAGATATCCAAAATGTATAGTCACGATGTGCATATCCCCATCTAACTTCTACAGACATTGATAGTTATCTGACAATTCAAGCTTTCTAAAAGCAAATAACCTTTTTTCAGGAGATAAATTTTTTGTTGTTAGATAACATTAGTAGGGTATTACAGAAAGAATCTGCTGTGGAATCTTGGCTCAGATTCCTGTTGTCTCTGTGAACTTTAGCAAGTGACTTTACTTTCCAATATGCAAAGTTGTGCTCCACCTAGATCTTCTGGTGTCCCTTTTACTATCTTGGTGGGCCCTTACCCTGTCTTCAGTGGGCCTGCTAGTTCATTTCCATATCCAGTCTCCATCCTTACATTTATCTGGTCTTTACCTGATGACTGACAGATGTGGGAATTAGAAAATCTTGCCGGCCATTTCAGAAGTCTCTTGCCATATTAGGTTTTATGAAGCAGGACTTTGAAATCCTATGCATGCCTGGCTTCTTTCTGTCCTTTTACCTGCTTCCCTCACCCTCTTTCTTATTTTTTTGGGAGTGCTTCCTTCAAAAATCACTCACACAAGAATCTTCATTTCAGAATCTGATTCTGGGGAGCCAGATCCAGGGTAGTCCTCATAAGTAAAGGAGATGGCAAAATGTACCTTGCAAATTTGTTGCTAGAACCATGATATAAGGTCCAAAGCTGCTGACACACAGGGCCTTCATTAAATAACAAACACCCTCCACTTGTTACCTAGTGCAAGTTAGCTTAGCTTAAATACAGCATAATACTACAGAGAAAGAGTATTGCCAAGTAGAAAAAAATCATGAGCTTTCTAATCAGAGCTACTTGGCCTCAAATTTCAGTCGTGTCATGTACAAGCTATGTTGCTTCATAAGTTACTTCATTACTTTGTACTTATCTTTTCCTGTAAAATGGGGACAATAATGTTCAGGGTTGATAAAAGAAGTATGTTCTGTGTTATAACTGAGACTTAGGTCTGAAGTATCCTGCTTTATCTTTGAAGTGAGAAAATGTCTAAGAAATACAAATATGAGATGCAAAAAAGACAAAATAAAAACAAAACCAAAAACCCTTGACCTTTGTTCACAACCAAGATTCAGCCACAAATAATTTTTAGCTGGCTTGGGCAAAATGTGACAAGACAGTTTTGGTGATGTGTTTTTGGAAGTCCTGAGAATTCACAAAGGGGAGAAGTATAATACAATGAATCCACTTTACTCAGCAATGGGAAGTGCCATGAGGCGATTAATCATTGTGGACAGAGCTCAGGAAATGATTAGAAAAAGTTCCGTCCCAGCTATCCAAGAGTTTCCTGAGACTTGAAGTTGTTCTCAAACTTTGTAACACTCTAGGTTCCAACTAACTATGCTTTTCCACCCCCAGAGAGTTCCTTAGTAGAGCTGTGGTGGTTTCCATCTCACTCCCTTCATGCTACCAAATGACAGGAACCATCTCGGGAGCAGAGGTGAATTGGGAGGATTCTTTTCTTTTTAATTGTGGTAAGAATACTTAGCATAAGAACTGCTCTCTTAACAAATATTTAATTGTGCAAGACATTGTAATTTATCAGAGGTACATGTCGAACAGAGACTCTTTCGAGCTTATTCATCTTGTTTAATGGAAACTTTAACCTTATTGATTAGTCCTTCCCATTTCATCCTCCCTTTGGTCCCTGGTAACCCACATTCCATGCTTTAATTCTATGAATTTGACTATTCTAGATACCAGATATAAATGGAATCATATGATATTTATCTTTCTGTGACTGGCTTATTTCACTTAGCATAATATCCTCAAGGCTCATCCATGTTGTCCATTTTGTAGATTTGTAGATGCCCAGGCGGGAGTGCAATTGCACCATCTTGGCTCACCACAACCTCTGCTTCCCGGGTTCAAGCGATTCTCCTGCCTCAGCTTTCCAAGTAGCTGGGATTACAGGCCTGCACCATCACGCCTGGCTAATTTTGTATTTTTAGTAGAGATGGGTTTTCTCCATGTTGGTCAGGGTGGTCTCAAACTCCCGACCTCAGGTGATCTGTCCACCTCAGCCTCCCAAAGTGTTGCTATTACAGGCATGAGCCACCACGCCCGGCCAGAATTTCGCTTTTTTTTAAGGTTGAATAGAATCCCATTATATGTATATGCCACATTTTCTTTATCCATTCATATTTCAATAAAAAGAGGTTATTTCTACATCTTGGTTATTACGAATAGTGCTGCAGTGAATATGGGAGTGAGGATATCTCTCGGGGATCCTGATTTCATTTCTTTCAGATATATACCCAGTAGTGGAATTGCTGGATTGGATGGTAGTTCTGTTTTTAATTTTTGAGGAACCTCCATACTGTTTTCCATAGTGGCTGCACCCTTTTACATTCCTCCAACAGTGTGCAAGGGTTCCAATTTCCCTACATTCTTACCAATACTTGTTGTCTTTTGTTTTTATAATAGCCACCCTGAAAAAGGTGAGAGGATATATCATTGTGGTTTTGATTTGCATTTCCCTGATGAATAGTGACTTTGAGCATCTTTTATATATCTGTCATCCATTTACATATTTTTGGAGAAATGTCTGTCAAGCTTTTAGCCTAATTTTAAATCAAGTTATTAGTTATTTTTGCTATTGAGTTATAGGAGTTTCTTATATATTTTGGAGATTAATGCCTATCAGATATATAGTCTGCAAATATTTTCTCCTACTCCATAGGCTGCTTTTTTTTTTTTTCTTGGAGACAAAGTCTTGCTCTGTTGTTCAGGCTGGGGTGCAGTGGTGTACTCTTAGCTCACTGTAACCTCTGCTTCATGGGTTCCAACAATTCTTGTGCCTCAGCCTTCCAAGTAGCTATGTTTACAGGCATGTGCCACCACATCTGGTTAATTTTTGTATTTTTAGTTAGACACGGGGTTTAGCTATGTTGCCCAGGCTGGTGTCGAACTCCTGGCCTCAAGCCGATCCACCTGCCTTGGCCTCCTAAAGTGCTGAGATTACAGACATGAGCCACTGTACCCTGCCTAGGTTGCATTTTTATTCTGGGAAGATGCTACTCTTCTTGGAGGCAGAGGTAGGGGAGGCAGAGGCATCCCAGGGCAGAGCAGAGGACAGCCAACACCAGTGAAAGATGTGGGGAAGAAGCCAATGATAGGTGATCACTTAGTGGGTTGATGAATGCATGTTGTATATACTATATATCCAGCAATACATGAATGGAGGTTGTCAAGAGATTAGGAATTCTGCACTGAGCAGGTGGGACACAGAGCAAACAAGACTGAATATTAACATTAATACAGCCTCATTCTTATCTGTGGACAGTTGAGGCCTGGGTACATTCACGTTACATAAGAATCAAGTGAGAAAATAACTATAAAAGGCTTAGCACTAGCCCTAACTATACTAGGCACTTATTTTCCTTATTGCTTGCTCTCTATATCATACATATGTAAGAGCAAGCTATATATATGTATGCACACATCTGTGTACACTCATAATATTCTAATTGACATTTTTAGGAGAAATAAAATGGCATGAAAGATATTAAAGAGGCAGAAAGTCAGGAAAAAGCATGCTCACTTCTAAATTAGATGAACACATTTTGTCACATAAGCTTCATGAAGAAAAAGCCTTGTAATAAGATTTAATTCTTGAACCTAAATTTCTTCAATAATTCATAATAGAAAAGCCTTGAAAAATATGATAAAACCTCCCAACAGACTTATTACTTTAAAATGTGAATACAAATATTCACTTTTTTAAACCTCTCTTCCCAAACGAACCTTTTAGAAACAGTGCAGCAGTCTAGAACACAATAGTGTGCAGCCTGTATTTCACAGAGCCTTAGGGTTTCCCATAAAAAGGTATGAAAGGTATGAAGTTGTAAAAAGGAAGCATTGGTGAAAGGTGAATGATCCCTTCGCACTTCTTCTGTTTTAAATATTGTGACTCAAGGCAAGATTTCATTTGAAAAAAATAATTCTGCTATTGAAAAATAAGGAGAACAATAAGAGGAGGAGTAAAAGCCACCATTATAACAGAAAGATCTTTGACTAGGAATCATGACATGTGGGATATAATCTCGCCATGTAATTTTGGGCAAATAATTTACATTTTGTTTTGACCTGCAAAGATTAAGAGCAACGTAGCCTCTTTAACACTTTTAAAGGACCCTAGAATGGATTAACAAGTGATGCTATTTTCAGCTTAAAAAAATGATAATTTGAATTTCAATTACTTACATATGTGCAAATGACGATAATTAAAACCTCTATGTGAAACGTTTGTTTTCAGAATTATGTTAATATTAATACCTTGCCTATCAATAAGTTACTATTTATTGAAGTATTATTTCATTTAATTGAATTCTTCCCACAGCCCTATGAGTTGCTATTATCTCTATTTTATTCATAAAGGATAATGAAGCTCTGAGGTATTCAAAGACTTGCCAAAATTACATTATTTTCCAGGCCTTTATGAATGATGAGTCTCTCCTTTCTACCCCACAGGCAGCCTTCTTTTAGGATAGTTTTGGACCAGTGGTGGAATTTATTTGTGGAATCAATGCCTGAGTGGCAAGGATACTTTGGGTTTCTGTAATTTAACGAATCCATGTCTATTGGAATCAGTCTTAGTAAGAACATATATGATGACCGTGTGGTCAAGATTTTTTTGAACAGACTCCATTGCAAGTGTTTTCTTCCTGCTTTATTAAAGTAAAATTGAGAAATAAAAATTGTAGGTATTTACAGTGTATAATATGATGCTTTGGTATCTATACATTTTGAAATGATGAAATCAAGCTTATTAGCATGACCTTTTTCTCACATACCTATTTTTTTGATGAGAACTATGAAGATCTAATTTCTTATCAAACATACAATACATTATTATGAACTATAGTGACTATACTATACAATAGATCTTCAGAACATATTCATCTGAACTGAGACTTTCTATCAGTTTAACTAGCAACTCCCCTCTTTCCATGCTCACAGCCCTTGGCAACCACCATTCTACTCTCTGTTTCTGTAAGTTTGACATTTTTAGATTCCATATATAAGTGAGACCATGAATTGCAAGTGTTTCTTCCCTTTTGTTCACTAAAGGCAGACTTTCATTAAATGTAACTTGCTTGGCTAGGTAAGTGAGAGAGCAGAGCTAAGATTGAAACCTCCATCAGATTCAAATAGCTATGCTATTAATATTTGGCTTCCCAATATTTTCTTATCCAGTGAGTTCTAACACACCTACTATCAACACTTTAATTCCAAAATAGTAATCCAGTTACAAAAATCAAACTAAAAGGATCTGAAGACATTGAGTTTCTTTCTCTCCTTTTCAGCACTCGACTTGTTTAAATGCTGCATCATTAATCCTAACAGAGATCTCTTGTCTGTCTGGGCAACTTTTAAACTATTCAGGAACTATATTAACTCATTCTCTAAATTGTGGTGTCTGGATTAATGAGTTATGTTTACATGCATATAGAGTTATGTAAAATGCTGTGTATCAATAAAATACATTTACACAATTTATTAGACTTTCTTACTCTTGGGCTGTTTAATTGTTACTAGATAAATTACATTAATGATGACTTTACTCACTGTTTGAGACAATGGGAAGATGAACATCTTTGAAACATGGCTCAAAGTCATAACATTCAGTCAATCACACTGTTTATTGTTACTTTAATTTTGCTTCCGAGATGGGAAGTTATTTTTCCTGATTGTTAATCCAGTATTATAGCTGGGTCGCAACTGTCACAGATTCCCTATGCCTAAATATTTAATATATTAGGCTGGTTAAAATGCAAAATGGCTGAGCTACAGACTGCCAGCCTAAGGCCGCAGTTTGGATTTTCTTCTTTATTTTTTTCCCTGCATATTAAACATCACAGTAGGGGCCTGTTAACAATTGGAGTTTATTGGTTATGGGATTTCTGTTTTATAAGTGACAGAAAAACTCTGCACATCACTAGGTACACAGCAAAAGACTTCTATAATGAAACCTTTTTTAATTGGGTTGCATTTTATAATATCCAAAACTGACATAGGAGGAATTAGAGTTCAGACATTTACCCTCAAAATTTAGAATTGGATTAGTTACTAGTGCTACTAAATTCCTTTACCTTATTCATTTCCAAAATGATTATAAACATATATTATTATGGTAGCTCTCCTCCAAAGAGTCTAAGGCACTTTGCAAAGAATAATTCTCTCCTTGCCTCTGGGTAAAGGGGAGGAAGCTTACCAGAAACCACTCTCACCCTAGTTCTATTCCATAGTCTCAATGACCTAAGTAATATAATGGGAGATCTGGATTTCCTCACAAATTTAACAAGGTTTTTCTTCGTTCATTCTGAACCTGTGCTACCCATCTACTTAAACAGGCTCTGGAAATAATTGCTCACCTGCATCCCACAGAATACTCACTCACATTTTGTCTGGGAATGAATGGCAAGAAAACACATTATTTTTGTAATTTGTGAGTAAACCAGACTCTTCCAGTTGTAGAAAATTTTGTAATTTAAATAAAATTAAATTTAAAATGTGTTTTAAAATTTAAGGAGTATGCTCCTTCCAGTGGTTAAAAAAACTGTAACTTAATTAAATGCATTCATATTCCCATTCTAGGTCTGAACAAAATTTCTAATTCTGGAACTGTCTTTCCATATGTATGTATGTATTAATATCAAGAGTGATATCTTTATTCTTGTTTTTTTTCCAGCTTGTGATTAAGTTTTACTAAAATCTCTGTCATACCTACTCCTATTGTTTAGCTGTATCTCTTTCAGCTTTCTTTCCCCTATCTTTTATAAATAAAACACGATCCTTAAGAATGAAATATTATTAAAGCTGTTTTATTAGACTGAAGGCAGCACAATATTTCATAGGCATGTCTTATAATGAATGAAATACAGCCACAGAGAGATGTCCACAAAGCAAACACATAACACAGAAACATGTATTCGAACTGAGGATGGAATGCTGAACAGGAATTCTAGTCACTGTATTTTGTAATTTTGTTTTCCCTTTTGCCACTAACCTGGGACAAATGATTTAATGTTGTGTCTTAATCTTCCATTTGTACAGTAAAACCAATATCAAACTTGTTTAAACTGCAAGATGAGAGTTGGTGCTGCACAACTTTGGCATTGGTAAATCATATTCTTAGTAAACCTGAAAACAGTCTGAATCTTGAAGCAGTTAAACCTGGGGATAGTCATTTACCTTATCCAAGAGATATATCATTCATTCGTAGAACTACACTATGAATGTCAGTGGACACATATATGACGAAATACATTGTGGACAAGTATAGGGGACAAAAGGGGGGGGGCCTAAATATACTATACCATCAAGATGATGATGTGTGCTTCAACACTAGCATTAAGTTCTACAGGAATTGAAAGGTAGAAGGCTCAAGGAATAATTTTACTATCTCACTGGCAATGTAACCAGAATTACCTGAATTGGCAAATTAAAGGAGTAAATTACCAAATATCAAATACTGCAAAAAATTAGGTAATATTGTACTTTCCAAAGATACTTCTTGATATTATATGGGTAACATGTTAGATGGCCATGTACTTTTATCTTTCAAAACAGGGACACTTTTGAGAGTGAAAGGAGATACATTAATTACTCTGGATAGCAGGTATAAACTAAGACTATCTCGGGCAATCTGGGATGCAGTGTTAAGTTTGCAACTGGACAGAGTTAGGAGACATTAACATACTTGCAAGCTAACAAATTAGCCTGCCACAGTATGTCTGTATATGTGCATACTTGTATGTGTGTATGCACATATTTATGTGTGTGTGCATGCATTTATACTCTAACAGTAATACGAGACCTCTAGTCAGATCAGAAAATAGATTTCTTATCTCTCTTAATAGAGCATCTTGTGTCAGTTCCCATACTGCTATTCCCCATGTGGCAATTTTGCGAGAGCCAGATATGCCTGCTCAGGTAGCAAAAGAGAGAACACCACATTGTGAAACTCAGAACTTACATAGGCCAGCTGGCATGCCTGCACATCCTCTTTGCTGGGGAGAAAAAGAATGAGAGAGATAGAGATAGCGATACCTTTGCTCTGGAATGTGAACCAATCCTATTTGGGGAAAAAAGAGGAAGATGTCTACTTTATCACCTTCACCACTCTGGAATGTAAATGAGTGGCTCCCAGGAGCTAAATCTCTATGGGTCTCTGGTGGTATATATCTTTAGGATTGCTATTCAGTTATCTGTTTTCATGTTTGTTTTGTTTTGTTTTTGTTTTTTGCTTTTTGTTTTTTTTGTTGAAGTCTCACTTGTCACCCAGGCTGGAGTGCAGTGGTGCATTCTTGGCTCACTGCAGGCTCCACCTCCTGGGTTCCAGCGATTCTCCTGCCACATTCTCCTGGTAGCTGGGATTACAGGCTTACACCACCACGCCTGGCTAATTTTTGTATTTTTAGTAGAGACAGGGTTTTGCCATGTTGGCCAGGCTGGTCTTGAACTCCTGATCTCAAGTGATATGCCCTCCTCAGCCTCCAAACGTGCTAGGATTACAGGCATGAGCCACTGAGCCCAGCTCCAATTATCTGTTAACCTGGGTGCCAGTGCTCTTTGGTCAGAAACATTACAGCATTTATGAAACACTGTCTACCAACAAGTCTCTCCCCCTCGTTGAATGCTGGGTGCATGACAATCTTTTAAAAACCAAAGACAGTTAGGTTAAGTTCAGAATTTTCAGTGAAACCTAATCCTTCCCTAGGTTTCTCAGATAGCCTATTTGGGGCTAATTTATGTATTTATATCTGAGTTGCATATCCAGAGTGAATCCAGTTGAATTCCCCACAGATTTCTGGGATGAGAAATGTAGGCATTAGGTCTATTTTTGGTAGTAAACTACAGAAATCTGATTTGAGCTAGCTTAAGCCCCCAAAATAGAATTTGTTATAAGGCCATTGGGTGTCAGAAAACCTAAGGGAAAGATGAGCTGAAATGAAGGCTTCTGCTTCTCTGCATCTTTTTCCTGGTGCTTCTGTCTCATTTTTCTGTCTCATTGCAGATCAGCTCCCTTTGTGTCTCTGTCTATATAGCTTAATACGTAAAATACAGAATGCTTTTGTTTCAAAAAGTCCTCACATAGCTTTTAATGCATATTTTACATATCTATCTGTCTTAGGCTTTGTGGCAAGAAACAAAGATTCAATCAAACTACTGTGGGACATTCATGTAATAACAAGAGAGGCCGTGTGGAACTTAAAAAAAGCAAAAGTCATGGGTTTCTAAACAGGCAGATTCTAATACTGAGTCAGAAGCTGGAACCGCGTTAACTTTCAGCCCCTAGGAAGTTAGATTTTGTTCATCTTTTGTGTTTCACATAATTCAGAAGTTCACCCTTCTCCTCCTACAGCTACTACTGGTGCTATCCAACAAAAGCCATGTTACCATGAGGCCGTCTTTATGAACTTTCCCACCAGAGCACCCTGGCCTCCCTTGTATGTTTCCAGCTTCTGGTAAGAACTACTCAAGTCTCCTTTCAGTGGCACCTTTAGTATTTCTGTATGGGTGAGACTCAAGGGCAGGCATGAGGTTTGAAAATTGCCTGTTTTTTTTTTTTTTTTTTTTTTTTTTTAAGGAATTGAGGTGGGAAGTGATAAAGGTTATGGAGTAGGAGTGAGCCTTTTCCACAAACCAATGTCAGGTCTACAAAGGTACACATTTTTGAAAGAGAAAATCTTATTGGAATGGAAAGTGGCTGTCATCTCTGTTTGGGCAGAGCTTTTGCACTGTCCTCAAGTCATGTGCTCTCTCCCTGACCTAATCAGGAATGTCCAGAGAGGCATGGTCACATGGCATAGCTCAGGATTACGCCCATAGAAGGAGCTGCCTGGACCATATTACCCAGGGTTCCTGTATCATCACCATTGGGGTTCCTCTGATTAAAGCAGAGGGAAGCTTATTTGTAAGAGCACCAAGTCATAAACCTGAACCCCAGCTCTATGGTTTTGAAGGGTTGGTGACTGTAGACAAGTATTTCCTGTCTGTGAGGCTCCATTTTCTTGTCTTCAAGATGGAGACGTTAACCCCAATTGAGACCAGTAGTGAAGACAAAATGAGACAGTGGATATAAAAGAATTTTGTGGTTGGTAAAGCCGTGTGAAAGTAAAGGGTTAACATTTGCAGTGCTGTAAAACTTTCAGAAGACTTCAGTAATATTAATAATTAAATAGCCAACACTTCCTGAATGCTTCTGTTATAAAAACATTGTGCATATTATTTTAATTAGTCATCATAATTACTCTATGGGGTACATACTATTATTGTTTCTATTTTCAGATGACAAATCTAATGTACACGGAGGTTAAGTAACTTGCCCAAGGTCACATAGCCAGTAAGTAAAGTTAGGATTTAAACCCAGATGGTCTGGCTCCAAAACCAGTACTCTGTTCTACCTAGGTCTCTAAGACTCTAACAAAGTTTCATGGTAACAAACAGTAAAAAAATATAAATTAATCTATAAGGTAGAAAAATCAACTTCTTGTACAGTCCTAAAGAAGTAGTGATAACCTTAAGAAACTGATTTTTGTATGAGAAGAGAATCTACTTTATATACAATGAATCTGGCCAAAGTTGTGCCACTTGCTGGTTTAAAAAGATTTCTTTCATTTATTTTTTTGTTTTCACATTTATACTAGGAGGGTTTCCTTATTCTGTCAGAAATACTCATAGGTGTTAGTGCACACTGGTGGGTGAGTTTCTGGATTAAAGAAGTGCTATGCCAACAAATTAAATCTTTTGATCTTTTGTAAAGAAAATAGCTCTATAATTGTTAACTCTTTTTGTTAACAAACTCAGGTCCCTTCAAACATAAGAGATCATATAGTTGAAGTGATAATAACCCACACAAACATTGATTTTTCTGAATTCCACAGTTTTCTAATTTCCCTAGTTAATATCTTGATGTATACATATAAATTTTCTGAAAGTAACATAGAAAATTTCTACTTCTCCAAACTGGTTCCAGAATTATTATGCAGCTTTTTATAATTGAAAGGTTAGATGGACAGTTATTTTGTTCTTTTTACACTTATTTATTCATTTAAAAATTAAAATACATTTCATATTAATACATAGTTATTTTTAAGTTAAGGGGTCTAAATACTTCACATGATTCTCACTGTTCATGAAGATCTAGTACAAAAGTGGTAAGAAAACACTGGTGAATAGTAATTCACTAATATTGTTATTGTTTTAATAGCTAACAATCATCACAGATTTACTATGTTTTAGGCACTGTTTTCAATGTTTTTGTGTGTAATTCTTTTAATCTGCACTGCTTTAAAACATTGGTATAACAGAGATTACTAGTTTTCCCCCAATTTCTGTTCTCCCATCTTGCTATAGTGATAAAGTTTTAACAAGGCATGTGGCATCTCTTGAAACTAAATGTGGCCATTGACTAGGTTCTGGTCAATGAGATTGTGAGTGGGAGTGATGTCAGAATTTCTGGTTCATACTTCTAAAGGAAATGAGGACATGTTCCCTTTTTTTCTTATCCTCTTCTCTGGTTAGAATGCAGAAATCCTGGTGGGAGCTGAAGTAGTCATCATGGTTCAGGAGATGGAAGCCACCTTTTGAGAGAGCAGAAGAAAAAGACACAAGAAGTCAAACTCCACAGAATCATGGTGCCACCTTACCAGCCCTGGACTCCTATATTGAAGGGAAGCAAACTTCAATTAATTTAAGTGGCTATTATTTTTGTTCTTATTATTATACAGCAAAACCACTACTGTAACTACTGAAGTTGATGTCATCATTATTCTCATTTTAAAGATGGATAGACTGAGACACACAGAATTTAAGTGATGGAGTGGCAGAGCCAGGTTTGAACTAGAGAATCTGGCTCCAGAGTCTTCCCTGTTAACCACAGCCCTCTATTTTTCTGATAAGATGCCATGCACACTTGTGTTTAATTAATTTTAACATGTGATTTTCTGCCATTTGTGACTTAGGGATGGGAAAGTCAGAAGGTTTTTTTGTTTGTTTTTGTTTTTTAATGCCTTTCCACATTTTGTATCGGTGATCAGGTTGAAATCAATATGGATGTGTCTAGATTCATTCAGGGAAGGATGGTGAGGCTGATAATGGAACCAGAAACAGGGTGGCAGAAGTGATGATGTGCAGAAGATAAGGATGGGGAGGTAATGAAATTAAGATGAGAATGTGACTAAAGAGGGCCAATTTCTGCACAGCTGATATGGAAAGCAAATAACAAGTGTGTGATAAAGCATAAGGAGATAAAGTAAGTATTTTTACATCACTGACCTATATGGCCCCATATCAGGTGCAATCAAGGTTGCCTGGCATCTTGCAGTTGGTCCTACTAGCCAGCAGTTTCCCTGGGACAACAATGATCCTGCAGCCTAAAGGAACACGTAATGTTCTGGAAACTTGAGTTTCAGTGTGACCCTCTCCACAGCAATCTTTTCAGCTTTAGGTCTTCCTGGGAAGCCTCAGAGCAGCATTTCCTGCAGCTTCATTAAAGATACTGTTTCACTCACCTGTCTGTCCTGGCTTCTCCTTCTGTAAGCAGCAAAGGCAGGATAACCCTTGGTATTAGAAAGGTATAATGCTTAAAATTAGAAGACTCTGAAATCATCTCAAATTGACTCCTCACTTTTCATATAGGTTGACCTAAATTTCATGTGAGAAGAGAGATTCTTCCTTTTACCACATAATTTTTGAGCGTGTTCTTCACTTTTCTCTATTTCATTTTCCTTAGGTGTGAACAAAAGACTTGAACTAAGTGAGTGCTGAGGGCATTTACAGGAATAGCCTTCCATGGTTTGCCCTTCTTCATAGCTTTGAATTTCCAAACCACTGAAAAAGAAGTCACAAACCATGCATTTTCTTTAATACATCCTTACTTTTCACTGCCTCAGTCACTTAAATAATGGGAAGTTTTGTGTGTTCATGCCTTTGTCTAAGAAATCATGAAAGAGGAAGTGTCTCATTAGGAAAGGTGACTTGTATTTACTTACACTATGATTAACAAAAAGACAATTCCATCTTTAGGAAAGTGGAGTTGTTCCAGGGAGAACAATGAGAAGATGCATCTGGACTCCACATTTCTGCCTTCTAGGCTTGCTCTCTCATTGAAAGGAGAATTTCCTAACTTCTAACTTCATAAACATTGCTCTAAGAGAGAAGTAGTAATGACCCTCACTGACAAAGAATGCAATGCAATTCAGAATATGCTTGATGCAAATCATCATCAAATTGATAGTGCTTTACACTTGGCAAAGTGTTCTCACAGTACAAGGCCCCCTGCCCAATGTGGGCAAAACACAATGAATAAAATATGATCCCTTCTTAGAAGGGACCTATAATCCAGGGTAGAAAATAGACAAGTGCATAAATAATTCTAACTCAAGACAGGCCCCCCATTTATGCTTTATTAGAGGTACAAAGAAAATAATAGCAGAACAGCAGAGGGAAAGGTGACTTCCCATAGAATTTTAAATGGAGGATTCTTGAAAAAAGTGAGAATTTGTCGAGGCTATTGCTAATAGCAAACATAATTGGTTACTTTACCTATTTCTTTAATTTCTTTCAATTTTTACAATAACCCAAATGAGAAAAGTGCAACATGAAGAAAAAATTTGAAAATGCAGGAAATTTCCTGTCTTGTGTAGACAAGACATTCTTTGGGGTGAATAGCAGCATCAACCCCTTCTACCTAAGGTTGATGCTGCTATTCACCCCAGAGACAACCACAGAGTTGTCTGTGTGAGAAGCATCTAGATTATAGAGCACTTCCTATAATTGGAGAGTGTGCCTGATGACTTCTGATTTGTGGGCACATAAAGGAAATTTTATGCATGCTTCAATCTATATTTTAAGTTTGACCATACCTAACACGCCTATCAACAGTAGTCATTTTAGTATAATGAGAATATGTGAATTTTTTCCTTTTATTTATTTTCAAAATATGATTTAAGGGTATGCCTTTAATAGAAATAGAAAATAATAAAAAGAAATAAGAATAGTGACAGAGTAAAAGCAAGAGAGACATGAAGATGTTTTTCATATATAGGTTTCTTACATTTCATTTTTTTTGTGACTGAATGTATTGCAGTTCTTATTTTGATCCTTGAGAGTGCATATTGTTATTAGCAGACACTGTCAGCTGGTGAAAAGGGCACAGATCCGGAGACTTAGGGAGCTTAGGTTTTAAACCTGGCTCTCTTGTAAAAGAAAAAAGAAACAAAAAAATCATTTGGTAATATGTGCATCCCTCCATCTTTCTTCTTGACTATAGTTCTGTGTTTTTTGAGATGAGTCTCACTCTGTTGCCAGGTTGGAGTGCAGTGATGCGATCTCGGCTCACTGCAACCTCTGCCTCCAAGGTTCAAGTGGTTCTCCTGCCTCTCACCTCGAGTAGCTGCGACTACAGGCGCGGGCCAACATGCCCAGCTAATTTTCATATTTTTAATAGAGACGGGGTTTCACCATGTTGGCCAGGATGGTCTCGATTCCTTTACTTCGTGATCTGCCCACTTTGGCTTCCCAAAGTGTTGGGATTACAGGTGTGAGCCACCGCGCCCGGCCAGTTCTGTGATTTTAATAAGCCTTTAAACCTCAGCCTCAGGTAGCTCTTTTGTTGAGCGGTCATTTCCTCACCATGTGATTGTACAACATTGATAAACATATAATCTGTTATTTATTTTAGCTATTCAAAAAACATTTTTAGGCTCCTCCCGCGAATCGCAGCCCCTGGGACTAGGGTTGCTCCATCTGTGCTCCACCTCGCAATGACTTCCTACAGCTATCTCCAGTCGTCCGCAACCTCGTCCTTCCGGGCCATGCGCTGCAGCTCCGTACATTTTGGGCCGCGCGTCGCGTTTTGCGCGCTCAGCAAGCACCGGGGGTTCCAGCGGCCGCGGCGTGTCTGTGTCCTCCGCCTGCTTCCTGTCCTCGTCCTCCTCGAGGGGCTACGGCGGCGTCCTGGCCGCGTTCAACGGGCTGCTGGCGGGCAAGGAGCTCACCAGGCATAACCTCAAGGACCGCCTGGCCTCCTACCTGGACAAGGTGCGCGCCCTGGCGGCAGCCAACGGCGAACTGGAGATGAAGATCTGCAACTTGTACCAGAAGCAGGGGCCCGGGCCCTTCCGCGACTATAGCCACTACTGCAAGACCATTCAGGACTTGCGGGACAAGGTTCTTGGTGCCACCATTGAGAACTCCAGGATTGTCCGGCAGATCGACAGCGCCCGTCTAGCTGCAGATGACTTGCGAACCAAGTTGGAGACGGAGCAGGCTCTGTGCATGAGCGTGGAGGTCATCAACGGCCTGTGCAGGGTGCTGGACGAACTGACCCTGGCCATGACCGACCTGGAGATGGAGATCGAAGGCCTGAAGGAATAGCTGGCCTACCTATAGAAGAACTATGAAGAGGAAATCAGTGTGCTGAGGGGCTAAGGGGGAGGCCAGGTCAGTATGGAGGTGGATTCGGCTCCGGACACCGATCTCACCAAAATCCTAAGTGACATGCGAAGCCAATAGGAGGTCATGGCCGAGAAGAACTATAAGGATGCTGAAGACTGGTTCACCAGCTGGACTGAATAATTGAACTGGTAGGTCGTGGGCCACATGGAGCAGCTCCAGATGAGCAGTCTGAAGTCGCAGACCTGTGGCACACTCTCCAGGGTCTTGAGATGGAGCTGCAGTCACAGCTGAGCATGAAAGCTGCCTTGGAAGGCACACTGGCAGAAACCAAGGCTCCCTTTGGAGCCCAGCTGGTGCAGATCCAGGCGCTGATCAGCGGTAACGAAGCCCAGCTGGGCGATGTTCGAGCTGATAGAGAGCGGCAGAATCAGGAGTACCAGTGGCTCATGGACATCAAATCGCGGCTGGAGCAGGAGATCACCACCTAACGCAGCTTGCTCAAGGGCCGGGAAGATCACACTACAACAGCCTGTCTGCCTCCAAGGTCCTCTGAAGCTGCAGGCTCTGGGGCTTCTGCTGTCCTTCGGAGGGTGTCTCCTGGGTAGGGGGATGGGAAGGAAGGGACCCTTACCCCTAGCTCTTCCCTGACCTGCCAATAAAATGTTATGGTCCAAGGAATATATATCTATACACACACACACACACACACGTACATATTATATAAAAATATATTATAAAAAAAATATAACATAATATCTATAACACATATAAAATATAAAAACAACACATGATTGTTGTGAAAATGTGGAAAACACAGCAAACGAATCAGAATTTCATAAATATCACCCCTGACTTTACCACCCAGTGAGATCCACATTACTTGCACTTTGTTGAATCTACTTCCCATTTGTTTATCCATTACACGCTAAGAAAGGTAAAAGCAGGGAATCCATCTTTATCCAACTCAGTGATCCTGGTCAGGCAAGGAGGCACTTAACACATGTGTTGAATGTATAGGATATAAGCATGGTTTCCTTATTACCTTTTTTTTTTTGAGATGGAGTCTTGCTCTGTCACCTAGGCTGGAAAGCAGTGGCGTGATATCAACTCACTGCAACCTCCGCCTCCCAGCTTCAAGCAATTCTCCTGCCTCCACCTCCCAGGGAGTAGCTGAGATTACAGGCACACCACCATGCCTAGTTAGTTTCTAAATTTTTAGTAGAGATGGGGGTTTCACCATGTTGGCCAGGCTGGTCTTGAACTCCTGACCTCAGGTGATCCACCCGCCTCGGCCTCCCAAAGAGCTAGGATTATAGGTGTGAGCTGTTGCACCTGGCTGTTTCCTTATTATCTTTTTCAAAACTCTCTTGTGACTCAGGCTTAATTTATTCCATGCCTTAAAAATAGGCCTTCTCAAAAACTTGGTACCTCTTGTTTTTTTTCAGGGCCTGTTCCTGTTTACCCTTTAGTCTCCCAATTATCTTGTGGGGCTTCTAGGACAGACTTCCCCTGCTCTGGTGCATACTTGTAGAATGATAGAGTGGTGGATGTAGACAGGCCCAGGGAATCTTCTGTTCTCTTCTTTAGTTTCCAAGAGGAAAATCCAAGGCATTCAGAGGGAACTAGATCAGAGTTATAGAGAAGGTTCTCAGTGGACACTGGACTCATCTTGAAACTCCTATAGCCCTCACCCCAGAACAGAACATCTGGAACCTGATGATATAGTCAATCTTGAGATATTCCTGTCCTTGTGTAGAGAAGTCAACTAGAGTTTAATTTATATCTCTACTTCAACTTATGAGGCATTACTTTGCTGATACAAGGTCTGATTTAGATTTTGTAGGCTTTCCTCCCCACTAACACTACAAAGAAGAATCCTTAGGGAGTCTCATAACTGTCACATTGGTCTCTGTTGACCTTAAGTTTACTTCTCAGAATACTCTGAAGTGCTTCATTTGCATTCCTTCAGTCTTATTTTTCTGTTTTAAGTATTACATGTTCTGTCATCTATATGCATTTTTTTGAGCATAGCCTTTAACGTAGGAATACAGGAAAGATCTGAAGAAGCCCAGTCAGCAGCCATGTTACATAGTAATTCATGTTAGTGCTTGAAATTATTGTGTCAATTTTAATGGAATTTATATAGTTCTGGAATAAATCTGTGTTGTTTTAGTGCTCAGCTCTACAAAAAACTTCCTGCTTACAATTAATAAGAAACGTTCACGTTATGAGAGATAATCCTCTGAAGTATATTTTCAGTGAGGAAAGGCAGAGGGAGTCCATCTTCCATTCATCCTGAGTCTTCTGTCAATTGCCTCCTGTGAAGACCAGTTGCGCAGTGATCAAGATTGCAGGCTTGATTCTCAAGGCCCAGGAGCAGCTAAGCGCATTAAAACACACACTTTGGGTGCTAAACGAACCAAACTAATTCTGGGAGAGTTTTAGAAACATATCTGCTTTGCAAAGTGCTTCAATCACATGATCTCCCATTTTTGTTTCTTTGTTAGGCTTTTTTGCTTCTGATTATTTAAATCTACAAATCAAGACTATATTTTTATGGTACACAACATGATGTTTTGAAATATATATATAGTGTGAAAGGGCTAAATCAAGCTAATTAACATATGCATTACCCCACATATTTATTAATTTGTGGTGAGAATACTTGAAATTCACTCTCAGCAATTTTCAAGTACACAATACATTGTTATTAATTATAGTCACCATGTTGTACAGTAGCAGCTGCTTCAATAAATGTTGGAAAACTGAATATTTTAGACCCTTATCTCACACTATATACAAAAATTAACTAAAAAATAAAGACTTAAATGTAAGATCCGAAACGGTAAAGCTACTAGGAAAAAAATTATGTTTCTAAGAATTTTTGTTCAATTTTTGTATTACTTTTCAATATGCTGCACTTCCATATGATACGTGCAGATCGTTAGTACTGCATTCAAGTGTCAGGAAATTATAAAGTAGGGGGATATATATTAAGGGCCACATATCTTCAAACACATTATGTCCTTCAAATTACTTCCTCTCAATCCTAGCAATGACCGAAATTAATTTTCATATGTAATGGGCGCTTTAAAAATAAAAGTGATACACAACAAAAGAAAACAAATGGGAAGAATGAGACGATGTCTCTTTTAGCAGCAGTAAGCAGTTGCAACACGACTGTGACCATACAACATCAACTCCAGCAGCTGCCAACTCGCTAGCCAGGCGCGCTGGTGGTAACCAGGCGCGCTGGTGGTAACCAGGCGCGCTGGTGGTCGCCAGGCCCCCCATTGCGCTTGCGCGTAGCGGCAGCGTTCCAAGGAACCCAGGCCGGCCGGGCGCTCTTCCCGTCCCAGTTTATCTAGGACCCTGCGCTCGCGCTGGCGCCGCCCCACCGTAGCTTTCCAGCTTCGCTTTTCAGCCCCTGATGCTCGCTCAGCGAAGTGACAATGGGGAAGGGAGCAAGTGGCAGTGGCGGCGGCAGCCTAAGAGGCAGAAGGGGCGAAAGGGGCGAGGCCTGCGAAAGTTCCCCATGCAAGGAATTCCATTTTATGCCTGCAGACCTTGGGAAACTGGGATTTCACAGGGTGGAACTGCGGGACGCCCTCCTCCCCAAAGCGCGGAGGACAGGAAGCACCAGACACAGGAGGTACCGAGGGCCCATTTCCCGCTAGCCACCGGAGTTCAGTTCCACAGAATTCGAACCCGACTTCCAAGAACCCACCACTGGCCCCTCTGGTTGGTTATTATGATTCACTAATTTTCTGTTTAAAACCTGCAGAATTTTCGCATTGTCGGCACTTCTAAATATGTATGTATATATTTTCCGGTAACGTTATGGAACCTCCATGACCTACCTACCTACCACTCAGCCCCTTATTTGTAGCGTCGTCAAATACAAAATGCTTTAAAATCCTCAAAAACATGGCTGGCTCTTTGAACGCATTTGGGGCATTCCCTTTCTAGTATTGGTGTGTTAGACTTACTGTCAAAAATAGAATTACAGGACCTGGCGCTGTGGCTCACGCCTGTAATCCCAGCACTTTAGGAGGCCAAAGCGGGTGGATCACGAGGTCAAGAGATCGAGAGCATCCTGGTCAACATGATAAAACCCCGTCTCTACTAAAAATACAAAATTTAGCTGGGCATGGTGGCATGTGCCTGTAGTCCCAGCTCCTCGGGAGGCTGATGTGGGAGAATTGCCTGAACCCAGGAGGCAGAGATTGCTGTGAGCCGAGATCGCGCCATTGCACTCCAGCCTGGGTAACAAGAGCAAAACTCCCCCTCAAAAAAAAAAAAAAAAAAAATACAATTACAATGCAGTGTAAAAATATTGGTTATTATTTGGTCTTTTCCCCCCTCAGTAGTATACAGCATGAATCACAGGAGCATAGATCTGGAATTTTAACCTTGTTAATTAACATAATTTCCTCATCACTTCTGTGAGTCATGATCATGTGAAAACTGCTGAGAGTTAGACATGAGGTACAATGCAACACAACTTTTCTAAATGGAGATGCCAATGTCCTGCTTCCCACCCATCCCAATTTCTCTGGTGATTAATAGGTAAGAGTTTAAAAACTTGTAACTATTAGTGACGGGAACTCGCGAAAAAAGTTGCTAATTTGATTTGGTTTGGTGCTTTACCAATTCAACTAATTCGGAAAATAATAATACAGATAATGCTGAAATATAACTTTTGCTGCATACAATAGAAGATTGTGGCCCCGAGTAAGATATTTAAAGAAAGGGCCTGGAGTTTGCAGCTCCCCTCCCTCTCCCTGAAGAGAAGTTCAGCTGAAGGTGTCCCACTGTCTGCCCATCTTAGTAGGTGACATTTGAGGAGGCCCCCTTACAGGGGCTGTGAGATTCCAAGGGACCTCCTGCCTGGGTTAGCTTCCACCTAACAGTCTTTTCACTGTTCAGTGCCCCTTGTAACTTCTCTTGCTGACCATAGAGGGCTTGGCCCATCTTCTCAGGCTTCCTGGAGCAGAAAAGGCATGAATGTTCCAGCTTCTCCTGTCCTATGTCGAAACAACTGTCCTGATATTTTAAATATTTTGAAGACTTCCACCCTCATCATATAAATTATAGAAATTGGAACAATTCTACATACAACTACATCCTTGGGTTTTAATTCTGGCCCCGTCACTTAACAGCTGTGAAAGTTTGGACAAGTTATGAAATCATTTCAAGCCTATTTTCTACATTTGTAAAATGGCAATAGTAACAGTGCCTGTTTCCTAATGTTGTGGTGAAAACTGAATAAGATATTACATGTAAAGCCTTGATACATGAGCTATTAATAAGTATTATTTCCTTTATTTTGTTTTTTACTTCACTTCCTAAAAGCTGTGTTATTTTGGACACAGTTCATTCATGAAATGGGAGGGGCAGGTAATAGTAGAATCTACTGTTGCTGTTGTGAAGATTACATTAATGAGTGAAAAGCATTTAGAACAAGACCTGGCTTATATTAAATGGTAAAGAATGTTAACTAACTTTAATCCATTCATTGATGTTTAGATCTAGACCCTTAATTAATGGTGGACACAGAAGGAACAGAGTCAGTTCTCTTTTCTGTTTTCTATGTGTTCAGTGGGAAAGAAAGGAGCACCCAGACTTCCTTCAAGAACTCCCAGACTGCTGCTTTCTCTTCAGTGTGTACTATCTACTTCCAGACTGCTTTCCAGGCTCTTCCACTAGGTCTTGCTCTGACCTGAAGAGTGACTAAAGGAAGGTAGGATTCATGTTTGTTTTGGCTCTTAATTGAGTACTGGAAGACATTTAGGGGGCACCTATTCTGCAAACACAGAACCATCTTAAATGTGTGGGATATGGAGTGATCTTGGTGTTCTTCAGGGACACTTATACTTCTTTTGGTGTTCTTCAGGGACACTTATACTTCTCCCTTCAGGCTGACTGGTCATGGAAATCTATTTTCTAGTCTTCATTACTTCAGTTTGAGGCTCTAGCACTTGCTAAATCACACAAACTTTTGAGAGGATGTATACTGTTAAGTTTTCTGCAGTCAACATTCCTCAGTTCCTGCAGTCAGGATTGACTGAACATCTGGTATGGAAGGTTGGGTATTAGAAGCCAGGTATATGGTGAAGAGAGCATATCTGGTAAGCCCCCCTTTACAGACATCAAAGGCATACTTCCAGCCATTTACTGATGTTAGCTTTGCAGATTATGTAATGGTGCAGGTACAGTGAACCTAAAAGTGCTGGGTTTTCATGAAGGAGAGAAGGCAGGCCAATCAGATGAGAGGAGTGAAAGAATGGTACCAAAAAGGTTTTTCTTGACATTGTTTTTTCCATCTGGATTTTCACAGCTGGCTGCTTAAGCGCCAGGTAGGGAATGAGAAACATGTTTCTCTTCTGCTGCTTATCTAAAGTTTCCTAATTAAAGCAAAGCATATATCATGTATAGTTTCTACAGGCAGAACTCAGCATTTAGTCCAATGACCTACTGAAAGAGATAGCCCTTCACCTGGAAAACACTGCTTCTTAAGGCTCAATGTCGCTCTCTAGAGATGTTTTGAAAATAGCATCACAATTGCTGACTTGGCATCAGGAATGGGGTGGTGATGGGGTTGATGAGAAAGAATGTGTTTCTACTATAAGTTAAAATATTTTAAAAATATTTGGATGTCTGATCTCCTTGGCTGCCAGATTGTTAGTTCAACTTTCTCTTTATTTTCACTAAAACTGAAGGCTTTTCTAAACACAGAAGGCAGAGTACCTCCTGACATCTAGTACTAGGTTTTTTACCCTGTTGACTAATGCTTTAGGGTTAAAACAGAATATATTTTGGCCATGTGGTTATCTGAGAAAAACTTTTGGTCATCTTTAGTATGTGGAAAGAAATTTTTTATCCTTTTTTAAGGATGGTGAAGGATGGAAATGAGAACCAGCTCCCTAGAAAAATCTGCAAGACGGCCTGTGGGATACAGATACTTGCCTCCTAAATGTAGGCAGACTGCTGAGTGTTTTAGATCCAGTGATTACACAATCTGTTATAACATAAATAGATATCAATTTTAAGCTAAAAACGGATTTTGCTAGTGGGTCATGTGTAACAGCTCTCTCCAAATGAAAAAAAAATCTGATTGTAGTTAACTATGAGATATTTTAACAGACTAAAACTATAAAAAAGATTAAAGAATCTGTTTCCCATACTGTATATCTTTCTAAACCACAACCAAAACCAAACAGCTATATGTGGATTAATTTCTTGAATAGTCCTGGGGAAGGTCTCAGTTATGCTGGTGATTATATCTGTATAGAAATAGTTGAGAACCAACACACTTATTTTCTTAAAACTGTGCTTTTACTTTCATGGAAAATAACCCATTGCACACTGAATTGGGTTGTTTGGTAGACAAGATTTTAGTCAGCACTATTGTAGGGAAGAGTCAAATTCTTGGCAGGGCCTGGAAAAGAGGGTCTGGGATCTATGGATACTTCCATAAATATACTTACCAGATTTAACATATAACACACAATATATACGGGAATTACACAGTCTATTTGGAAACAGCAGTATTGCTAATATGCAAAGAAATGAGAGAAAGGCTTTGGCCTAAGTTCCTGGAACATTTGTGTGATTGCTGTTTTGAGTTTCAGGAATACTTCTGCAAAAGGTCTTTACCTTTCAGAAAGACCACTTATCCCTACCCTACAGTGGTTTAGTTAAATAATTTATAATTTTCAGTTACATTTAATTACTTTTTCACCTCACTACTCTTAGAAATGCCATCTCATATTGAATAATGACATTGTGTTTATTTGTTGGGTAGACCAGTAAAGTCAAAATAAAGGTTTTAAGTTTGCAAATGTAGAAAACTGTTATTTAAACAATCAAAAAAGAAAGAAAATAAGAGGACTTGATTTATGATATAGCATTTAATTATGCTGTTTAAGAATGTTTTTACAAATTTAAAACAGAGTTTTCTAACCTGGGTCTGTGAACTACAGATGAATTGTTAGACTGCACAAGGTCTGTGAATTTACTGATATGATAAGCAGAATTTCAAATGTGTGTGCATATGTGCTCTTTGTTGGATATAGATTTTTCTCACTTACATGAGATTGCCAATGATGTTCAAGAATTTTAAAAAACCCATTTAAAAACCACCAGTTTATAGGAGCCATGCATGCCAAATTTTAAGTTAAAAAAAAAAGAATATGTAGACAATTTGTAAAAGTTGCCATAAAATTAATTTTCTCCTAAATGGTAATTGAAGGATATCTGAGAACATCTTTTCAAATAAATATTTTTCTTAAGTGACTGTTACAAGCAAAGAATGCATTATGCTTTCTTGGCATAATGTACTTGTTCCAATATTTAAGGCATGGAGTTTGTCACACTGAGTAGTGACATTCATTTGTAAAATTGATAGCATGAAAAAATAGAACAAACTTGCTGTCTCAGGGAACTGAATTTTTGGATTATTGTATATATCATATAATACATATATATAGAATATTTGGATTATTGTGTATATAGTATAATAAACATGGATAATATTTTAAGAAATTTAGTACATATCTCTCACTTTTGATAAATACTTCAGTTTCCCAGTCACTTTCATATCCACTATCTTGTTTGAGCTTCACAACTAACTCATGCATAGATTGTAAGAATTATAATTCTCTTGATTTTAGATTAAGCAAAGTGAGGTTGTTGCATGAGTTCACCACAGCTAATATGAATCAGATTTCAATTTGGATCTCTTGACTTCTAAAATTTTAGAGTTTTAAAATTGTAACTTATTCTTTCCCTATGTGTAACAATAGAAGCTAGTATTCTTTTTTTTTGAGATGGAGTTTTGCAGTTCGCCCAGGCTGTAGTGTAGTGGCGTGATCTCGGCTCACTGCAATCTCCACCTCCTGGGTTCAATCAATTCTCCTGCCTCAGCCTCCCTAGTAACTGGGACTACAGGCCTGTGCTGCCATTCCCAGCTAATTTTTTTGTATTTTTAGTAGAGACAGGGTTTCACCATGTTGGCCTAGATGGTCTTAATCTCCTGACCTCGTGATCTGCCCACCTCGGCCTCCCAAAGTGCTGGGGTTACAGGCGTGAGCCACTGTGCCTAGCCGAAGCTACTGTTCTTTAAGAACTTAGAGGGCACTCTCAGGATCACATGTTGATTGTTACTATGACTGTTGTTATCACTACATAGTTCAAAATAAATCTTCTCATGATTTAAGCCTTCTGATAATATGGAGTCTAAGCATGGTGATAAACACTATCACAGGATTGTTTTCTAATAAAAGTGATTGTTAACAAAGTTCACTTTGCAAGTGGCAAGTTTCAGACTCTTTCATAGCCATATCAATAAAATTATTCCTGTTATCATATAGTACTCGACTTAAGCACTCTAGCTCATATCCATATTTTGTTTATATGTCACATATAACAAGAAAAGATATTCATCTCTGCAAAAAGCAGCCTAAAATAAATATATTTATGGAATAAGGACATTAGAAAAATTTTCAGATGATTTACATATGGATATTCTGTATTATAAAATTTTAGGCTGTGTGCGGTGGCTCACACCTGTAATCCCAGAACTTTGGGAGGCCAAGGCAGGTGGATCATAAGGTCAGGAGTTCGAGACCAGCCTGACCAACATGGTGAAAACCCATCTCTTCTACAAAATAGAAATATTAGCCCGGTATGGTGGTGAGTGCCTCTAATCCCAGCTACTTGGGAGGCTAAGGCAGGAGAATTGCTTAAACCTGGGAGGCAGAATTTGCAGTGAACCAAGATCATGCCACTGTGCTCCAGCCTGGGCAACAGAGTGAGACCCTGTCTCAAAAAAAAAATTCTAAGTTTGGTTCAAAATTATTGACTGAGTGTTGAAATTATCAGACACTGTGATGGACTCTAGGCGTACAATGGTAAATATGATGAACCCTGATACAAGTTCTCAAGGAACTTGTGTTTAATGGAGAATTGGGACTCTAAGATCTTGATTGTGTCAAGTGATTTTTTTTTTTTTTTAAATTTTTTATTGGATTTTAGGTTTTGGGGTACATGAGCAGAGCATGCAAGACAGTTGCGTAGGTACACACATGGCAGGGTGCTTTTCTTTTCTTCTCCCCTTCACCCACATTTGGCATTTCTCCCCAGGCTATCCCTCCCCACCTCCCCCTCCCACTGGCCCTCCCCTTTTCCCCCCAATAGACCCCAGTGTTTAGTACTCCCCTTTCTGTGTCCATGTGTTCTCATTTTTCATCACCCACCTATGAGTGAGAATATGCGGTGTTTCATTTTCTGTTCTTGTGTCAGTTTGCTGAGGATGATGTTCTCCAGATTCATCCATGTCCCTACAAACGACACAAACTCATCATTTCTGATTGCTGCATAATATTCCATGGTGTATATGTGCCACATTTTTCCAATCCAGTCTATCATCAATGGGCATTTGGGTTGATTCCAGGTCTTTGCTATTGTAAACAGTGCTGCAATGAACATTCGTGTACATGTGTCCTTATAGTAGAACGATTTATAGTCTTTTGGATATATACCCAGTAATGGGATTGCTGGGTCAAATGGAATTTCTATTTCTAAGGCCTTGAGGAATCGCCACACCGTCTTCCACAATGGTTGAACTAATTTACACTCCCACCAACAGTGTAAAAGTGTTCCTTTTTGTCCACATCCTCTCCAGCATCTGTTGTCTCCAGATTTTTTAATGATCGCCATTCTAACTGGCGTGAGATGGTATCTCAATGTGGTTTTGATTTGCATCTCTCTGATGACCAGTGACGATGAGCATTTTTTCATATGATTGTTGGCCTCATCTATGTCTTCTTTTGTAAAGTATCTGTTCATATCCTTTGCCCACTTTTGAATGGGCTTGTTTGTTTTTTTCCTATAAATCTGTTTGAGTTCTTTGTAAATTCTGGATATCAGCCCTTTGTCAGATGGGTAGACTGCGAAAATTTTTTCCCATTCTGTTGGTTGCCGATCCACTCTAGTGACTGTTTCTTTTGCCATGCAGAAGCTGTGGAGTTTGATTAGGTCCCATTTGTCTATTTTGGCTTTTGTTGCCAATGCTTTTGGTGTTTTGTTCATGAAGTCCTTGCCTACTCCTATGTCCGGATGGTTTTGCCTAGATTTCCTTCTAGGGTTTTTATGGTACCAGGTTTTATGTTTAAGTCTTTAATCCATCTGGAGTTAATTTTAGTGTAAGGTGTCAGGAAGGGGTCCAGTTTCTGCTTTCTGCACATGGCTAGCCAGTTTTCCCAACACCATTTGTTAAACATGGAATCCTTTCCCCATTGCTTGTTTTTGTCAGGTTTATCATAGATTGTATAGTTGTATGTATGTTGTGTTGCCTCCGGTGCCTCTGTTTTGTTCCATTGGTCTATATCACTGTTTTGGTACCAGTACCATGCTGTTTTGATTACTGTAGCCTTGTAGTATAGTTTGAAATCCGGTAGTGTGATGCCCCCCGCTGTGTTCTTTTTGCTTAGAATTGACTTGGCTATGCGGGCTCTCTTTTGGTTCCATATGAAGTTCAAGGTGGTTTTTTCCAGTTCTGTGAAGAAAGTCAATGGTAGCTTGATGGGGATAGCATTGATTCTGTAAATTACTTTGGGCAGTACAGCCATTTTCACGATATTAATTCTTCCTAACCATGAACATGGAATGTTTCTCCATCTGTTTGTGTCCTCTCTGATTTCGTTGAGCAGTGGTTTGTAGTTCTCCTTGAAGAGGTCTCTTACGTTCCTTGTGAGTTGTATTCCAAGGTATTTTATTCTTTTTGTAGCAATTGCGAATGGCAGTTCGCTCTTGATTTGGCTTTCTTTAAGTCTGTTATTGGTGTAGACGAATGCTTGTGATTTTTGCACATTGATTTTATATCCTGAGACTTTGCTGAAGTTGCTTATCAGTTTCAGGAGTTTTTGGGCTGAGGCAATGGGGTCTTCTAGGTATACTATCATGTCGTCTGCAAATAGAGACAATTTGGCTTCCACCTTTCCTATTTGAATACCCTTTATTTCTTTTGCTTGCCTGATTGCTCTGGCTAGAACTTCCAGTACTATATTGAATAGGAGTGGTGAGAGAGGGCATCCTTGTCTAGTGCCAGATTTTAAAGGGAATGCTTCCAGTTTTTACCCATTCAGTATGATATTGGCTGTTGGTTTGTCATAAATAGCTTTTATTACTTTGAGATACGTTCCATCAATACCGAGTTTATTGAGGGTTTTTAGCATAAAGGGCTGTTGGATTTTGTCAAATACCTTCTCTGCGTCAATTGAGATAATCATGTGGTTTTTGTTTTTGGTTCTGTTTATGTGGTGAATTACGTTGATAGACTTGCGTATGTTGAATCAGCCTTGCATCCCTGGGATGAATCCTACTTGATCATGATGAATAAGTTTTTTGATTTGCTGTTGCAATCGGCTTGCCAATATTTTATTGAAGATTTTTGCATCTATGTTCATCATGGATATTGGCCTGAAGTTTTCTTTTCTCGTTGGGTCTCTGCCGGGTTTTGGTATCAGGATGATATTGGTCTCATAAAATGATTTGGGAAGGATTCCCTCTTTTTGGATTGTTTGAAATAGTTTTAGAAGGAATGGTACCAGCTCCTCCTTGTGTGTCTGGTAGAATTCGGCTGTGAACCCGTCTGGACCTGGGCTTTTTTTGTGTGGTAGGCTCTTAATTGCTGCCTCAACTTCCAACCTTGTTATTGGTCTATTCATAGTTTTCAGCTTCCTCCTGGTTTAGGCTTGGGAGGACACAGGAGTCCAGGAATTTATCCATTTCTTCCAGGTTTACTAGTTTATGCGCATAGAGTTGTTTGTAATATTCTCTGATGATGGTTTGAATTTCTGTGGAATCTGTGGTGCTTTCCCCTTTATCATTTTTTATTGCATCTATTTGGTTGTTCTCTCTTTTATTTTTAATCAATCTGGCTAGTGGTCTGTCTATTTTGTTGATCTTTTCAAAAAACCAGCTCTTGGATTTATTGAGTTTTTGAAGGGTTTTTCATGTCTCAATCTCCTTCAGCTCAGCTCTGATCTTAGTTATTTCTTGTCTTCTGCTGGGTTTTGAGTTTTTTTGGTCTTGCTCCTCTAGCTCTTTCAATTTTGACGATAGGGTGTCAATTTTGGATCTCTCCATTCTCCTCATATGGGCACTTATTGCTATATACTTTCCTCTAGAGACTGCTTTAAATGTGTCCCACAGGTTCTGGCACGTGTGTCTTCGTTCTCATTGGTTTCGAAGAACTTCTTTATTTCTGCCTTCATTTTGTTGTTTACCCAGTCAACATTCAAGAGCCAGTTGTTCAGTTTCCATGAAGCTGTGCGGTTCTGGGTCAGTTTCTGAATTCTGAGTTCTAACTTGATTGCACTATGGTCTGAGAGGCTGTTTGTTATGATTTCAGTTGTTTTACATTTGTTGAGCAGTGCTTTACTTCCAATTATGTGGTCAATTTTAGAGTAGGTGTGATGTGGTGCTGAGAAGAATGTGTATTCTGTGGATTTGGGGTGGAGAGTTCTGTAAATGTCTATCAGGTTTGCTTGCTCCAGGTCTGAGTTCAAGCCCTGGATATCCTTGTTGATTTTCTGTCTGGTTGATCTGTCTAGTATTGACAGTGGAGTGTTAAAGTCTCCCACTATTATTGTGTGGGAGTCTAAGTCTCTTTGTAAGTCATTAAGAACTTGCCTTATGTATCTGGGTGCTCCTGCATTAGGTCCATATATATTTAGGATCGTTAGGTCTTCTTGTTGTATTGATCCTTCTACCATTATGTAATGGCCTTCTTTGTCTCTTTTGATCTTTGTTGCTTTAAAGTCTATTTTATCAGAGATGAGAATTGCAACTCCTGCTTTTTTTTGCTTTCCATTAGCTTGGTAAATCTTCCTCCATCCCTTTATTTTGAGCCTTTGTGTATCCTTGCAGGTGAGATGGGTTTCCTGGATACAGCACACTGATGGGTTTTGGATTTTTATCCAATTTGCCATTCTGTGTCTTTTGATTGGTGCATTTAGTCCATTTACATTTAGGGTTAATATTGTTATGTGTGAATTTGATACTGCTATTTTGATGCTAAGTGGCTGTTTTGCCTGTTAGTTGTTGTAGATTCTTCATTATGTTGAAGCTCTTTAGCATTCAGTGTGATTTTGGAATGGCTGGTACTGGTTGATCCTCTCTATGTGTAGTGCCTCTTTTAGGAGCTCTTGTAAAGCAGGCCTGGTGGTGACAAAATCTCTGAGTACTTGCTTGTTTGCAAAGGATTTTATTTTTCCTTCACTTCTGAAGCTCAGTTTGGCTGGATATGAAATTCTGGGTTGAAAGTTCTTTTCTTTAAGAATGTTGAATATTGGCCCCCACTCTCTTCTGGCTTGTATTGTTTCTGCCGAGAGATCTGCTGTGAGTCTGATGGGCTTCCCTTTGTGGGTGACCCGACCTTTCTCTCTGGCTGCCCTTAGTATTCTCTCCTTTATTTCAACCCCGTTGAATCTGACGATTATGTGCCTTGGGGTTGCTCTTCTTGCGGAATATCTTTGTGGTGTTCTCTGTATTTCCTGCAATTGAGTGTTGGCCTGTCTTGCTAGGTGGGGGAAATTTTCCTGGATGATGTCCTGAAGAGTATTTTCCAGCTTGGATTCATTCTCTTCGTCCCCTTCTGGTACACCTATCAAATGTAGGTTAGGTCTTTTCACATAGTCCCACATTTCTTGGAGACTTTGTTCATTCCTTTTTGCGCTTTTTTCTCTGATCTTGGTTTCTCGTTTTATTTCATTGAGTTGGTCTTCGACTTCAGATATTCTTTCCTCTACTGGTCAATTCGGCTATTGAAACTTGCGTTTGCTTCGCGAAGTTCTCGTATTGTGTTTTTCAGCTCCTTTAATTCATTCATATTCCTCTCTAAGTTATCCATTCTTGTTATCATTTCCTCGAATCTTTTTTCAAATCTTTTTTCAAGGTTCTTAGTTTCTTTGCATTGATTTAATACATGATCTTTTAGCTCACAAAAGTTTCTCATTATCCATCTTCTGAAGTCTAATTCCGTCATTTCGTCACAGTCATTCTCCGTCCAGCTTTGTTCCCTTGCTGGTGAGGAGTTTTGTTCCTTTCTAGGAGGCGAGGTGTTCTGGTTTCGGGTGTTTTCCTCCTTTTTGCACTGGTTTCTTCCCATCTTTGTGGATTTTTCCGCTGGTCGTCTGCATAGTTGCTGACTTTTCGATTGGGTCTCTGAGTGGACACCCAGAATGTTGATGATGAAGTATTTCTGTTGCTTGATTTTCCTTCTACCAGTCTAGCCCCTCCACTGTACGACTGCTGAGGTCCGCTCCAGACCCTGCTTGTCTGGGGTGCACCTCTAGCAGCTGTGGCACAGCGAGGGATGCTACCAGTTTCTTTTTCTGCTGTCTTTGTCCCAGGATGATGCCTGCCTAATGTCAGTCTTTTGGATATAGAGAGGTCAGGGAGCTGCTTGAGGAGACAGTTTGTACTTTATAGGGGTTTAATTGCTGAGCTGTGCGCTCTGTTGTTCCTTCAGGGCTGTTAGGCTGCTATGTTTGATTCTGCTGCAACAGAGCTCATTAAAAAACCCTTTTTTTTTTTTTTTTCCTCAAATGCTCTGTGTTGAGGGGTTTGGGCTTTATTTTTGGATGTTCGATGAGGTGTCCTGCCCAGCTAGAAGGCAGACTAGCCACTGTTTGGCTGCCGAGGCTCTGCCCTGCCGTTGTGTGATTCGCCCTGTTCCTGCAGGCTCTGCTGTGGTCTCCACCACGCCCTGCGGCGGAGTCTCTTCGTTGTAGCATGTTGCCTCAGCAACGGCAGGCTGCGTCAGCAGTGGGCGTGTATCTCAGTAGGGACGGGTTGCCTCGGCAACGGCTGGCTGCGTCAGCAGTGGGCGTGTATCTCAGTTGGGGCGGGTTGCTTCGGGAACGGCTGGCTGCGTCAGCAGTGGGCGTGTATCTCAGTTGGGGTGGGTTGCCTCGGCAACGGCTGGCTGCGTCAGCAGTGGGCGTGTATCTCAGTTGGGGCGGGTTGCCTCCGTAGTGGTAGACACCCCTCCCTCACAGAGCGTCTCGGGCCGTCTGCTCGGGATAGTTTGAAATCGCGGTTTTGTTCGTCCCACTGGGTATCCCAAACGATCTGTCCCTACAATCCCCTGGGCTGGGCTACTGTCCAAGTCTCGTTCAGTCTCAAGTCCAGCCCTCTCAAGTCTCAGGTTGCCGGTTCAACAAGGCACCCGGACAAGCGCGCCCTGTGGGGATTGCTGGGTATGGCTGGCCGCCGCCGTCCCGGCTGCCGGCTTCGCCAGGCAGACCTACTGCCTGGCGTCCAGTGTCTTTTTTATACTTGGGAGTTTCCCCGTTCTGTGGGCAACAAAGATCAGTCTGGAAATGCAGCTCAGACTCACCGTTTGTGGATTCAACGTGAGCTCCAATCCTGGGTTGTTCTCACAGCGCTATCTTGAGTCCTCTTGTGATTTTTTTTTATACACAATATTTGTATAGTGAATCTGTGTGAATTTGTGGAAGCCAGGACATCAGGATATTGGTAGAGACCTCTTTCTACAAATTAGTTTCATGTTGTGGATGGAAGCTAGAGTTCATATTTGGTCTTTCCAGATGCCTGTCCTTTGTAAAGAAGGAAACTTTTCCTATTGGGGTTAATAAGTTTTCTGATATGAAGGATCTTTCAGCAGGGATTTGTTAAGCTCTTAGGAGAGTCACAGAGGAAAATTAAAACATAAGTGAGTAGTCATTATAAGGCAAATTACAATTTTCTACAAATTAGAGATACCATGACTTTTGACAGACCCTTCAAACTTAATGCAGCCTTGGTTTCTTCAACTTATTACATAAATTAAATATATTTTATCTATCTACATTACAGGATTGTGATAGCTCTCTGAATAATTTAACAAATGTATACTAATGAATAATTGCTGAAGATGAACAATTTGCTTTCTCATTTTTGGCTTATAGTTTTATTTTCTAAAAAAAAAAATCAAAAATTTGTATTCCTCCCCAAACTAAAAAAAAGCCCAGATTTTTAATTTCTTGATAAAATCTCATTACTGTGGAAAAAAATTATTAAATATAGACTCGTTAAATTTACCTTTGTTGTTGGTTTATTGACAATAATTGGAGGGAAAATAACAACCTTATTAAGTTATAATTTACATGCAGTCAAATTAATGCTTTGTAAGTGACAAATGATTTTTAGTAAATTTATGGAATTGTGGGCTGGGCGCGGTGGCTCAAGCCTGTAATCCCAGCACTTTGGGAGGCCGAGGCGGGTGGATCACGAGGTCAACAGATCGAGACCATCCTGGTTAACATGGTGAAACCCTGTCTCTACTAAAAATACAAAAAATTAGCTGGGCATGGTGGTGCGTGCCTGTATTCCCAGCTATTCAGGAGGCTGAGGCAGGAGAATTGCCTGAACCCAGGAGGTGGAAGTTGCAGTGAGCCGAGATCGTGCCATTGCACTCCAGCCTGGGTAACAAGAGCGAAACTCTGTCTCAAAAAAAAAAAAAAAAAAAAAAAAGAATTGTGCACTCATCTAGTTTTAGAACCTCCTACCATCCCCAAAATATCCATTAAACACATTTATAACCACTCCTTGTTCCTCAACCCCAGGAAACCACTGATTTGCTTACTGCTTTTATGGACTTGTTGTTACTGGAAATTTCAGATAAGTGAAATTATGCAATCTATAGACTTTATAGTATAACTCCCTCTATTTAGCATAATGTTTTTGAGAATCATCTGTGTTATAGCATTTATCAGTATTTCATTCCTTTTAATTCCTGAACAGTATTGTGTGGTATGAATATATACATTTTGTTGATACATTCACTAGTTTATGGGTCCTGAATTGTTTTCAGTTTTTAGCTACTATGAATAATGATGTTGTGAGCATTCACATACAACCATGTGGATATAGGTTATCATTCTCTTGAGAAGGTAGAAACCTTGTAGTAGAATTACTGAAATTTATAGTAAGTTCATGTTTAATATTTTTAAAAAGTGCCATATTGTTTTTTCAAGTAGCTGTATCATTTTACATTTCTACCAGCGATGTACAATGGTCCCAGTTTTTTCACATCTTTGCCAACACTTAGCATTGTCATTCTTTTTGATTATAACCATTCTAGTTGCTGCATAGTGGTATCTTATGTGGTTTTAATTTTCATTTTTCTAATGACTAATGATTTTGAGCATCCTTTTACATGCTTATTAGCCCTTTGTATATATTATTTGACAAAATGTTGACTCAAATTTTTTGCCTTTATTTTAATTTGGTTGTATATCTTTTTGAGTAGTAGAACTTCTTTAGGTATTCTGAATACAAGTTCTTTATCAGATATATAATTTGAAAATATTTTCTCCTGATCTGTGACTTGTCTTTTAATTTTCTTAACAGTGCTTTAGGAATAGGAAACTTTAATTATGATGCAGTACAATTTATTACTTTTGGTTTTAGAGATTTGGCTTTTGGAGTTAAATGTAGTCACTCTTTGCCTAATCTCAGGTACCAAAGATTTTGCATGTTTTCTTTTTGAATTTTTATACTTGTAGGTTTTACATTTATGTCTGATTTATTTTGAATTAGTATTTGAAAATAATGTGAGGTGTTTAGAAAATTGGTCAGGAAGACACTTTTGGAGTTTCATTTGAAAAATAGTGCCTTTAGCAAGTAAATGTGTAAGAAACAAATTGCCCAAATGAGCTCTTATCTTTTCTATTGTAAAATGAGGGCATTCTTATTACAAAAGAAGGTTAGAAGGGATTTATGACTTGTAGCATTGGAGTAGTAGGGACCAGATGTACCCTCTAACCTGGAACAACAACAACAAAGGCAAAAATTACACAAAATAATGTTTTTTAAGATAATCGACTTCAGGCAACCAAATATAGTGACCATTGAGAGACAGGAAAATGAGGCAAACCTTATGATTTCCCCAGTTTACTGCCTTGACAGAAATTCCAGATCTTGGGCAGGGAGGGAGAAACCAAGTGGAGCCCAGCAGACTTTCTCAACTAGGAAGACCAAAGCAATTAGAATGATTAGAAGAGTCTCCTGGAAAACAGAAAGATACACAGGGAAAGAACTCTAGGTATTTGCAAATGGTCACCTACAGTTTTCAGCCGAGTACTGTTTAATACATGACTGTGAAGAAAACTATGCTAGGCCAGAAAAAGAACTATCCAAAAGGTTTAGCTATAACAGCTTACGTGGCTCACATCAGACCCTAAATTGTGTTTGTTCTCACTAGACAGACTAGACATCTCATAATCCACATAGCATTAGAGAATAATTAACTCTACACTAAAGATGCCCTCGTCCCACCTAACAAATATAAAAAGCAAGGCCCAAGGGGATCAAACTGTTTCCAAGTAACTTAACTGTACCACAGGGGGAAAAAAAGCATTAAGTACTATTTATAGGATTATAAAAGTATCCAGCAACCAACAAGTGAAAATTCCTAATTCTTGAGGCCTAATAAATAATTACTGATCATGCAAAGAAGAAAGAAAATAGGGGCTATGATGAGAAAAAAATTATCTATCAAAGTTGACCCAGAACTGATGTGAAAATTTTCATATGAGAACATTAAAACAGCAATTATAACTTTGTTTCATGGATTTAAAAGTTAGGCAAAAATATAGACAATCTAAAGACAGATCCAAGTCAAATGTCTAGAGAAGAAAACTACAATATGGGAGATAAAAAATATATAGTGGGATGGCATTATGGTAAATTACACATTGTAGAATAAAAGATTGATGCTCTTAGAGACATAGCAATAGAAACTAACCAAAATAAAACACAGACAAAAAAATTTTTTTTAAATAATCAGTGAGTTGTGGGACAACTTCAAATAGAATCCCTGAATGTGAGGAAAGCAGAGATATCAAAAGTATTTGAAGAAAAATGGCCAAAATTTTTCCAAATGTGTTGAGGACCATAAACTGACATATCCAAGAAATTCAATCAACTTGAAACACAACAAACAGACTACATCAAGGCATATCACAATCAAGTTGCTCAAAGCCAGAGATAAAGAGAAGTATCTTACAAGCAACCAGAGAATAAAGATACACACACACACACACACACACACACACACACACACACACACACACAAAACAGAGTAACAAATGTAAGTTTGACATCACTATGTCATCAGAAGCAATGGAAGCAAGAAGATAGTAACACAACATCTTTTAAAAACTGGATGACAGAAAACAAAACAACAACATACAACTCTAGAATTCCATACCCATAATTCAAAATGGAGACAAAATAAAGTCTTCTTCAGACCTATGAAAGCTAAAATAATTCATCACCTGCAGACCCTCACTACAAGAAATGTTACATAAATCCCTTCAGGAGTAAGGAAGATGGTACCGGGTAGAAATATGAATGGGTGATCTAAACAGAAGAGGAGCACCAGACACAGTAACTGCATTTATGTACATGAACTGTTACCACAAATCCTTTTTGATAGTTCTTTTCTTGGTCAAGTGTAGTTCCCTGAATTCATGCAATGAACAGTAGGTGACAGCTGAATACTGGAGGGGGCACTTTGCAAATATCCAGAATTTTTTCTCTGTGTATTTTTCTGCTCTCCAGTACTCTCTTCCAAGAATTCTAACTGCGTTGTTTTCCCCAATTTAGAGAGTCTGCTGAACTCCATTTGGTTTCTTCCTCTCTGTTCCATGAGCTGGAATTTCTGTCAGGGGAATGAACTAGGGCAACCATAAGGCTCACCCCATTCATTTCCTGTCTCTCACTGGTCACATATTTTGTTGCTGAAAGTCTAGTATCTTGAAAACCACTGTTTTATACATTTTGCCTTTTGCTGTTATTGTTGCTCCTGGTTAGAGGGTAAATCTGGTCCCTACTATTCTGATGTTGCAAATCAGAAGTCCCTCCCAATCTTCTTTGGTAACAGGAATTTTCTCAGTTTCCAATAGACAAGATAAGGGCTTATTTTAGCATATAATTTGTTCATTATACATTTGTTTGCTAGAGATACAGTTTTCCAAGTTAGTCTCCTAAGGTGTTTTCCTGATCAATTTTCTTTGACCCCTATTGATCCTTTTAAGAACACAATTTAATTGATAGCATTCCTTTTATTATACAGTTTTCAAATAGTCTTGGCAGCTTTCTTTTTGTTGCTTTTCTCCTTTATGACTCGATTGCAGTCCCAGCAGAGGAGCCTCACTCCTTTTGTCAAATATGCCTCTGAAAAAAGGCTTTCTGGGGCTGTTCTGTAGACGGTTTCTTCCAGCTGCAATTTCAAGTGTTGATCTGAAAGGAGAGCCTAAATTTATTTGATTTCTGATTTCTATGATAGCATGTCTTCCTAAGCACAGTAAAGAGTTAAAGTCAGCTGCAGCTTATCATAGCAGGATTTGAATTTCAAAAAAAAAAAAAAAAAAGAAAAAAGGAAATAGAAGGTTTTTATTGAAAGCCCTTAGATCTTTTGCTTCCTTTCCAAGACTTAGAAGAGCATTTTTTTTTCATTCTCAGGGCAAAATGAAATCATTGTTCCATCTTGTGCTAGAGGAGTAAGAATTTAGCTAATACCTATTTAAAAAGATTTCCTTTTCTTAGCATGTATAGTCCTCAACAGATTTAGTGAGGATTACTGAACTCTTGTTTTTTATTTTTCCTTTTGTAAAATAGGTCAGGCTCCTTAGAGGCAAGTAATTCAATAAAATAGTTGTCTAACATGTGAAGTTTAAAAGACATCTGTTTAAGAGGACTAGACAAGGGGAAAAGGGAGGAAATGACATATCTGTCTATCTATCTATCTATCATCTATCTGTCTGTCTGTCTGTCTGTCTGTCTGTCTGTCTATATATGTCACGGCTTCTGCATACAAATATGCCCACTCATTTTGTGGATGGAGACTTACTGGCAAATCCATTAGAGCTGCAGGGTGGCCAGGGCTCTGAGCCAGGTTGCCTGGATTCAAGTCCTGGTTCTTGTCTTTATTAGCTGAGCAATCTTGGCCAAATTACATATTAATAATTTCTGTATATCTCCATTTCCCCAATAGTAGGTGGGGGTAGTGAAATCACCTCTTTCATAGGTTTGATATGAGGATAATTCAAGTTAATATTTATAAAGCACTTAGAATAATTCTTGGTATGTAAAACATACTGTATAAGTGTCATATAAAATATGCTTTTAAAAATATATTTACTGGGAAATGTAATCATTTGTTGACCCAAGAATCATCCCATATTTGGAACTGTCATTTATGAAAATGTTATGAAAATTGAGCTCTACTAGGAAATTTAGTTCAAATATCTGTAAAACTACTTACATAGAAAAGACTATTATTTCCTACATTATAGGAGCTTATAAGAAAACATTTTTAAACTCAAAAGTGTATTGAGGGCTCTCCAGGTATTAATCACAATGCAAAGCATCAAGAATTTAAAGATGAGTAGGGCCCAGGCTTTATTTAAAGAACACTGCAGTTAACAGACAAATAATTGGATCATTTAAAAATAATATACAGATGCAGTACCAATAACGTTTCCACAGTGTACCAGGTAAGAGCACCTAATCCAGGAGTATGGGGGTGGGGGGACTGGGAAAATAGGTCAAAGAAAGCTACCTGGAGTTGTTGAATGTAAATCAGGCCATGAGGCAGGAAAGGAAATTCCTGGCAGAGGAAGAGAATTGCCATTGTGATCCAAAGAACAAAGTCAGTCATATGTTCAGCATTGCTGGAGCTCCTGATAGGTCACTAGGTTTTGGGACTAGACTGAAGCTCTGAACTTTAAGATACAATTTTATTATTTTTCCCACATGTAGGTGAGTTTCAGTGTTGACCCATAATAACTAGATTCATAAGTAGCTGATTTTCAGCCATATATCACATTATGACTATACCGGAACTTGAAATCATGCACAGTAGCCAACTGACTATATGTTCACAAGGCCTCCAGTTTTTAGCCTGTTAGTTGAACTCATTTAGGAAATCAAATTAGAGATCAGAATGCTGATCACTCAGCATCAAAATGGAACAAAGGTCATAGACGTTCTTGGGATACATTTCCAACAACGCATATTAGGGGATACTCTTCACTTTTTCAGTTTGCAAATATCTCAACCTCAATGATACCTATTGTTCCTTGAGGGTTAGAAGAAGCATCATTTTCTGGAGACAACTGAATAAAAGCTGATAATTTAGGCTTTATGGCTCTCTAGTTTTAGAATTTGTGCAGGATTATGGATTTAATATACTATATTTGGGCTATTATAATATGATTGATGGGCAACAGCTTTCTCTAACACCAAATCACTAATTATGTATGGTGTTTTAAAGAAATTGTATATACTCTTGATTGCACATGGTGGTTTCTTTTCTGTACAAAAAAATACAAAACATTTCCCATCATAAGTCAGTTCTGCCATGTTGATATTCATCATCTGTTGATTTTTGTTAGACTTCAAAGGAAAATTTTCTTTATCTCTCAATTCCGAGGCTTCTTAAATTTTGTATTTACTTTTACTTTTGTAGCTGACTGCTTACTGACTAAATACAATAGTCATTTTGACCTTTTTACTTCTAGGGCTAGGCAATGAAATAACTGCTTAAATAAACATCTCTGGTATACAGAGTATTAGAATTGAAGCTGAGAAATAAAAACCAAAACACTATGAGAAAGTTATTATACTTCATTTTCAAATTTCAGAAATAGAAGAGAAACCCCAAATGTACTATATTTTCATTTCTTGCATCTTTCTTCTTTAGTATGTCACCCAGGCCAAATTCATACCTTGTCCTCTTCAACACCTTTAAGTCAATATCTTACCACATAAATTTATTAAAAATTGTTCATGTCTTTTGAAATTGTGTCTTGCCTTTAATAAATCAATAAATAATGATTTCCTGAGTTGAATATTGCAGTATCTATCAAAGGAGAAAGAATCATCTGTGAAAAACATAGTCACAGTTCTTTGTCATTATGGATCTCAGATTATTATTGGGGGGACAAGATACATACATGAAAAGATATCAGATATGTTTTTTATTAACAATCAGTAAGTACAAATTGCTTTACTAGAGAATATAATCATTCACATTTCTTTTTTTTTTAATTGCATTTTAGGTTTTGGGGTACATGTGCAGAACATGCAAGATAGTTGCAGAGGCACACATATGGCAGTGTGTTTTGCTGCCTTCCTCCCCTTCACCCACATTTGGCATTTCTCCCCAGGCTGTCCCTCCCCAGCTCCCTGCCCCACTGTCCCTCCCCTATTCCCCCCAATAGACCCCAGTGTGTAATACTCCCTTCCCTGTGTCCATGTGTTCTCATTTTTCATCACCTGCCTATGAGTAAGAATATGCGGTATTTCATTTTCTGTTCTTGTGTCAGTTTGCTGAGAATGATGTTCTCCAGATTCATCCATGTCCCTACAAATAACACGAACTCATCCTTTTCGATTGCTACATAATATTCCATGGTGTATATGTGCCACATTTTCCCAGTCTACCCTATCATCGATGGGCATTTGGGTTGATTCCAGGCCTTTGCTATTGTAAACAGTGCTGCAATGAACATTCATGTGCATGTGTCCTTATAGTAGAACGATTTATAGACCTCTGGACATATACCCAGTAATGGGATTGCTGGGTCAAATGGAATTTCTATTTCTAAGGCCTTGAGGAATCGCCACACCATCTTCCACAATGGTTGAACTAATTTACACTCCCACCAACAGTGTAAAAGTGTTCCTTTTTCTCCACATCCTCTCCAGCATCTGTTGTCTCCAGATTTTTTAATGATCGCCATTCTAACTGGCGTGAGATGGTATCTCAATGTGGTTTTGATTTGCATTTCTCTAATGACCAGTGATGTTGAGCATTTTTTCATATGTTTGTTGACCTCATGTATGTCTTCTTTTGTAAAATGTCTGTTCATATCCTTTGCCCATTTTTGAATGGGCTTGTTTGTTTTTTTCCTGTAAATCTGTTTGAGTTCTTTGTAAATTCTGGATATCAGCCCTTTGTCAGATGGGTAAACTGCAAAAATGTTTTCCCATTCTGTTGGTTGCCGATCCACTCTAGTGGCTGTTTCTTTTGCCGTGCAGAAGCTGTGGAGTTTGATTAGGTCCCATTTGTCTATTTTGGCTTTTGTTGCCAATGCTTTTGGTGTTTTGTTCATGAAGTCCTTGCCTACTCCTATGTCCTGAATGGTTTTGCCTAGATTTTCTTCTAGGGATTTTATGGTGCCAGGTCATATGTTTAAGTCTTTAATTCATCTGGAGTTAATTTTAGTGTAAGGTGTCAGGAAGGGGTCCAGTTTCTGCTTTCTGCACTTGGCTAGCCAGTTTTCCCAACACCATTTGTTGAACAGGGAATCCTTTCCCCCTTGCTTGTTTTTGTCAGGTTTATCAAAGATTGTATGGTTGTAGATATGTTGTGTTGCCTCTGAGGCCTCTGTTCTGTTCCATTGGTTTATATCTCTGTCCTGGTACCAGTACCATGCTGTTTTGATTACTGTTGCCTTGTAGTATAGTTTGAAGTCCGGTAGTGTGATGTCTCCCGCTGTGTTCTTTTTACTTAGAATTGACTTGGCTATGTGGGCTGGCTTTTGTTTCCATATGAAGTTCATGGTGGTTTTTTCCATTTCTGTGAAGAAAGTCAATGGTAGCTTAATGGGGATAGCGTTGATTCTGTAAATTACTTTGGGCAGTATAGCCATTTTCATGATATTGATTCTTCCTAACCATGAACATGGAATGTTTCTCCATCTGTTTGTGTCCTCTCTTATTTTGTTGAGCAGTGGTTTGTAGTTTTTCTTGAAGAGGTCCCTTACGTTCCTTGTAAGTTGAATCCCTAGGTATTTTATTCTTTTTGTAGCAGTTGTGAATAGCAGTTCGTTCTTGATTTAGCTCTCTTTAAGTCTGTTATTGGTGTAGAGGAATGCTTGTGATTTTTGCACATTGATTTTATATCCTGAGACTTTGCTGAAGTTGCTTATCAGGTTCAGGAATTTTTGGGCTGAGGCGATGGGGTCTTCTAGGTATACCATCATGTCGTCTGCAAATAGAGACAATTTGGCTTCCACCTTTCCTATTTGAATATCCTTTATTTCTTTTGGTTGCCTGATTGCTCTGGCTAGAACTTCCAGTACTATATTGAAAAGGAGTGGTGAGAGAGGGCATCCTTTTCTAGTGCCAGATTTCAAAGGGAATGCTTCCAGTTTTTGCCCATTCAGTATGATATTGGCTGTTGGTTTCCCGTAAATAGCTTTTATTACTTTGAGATACGTTCTGTCAATACTGAGTTTATTGAGGGTTTTTAGTATAAAGGGCTATTGAATTTTGTCGAATGCCTTCTCTGCATCAATTGAGATAATCATGTGGTTTTTGTTTTTGGTTCTGTTTATGTGGTGAATTACGTTTATAGACTTGCGTATGTTGAACCAGCCTTGCATCCCCGGATGAGTCCTACTTGATCATGATGGATAAGTTTTTTGATTTGCTATTGCAATCGGCTTGCCAGTATTTCATTGAAGATTTTTGCATCTATGTTCATCATGGATATTGGCCTGAAGTTTTCTTTTCTTGTTGGGTCTCTGCCGGGTTTTGGTATCAGGATGATATTGGTCTCATAAAATGATTTGGGAAGGATTCCCTCTTTTTGGATTATTTGGAATAGTTTCAGCGGAATGGTACCAGCTCCTCTTTGTGTGTCTGGTAGAATTCGGCTGTGAACCCATCTGGACCTGGGCTTTTTTTGTGTGGTAGGCTCTTAATTGCTGTCTCGACTTCAGACCTTGTTATTGGTTTATTCATAGTTTCGGCTTCCTCCTGGTTTAGGCTTGGGAGGACACAGGACTCCAGGAATTTATCCATTTCTTCCAGGTTTACTAGTTTATGTGCATAGAGTTGTTTGTAAGATTCTCTGATGATGGTTTGAATTTCTGTGGAATCTGTGGTGATTTCCCCTTTATCGTTTTTTGTTGCATCTATTTGGTTGTTCTCTCTTTTCTTTTTTATCAGTCTGGTTAGTGGTCTGTCTATTTTGTTGATCTTTTCAAAAAACCAGCTCTTGGATTTATTGATTTATTGAAGGGTTTTTCATGTCTGTATCTCCTTCAGTTCTGCTCTGATCTTAGTTATTTCTTGTCTTCTGCTAGGATTGAGTTTTTTTGATCTTGCTCCTCTAGCTCTTTCAATTTTGATGATAGGGTGTCAGTTTTGGATCTCTCCACTCTTCTCATATGGGCACTTGTTGCTATATATTTTCCTCTGGAGATTGTCTTAAATATGTTCCAGAGATTCTGGTATGTTGTGTCTTTGTTCTCGTTGGTTTCAAAGAACTTCTTTATTTCTGCCTTCATTTCATTGTTTATCCAGTCAACATTCAAGAGCCAGTTGTTCAGTTTCCATGAAGCTGTGTGGTTCTGAGTTAGTTTCTGAATTCTGAATTCTAGCTTGATTGCACTATGGTCTGAGAGACTGTTTGTTATTATGTCAGTTGTTTTGCATTTGCTGAGGAGTGCTTTACTTCCAATTATGTGGTCAATTTTAGAGTAGGTGTGATGTGGTGCTGAGAATAATGTATATTCTGTGGATTTGGGGTGGAGAGTTCTGTAAATGTCTATCAGGTTTGCTTGCTCCAGGTCTGAGTTCAAGCTGTGGATATCCTTGTTAATTTTCTGTCTGGTTGATCTGTCTAATATTGACAGTGGAGTGTTAAAGTCTCCCACTATTATTGTGTGGGAATCTATGTCACTTTGTAAGTAGTTAAGAACTTGCCTTATATATCTGGCTGCTCATGTACTGGGTCCATATATATTTAGGATCATTAGCTCTTCTTGTTGTATCGATTCTTTTACCATTATGTAATGGCCTTCTTTGTCTCTTTTGATCTTTGTTGCTTTAAAGTCTATTTTATCAGAGACAAGAATTGCAACTCCTACTTATTTTTGCTCTCCATTTGCTTGATCAATCTTCCTCCATCCCTTTATTTTGAGCCTTTGTGTATCATTGCATGTGAGATGGGTTTCCTGGATACAGCACACCGATGGGTTTTGGTTTTTTATCCAATTTGCCAGTCTGTGTCTTTTGATTGGTGCATTTAGCGCATTTACATTTAGGGTTAATACTGTTATGTGTGAATTTGATACTGCCATTTTGATGCTAGCTGGCTGTTTTGCCCGTGAGTTGATGCAGATTCTTCATTTTGTTGATGATCTTTAGCATTTGGTATGTTTTTGGAATGGCTGGTACTGGTTGTTCCTTTATATGTGTAGTGCCTCTTTCAGGAGTTGTCGTAAAGCCGGCCTGGTGGTGACAAAATCTCTGAGTACTTGCTTGTTTGCAAAGGATTTTATTTTTCTTTCACTTATGAAGCTCAGTTTGGCTGGATATGAAATTCTGGGTTGAAAGTTCTTTTGTTTAAGGATGTTGAATATTGGCCCCCACTCTCTTCTGGCTTGTAAAGTTTCTGCCAAGAGATCTGCTCTGAGTCTGATGAGCTTTCCTTTGTGGGTGACCTGACGTTTCTGTCTGGCTGCCCTTAGTATTTTCTCCTTCATTTCAACCCTGGTGAATCTGACGATTATGTTCCTTGGGGTTGCTCTTCTTGTGGAATATCTTTGAGGTGTTCTCTGTATTTCCTGGATTTGAATATTGGCCTGCCTTGCTAGCTTGGGGAAATTTTCCTGGATAGTATCCTGAAGAGTATTTTCCAGCTTGGATTCATTCTCTTCGTCACATTCTGGTACACCTATCAAACGTAGGTTAGGTCTCTTCACATAGTCCCACATTTCTTGGAGACTTTGTTCATTCCTTTTTGTGCCTTTTTCTCTAATCTTGGTTTCTCGTTTTATTTTATTGAGTTGTTCTTCGACTTCTGATATTCTTTCTTCTGCTTGGTCAATTCGGCTGTTGAAACTTGTGCATGATTCGTGAAGTTCTCGTTTCGTGTTTTTTAGCTCCATCAATTCACTCATATTCCTCTCTAAGTTGTTCATTCTTGTTATCATTTTCTCAAATCTTTTTTCAAGGTTTTTAGTTTTTTTGCATTGAGTTAGAACATGTTCTTTTAGCTCATGGAAGTTTCTCATTACCCACCCTCTGAAGTCTGATTCTGTCATTTCTTCACACTCATTCTCCATCCAGCTTTGTTCCCTTGCTGGTGAGGGATTGTGGTCCCTTGTAGGAGGCGAGGTGTTTCAGTTTCGGGTGTTTTTCTCCTTTTTGCACTGGTTTCTTCCCATCTTTGTGGATTTATCCACCTGTCGTCTGAGTAGTTGCTGACTTTTCAATTGGGTCTCTGAGTGGATGACCAGATTGTTGATGATGAAGTATTTCTGGTACTTAGTTTTCCTTCTAATAGTCTAGCCCCTCTGCTGTATGACTGCTGAGGTCCACTCCACACCCTGCTTGTGTGGGGTGCACTTGTAGCAGCTGCAGAACAGTGAGGGATTCTACCAGTTTCTTCTTCTACTATCTTTGTCCTAGAATGATGCCCACCCAATGTCAGTCTGATCAGTCCTTTTTGAGGTGACTCTGGATATACAGGGGTCAGGAAGCTGCTTGAGGAGGCGGTCTGTACTTTGTAGAAGCTCAGCTGCTGAGTTGTGAGCTCCGTTGATCATTCAGGGCTGTTAGGCTGGTACATGTAAGTCTGCTGCAGCAGAACTCATAAAACCCCTTTTTTTCCTCAGAGGCTGTGTCTCAGGGAGTTAGGGCTTTCTTTATGAGTATCTGTTGCACTGTCCTGCCTAGCTAGGAGGCAGTCTAGTCACTATTTGCCTGCTGAGGCTCTGCCCTGCTGCCATGGGGTCTGCCCTGCTGCCGTGGGCTCTGCCCTGTTGCCATGGGCTTCAACCTGCAGCCATGGCTCCACCCTGTTGCCGTGGGCTCCGCCCTGCTGTCGTGGGCTCCACCCTGTTGGTGGAGTCTCTCTGTTATGGTGGGTTGCCTCGGCAATGGCAGGCTGCGTCAGCAATGGGAGTGTACCTCAGTAGGGGAGGAATGCCTCGGTAATGGTGGACGCCCCTCCCCTACCGAGCTGCACCATCCTGGGTTCAGCTGTGCCCGCAGTGAAACCCTCAACCGCGAGCATTTCGAATCGCCGTTTCGTTTGTCCCTGTGGGGGTGGGACCCACCGAGCCTAATCACCTGGCTCCCTGCCTCAGAGTCCTTTTATTTTTATTTTTTTTAAGTTGAACGGTTGACTCTCTCCCAGGTGTTTCAGTCACTTGCTGATAGGGCACCGGGATCTGTGTGATTTCCCACGCAGCGACCCTCTGCGCTGGCTCAAATGTCCCTTCCCAGGAGTATCCTGGTCTGGCTCACTGTTTAAGTCCCGTTGAATCAGATGGATATGCTAATCTGCCCTCCCAAATCTCAGATTGCCGGTTTAACAGGGCACCCAGACCAGTGCATTTTGTGCAGAGTGCCACTGCACTGTGGCACTGGCTGAAAGGGCCGCACGAATCAAAACAGCTGCGCTGGCGTCCTGTGTCTCTCCTACACCTGAGAATTTTCCCATTCTGTGGGCAACAAAGATCTGTCTGGAATTGCGGATTGCACTCACCCTCTGCGTCTTCACTGAGAGCTGCAATCCTGATTTGCTCCTACTGTACCATCTTCCAATCACTCGCATTTGAAAAAAAAAGTTATAATGGGTTTAGAGTACTTCAAAAGCTTTAATAATTCAGGTGGGACTTGTGTTGAATCTTAAAGCATGGATAGATTAACCAAGAAGTGGCACAAAGGACATATTAGAAAATGATGAGCTTGAGAAGAAGCAGAGATAGGAATGAGTGTGTGTTTGTGTGTGTGTGTGTGTGTGTGTGTGTCTGTTTTGAAGAACAGGCTATAATAAATATCCCTATTGGGACAAAGAATGTTCCTGTTCTGAAAGACAGGTAAACATATTTGAATATGTAAAAATAGCTATCATTTATAAAGTGCTTAAAATGCTAAGTGTCCTACATAAATTATCTCTCTTAATCCTTAACCAAAAACCAGTGAAGTAGATAGCACAATTTTCTTCACCATTTTATTTATGAGGAAGCTGGAACTTAGTAACTAAGGTCACACAGCCAAAGAATAGTGGAGCCAAGATTGGTACTTAGAAAGTTTGACTGCTGAGTCTAGGGTACTTTTAAAGGAGAACCAGGCCACATATTTAGTGATCTTAATTATAAGAGACTTGAATTTTGACCTGAATGTTTTAAGGTAACAGAAGACCATTATAGTTCTGAGTGGCACAATGAAACTGACATCTAAATATGAGTTGCCTGTCAGAGGTACATAGAATGATTTGGGATGAGCTCATGAAATCAATAGAGAGAAAGGGGTGAAAGTGAGGACAAGTCAGTGATAAAAATTATCAACACTTCCTTATGTCTCTGTATTGTTTGACTGTACTACTGACAGATGTTTGGGGTATAGTAAAAAGTTGGGCATCATAGCCTGCACTCCTTCTGGTACTACTCATTCCTGCAGTGAGCTCTTTCTAATGTAGCTGAAGGAGCTAGACTGGGCCCCATGAGTGAGGTACTTTAAGGTTTGAGTAATTTGGCCAGTTGGGGAGAGATTATTTTGTGAGCCAGGAAATAAAATGAAAAATACTCTAGATATCTGGAGTGGATGTAATTCATTGCTTGAGCATACATGATACTCACCTCAAGGCTCATTAGACCTGGCTGTAATTCAGGATATTCCATCATTTTTATTGACAGACACCATGACCATGAATTTGTTTCCAGTCTGCTAAGCATGGCAGTATGATATGATCTCTGACTTTCTCTTTTCTTCTTCTTCTTACTCCTTGGCCTTTAACTAAATTCTACTATATAATAGTCATTTTGACTGATTGCTTTTAACATTTTCAAAAATTCCAATGTGCTTTGACACTGGTAGTTCTGTAAAACAGTGATATAAGTAGAGAATTAAGTCCAAGCAGCAACAAAATTTTTCTTTTGACGAGCAGACAGAAATATTTTAACTTCCTAGTCTACTCAATACAGAAAAATGTTCTTGTTAAAAAAAGGAAAAAATAACTGAAGTATATAGGTACTATAGTCGCTGAGATTTTCTGTAACAAAAGCAAAATAAAAATGCCTTCATGTTGTAGTTAGCTGATTTTAAAACTCAATGAGTAGTATTATTGCCAAGAGTAATTAAGTTATTCAGATTTTGACCATATGGTAGTTACAATAAAACTGTTTTAATGTTCTTTTTAACTAATTCTATCATCTATGCAACTTTGTACTTTGGAGGCTGCTTCTATTGATTGATTATTTTTTCCTTCTTTATGGGTTATATTTCCCCTCTTCTTTGTATATCTGTAATTTTTGACTGGATGTCATGTGAATTTCATGTTGTTCAGTACTGATATTTTTGTTTCCTTTTAAATATTCTTAAGCTTTCTTCTGTGTTGCAGTTATTTGGAAACAGTTTGATCCTTAAAGTTGCTCCTTTCAAGCTTTGTTAGGTGAGACTAGAGTACTAAATTTAGCACAAAATATTCCTCTCTCCTGGGGCAATACCCTTCCAAATACTCTACCAAATGCCTTTTTTTAAATTATGAGTTTCCCCCCTCCATTCTGGCTGGTAGGAATATGAACTATTTCCCACCTTGTGTGATCTCTGGAGATTGTCCTGCTTGCTCCTTGCTGCCAGTTCTCTCCCTGTTCCAGTACGTTCCTCACACACAGATGCTCATCAGTACCCAGCTGCAGCCCTCTATCAATCACTGGATCTCTCTTTCTCTTTTTCTGTCTGTTTCTATTTCTCTTTCTCTCTCACCCTCTCTCTGCAACTCTCCTGGCCATTCTCCTCTCTCTGTGCAACTCTTTCCTATCACATAAAGTCTGTGAAAGCCTGTGGCTATAAAGAATGTTGAGCCATAGATTCCATCACAGATAGTAAAAGGGGCCTTGAAATATTCTGAAATTTGCAGGAAGGTGAAGTAAATACCTAAGGTAATTGTGATAGATAGTACCTGAAAGTATTTTCTCTGCAAATTCCATCCACCTTTGCCTCTGAATTCTCAACTTCGTCTCAGCGCAGGAAGACCATCAGACTGGTCTTCTGATGCACAGTGGCCAGGAAACCCTCTGCAAGCAGTAAGTGGGGCATCCTGGGGATCACGTAGTTTGTTTCCCATCTCTCAGAGATCTTTCTCTCACTGTCTGTTTTTGACGTCTAAAATATATTTAGACTGGTTTCTTAGTTGTCTAATAATAGTGAGTGTATCTTATCCTCGATACCTGTCTTGATTGGAAGTGAAAGTCCAGTTATTCAAATTTTTAAATATGTCAAAAAATAAAGTAAAAATTTGAAAAATTTGGTGCTTACAGTAGATACTTGTGCTTGAAGTTGAATCTGGACTCACTTAATAGATGTCCTGTAAGCCTTGTGAGCAGAGGATCTCTTCCAGATTCTCGTTACGTCTCTTCACAGCAAAAATTGATGTTAAAATTATATTGTCCTACATATCAAATTTTTGTGAGGAGAAATGAGCCAAGAAAAAAAAAGAATTTCCAGAACAGCAGTTGTGGAAGTCTGTTAACTACATTTGGGATCGAAACAGTGGTGATATGTATATTTATATATATACAAAAACCTACATATTTTGTTTTGAGTACTGTTATATTACTGACAATAAAATGTTTGAGTGCAATGAGTGTTATGATTAATTGGGTTTTTGGTTAAATTAATACTAATTTGACACCTCTTGTTTTATGCCTTGCTTTGAAAATCTTTCTAATATTGTTTAATTTGTATACCTGGGAACTAGAGAAAATTTGATATGATTAAGCTTTTGCAAGCTTAATTGAGTTTATATTTTTCATATATCTGTGATTCAAGTAGTATATCTAGGTCAATTTTTTGAATATCAGTAATCATTTTTTAGCACTGTAGATGTGGCTCATGCGATTTCACTGGGCTCAATTGTCAGTACATTGATCAGACAAAAGATATTCAGCATCTAGAAAGCTAGACACAGATATATTCCCACATCGGGCTGGGATATAGTCCAGGGGAGATTCCAGGAGAGCAAGCAGGAATTATCTCAGCAAGTGGGGAGTTGACAACTAAGAATCCAACAGGATGTAATACACATCTTACAGGTGGGAAGGAAGGTCTGGCAGTAAATAGAACACTCCGGATCCAGGAAGACTGTAACTTTGGGGAGACCTGGATGTAGGTAACCTGGGAAAACACATGGAAATTAGAATGTTAGTCTCTGAAGAAGATGGAGTAGGGAGGGGCAGGCAATGCAGTATTCTCCAAGGACCTGAAAGAAAGAAAGAGGGGATCTAGAAAAACACAAGAGTAGAAGTAATCAGTGGTATTATAAAGTGACTTGATGAAAGTCGTACTTGCTACAGGGATGAGAATATGGTTTCCCTGGCACCTTGTCTATGGATCTGATCTGTTAGTTTTAAGGAGGGTCACTCTTAAACATGTAAATTACTGTAGGCACCCATGTGAGAGACCTTAAAAAGAATGAGACAAGCAGTTTGTTATGATGTTGGAGAATGTGCTGCGTGTACCATTTCTAATCCTTTAAATCAACTTCATATAACTCCACAAACATATGCTGAGGGGATGTTAAAAGCTATCAGGGCTTATCACACTGATAATAATATCACGCTTCTGTGATATTATTGGGAATCAATCCAGATTGATTGGAATCTGGGAATCACTCCAGATCTCCTCTCTTTCACCTGCTTGCAATATTACCTCATAGCAGCTCTCCTTGCGTTTCAGGACTTCAAATCCTCCAACTACATACTCTCAGTTTTTCTTTTGACTCTTGACACCTTGCCCTTGATTAAGATTTTTGTTTGGCTTCCCTCCAGGACATTTCTTTGGAAATTCACTCTCTGATCTTTTGCATGCTGTAGATCTTGTATGCCATTAGAGACCCTATGACATTGACTGGTGTGTGTCCTTTAACCCCTTGATCAGTGGACAGTTTCAACCCTGAGTTATATCCTAGAAATGACTTATTTGAATAAATGCCTTAGGTAAATTTGTTCTCTTTGGTTTGGTTCAACACCCTTATGTTAAACATCTATTGTGAGTCAGGGCAGTGACCTAGTTCCTGGAACTGGAAAGATCTGTCTCCACAGCTAAGGAGGTTGCAGTTTAGTGTGAAAAAACACATAGGTAGCAGATAGTACATTAGAGTGTGATGAGTGCTTTGAAGAAATCCATGGATACATTTGCTAAGAAGAGGGGGCTATTTAACCAAGAGGAGAGAGACATTTAACACGGTATGGAGATGAAGGGAAGGTTGGAAAATCTAGGGAATTGTTTTCTCATTTGCTTCTTGGTGTTAACAGAAAGTGTATGGGAACATTCTAATCAAATAGTTTCACCAGATGATCATAAGAAGTCTAATAATGGATTCAAAATATAGAACCATCTACAAAATACTTTGAGTGGACAGTTTTCATCATAGTGCTCTTAGGGTGTGGTTAGAGCCTAGTTTTAAAATTACCAATCATTTGTGGTGCTGAACATAATTTCTGGCTCTATCATTCCTGCCGTATTACTGTCTCCAAGCCTTTGTGCGTCCCTGTGCCAGTATAGATAATGATTACTCTGCAAGTGTGTCAGTTATCAATTTATTGCCTCTCAGTTCCAAATGCACTCTTCAATATATGTTATGTGACAGCAGAATTTTTTAAAGCATTTCTAACTTAAATTGAGCACAGTGCTAGCTTTTCTTAACAGAGGATGCTGGAAGGACAATGGAAAGGAAGAGGTTTCCTGAAATTTCTGGTGTGGGCTGGGGAGATGAGCAGTGTGGGTGTGAGGACATCTGGTAGAGCCTGTCCCAGCTACAGGCTCAGAAAAGAGTCTTTTTGTGATCTTGCAGCCTTGATCTGACAATGCCTATTCTGCAGCTCACTTGACATGGAGCCTGGAGCACTGTGCAGCTTGTATGCAGCTGTCAGTGCCCAGAGTATCACAAAACAGGTAGTAATTCCTTCTGCCTTCTCTGCCACATTCCTTGCCCTCTGAAGGCCTAGCCAGTGCCCAGATTCCCACTGCACATTCATACCACCAGTTACTGCTCACTGGCTCACTACATGCACTCTGGAAGATGGCCTGTCATTTGCCCAGCAACTGAAGACAAATTCTGGCCTGGACAGATTATCAAACTTCTCCACTGTATAATGGTTGAACTACCCCTTTCCAACAAAGTCTTACCCTCTTCCAAATTCCCTTTATTGGTTACTCTTTGTCAGTTCTGGAGCACTGTATAAAATTTCCTCTTATAGTTTCGCTTTATCATAGTTTAATTATTCTTTATATTCACTTTCCCTATTTAACCATTATATGGTTTCTATCTCCTGACTGGACCTGGACTGCAGCAGGATTTATCATGAGGAGTATATGAAGTAACATTTGGCATAATAAATGATAACAATTATAGCTAACCTTGTTATCTCTTCCTTCTCTCCAACAAAATCCTAAAATTTGCTTGTAAAAATATGTGTATTTAGGAAGTTGTGTGTGGGTGAGACTAAGTTCATTCAATGCCAGTTGTGCTTCTCCTTCAGTGTGCTACAGTCACTTATGAACAGAAATATACTTTTTAGTGCTGTAAGGATCATCTAGTTCAACTCTGTGGAAACAAATTGATGAACAGGAAAGCTAAGATTCTTGCTCAATGGCACAGTGAATTCTAGGTATACCTTTAAAAGAAGCCATGTATCTTGATAACCAGTCCAGGGTTTTCTCTATGGCTGGAATTTATTCTCCATATCAGTTTTAAAGACAGAATAATCTAGATGGCTGTATTAGTTTCCTATGGCTAGGAAACTGTAAACTAGGTGGTTTAAAAAAATGGAAATTTATTATCTTACAGTTTTGGGGGCTAGAAGTTTAACACCTGGCAGGGCTGTGCTCCCTTGGGGGCTCTGGGAGAGAATTGTTCTTTGCCTCTCCCAGTTTCTGGTGGCTGCCTGTATTCCTGGGCTTATGGCTGCATCACTGCCTCCATCTTCACATTACCTTTTCCTTTATATACCTGTCTTCTCCTCTTTGTATTTTTTATAAGGACACTTGTCATTGAATTTAGTTTTCATTTGAATAACCCAAAGTAATCTCCTTATTTCAAGATCCTTAACTTAATTACATCTGCAAAGACCCTTTTTTAAATCAGGCAGCTTGTACGAGTTTCTGGGGACTAAGATGCACACATACCTTTATTGAGGTCACCATTCAGCTCAGTACAATGTTTTGTGTTTTTAAAATAGATTTAGATCCTTAAGGTCTAGGATACGGTACTCTACTAGCTTGGTTAATAAAATACAGAAATGTTTTTCCAATGTTATTTATTCTACAGCATATTATTTACCAAAGTGATTTGCTTAGGTTTTGTAATGGTAGTCATGATATGTGAACTTATTGGGGGCAAACAGTCTTTTTACTATTATATGTCATAACCAGCTGTTTCACATAGTTGACAGGCTGATCTTAATGCAAACTTATGCATGAGGAGAAGTTGGTCGTGACACACCCTTCTGTAGTATCTTCACCACACCATCAAGCAGGGGCTTTTACTAATATCTGAGGTTAAGCTTCTTGCATAAGGCATTAGAAAATTCAAGGAAAATTTTGGGCCCGTGATCACATGGACCAGCCTGTTGAATGCATTTTATAGAGGTTTAACTATAAAAGTATCCTTCAGGGGTTCAACTATAACCCATTATTTTTCTCTGTGTTAAGCTGACATGCTGTAGAAAAGTTCCTCCTATAGCTGATAGCTTTGCCCCTTTTCCTTTCTCATACATCGCTTTATGTTTAATCCCATTTATGTGGAAGTGTTTTTTTAAAAATATTTATTAAATTAAATGAGGCCAATTTTGAGCATCATAATAGACTCTGCTTAAGCAGAAGGAATATGTGCTGTGGTTGTGGAAGAGGGAAGAAGACATGTTCTCACATAAGAATGTTGGTTGAAAAATATGCGTTAGATTCAGGATAATCGCTACTAATTAATTCTAGAATGTAGACAGCTGGAAATGCAGGTTCACTCACTCTTCCTATTACCCAAACTGGATAGGTCTTCATAAAATTATGCTTCATGATAAGTCATTTAGTTCCATTCTTACTGGTACTGGTGGTAAAAGAAAAAAAAAAAAGATATGATTTCTTTTTTTTTTTTGAGACGGAGTCCTGCTCTGTAGCTAGGCCCAGGCTGGAGTATAGTAGCATGATCTTGGCTCACTGCAACCTCTACCTCCCAGGGTCAAGAGAGTCTCCTTTCTCAGCCTCCCAAGTAGCTGAGATTACAGGTGCCCACTCACCCCCACCCCCTGCAGCTAATTTTTGTATTTTTAGTAGTAACGGGGTTTCACCATGTTAGTCAGGATGGGCTCAATCTCCTGATCTTGTGATCTGCCTGTGTTGTGTTGGCCTCCCAAAGTGCTGGGATTGCAGGCATGAGCCACCGCATCTGTCCAAGAGATAAGATTTCTAAAAAATGTATTGGTGACTATCTTTTCTCCCACATATATTTGTCTTTGTTATTTTGGGATATGCCAGGAGTAATGACTTTTTCTAAACCAAGTTTAGGATCTTAAGAACAAATTAAGTTGGATTGGCTGAAAACTAAATTCAGATGATTATATTTGCCAAACTTAGTGTCAAAACACAAGTTGTGTCTTCTTTTCTTGTAGCAGCTAAAAACAAAAACAAAAGCAAACTCTTCCTTCTAAAAAATGGAATTCCCTACAGAGAAGATTCCCTGCATTTTTTTTCTTTCAGATGTTTAGATGACATTGAGTATTACTGATTCTTTCTATACATGTTTCCTATCAAGAAAAACTCAGAATTTCCTTCATAAAGGACAAAGCCATGAGTCTTCTTGGTACACAAATGCTTTGGAATCTGCTCACTTTCTCTTTAAAGTGCTCTCTATGTCAAAGTTCTTATAATTATTATGACTTCAGGTGGAAAATCTCAATCAGAATGTTCTCTTTAACATCTGTACATATCCTTTTCTGCGGAAAGACAATAGCAGTGAAAGTCAGAGATTGGGGGGTGAGCCTTGCGGCATATTAGAGAGCAGCCACTTCTGTTTGGGAACCTGGAAAGCTTTGTCCTGCCATTTTTCACAGTACAACTAATGAATGGATTAGTGGAATGATGAAGTGAAGAAATTACAATGGAAGAAAATAAAGAAATGGGTGTGAACATAGAGATTCTTTGGTTTGACTGAAGGATACTGTTTATGTTTTCTTATATTCTACTGTCTGCTCTTTGCCTTCTCCTTTTCCTTGCCCAATCTCCTTCTTCTCTTCCATCCTGATTGCATGCAGTCTTTCACAGCTCCTCTTCCACTGCATGCTGGAAAAGTCTAGACATTCATTCAGTCAGCAAATATTTGTTGGGTTTAATCATGTGTTCTGTACTATGTTAGATGGTGGCTATAGACTACTGAATAAACAATATGCTGGCTCACATGGAACTTTTACTCTAGGAGGAAAGTTAGAACCTGAACTAGTAGTTCTATGTGACACACAGTGGAAGAGTTCTTCACCAGAGTTCCAGAGAGCTGTTCCCTATAAGGGAAGAGCCTCAGCAAGGCAGACCAGATTCTATACACAGGGCTGAGCATAGGATAGAGGTTTCCAAGTCCGGTGGCCAAGTGGAGGGCAGACTGGAAGATGGGCAGCAAAGGCTCTAGAAGAAAATGAAGAGACTTTTTATAGCCACCTAGATTGAGAAGTTTTAAGAAAACAGACATCTATACTGTGTGTTTTTTGTTTGTTTGTTTGAAAAGCTCTCTGCATGAAGCACTATGTGAAATCCCTGGGCTTTTAAGGTAATACAAATGAAGATTTAAAAAAATATATTCTGGCTGGGCATGGTGGCTCACACCTGTAAACCTAGCACATTGGGAGGCTGAGACAGATGGATCACAAGGTCAGGGGTTTGAGAACAGCCTGGCCAATATGGTGAAACCCCGTCTTTACTGAAAATAGAAAAATTAGCCAGGTGTGGTGGTGGGTACCTGTAGTCCCAGTTCTCAGACTCCGGGGGCTAAGGAAGGAGAATCACTTGAACCTGGGAGGCAGAAGTTGCAGTGAGCCCAGATTGTGCCAGTGCACTCTAGCCTGGGTGACAGAGCGAGATACAGTGTCTCTCTTTCTCTCTCTCTCTCTCTCTCTCTCTCTCTATATATATATATATATCTCTCTCTCTCTCTCTCTCTCTCTCTCTATATATATATATATATATATATATATATTTTTTTTTTTTTTTTTTCATTCTGCAGGGTTTCAGAATGGGATTTACATCTGTTTGTTTCTAGGTAACAACCAGCACTGTGCTGAGAGAAGGAAAGGAGGTGGGGCTAGTTAACAGACTTAGTCATCTGATCAGCTCTCTTGCTCACTGGCTCTCACTCTGGCTCTCTCTCTCCCTCTCCCTCACCCTCTCCTTGTCTCACTCTTCTTCTCTTTCTCCTTCCCCTACCAAGTGTTCTTAGCTGGTATTCATTCTAAAGAAAGAAACCTCTTTTCCAATAATTCCTGCAAAACTTCTACTAAAACTTTCAATTAGCACAGCTGTCCATTCCACAGGTCCATCCCAGAAACAGTCACATAGGCAGGGGATGTAAAACTTTGAAGGGCCTCCCTAGAGATGGGTGTTTCAATTAGTTTATTGAAATATGAAACATCTAAATAATTACTAAGTACGCATGAAATGTTTGAAAAATGTTTGGGAAAGATGAATGTTTAACATAAATGGTTAACAATATTTACAGCAGTACACACAGTTATCTAGGCTGTGTGTCATTCTAATCTTATATTTATAAAAATTATTGCTACTCAAAAAAGTAAATAACGAAAAGTAAAAGGAAATAAAAATGTTAATCTCTAGAGTAGATGAAATTAAGAGTGTTATTTTCTTTACATTTTGTTAAATTTTCACATTTAAAAATTGATGCAGATTATTTTAATAACAAGGAGAAAGAAATAATACATGTTGCAAAGATTGTTTAGATTTATAATAGTAACACTGAAGAAAATCTTGTTTTGCCCTAATATAACATATCCCATGCTAATAAACTACAGGATTTTTTTTTTTTTTTGCTGTTGTTAATAGCTAATTGTTATTCTTCTGTTTTTTAAAATTTCTTGTAAAATCCTTCTATTTATCGAGTTAGTGGCCTTGCTCTTGGCATTTCTTTGATAATACATATAGTATCATTTTTTTTTCTCTTACCTATGTATCTTGATCTCTGTTGCTTTTACTTTAAACTTTCACTTTTGGACCTGTTATTTACTTTAGAACCTGTTTCTTTTTTCTTTTTAATTTTTTTCTATTTGTTTGGGGAAAAGAACTCTGCCCTCACATAGTAACTAAGAAATCTAAGAATACAGGATGTAAACCTCAGTTATTTACTGTGTAGCTTTTTATGTTCTCAAGTAATTCCTTTAAGCTTTATGGCTGGAAGATCCTCTGGAGAGATCATGGTTCAACCCATTTATTCTTTCTTTGTATCTTGCATTCAGAAGTGAATAAACTGAGGTTTAGAGAGGTTAAGTAATGGCGGAAAGTCAGAGAGTTAGTTAACTGCTGAGCCGCCTAGGACCCCAGACAGCTAATCCAGTTTTCTTTCTTTATATGCTCTCCTGACTTCTTTCCTCTGCAATTTTCTAACCCACAAAATGGCGTTTTTTAGCTCCTTCATAGAAAGCAGGTTATCATACCATGAAGGTCTCTCTGTAGATGAGAGTATTGTCATTCAGCATACCCTGTAAATGTTGATAGAAAAGGCAAAATCTGAAGAGACATAGGTAATATCAGAACCAAATACTAGAATGTAGTTTATATTTAATACTGTCAACAAATTTATTACTTCAGATTATTTTAATGCCAAATAAATTTTGTAAGTGTTCATACTCTCTGATTGTGCCAATTTGAATATGACAGAAACTGAACTCATAAGCTGCCTCTACAATCCCCAAAGCTGTACCATCTACCCTGTTGAATGAGATGACATCCAGGTGATTTTACTTTCTCCTTTTTCTCTCTGATGCTTTTTATTCAATCTACTATAAAAATGAGCAAAGCAGTTTGTTATAATGTTGGAGAACAACTCTCTGATGCTTTTTATTTAATCCACATAAGACTGTATATCAGTTTTAACTTCAGATTGTCTCTTGCAACCATTCACTTTGTTGCCTGTATCACCCCTGCCCCTTTCCCACCAATCTCAGATCTGTTATCTCTTGTAGAGGCTCCTGCAGAACTCCTTAGCGTCTACCTTTTGCTCACGGTGGTTTTTGAGAAATGCAGACTTGCTCAGTAGATTCTCCTGCTGACATGTTCAGTGTCTTCCTTTGCTCTAATGATAAAGGGAAATACTTAGCATGTCCATCAAGGCTCTCTCTGTTTATCTTTAGAATCTAATTCTGCTCTTCCTCTTGCTGGCTTTCAGCCCCTGGTACTGACTGTGCTCTCCGCTCCTTCCCACCCCAAGGTTTGTGCATATGTTTTCTCTACCCAGGGTACAGTTCTCTCACTCCTACTCAGTCTTCAGATATTTGCTCAATCTCTTCTTCCTTTCTCTGGGAAGCCTTCTTAGTTCATCCTGCCATGGGAAAAAAATCACTGTTAGATGGTGTTATGGCTCCTTCCTCTTTTCTTTTCCTTTCCTTTTCTTTTCCACTACTGTGATTTTCTATTTATTTGTGAGCTAATTTAATTAATGTCTTTTTCTCATTAGAGCATAGGTTCTAGTTTTTACTCATAGCATTTAGAGGACACTCAGTAACTAATGACCGAATCAGTGAATGTGTATTTAATATTCTGCAAATGTTATATTTATATTAGAGAGCCAGCCTATATATTCTCCTGCTGCATCTTGTTTAGGAAGGGGGCTGGCTTCCATAAAAATAGGACTTTATCTTTTATCTTTCAAGGAAATGCTGGAGAAAATGCTGCAACCATGTGGGCTGTTGATCCCCAAGATATTTTCTATCTAAGCTTAGCGTGGATGCTCCATGACACTTAGCAATCCTTGGTGTGTACTGGTTCAGCACACTCTTCCATTCCTTCTAGCTGTTCTTCCAACTTCCAGTTGTTCTCTTTAAGTTGCCCACTGTGACCCCACAGTCTTCTTCGTTCTTAACTGGAGAGATAGAGTAATGAATCTATCAAGATGGAGATTCCTTTCTATACACACACCTGCAACTGTACCTGTCTTTATCCCCTTCCCTCCCATGCAAGACTAATCCATGTTCACATGTTCTAAATCTCATGTTCTCTTGTTCTCTTTAGAGACTCACTAGACCAATTAATCTGTCTTTTTTTCTATATTTCCAGCTTTCTTTTGACTGGCTCTCACTCTCCAACATTTGTACTTATAATAAAAAATTTTACAAACAAAACACAATTTATATATCATAAATAAAACCAGAAACCCCTCTTTGTAAAATGTAAGAAAATTAGTTGTACCTTATTCTAAAAAACTGAATGTTGGCAGGGAGTGGTGGCTCATGCCTGTAATTCCAGCACTTTGGGAGGCTGAGGAGAGTAGATCACAAGGTCAGGATATTGAGACCATCCTGGCCAACATAGTAAAACACCATCTCTACCAAAAATACAAGAAGTTAGCTGGGTGTGGTGGCACATGCCTGTAGTCCCAGCTACTCTGGAGGCTGAGGCAGGAGAATTGCTTGAACCCAGGAGGCAGAGATTGCAATGAGCCAAGATCTTGCACAACTATGCTACAGTCTGGTGGACAGTGTGAGACACTGTCTCAAAAAAGAAAACCGAATGTTTGAATTTGACTAACAGTATCTATACCAGTGATGGATAATACTTTCTCTTTCATTCTGTTCTGGCAACACTAGCCTCTTTGCTATTCCTTGGATACCAGAGCACATTCTCAATAGAGGACCATTCTCCTTTTCCCTGTGACACCTTCCTCCAGGTAACTTTATGGCCTCTTCCTTTATTCTGGTATCTTTTCCAGTGTCACTTCATCAGTGAGACTTTCTATGACCAATTATATAAACCAGCCCCTCCCCAAGCCCCCATCCTCCATTTCTACTCCCAGGTTCCTGATCTTCCTTATACTGCTTTATTTTTGGCCATTATATAGTATTTGTCATAAGCTCTTCTCTCTAAGAAGACTTGCTTTTCTTAAAAAAAAACAAAAAAGATTCACTTTTATTTATGAATTGATTAGTATCTCCTTATCCTTTAAAAGTACATTATGTCAATCCTAGAATTTGGAAACTCCCCTTTCTGCCCACACTCTGCCATGTGTTGACTAAACATTGTATTTAGTAGTTCCTCATGGTAACACCTCCTATCCCCATGCTGCATCTTCCCTCCTGACTGGACATAGCTGTTTGACTGGCTTCCTTATTTAACACTGCTCTTACATGCACCCATCCACTCCATTGGTTTCCCAGTTCCATGCTGGTACACATTGCTATAGAAAGGCCCAGGAACTGGGTCTGCTAGTTTTTCTACTGCACATCAGTGCTTACCCTAAGGTGCATGTAAAACACTGCTCAGTGCTAGTTGATTCTTCTCCCTAACTCACTTTTCTTGTAGTGTCTCTCTGAACATTTGCAATCCCCTTAAAGATTCACTTCTGCTCTGTCTCTGAAAAGGCCAATTTTGCTTTTACCTCACCACCAGATAAAAACTACCAATTCATTGATTTGTTTCTTCTACACAAAAGATAACATGCACATGCACACAATATGTTTTTTAAAAAAGATCATCTGTATTTGTTCTTCTCTTTGTTGACTCTTACCTTAGTGGAAGTAGTTCCCTACCTTGTGATTTGATACAATATCCTTTGATCATCTCTTGTTTTATTCCAGTCTCATTCACTCTCTTATTACAATGATTCCCTTTTGCAACCTCTGAAGGGACATTGTAAAAAAGAAATAACCCCTATGCCCCAAACCAAAAATGGGACAACATTCCAATAATTCTCTCTATTATGGGCAGGGGGATTTTTCCAAACATAGTCTGACCATGTGTCTACTTTCCTTTCCTGTGCCTCACATCAGCACATTTTAAGGCTTCAGATACACTTAAAATTCTCTCACATAATCTGTATAGTTACTCTCTCCTCAGCTGTATTCAGCTGTTCACACATTGCTATAACTGAATACCCGAAACTGGGTAATTTATAAAGAAAAGAGGTTTAACTGGATCACGGTTCTGTAGGCTCTACAGGAAGCATGGTGCTGGCATCATTTGGCTCCTGAGTTCTCAGGCAACTTGCAATCATGGCAGAAGACAAGGGGGAGCAGGCATGACACATGGTTAAGCAGGAGCAAGAAAGAGAAGGGAGATGCCACACTTTTAACCAGATCTCACGAGAGCTCATTCACTATTGGGAGAACAGTACAAAGGGGGATGGTGCTAAACCGTTCATGAGAAATCCACCTCTATGATCCAGTGACCTCCCACCAGGCCCCACCTCCTACATTGGGGAATTACATTTCAATATGAGATTTGGGTAGGGAAACACATCCAAACTATATCACCAACTCTCTTCCTTTGACAGGTCTCCATACTTTTTTCTGTAACAGTCTAACTTCCCTAAAGAATAAGCTACATATTCAAAATCACTTCTCAATTCCTCCCTAATGCTTTTTTCAGTATTCCACTGAGACTTCTCTTGAAAAGGTCACTAGTGTCCAATTAACAAGTCACAGCAAAACTAGTGGTCTGCTCTCTATCCTCATTATCTGCTCAACTGTTTGAAGATGCTGTCCAACATTTCTTCTTAAATGTCTTCTTTACTATTGACTTTCAAAGAATAAATTATTTTTTTATTACTTTCCTTCTGTCTCTGAGTTTACTTTTTTAATGTGTATTTTCTGGGTCATCTTTCTTTCTCCACCTCCTACAAATAGACATTCTTCCAAAGTTATCTTTCTCTCTCTACACACCTGCCTGGATGATGACTTTATTGCCTTTCTTGTGTTCCCAGAGGCCTTTGCATTTGAAAGATTGCTCTTGGTCAAATCAAATCTGCCAAGTACTACATATAGAAGAACTTGGTGCTAGTTCTACAAATGCATAATTTATCCCCCTGATATGGTTTGGCTCTGTGTCCCCACCCAAATCTCATCTTGAAGCTCCCATAATTCCACATGTTGTGGGAGGGACCTGGTGGGAGATAATTGGATCATGGCGATGGGTCTTTACCATGCTATTTTTGTGATAGTGAATAAATCTCACAAGACCTGATGGTTTTGAAAATGGGAGTTTCCTCAGGCACAGTGGCTCACGCCTGTAATCCCAGCATTTTGGGAAGCTTAGGTGGGTGGGTAACAAGGTTAGGAGTTCGAGACCAACCTGGCCAATATGGTGAAACCCCGTCTCTACTAAAAATACAAAAATTAGCTGGGCATAGTGGCAGGCAACTGTAGTCCCAGCTACTCAGGAGGCTGAGACAGGAGAATCACTTGAACTTGGGAGGTGGAGGTTGCAGTGATCTGAGATCACCCCACTGCGCTCCAGCCTGGGTGACAGAATGAGTTTCTGTCTCAAAAAAGTAAAAACAAAATAAAATGGGAGTTTCCCTGCAAAAGCTCTCTCTCTTTGCCTGCTGCCATCTACTTTATATATGATTTACTCCTCCTTGCCTTCCACTATGATTGTGATGCCTCCCTAGCCATATGGAACTGTAAGTCCATTAAACATCTTTCTTTTGTAAATTGCCCAGTCTCAGGTATGTTTCTATCAGCAGTGTGAAAATGGACTAATACACCCCTTAATTCATTCTAGGACTCTTTATAGAAGTAACCAAGCTTTAATAACATTTCCAGCTTCTTACATGCCTGTCAGTGCACATGCATATTCTACATGCTTAGTATTGTTTTTTGTTTGTTTTGAGACAGAGTCTTGCTGTGTTGCCCAGGCTGGAGTGCAGTGCCATGATCTCAGCTCACTGCAACCTCCGCCTCCTGGGTTTTTGTGATTCTCCTGTCTCAGCCTTCTGAGTAGCTGGGACTAGAGGTGCATGCCACCACACCCAGCTAATTTTTGTATTGTTAGTAGAGACAGGATTTCACCATGCTAGCAGGATGGTCTTGATATCCTGACCTTGTGATCAGCCCGCCTTGGCCTCCCAAAGTGCTGGGATTACAGACATGAGCCACTGTGTCCAGCCACTTAGTATTGTTTTAATTAAATTAGAGGAGTTGGGCAAGCCAAGATCATGCACTAGGTAGCATCATCCTATTCTAAGACCATAACTTAAGTCAGGGATTTCAAGGTTTTGCATTTTCTGCATCAAAGGGTGTAATAATTAAAAAATATGTACTAATAAATAAAACGTAATCACAGTCTTGGCAAAATAAATGTACAGCCTGTAGTCAACATCAACTTTCACTAGAAATTGAGTTAAAAATGTTTATTATTTTTCTAATACACAGAGTAGAATCCAACTATTGTTTGATCAACCAACCAGTCAAGGATATCACAGGGCTTTTTGTATTTTTTGCTTTATTTTTTTAATTTGGTATTATGTCAGGCTCTTAACTGTGTTTTAGTTTTGCTCATCAATCAAGGGGCTAGAGATATAAAATAATACTATTTTTCTTAGCTACAATAACTATGTACCAGGTATGGGCAGAGCAACTCCATATAATCCTCACAGTGCAGCATGTAAAATATTATAATCTTCATTTTACAAATGAAGAAAATAAGGTTTATGAAGGTAGAATAACTTGCCCAAGGTAAAACAGCTAGGAAGAGGCAAAACTAGAAAATAATCAGGTGGTATGTGACTACAATGCCCATGGCATTAAAGAGTATGATTTCTAAGGTGAGGGTCAGAAAGTAAGGGCTGAATCCTTCCCTGCAGTGGGGTTGTGTTTAGGTATTAGAGTGTTTACATATAATTCTAGTTAATTTGAATATTTTAGGTATGGTGTGCCCCAGTCCTAGAATTCCTTTACTTAGGTCACCTGGCTAATTTGTACATCTGCCTAACACCTTTAGTGATGTGAACTCTTTACCTCCATGATGAGGCATCCTCTCTGCCTTTACTGAGTTTGTATTAGAACTGAAGGGTTAAGGATATAAGTGAAGAAAGTATATCAATATTACAGTTCTAGTAGAAGTTAGGAAATATTTTAAGGTAACCCATAGGTGAAGGAAATGCATATATATAGCTGAAGTTCACATTTATCTAGTCGTGTCATGTACTAGAAACTGTGCTTTTATTTTTTAAATTTCTTATTGCATGTTAGGTTTTGGGGTACATGTGCAGAACATGCAAGACAGTTGCATAGGTACACACATGGCAGTGTGTTTTGCTTCCTTTCTCCCCTTCACCTACATTTGGCATTTCTCCCCAGGCTATCCCTCTCCAGCTCCCCCTCCCTCTGGCCCTCCCCTTTCCCCCCCAGTAGTCCCCAGTGTTTAGTACTCCCCTCCCTGTGTCCATGTGTTCTCATTTTTCATCACCCGCCTGTGAGTGAGAATATGCGGTACTTCATTTCTGTTCTTGTGTCAGTTTGCTGAGAATGATGTTCTCCAGATTCATCCATGTCCCTACAAATGACACAAACCCATCATTTCTGATTGCTGCATAATATTCCATGGTGTATATGTGCCACATTTTCCCAATCCAGTCTTTCATTGATGGGCATTTTGGTTGATTCCAGGTCTTTGCTATTGTAAACAGTGCTGCAATGAACATTCGTGTGCATGTGTCCTTATAGTAGAACGATTTATAGTCCTTTGTATATATACCCAGTAATGGGATTGCTGGGTCAAATGGAATTTCTATTTCTAAGGCCTTGAGGAATCGCCACACCGTCTTCCACAATGGTTGAACTAATTTACACTCCCACCAACAGTGTAAAAGTGTTCCTTTTTCTCCACATCCTCTCCAGCATCTGTTGTCTCCAAATTTTTTAATGATCGCCATTCTAACTGGCGTGAGATGGTATCTCAATGTGGTTTTGATTTGCATCTCTCTGATGACCAGTGACAATGAGCATTTTTTCATATGATTATTGGCCTCATATATGTCTTCTTTCATAAAGTGTCTGTTCATATCCTTTGCCCAATTTTGAATGGGCTTGTTTGTTTTTTTCCTGTAAATCTGTTTTAGTTCTTTGTAAATTCTGGATATCAGCCCTTTGTCAGATGGGTAAACTGCAAAAATGTTTTCCCATTCTGTTGGTTGCCGATTCACTCTAGTGACTGTTTCTTTTGCCGTGCAGAAGCTGTGGAGTTTGATTAGGTCCCATTTGTCTATTTTGGCTTTTGTTGCCAATGCTTTTGGTGTTTTGTTCATGAAGTCCTTGCCTACTCCTATGTCCTGGATGGTTTTGCCTAGATTTCCTTCTAGGGTTTTTATGGTGCCAGGTTTTATGTTTAAGTCTTTAATCCATCTGGAGTTAATTTTAGTGTACGGTGTCAGGAAGAGGTCCAGTTTCTGCTTTCTGCACATGGCTAGCCAGTTTTCCCAACACCATTTGTTGAACAGGGAATCCTTTCCCCATTGCTTGTTTTTGTCAGGTTTATCAAAGATTGTATGGTTGTAGATATGTTGTGTTGCCTCCGAGGTCTCTGTTCTGTTCCATTGATCTATATCTCTGTTTTGGTACCAGTACCATGCTGTTTTGATTACCGTAGCCTTGTAGTATAGTTTGAAATCCGGTAGTGTGATGCCTCCCACTGTGTTCTTTTTGCTTAGAATCGACTTGGCTATGCAGGCTCTTTTTTGGTTCCATATGAAGTTCATGGTGGTTTTTTCCAGTTCTGTGAAGAAAGTCAATGGTAGCTTGATGGGGATAGCGTTGATTCTGTAAATTACTTTGGGCAGTATAGCCATTTTCACGATATTAATTCTTCCTAACCATGAACATGGAATGTTTCTCCATCTGTTTGTGTCCTCTCTTATTTCGTTGAGCAGTGGTTTGTAGTTTTTCTTGAACAGGTCCCGTACGTTCCTTGTGAGTTGTATTTCTAGGTATTTTATTCTTTTTGTAGCAATTGTGGATGGCAGTTCATTCTTGATTTGGCTTTCTTTAAGTCTGTTATTGGTGTAGAGGAATGCTTGTGATTTTTGCACATTGATTTTATATCCTGAGACTTTGCTGAAGTTGCTTATCAGGTTCAGGAATTTTTGGGCTGAGGCGATGGGGTCTTCTAGGTATACTATCATGTCGTCTGCAAATAGAGACAATTTGGCTTCCACCTTTCTTATTTGAATACCCTTTATTTCCTTTGCTTGCCTGATTGCTCTGGCTAGAACTTCCAGTACTATATTGAATAGGAGTGGTGAAAGAGGGCATCCTTGTCTAGTGCCAGATTTCAAAGGGAATGCTTCCGGTTTTTGCCCATTCAGTATGATATTGGCTGTTGATTTGTCATAAGTAGCTTTTATTACTTTGAGATACGTTCCATCAATACCGAGATTATTAAGGGTTTTTAGCATAAAGGGCTGTTGAATTTTGTCGAATGCCTACTCTGCATCAATTGAGATAATCATGTGGTTTTTGTTTTTGGTCTGTTTATGTGGTGAATTACGTTTATAGACTTGTGTATGTTGAACCAGCCTTGCATCCCCGGATGAATCCTACTTGATCATGATGGATAAGTTTTTTGATTTGCTGTTGCAATCAGCTTGCCAATATTTTAATGAAGATTTTTGCATCTATGTTCATCATGGATATTGGCCTGAAGTTTTCTTTTCTCGTTGGGTCTCTGCTGGGTTTTGGTATCAGGATGATATTGGTCTCATAAAATGATTTGGGAAGGATTCCCTCTTTTTGGATTGTTTGGAATAGTTTCAGAAGGAATGGTACCAGCGCCTCTTTGTGTGTCTGGTAGAATTCGACTGTGAACCCATCTGGACCTGGGCTTTTTTTGTGTGGTAGGCTCTTAATTGCTGTCTCGACTTCTGACCTTGTTATTGGTTTATTCATAGTTTCGGCTTCCTCCTGGTTTAGGCGTGGGAGGACACAGGAGTCCAGGAATTTATTCATTTCTTCCAGGTTTACTAGTTTGTGTGCATAGAGTTGTTTGTAATATTCTCTGATGATGGTTTGAATTTCTGTGGAATCTTTGGTGATTTCCCCTCTATCATTTTTTATTGCATCTATTTGGTTGTTCTCTCTTTTCTTTTTAGTCAATCTGGCTAGTGGTCTGTCTATTTTGTTGATCTTTTCAAAAAACCAGCTCTTGGATTTATTGATTTTTTTGAAGGGTTTTTTGTGTCTCTATCTCCTTCAGTTCAGCTCTGATCTTAGTTATTTCTTGTCTTCTGCTGGGTTTTGAGTTTTTTTGATCTTGCTCCTCTAGCTCTTTCAATTTTGACGATAGGGTGTCAATTTTGGATCTCTCCATTCTCCTCATATGGGCACTTATTACTATATATTTTCCTCTAGAGACTGCTTTAAATGTGTCCAGAGATTCTGCATGTTGTGTCTTCATTCTCATTGGTTTTGAAGAACTTCTTTATTTCTGCCTTTATTTCATTGTTTATCCAGTCAACATTCAAGAGCCAGTTGTTCAGTTTCCATGAAGCTGTGTGGTTTTGCACTAGTTTCTTTCCATCTTTGTGAATTTATCCACCTGTTGTCTGTGTAGTTGCTGACTTTTCAGTTGGGTCTCTGAGTGTATGCCCAGATTGTTGATGATGAAGTATTTCTGTTACTTGGTTTTTCTTCTACCAGTCTAGCCCCTCCACTGTACGACTGCTGAGGTCCACTCCAGGCCCTGCTTGTCTGGGGTGCACTTATAGCAGCTGTGGAACAGTGAGGGATGCTAACAGTTTCTTTTTTTGCTATCTTTGTCCCAGAATGATGCCTGCCAAATGTCAGTCTTTTGGATATAGAGGGGTCAGGGAGCTGCTTGAGGAGACAGTCTGTACTTTATAGGAGCTCAAGTGCTGAGCTGTGAGCTCTGTTGTTCATTCAGGGCTGTTAGGCTTCTACGTTTAATTCTGCTGCAGCAGAACTCATAAAAAAAACCCTTTTTTTCTCAGATGCTCTGTCTCGGTGGGGGTTTGGGGCTTTCTTTGTGAGTGTCCGTTGTGGTGCCCTGCCCAGCTAGGAGGCAGTCTAGTCACTATTTGCCTGCCGAGGCTCCACCCTGCTGTTGTGAGGTTTGCCCTGTTTCTGCAGGCTCTGCCCTGCTGCTGCGGTCTCCGCCCTGCTGCCACGGGCTACGCCCTGTGGCGGAGTCTCTCTGTTGTAGTGGGTTGCCTCAGCAATGGCAGGCTGCATCAGCAAGGGGCATGTACCTTAGTAGGGGTGGATTGCCTCGGTAATGGCGGACGCCCCTCCCCCGCAGAGCTGCACCATCCTGGGTTCAGCTGTGCCCTCAGGGAACCTCTCCACCTGCAGCGTTTGAAATCGCTGTTTTGTTTGTCCCACTGCACTACCCCAAACACTGTTTCCCTGAAATTTCCTGGCCTGGCTCACTGTCCAAGTCCTTTTCAGTCTCAAGTTCAGCCCTCTCAAGTCTCAGATTGCCAGTTCAACAGGGCACCCAGACCAGTGCTCTTTGTGCGGAGTGCTGTGTAGTGCCGCTGCACTACAGCGCCGGCCACCGGCTGCACCGGCTGCTGGCTGCGCCAGCCAAAGCCTCTGCCTGGCGTCCCGCGTCTCTTTTAACCTGGGAATTTCCCCAGTCTGTGGGCAACAAAGATCCGTCTGGAAATGCAGCCCTGACTCACCCTCTCCACACATTCACCGAGAGCTTCAATCCTGGGTTGTTCTCACCGTGCCATCTTGAGTCCCCTCCGAAACTGTGCTTTTATAATCACCATTTACACTTCCCAATAATTCTCTCAGATGAAGTCTTTATAATTACCTTTTATCAATGAGGTACCTAGATTCTGGAGCCTTTAGGTCATTTCCCAATACCTCATGGCTGGTAATAGAGGCAGAACTCAAACATAGGTACCAGACTCCAAATCCAAGATGATGAAGTTTTTCATGCTGCTTCTGATTTGATCCATTATAGTAAAAAATGGGCATATAGAGGCACTTCTGGTGGGATTTTGAAAAGTAACATTTTATCATAGCATAATATATCTGTAGAAAGGTACACATATCAAAAGTACATACTGCATTGACTTTGTTCAAACTGACTATACTCAGACATTGAGGATCAGATGAAGAAATAGAACATTACCCCCAATTATTCCCATTCTCATGCTGAAGCTCCCAGTTGTTCCCACTCTCAAGACTAAACATTGTCCTAATATTTAATAGCAGAAACAGTTTTACCTATTTCTGTGATAAATAGACTCACACAATATGTCTTCTTTTGGCTTTTGTTTATCCAATTTATTGTTTGTGAGGTTAATTCATATTGTTGAACATATTTGTAAATCAGTTCTTTTAATTGTGGTGAAGTTGATTGGGATTTTATTATTATGTTTTACTTTTGAATCACATAAATATACCAGTGATTTTTTTATCTTTTGATGCAGAAGAAAATTGACGTTTAACCAGAGATTCCCAAAATAGTATTAAGTACATGCAAAAACTCTTAAAAGGGGAGAGCAGCTTATGTCAGGATATTACTCATGTGTTTTTGTAAATTTATAGTTGTTTTGATGGAGACTATCAGTCTATTTTGGAATATTATGTATTATTGCTTAATTTTCATAACCTCCTATGCATACTTACTTTGTTTAATGGGAATTTTTATTTACTTTTTTGAAAGAGTCTTTATATACAATAAGATGGAAAATACAATAAGCAAAATTAATTGTAAATATTTACATAGTGAAGCAAATCTTACATCTATGTTTCTAAATAGATTCTGTAAAAAAATAGGATGATAAACATAAGAGTGAATAATAGTTTTCACTTACATTGTTTGAATTTTATAATCATTTAAATTATTTTGCATTTAATCGGTTTATTTTTAATTCAAAAATTTCTTCAAATGGTCCTTCAACTACTCATATATAAACCTGGGGGAAACTAAAGATTTATATTTCATTAACAATGAAATTTTCCTTTCATTAAGATGCTCTTTCCTTTGTGCTTTTCATCCTATATAGCCTTCTACTCCTCCACCCAGAAGTATATGTTAAACAAAAATAACAAAAACAAATGGATCTTCCGGTTATAGAATTGTTTTTCAGTAAGACCTAGTAAAGGCACAGAAAATGCATGGCATACAATGATTATTATTTTATAGTAACGTTTCCACTGATTGCCTTGTTTTAATCTCTGGTGCATGTACACAGCCCTACTTTGGATTACACTCCTGGTTCTGATCCACACTGTGCTTTGGTTGCTGGTTTCCAGAAAGACCCCAGGCTGGGCTTGCTTCTACTCTGCTTCTAGTCTTGCTTTGATTCCTCTGGGTTTGATCTCTTATCATCTCCACTTCATCATTTCACCATGATGTTGAACCTCCTGGCTGTGTCAGTCCTCTTCCGGTCCATGGCATGAAAGCAGCTAATTAGTTATCAGCCTGGGAGTTAGGTTTCCTTCAGAGATGGCTTGAGATTACTCTGCTTGCCTGTCACACTAGAGCAGTGGTCCTCAACTCTGGCTGGCCATTATAATTAAGCAGGGTTCTTTAAGAAAGTTCTGAAACCCAGATCCCAACTCCAGAGATTCTGAATTAATTGTTATGGACTTGGATATGGGGATTTTAAAAATGCATGCAGCCAAGTTTGAGAAGCATTTGTGTTCCTCTTTGCTTTGAAGTATAGGGTATTCTAAATATGAGATAGATTTCTGCTTTGACAAGACTTTTGGGGAAGTACTTAGCTATTTTCTTTTTGCTGTCACCTTCCTCCTGCTTTCTAATTTTTTTGTCCAACTCTTATTAAGAATACACTTGTATTCTCATCTGAGTTCTTAATCCTTGTACTTGTCTATTTGGACTTTCCTCCAACTGCCTGATTTCTATTTTAGAATCCCACTTCATTTTACATGTGGTCCTTCCAGGGGCACCCATTCCCTGCTCTCACTGTAGACCAAACCCTGATCCTTTCCTAGTGGTTCCTCTGTGAACCCTTGCACCCAGCGGCCTTCCTGGATCTCTTCTATACCTTGTATTGTTAAGCTCTGTTTGGTTCACTTCACCTCTATGTTTGCCTCTGTCACTAAACTTTCTTTATGCTGTACCATACTTTTGAGGTGGAAGGCTGGAGGGTGTATACAGTGCATTGTAGGATAGTGAGTACAGAACTTCTCACTAGGGTTTCTCCAGGTCCATTAGTAATCATTTTCTCATCATCTGTTTTTTCTGAGATAGCCCCTAACATGGATGAAGTTCATTTTCTTTTTTTTGAGATGGAGTCTCACTGTGTCACCCAAGCCGGAGTGCAGTGATGCAATCTCAGTTCACTGCAACCTTCTCCTCCCAGGTTCAAGCAATTCTCTGCCTCAGCCTCCTGAATAGGTGGCATTACAGGCTACTGCCACCACATCCAGCTATTTTTTTTGTATTTTTAGTAGAGATGGGATTTCACCATTTTGGTCAGGCTGGTCTTGAACTCCCGACCTCATGATTTACCCACCTCAGCCTCCCAAAGTGCTGGTATTACAGGTGTGAGCCACCGCACCTGGGCTGAAGTTCTTAACAACATGAATTTATTAACTTATTCACAAATATTAATTGAGTATCTTGTGAGTCTGTTTTCAGTTTTATAAAGTAATCAAAGGCTGACATACTGAATCGGTTAGTTATTACTGTAGTTTCATCTAGCAGTAAAGATTTTCATAGTGGATAAACATACTTTTAGAGAGTCAATTAGCTGATGACTACCAATTTAAAGATACAACAAAGTAGTCATCGATATCTTTGATAATATCAAAACATATTCTAGAATCTAGATCGCTTGAGCCGGGTAATGCATACTAGTACTACAAAAGGAAAATGACTCTTTTAAAATTAGTCTCGTGATTCATAAAACATTAATTGAACATTTATTATATGACAGATATTGCTTCTCCCTTTAAAAATATACATAATGTGATATACAGACATCTAAAAAATAGTAACAAAACATGTGCCACACATATACACATGTATGAGAGAGGAAGATAATAGATAATGTGGTAAAAACACAAAGTCCCCAAAGAGTAACTCTAGTTGGGAAGAGGGACAGTTGGAAAAGTTTTAACGGGGAGGTAGCATTTAAACTTTGTCTTGTAGAATTTTAGCAGGTGTGAAGAAGGGGATAGTTATTCCAGACACAGGACACTAAGTGTGAGGGCACAGGGCAGTGGGATGGCTGCTGGGAGAATTTCAGTGAGCTAAAATGTTAGCATGAGTGGCTCAAGAGGAATATGTACCCAGTACATAGCTCTGAGAAATACCCTTAGAAGGGTATCAAATGAATGGCTTGTAGGAAAGATTCCTGAAGGAATTCACTAGGTGGCACTCTTTCTTTTTTCGCAGTGTCTTCATAATAAGTGGCAGAATATTTGGAATTATTGATGAATTTTTGAGTTTCCTTCAGATGAGTGATGTAGATAGATACAACTTGAGACAGTATAGCCTTTCTGTCTCTGTAGATGCTTCAGGGAATGCCAAGAATGAGGATTCTCAAGTGACATGAAAAACACTAACAGAATAATTGATTGAGATGCTTGCATGTGTGATAATCTGGAATTGTTTTTACCTTGGTAGGCTTTTGTCTGTATTTGCAATTCTTCCATTTCAGTCCTTCATTTAATGTTTTTCACTCCTGTGGAATGTTTGTAAACAATTTTTTTTGATATATCATCTACTGATTCTATTAGAATCAAAACTTATTTCACTTTTCATATTAGAAACAAGAATATTAAAATCTAATTAATCTAAGTTTCTATAATTTGAGACTCATAAATAGAAGATTTTATAGAAAAGAATTTTATTAATTTGTAGCTAATAATGTTTAATTACAATGAACTCAATGTCTTCTGGAAATAGTTAAAATATACAAAATTCATAAATAAAATTCATACTGGGTCACATATTAATTTAAAAATATACAGCTTCACAAATCAATTAATTAGATTTTTTTTGCCATTGATTTTGACATATTTGGAGAGAGGTTGGCAGGTATTTGAATAACATGTGCAGTAAAATGACAATGAGATCTAAAAATCTCTGGAATAATTACGCTTCCAATTATCCTTACTAGTGCTGCAGATCAGATTTTGTTGTTGCTTCTTAATGAAACATAAAATATTGTTCTGATGTACATTTTTAAGATCCATCTTCTTAAAATGTTTTTAATTTTTTAGAAAAACTATAAAAAATAGTTGCAATTGAAATTCACATTATAGCAAGATCAATTTTTAGTGAAATTCTGATAAGAAAGTGGCAACAATGTTTTCTAATATTACCAGTTAAACTTGCCAACATTTTCATTGAGGATTACATAATAAAGCTGTAGAGAACAAATAAACAAATAAAACAAATTTTAAAAATCAAATAAACCTTAAAGAGAAAGTCTGTGTGTAGCATTTCTATGTATTAGATACATGATTATGGAGAGTTTATTACATGTAACAGAATATAATAAGCATTGTGAAAGGAGAATAAACAAAAGAAAATATACAAAGTTTGTTGTTTTTTCATTTTCTTATTGTTTGCACCTAAAGCAGAGCTTAGATATTAATCTCAAACTTGTCTGAAAATATCCTTTGGATGAAATACTGACAACTATTTTGAAAGGTAGCTTTCTTTCACATGTAGGGTTACGTGTCTGAATCCTTCACTTCCAATTGCACTTCTCACTGCATCTCTCTTATGATCCATGGTGTATGTATGATAAGCTACGCGCTTGACATATTCTGTTCTTGATTTCCAAAATGCCATTCCTAATTTCCCAATGGACTGTTCTTCAAGGCTTGGGTTGAACATCACCTTCTTTTAAAATGTTCTAGAACTCTCCTTTCTGTTCTCCCAGTCTGGGAGAACTTCTGTTCTCCCAAGATGGTTGCTTGTTGTGCAGGTGAATGCTACTGCTCTTTAACTTTTGGGCTTCTCGCCTTCTTAGGTGCCCACTAAATGATTTCCCAGTTTCTTGCAGTTGAGAGGTACCATTTTGATTGTAGCCAATTGAATATGGATGGAAGAGATAAATGCTGCTCTAATGTTTACTTCATAAAAGGCTCTCACATGCAAGACTTCACTCTCTCCTGCCCTTCTGACACTGAAGACTGTTTATTGAGGATGGTACCACAAAATGGGAAGAACCGGTGTCCCTGTGTTACTGCTTGAACTTGTTCCACTGTGAAGAGAGAATGAAAGTTCAATGTATTACACAATATTCTGGGGTTGATCTATTACACAAGCTAGTATGACTGAGGCTCTTTGACCTCACTCCATTCCTTATTCCCAGTTCTCCCCTCCTCTCAAACTACTTTCATTAAGATCTTCAATGTCCTATTTATTGCTAAATCCAATGGTCACTTTCAGTTTCTGGACTCTTCCTCTTTTGATTACTTCTAAAGCAACATCTAACCCTTACTCCTGAGCTTTACACAGTGCATTAAGTACTTGATATGGTTTTGCTTTGTGTCCCCACTCAAATCTCATCTTGAATTGTAATCCCATGATTCCCATATGTTGTGTGGGAGAAACCTGGTGGGAGGTAATGGAATCATGGGACAGTTTCCCCCATGGTGTTCTCATGATAGTGAGTGAGTTCTCATGAGATCTCATGGTTTTGTAATGGGCTTTTCCCTCTTTGCTCAGCACTTTTTCTTCCTGCTGCCATTTGAAGAAGGATGTGTTTGCTTCTCCTTCCATTATGATTGTAAGTTTTCTGAAGCCTCCTCAGCCATGCTGAACTTTGAGTCAATTAAACCTCTTTTCTTTATAGATTACACACTCTCATGTATGTCTTTATTAGCAGCATAAGAAAGGACTAATATCACAGAGAGTGGGGTGCTGCTATAAGGACACCCAAAATTGTGGAATTGACTTTGGAATGGGATAACAGGCAGAGATTAGAACAGTTTAGAGGGTTCAGAAGAAGACAGGAAAATGTGGGAATGTTTGGAACTTCCTATAGACTTGGAAGGCTCAGAAGACAGCAAGATGTGGGAAAGTTTGGAACTTCTTAGAGACTTGTTGAATGGTTTTGACTAAAATACTGGTAGTGATATGGACAATGAAGTCCAGGGAGAGGTGATCTCAGATGGAGATGAGGAACTTCTTGGAAACTGAAGCAAAGGTGACTCTTGCTATGCTTTAGCAAAGAGACTAGTGGTAGTTTGCCCCTGCCCTAGAGATCTGTGGAACTTTGAACTTGAGAGAGGTTATTTAGGGTACCAGGCAGAAGAAATTCCTAAACAGCAAAGCATTCAAGAGGAAGCAGAGCATAGAAGTTTGGAAAATTTGCAAGCTGACAATGCAATAGGAAAGAAAAATCTCTCTTCTGGGGAGAAATTCAAGCTGGCTGCAGAAATTTCCTTAAGTAATGGGGAGGTGAATGTTAATCACCAAGAGAATGGGGAAAATGTCTCCAGAGCATGTCAGAGACCTTCCCAGCAGCCTCTCTCATCACAGGCCTGGAGGCCTAGGAGGGAAAAATGAGCCAGGCCCAGGGCCTCTCTGCTCTGTGTAGCCTCAGGATATGGTGGTCTGTGTCCCAGCTGCCTCAGCTCCAGCAGTGGCTAAAAGGGGTCAAGGAACAACTTGCGCCATTGTTTCAGAGGGTGCATGTCCCAAGCCTTGGCGGCTTACATGTGGTGTTGAGCCTATGGGTATACAGAGGTAGATAATTGAGGTTTGGGAACCTCCAGCTACATTTCAGAGGATGGATGGAAATGCCTGAATGTCCAGATATAAGTTTGCTGCAGAGGTGGAGCCCTCATGGAGCACCTCTGCTAGGGCAGTGCAGAAGCTAAATTTGGGGTTTAATCCCCCACATAACAGTCCCCACTGTGGCACTGCATAGTGGAGCTGTGAGAAGAGAGACACTGTCTTTCAGACCCCAGAGTGATAGATCCACTGACAGCTTGCACTGTGCACCTGGAAATGCCACAGACAGTCAGTGCCAGCCCATGAAAGCAGCTGGGTGGGGGGGCTGTACCCTGCAAAGCCACAGGAGCAGAGCTGCCCAAGGACATAGAGCCCACTTCTTATATAAGAGTGATATGTGGATGTGAGACATGGAGTCAAAAAAGATGATTTTGAAACTTTAAGATTTAACGACTGCCTTATTGGATTGCAACTTGCATGGGGCCTGTAGCCTCTTTGTTTTGGCCAATTTCTCCCACTTGAAGTGAGTGTATTTACCCAATGCCTCTACCCACATTGTATCTAGCAAGTAACTAGCTTGCTTTTGATTTTACAGGCACATAGGCGGAAGGGACTTGCCCTTGTCTCTGATGAGATTTTAGATTTGGACTTTTGGGTTAATGCTGGAATGAGTTAAGAATTTGAGGGACTGGTTGGGAAGGCATGGTTATGTTTTGAAATGTGAGGACATAAGATTTAGAAGGGACCAGGACAGAATGATACAATTTGGTTTTGTGTCCCCACCCAAATTTCATCCTGAATTGTAATCCTATAATTCCAATGTGTTGTAGCATGGACTTGCTGGTAGGTAATTGAATCATGGGGTGGTTACCCCATACTGTTCTTGTGATAGTGAGTGAATTACTGTGAGATCTGATGGTTTTATAAGGGCCCTTTTTCTCCTTGCTTGGCCCTTCTCCTTCCTGCTGCCATGTGAAGAAGGACATGTTTTCCTTTCTGTCATCATTGTATGTTTCCTGAGGCCTTCCCAGCCCTGCAAACTGTGAGTCAATTAAACCTCATTCTTTTATAAATTACCCAGTCTTGGGTATATCTTTATTAGCAGTGTGAAAATGGACTAATATAGTACTTATTTCAAATATTTTCCTAAATGTCTCTAAAATAGCTTGAATTGAATTTTCCATCTTCCTTTCCCAATTTGGTTCTTCCCCCAGTGTCCTTATCTCAATCACTGTTTTCGCTCTAATCAAGGCAGAAACCCCACCTTCTCTCTATATTGTCCATCCAATGAATTTCAAGTACTTTTAATTCCATCTTCTAAGCATCTATATACATCAGTTTTATCTAATTTTATGACAAGTACCCTAGTCTACAAGGCCAGCTTATGTATTTAGACCAGTTAAGTCACCTAAGCACTGGTCCGTCAGAGTTTAGTCTTTAGTCTGCCCTGAATCAGGATGATGAAATCCCAACAATTAAAATCTGTCTATTTAAAACTCTTCAGTAATTTCTTTTTGCCTTTATGGTAAAGCCCTTGTTTTTTATTTTATTTTATTTTTTTAGGCCTTCTATGTCCTGTGCCTGCATGCCTTTCCAGTATATTCCTGTTTCCACTCTCAGTATATATTTAAATTTTCTCAGTTTTTACTATGTTCAATTCTATCCGGCCAATAGGCCTCCACACATGCCAATTCTTTTGCCTCAGGTTTGGTAAAATACTAGTTGTCGTTCAGGTCAAAGCTTAAAGGTATTTTCTTCAGGGATGCCTACTGGGTCTCCTAGACTATATTTCTTCCCAGAATGTTCCCTGTATTACATGTGTATATTTAGTACTTATACTTTTCACCACTCTGTTATAGGATCTTTCTGCAGTGACTAGCACAAAGGAGCAACATTAAGGTTCACTAATTTAATTATTTTACTTATGAGATGGTAAAATAAATGGCATTTTCATATATCTTTCTTCCACTGTATTTTTGAAATCCCTGAAGTCAGAGGCCAGAATTTTCATTGCTAGCATAGTATCTGGCACAGAGGTGGTATCTAAAAGCAGTGAATGAATAAATGATTGAATTAGAAAAAGGGATGCTTGTGTTTGTCCCTCATACTAAGAGGTAGGCTGTGGTAGTTAAGTATGATCAAGGTTATGACTGTGGAAGTATAGAGTTCCAAGAGACTATAATCTCTCTGACAGGGGCAGGCTGGGGAGGAAATGTACATGTTCTTTAGAGCTCTACTTGTCATGTATATAAAACTAGAATATAAACTACAAATGTGTGAGTCTTTGTGGGCATTTTTTTTGACCCCTTAATAGAAGATATTGATGGAGCAAACGAGGACTAAAGGAAAACCCTTCACTGTTTGGGTAAGAGCTTTTAGTGCAGAGTTGAAAATGAGGTGTGAAGAATGAGGTTTCAGGCCAGGTATGAGAGAAAAGACAAGTGAAGTGCCAGAAGAATGGGGGTGTACAAGGGAATTTTAAGAACTTGTGGTTTACAAATTTATGTTCATTCAGGAACATAAATAATGATTTTAATGAATATTTAAGTGCTTCAGATATTGGGCTGTTTGAATTAATATAACTCCATACTAAGGTGGGGAGGTCATATAATACCAAGGGGTTTATTTAGAAAAGGAAAAAAAGCACCTCTTAATAGAAATTTTTTTTAAATTTTAATTTAAAAAAAGCAATTGTACATATTATGGGGTGCAGTGTGATGTTTTGAGACATGTTTACAATATGTAATGATCAAATTAGGGCAATTGACATACTTATCACATCAAACATTTATCATTTTTTTATGGTGAGAACATTCAAAATCTTCTTTCCTAGCTATTTTGAAATATACAATATATTATTGTTAATTATGGCCACCCTATGTGTAATGAAGCACTAGAACTATTTTCTTTTATCTAACTATAACATTGTACCCACTGACCAACCTCTCCACATTCTACCTCCTCCCTTTCCTTGCCAGCCCCTGGAAACCACCATTCTAATCTCTACTTCTACTAGATCCACTCCTTTAGATTTTACATATGAATAAGATCATGCAGTATTTGTCTTTCTGTGTCTGACTTATCCTGCCTGACATAAGGTACCCCAGGCTCATCCATGTTGCTCTAAACTACAGAATTTCATTCTTTTTTAATGGCTGAATAGTATTACATTGTACAAATATACTTTTCTTTATCCATTTATCTGTTGATGGACACTTAGGTTGATTCCAAATCTTGGCTATTGTGAATAGTGCTGCAATAGACATGAAAGTTTAGATATCTCTTCAGCATATTGATTTTATTTTCTTTGAATATATGCTAAGTGGGATCACCAGATGATATGGCATTTAATTTTTTGAGAAAACTTCTGTACTGTTTTCCATAATGGCTATACTAGTTTACATTTCACAGTGTCTGAGTTCTCTTTTCTCCACATCCTCACAAGCATTTGTTCTTTTGTCTTTTTTTTCCCCACACTGTGAATATATTTAGTTTATTCGGCTTTTTATTTCCTGAACAAAGGGAGTAGAGACAAAAATGTGTAAGTGAAGGAAGTATTCAGTATTCAGTTCAACTCTGGCTTTATGATACTTAGTTTTTCTTTTTCCTTTAAAAAGTTATTTAAAGGAGAAAATAATAACCTGATAAACATGACGGAAAATTATGCAAAAAATGAAGAGATTCCCTCCACACACTATTTAATAAAGTTTGGATCAAAATAACCAACCAAGCACACACACCTACACCTTACCAACCACCAAAAATCCTACAAAATGTTAAAGGAGATACTTTTAAAAAGTAAAATATATCCTTGGAAAACAAGAAAAATTATCATCAACAAACCAGAAATGTTAAGAAAAGATGGAATGGAGAAAAATTACATCACAGAAAAATAAAATGAAAAGAAAATTCAATTTAAATTGTGTGTAGGAGACATCTAAGGCAAAGATTGGAGTAGCTGGAGAGAGGATGTATAAGCTCACAGTTAAGAGATAAAGAAGTGGGGAGAAGAAACTGAGGAATTGGTCAGGGAAAGTAATTGACAAAAGATATTTAGAGTAGCTAGGCTAGTCAACACCTTCCTCCTCCCTACCTGGTTCTAAATTGGTACACAGGAAGCTACAGACTGCCAGGAAGAACAAGCTTCTCCTTCTTTATGAAGATGAGCTATTAATACACTCTTGCTTTGATTTTGGAGTTTTTAAAATTAACTCATAATTCTACATATTTATGGGATACAGAATGCTATTTTCATACTTTATATAATGTGTAATGATGATAAATAATTAGCATATCCTTCACCTCAAACATTTATCATTTCTTTTTGTTAGGAACATTCAAAATCCTCTTTTTGTTATTGAAAGTATATAATAAAGTATCCTTAGCTTTAGTAACCCTACAGTACTATAGAACACTAGAACTTACCCCTTCTCTAGCTGCAATTTTGCATCTTAACCAACCTCTCCCTACCCTGCCATTATCCCAGCCTCTAATAAGCAAAATTGTACTCTCCACTTTTATGAGCTCAACTTTTCAGCTCCCATATATGAGTGAGAAAATGTGGTATTTATCTTTCTGTGCTTGGTTTATTTCATTTAACGTAATGTTCTCAGGCTCATCCCTGTTGCCATGAGTGACAGAATTTTATTCTTTTTTATAACCAAATAGTATTCCAGAGTATATGTACATAGCACATTTTCTTTACCCATTCATCTGTTGATAGACACTTAGGTTGCTTCCAAATCTTTGCTATTGTGAATAGTGATGCAATAAACAGGGAGTGTATATATCTCTTTGACATACTGATTTTCTTTCCTTTGGATAAATACTTAGTAGTGAGATCGCTGAATGATAATCTTAGTTCTATTTTTATTTTTTAAGGAAACTCCACACTATTTATCATTGTAGCTGAACTAATGTACATTTCCACCCACAGTGTATAAGAGTTCCTTTTTCTACACACCCTTGCCAGCATCTGTTATTTTTGTCCTGTTTTTAATTAAAATGTTTTAATTTGTATGGGCATATAGTAGGTATATATGTTTATGAGGTATTTTGATACAGGCAAACAATGTAATAGTCACATCAGAGTAAGTGGGGTCTATCACTTCAAGCATTTATCATTTCTATGTGTTACAGACATTCTAGTTATACTCTTTTAGTTATTTTTAAATGTGTAATAAATTTTCATTGACTGTAATCATCCTGTTGTGCTATCAAATACTAGAACTTATTCATTCTGTTGAACTATAGTTTTGAACCCATTAACCATCCCCACACAGTCCCCCCGACCACTCACTAGTACCCTTCATAGTCTCTCATAACCATCATTTTATTCCCTAACTCCATGAATTCAATCGTTTTGATTTTTAGCCCTTACAAATGTGTGGGGACATGTCAAGTTTGTCTTTCTGGGCCTGGAGTATTTAATTTAATTACCAACAGTTCCACCCATGATGTTGTGAATCACAGGATCTTATTCTTTTTAATGGCTGAATAGTATGCCATTGTGTATGTATACCACATTTTCTTTGTCCATTCATTTGTTGATGGTCACTTAAGTTACTTTCAAATCTTGGTGATTGTAAGTAGTGCTACAATAAACATGACAGTGCAGATATCTCTTCCATATACTGATTTCCGTTTTTTAGGTTATATACCTAGCAGTTGCTGGATGATATGGTAGTTCTATATTTGGTTTTTTGAGGAACCTCCATAATGTTCTCCATAGTGACTGTACTAATTTGCATTCCCGCCAATAGTGCACAAGTGTTTCCTTTTCTCCACATCCTTACTAGCCTTCATTATTGCCTGTCTTTTGGATAAAAGCCATTTTAATTGGGGTGAGATGATATCTCATTGTAGTTTAGATTTGCATTTCTCTGGTGATCAATGATGTTGAGCACCTTTTCATATACCATTTGCCATTTATAGATCTTCTTTTGAGAGATGACTGTTCGTATCTTTTGGCCATTTTAAAATCAGATCATCACATTTACTTATTATTAAGTTGTTTGAGCTACCTATCTATTCTGGTAATCCCTTGTCAGATGAATAGATTAAAAATATTTATTCTAATTTCAGGTGTTGTTTCTTTAGTTTGTTTACTGTTTCCTTTGCTGTGCAGAAGCTTTTTAACTTGATGTGATCCCATTTGTCCATATTTGCTTGCTTGCCTGTGCTTGTGGGGTATCACTCAAGAAATCTTTGCACAATGTCCTTGAGAGTTTTCCCAATGTTTTCTTGTGGAAGATGTATAGGTTGAGGTCTTGGATTTAAGGCTTTAATACACTTTAATTTGATTTTTGTATATGATGAGAGATAGGGATGTAGTCTCATTCTTCTGCATATGAATATCCAGTTTCCCAGCACAATTTATGGAGGAGTCTGTCCCTTCCCCAGTGTATGCTCTTAGCACTTTTGTCAAAAAAATGAGTTTACTGTAGAAGTATGGGTTTGTTTCTGTGTTCTCTATTCTGTTGCATTGGTCTATTCTATGTGTCTGTTTTTATGCCAGTCCCATGCTGTTTTAGTTACTATAGTCCTGTAGTATAGCTGAAAGTCAGGTATTATGCTTCCTCCAGTTCTTTTCTTTTTTCTCAGGATAGCTTTGGCTATTCTTAGTCTTTTGTCATTCCATATAAATATTAGAATTATTTTTTCTATTTCTGTGGATAATGTCATTGATATTTTGATAGAAATTGCATTGAATATGTAGATTGCTTTGGGTAGATATTTTAACAATATTGATTCTTTCAGTTCATGAATGTGAAATAGCTTTCTTGATTTCATTTTCAGATAGTTTGATGTTGGCATATAGAGATGCTACTCATTTTTGTATGTTTATTTTGTATCCTGCAACTTTACTGAATTTATCATCTCAAATAGTTTTCTGGTAGGGTCTTTAAGCTTTTGCAAATATAAGATTATATTATCTTCAAACAAGGATAATTTGACTTCCTTCTCTTCAATTTAGATGCCTTTTATGTCTTCCTCTTGTTTGACTGCTCTAGCTAGGACCTACAGTACTCTTTTGAATAATGGCAGTGAAAATGGGTATCTGTTGTGTTCCAGATCTTAGGGGAAAGGCTTTTCTTTGGTCCCCATTTAGTATGATACCAGCTGTGAGTCTGTCATATATGGCTTTTATTGTGTTGAGGTATGTTCCTTCTATAACCAGTTTTTTGAGGCTTTGTTTTTTTAATCATGAAGGATGTTGAATTTTATCAAATGCTTTTTCAGCATCAATTGAAATGATTATATGGTTTTTGTCTTTCATTATGCTGATACGATATATCACATTGATTGATTTGTATATGTTGAACTATTCTTGCATCCCTGGGATAAATCTCACTTGGTAATGATGAATGATCTTTTACATGTGTTGTTGAATTTAGTTTGCTGGTGTTTTCTTGTGGTTTTTGCACTAATATTTATCAGAGATATTGGCCTGTAATTTCATTTTTTTGATGTGTCTTAGTCTGGTTTTGGTATCAGGGTGATACAGGCCTCATAGAATGAGTTTGCAAGCATTCCCTCTGCCTCCATTTTTCAGAACAGTTTGCATAGGATTGGTATTAGTTCTTCTTTAAATGTTTGGTAAAATTCAGCAGTGAAGTCATCATGTCCCATACTTTTCTCTGCTGGGAGAATTTTTATTGTGGCGTTGATGTCATTAATTGTTAATGGCCTATTCAGGATTTATGTTTCTTCATGATTCAATCTTGGTAGGTTGTATGTGTGTAGGAATTTATCCATTTTTTTCTTGGTTTTCCAGTTTGTTGGCAGATAGTTGCTCATAGTAGCCACTAAAGATTCTTTGATTTTCTGTAGTATCCACTGTAAGGTTTCCTTCTTCATCTCTGAGTTTATTTGGCTATTCTCCTTCTTTTTCTTAGTCTTGCTAAACTTTTATTGATTTTGCTTATCTTTTAAAATACCAACTTTTCATTTTGTTGATCTTTTATATTTTTTGTTTTAATTTCATGTATTTCTGCTCTGATTTCTATTATTTCTTTTCTTCTACTAACTTTGGGTTTGGCTTGCTGTTGCTTTTCTAATTCTTCAAGATGTATTATCAGATTGTTTATTTTATGTTTTTCTACTGTTTTGTTATAGGCACTTATAGCTATAAACTTTTCTCTTAATACTACTTTCACTGTATCCCACAGGTTTTGGTATATTGTGTTTTCATTATCATTTGTTTCAAGGAATTTTTAAATTTCTTTCTCAATGTCTTGATTGACTCACTGGTCACTTAGGAGCATATTATTTTATTTTTATGTATTGGTGTGGTTTCCAAAGTTCCCCTTATTATTAATTACTGGTGTCTTCCATTGTGATCAGTAAAAATATTTGATATGATTTCAATTTTTTGAATTATTTAAGACTTGTTTTGTGACCTAACATATAGTTTATCCTTGAGAATGATCCATGTGCTGAGGAGAAGAATGTGTATTCTACAGCCATTGGATAAAATGTTCTGTAAATATCTCTTATGTACATTTGATGTATAGTGCTGATGAAGTCTGGTATTTCTTTTTTGATTTTCTGTCTGAGTGACCTATTAATTTCTGAAAATGGGGTGTTGAAGTCTCCAGCTATTATGTTGAGGTCATTCTCTCTCTAGCTGTAACAATATTTGCTTTATATATCTGGATACTCCATTGTTGGGTGCATATATATTTATAATTGTTACACCCTCTTGCCAAATTGACCTTTTTATTGTTATATAATGACTTTCTCTCTTTTTATAGTTTTTGCCTTAAAATCTACTTTTTTTTTTCCTGATTAAAGTATAGCTCTTGCTCTTTTTTGATTTCTATTGGCATAGAATATCTTTTTCCATCCCTTTAGTTTTAGTCTGTGTGTGTGTTTATAGGTTAAATGTGTTTCTTATAGGCAACAGATCAATGGGGCTTGTTTTTTAATCTATTCAGCCATTCTATGTCGTTTAATTGGAGAAGTTAATTCATTTACATTCAATGTTATTATTGATAAGTAAGATCTTATTACTGCCATTTTGTTATTTTGTTATTTGTTTTCTGGTTGTTTTGTAGTCTTCTCTTCATTCTGTCTTTACTTCCTTTCTTTTTGTTAAGGTGATTTTCTCTGGTAGTGTGTTTTAATTTCCTGCTTTTTATTTTGTGTGGGTGTGTTGTATGTATGTTTTTTGAGTTGAGGTTACCATATGGCTTGCAAATTACATCTTGTAGCCTATTGTTTTAAATGGATAGCAACTTAATGATGATTTCAAAAAGAAACTAACAAGCAAAGAGAAAACTCATTAAAATTCTACCCTTTAATTTCAGCAGGCCTGCTCTTTTACTTTTTGTTGTTGCTCTTTATATTTTGTTATACTTTCGATGGCTTGAAAATTTGTAGTTAATTTTGATTTGTCTTAAATCTTTCTACTCAAGATATCAGTAATTTACATACCACATTTATAGTGTGTAATATTTTGTGTTTGCATACTTCTAATAACCAAAGAGTTTTGTACCTTCAGATGCTTTCTTATTGCTAATTAGCGTCCTTCTCTTTCAGATTGAAGACATCTCTTTAGCATTTCTTATCAGACAGCTTTTGTTTTTCTGAGAAAGTCTTTATTTCTCCTTCATGTTTGCAGAATATTTTCACTAGATATACCATCCCAGGAAAAAAGTATTTTTTTTTCCTTTAGCACTTCAAATATGTTATGCCACTCTCCCCTATCCTGTAAGGTTTCCACTGAGAAGTTTGCTGCCAGACGTGTTGGAACTCCTATGTATATTATTTGTTCCTTTTCCCTTACTGCTTTTAGGATCTTTTCTTTATCCTTGTTGTCTGGGAGTGTGATTATTAAATGTCTTTGGGCAGTCTTCCTTGGGTTAAATCTGCTTCGTATTCTGTAACTTTCTTGTGCTTGAACATTGATATATTACTCTAGATTTCAGAAGTTCTCTGTTACTATCCCTTTGAATAAACCTTCTTCCCCTATCTAGCTCTCTACCTCCTTTTTAAGGCCAATAACTCTTACATTTGCCCTTTTTAGGCTACATTCTGAGTCTCATAGCCATGCTTAACTCTTTTTTTATTATTTATTTGTTTTTTGAGATGGCACTCTTGTTACCCAGGCTGGAGTGCAATGGCGTGATCTCGGCTCACCTCAATCTCCGCCTCCTGGGTTCAGGCAATTCTCCTGCCTCAGCCTCCTGAGTAGCTGGGATTACAGGCACGTGCCACCATGCCCAGCTAATTTTTTTGTATTTTTACTAGAGATGGGGTTTCACCATGTTGACCAGGATGGTCTCGATCTCTTGACCTCATGATCCACCCGCCTCGGCCTCCCAAAGTGCTGGGATTACAGGCTTGAGCCCCTACACCCGGCCAACTCTTTTTTATTATTTCTTTCTTTTGTCTCCTCTGACTGTATATTTTCAAATAGCCTGTATTCAAGTTCACTAACTTTTTCTTCTGTTTGATCAGTTCTGCTGTTCAGAGACTCCAATACATTTGCTAATACTGAATTTTTCAGCTCCAGAATTTCTGTTTGATTCCTTTAAATTATTTTAATCTCTTTGTTAAATTTATTTAATAGGATTCTGAATTCCTTCTCTGTGTTGTCTTGAATTTCTTTGAGCTTTCATAACACAACTATTTTGAATTCTCTGTATGAAAGATCACATATCTCTTTCACTTTGTGGTTGGTTGCTGGTGTTTTATTTAGTTGGTTTGGTGAGATTGTTTTTTCTGTATGGTCCTGGTGCTTGTGGATGTTGATTAGTGTCTGGACTTCAATGTGTTTGACATTTATTACTGTCTTTGTGGTGTGGGCTTCTGTATACCTGTCCTTCTTGGGAAGGCTTTCCAGGTGTTTGAAGGGACTTGGATTTTGTGATCTGCATCTTTTTTTACTACAGCTGTATCAGCCTTAAAGGGGACCTAAAGCTCATAATGCTGTGGCTCTTGCAGGTTGATAGAGCTACCACCTTGGTGGTCTTGAGTAGAATCGAGAACTTACCTTGGATTACTAGGCAGAGAGTCTTGTTCTCTTCCTCAACTTTCTCCCAAACAAATGAAGTTTTGCTCTACATGCTGAACTACCTGCAGCCTGGTGGAGGAGGAGCTACCTAAGACTACTGTTGCTGCTGCCACTGGGGCTGCACTGGGTCAGACTGAGGCCTACATATCACTGGGTATCACCCAAGGCCTGCCAGGATCACTTCCTGGTTACCACCAATGTTACCTCAAGTCTCTAGGACTCTACAATTAGCAAGTGGTGAATCTAGCCAGACTTGTGGCCCTCCATTCAGGGCAGCAAGCTCCCCTTTTTGTCCAAGGAAGGTCCAGAAATGCTGTCCTGGAGCCAGGGCCTAGAATCAGTAATCTTAGGAATCTACTTGGTGCTCTATTCTGCTGCAGCTGAGCTGGCACCCAAACCACATGACAAAGTCCTTCTTACTCATCCCTTTCCTTTCCTTGAACAAAAGGAGCCTTTTCCTGTGGCTTCTTTCCTTGAGCAAAAGAAGCCACTGCCCCACTGCCATAGTGAGTATTACCTGGCTCCTGCCAGTGTTCACTCAAAGACAAAGGGTCATTCAGCCAGCTTGTGGTGAATGCTTCTAGGCATGCGTTTCTTAATTCAGGACAGTGGGCAGCCCTCTGGCTCAAGATATTCAGAAGTCAAGGCCTGCAATTGAGTACCTCAGGAGCCTACTTGGTACTCTTCCTCACTGTGGCTGACCTGGTACCCAAGTTGCAAGGCTCTAAGGCTAAGTTCCCCTTATTTTTCTCTCCCCTTTTCTCAAACCAAAGGAGTCTCTCCTCGTGGCCACCACATCTGTGAATGTGCTGGGTCACGGGAAAAGTCAGCATAGTGCAGAGTCTAAGGCAAGGCCTGCAGTGGGTACTCTACTGGTCTAGGGTATGTCTAGAAATGTCCTTCAAGACAGTGGTTACCCTTCTGACCTTGGGTACCCTTCTGGCCTAGGATGTTTCTAGAAATGTCCAGGAGCTGGGGCATAGAATGGGGACCTCAAAAATCTGCCAGGTGCCCTATTCTACTATGGCTGTGCTGGTGTCCAAGTTGCAAGTCCTCTTTACTATTCCCCTCCACTCTTCAAGCAGAAGGGAGTCTTTCCTGGAGCTGTGAGCTGTGCTGCCTGAGGTTGAGAAAGGGGCAATGCAAGCACTCACTTGGTTACCCTGGCTGATAACTCACTAGCTTGCATGTATCCCAGTTCACTGGCTTTGAGCCCAGCACAGTACCAGGACATATCTAGGAATTGCAGTTGTGTTCTACACAGCCTTTTAAGTTTATTTAGGATCTCAGAGCACTTTAGCACATAGTGGCAGGGCTTTCTGGAACTCACATTCTAACCACTGGGATGGATGATTTCCCTCTGGCTAGGGCTGGTCTAAGGTCAGGAGTCCTGTGGCCTCTGTACTCCCTGGTGATTTCTGCCCTGTATTGCTTTCCACTCTGACAGGCAAAACTGATTTCCAATGCAAAGTCCCACAGTCATTGTGCTGTCTCTCCCCTAAGTGCACAGATTCTCTCTCTGTACCACACAGCTGCTGCTGCTCCAGGGGGGTTGGGGAGAGGTGGTGTTGGCAATTCAAGACTGTCTTTGCTTCCCTTTTCAGTGCTTCTTTTCTTGATATAATGTTAAAACCAGGTACTGTGGTCATTCACTTGATTTTTGGTTCTTATAAAGGTGCTTTCTTATGTAGACAATTGTTCAATTTGATGTTCCTGTGTGGGGAGGGGCATCATTTGCTGGAGGCTTCTATTCAGTCATCTTGCTCTGCTTCCCTGCCTTTTAAAATTGTTTTGATAATAGTTATCTTGATTGGGCTGAGGTGAATCTCATTGTGATTTTAATTTCCATTTCCCTAATCATTAGTGATAGTGAACATTTTTTTCCCATATAATTCTTGACCATCTGTATGTCATGTTTTGAGAAATGTCTATTCAGATCCTTTGCCCATTTTTAATTTGTTTATTTGTGGGGTTTTCCTCTTTTGCTGTTGAGTTGTTTGAATTTCTTGTTTATTCTTAAAAGTAATTCTTGTCAGATACATAGTTTACACATATTGTCTCCCATTCTGTAGCTTTTCTCTTCATTCTGCTAATTATTTCCTTTTCTGTGCAGAAGTTTTTTAATTTGATGTAATCTCACTTGTCTATTTTTGCTTTGTTTCTTGTGCTTTTGAAGTATAGTCTAATCTTAAAAATCCTTGCTCAGACCAATATCATAAAGCATTTCTTCTATGTTTTCTTCTAGTAGTTTCATAGGGTTAAATTTTATTCCATGTTAAGTTTATTTTTATAAGTGATGAGAAATAGAGGACTAGTTTCATTCTTCTGCATATGGTTATTCAGTTTTCCACAAATTCTTAACAAAATACTACAAACTGAATCCAACAGCACATCAAGAATATTTTTCACCATGATCAAGAGGGATTAGAGATTCAAGGATGATTCAACATATGCAAATCAATAAGTATTATACATAATATTAACAGAATAAAGGACAAAAGCCCTATGATTATCTCAATAGATGCAGATAAAACATTTGATATAATTCATCATTCTTTTATGATAAAAACTCTGCACAAATTAAAAATAGGAGGAACATACCTCAACATAGTAAAGGTCATACATGACAAACCCACAGCTAATATAGTGAATGGGAAAAGTTGAAAGCTTTTCCTCTAAAATTTGAAATAAGACAAGAATGTCCATTCTCATCACTCTTATTCGATGTAGTACTGGAAGTCTTATCCAGAAGCAATTAGGCAAGAATAAGAAAGAAAGGCCATCTAAATTGGAAAGGAAGAAGTCAAATTGTCCTGTTTGCAGATAACATAACCTTATATATAGAAAATCTGACAGACTCCATAAAAAGCAGTTAGAAATAATAAGAAAGATCAGTAAAGTTGCAGGACACAAAATCAACATCCCCCAAATTAGTAGCTTTTCTAAATGCCAATAGAAAACTATTTGAAAAGGAAATCAAGAAAGCAATTCCATGCTATAAAAAATACAATACCTAGGAATAAATTTAATCAAGGTGGTGGAAGATCTTTACACTAAAAATTATAAAATATTGATTAAAGAAATTAAAGAGGACACAGAGAAGTAAAAAGATATCTTGTATTCATGGATTGGAGGAATTAAAATTTGTTAGATGTTCATACTACCCTAAGTAATCTACAGCTTCAATGTAATCCCTATGAAAACAACAATGATTTTCTTCACAGATATAGAAACAGAATCCTTAAAATTTACATGGAATCTCAAAAGACTCAGAATAGCTAAGGCAATCTTGAACAAAAAGAATAAAGCTAAAGGCATCACACTACCTGACTTTAAATATGCTGCCAAGGAATAGTAACTAAAACAGCATGGTACTGGCATAAAAACAGACATAGAGACAAAAGGAACAGCATAGTGAACCTAGAAATAAATCTATGCATTTGTAGTCAACTGATTTCTGACAAAGACCCCAAGGGCACATATTGGGGGAAAGGCCAGTATCTTCAATTAAAAAAACCCAACAACACTTCTTATTGATATTCTCACATAGCTGTCTCATTTGATCTGCACTGAAATCTCATGAATAGTGTGGATTAGTATTATTAGACCACTTTATGCACATAAATTAAGACATTGAGGAGTTGAGTGGCCTAACCAAATTCACAGATAGTACATGAAAAATGGGAAGTCAGCCATGTCTTCCCACATTAATCCCACACACCACATGTTCTCTAGTACCGTCTATGCTACCACTGAAAAAAAGACAGAATATTTTATTTATTACTTTATGATTAAGCTTTTAAAAATGAAAATGGTCAGAATAAAAAAATTATTACTGAAGAAAAGAATCTTTAAAAATGTACCTAGAGCTGGGTGCAGTGGCTCATGCCTGTAATCCCAACATTTTGGGAGGCAGATCACAAGGTCAGGAGATCGAGATCATCCTGGCCAACATGGTGAAACCCTGTCTCTAATGAAAATACAAAAATGAGCTGGGCATGGTGGCATATGCCTGTAATCCCAGCTACTTAGGAGGCTGAGGCAGGAGAATCACTTGAACTTGGGAGTTAGAGGTTGTAGTGCGCCAAGATCCCGCCATTGCACTCCAGCCTGGTGACAGAGTGAGACTATGTCTCAAAAAAAAGAAAAGAAAAAGAAAAGTCCATAGAGTTTTATGAAATGAATCTTGCCTTTAAATACTTTGAATACCAAACTTATGTGTCTATTTGCCAACAGAGGAGCCTATTTCTATTTAAACATGTTTCTTTCTCTAGGCTACAACATTAACTGAGTTTATTTATTTATACATAAATTCTTTTTTTTTTTTTTGAGACGGAGTTTTGCTCTTGTTACCCAGGCTGGAGTGCAATGGCGCGATCTCGGCTCACCGCAACCTCCTCCTCCTGGGTTCAGGCAATTCTTCTGCCTCAGCCTCCTGAGTAGCTGGGATTACAGGCACACGCCACCATGCCCAGCTAATTTTTTGTATTTTTAGTAAGGATGGGGTTTCACCATGTTGACCAGGATGGTCTCGATCTCTTGACCTCGTGATCCACCCACCTCGGCCTCCCAAAGTGCTGGGATTACAGGCGTGAGTCACCACGCCCGGCTTATACATTAATTCTTTCATCTATTCTACAAACATTTATGAGCACCTGTTGATACCAACGAGAAGACTAAGAGATAAATAAGATGGAATCCCTGTTCTCAAAAAGTTCACTAATAGCAGGCAAAAAGATGTATTAATAGATAATGAAATACAACACCATCAAATGCATTGATAGAAAATAGACACAGTGCTATAGGAGCACCAAGATGAGTCATACAGTTCATTCTGGGGTTGTGATCATGAAAGATTTTCTTAGAGGTTTGTTTACCTGAGCTCAGTTATAGGTTGAGGAAGCATTTCAGACAGTAAGACCAACATAAGTGTGGAGTGTAGCTAGAGATGCAAGACGTATGTGTGTGAGTATGTGTGTGTGTGTGTTTCAACTTTAATCAAGGATATGTCTTGCAGAAGCAAAATTACAAAATAAGGGGTGAAGAAAATATGACCAAAATATAAAAGGTCTTGTATGTCAGTCATCACGCCAAGGAATTCCAACTTTATGCTGGAGATTTACAATGGAGGAATCATTAAAGAATGTGTCATGAATATATTTGCATTCAGATAGGTGTCCCTTGCTATTGGGTAAAAATAAAAAGAACTTCAATAGCTGGACTGGAAGTATTTTAATTATCTTTAGGACAGGTTATCCTATTAAGCAAATACTAATCAAATATATACATTCATGTGAATGAAACAATGGCAAAACAAATGAATAACAGCAAAACTTACATGAATAGAACACAAGTCAATTTTCTCATATTTTATAGATTTTTTAATGCAAATAGTGTCTAGAGATTTTGAGACTTTAGATTCTGTGACTTTCAAGTTCGTGGGGTAAGACTAAGTCCTTAAATGATGAAAAACAGGTATTCAACAATAACATTATTAAAAAGAGACATTAACTGCTCAATAAACAAAAGGTAATTTTTAGTGACAAGTATTTCTGAAAATAACCTGTAAAGAAGAATTTAAAAGAAGGATGCGGGGAGCCTATGATATGAAACAGTGAGTGATTAAGGTTGACAGATGAGGGCATGCCAAGTTGGTGTAGCACCTGGACATTTGGATCACATGATTAAAGGTTTTTGCCTAAATGAATTTCTGCTCATGAAAGAGAGCTGTGGTATCTTCAAACAACAGAGAATTAAGAATCCAGCCAATGCTTCAAAATGATAGGACAGAAAGGAGTTAATATAATGGACAAAGTTTTATTACTCTTATATTTTTTCACACATAAATGATAAATACAGATATACCTTGGATTTAAAATCTCACAAGGAAATTTTACTACTATATTTGGGATGACAGATTGTTTTCTATGGATCAGTGTTTCTGGGACCAGAGAAGTAGTCATGAAGAAAGATCAATCTCAAGCTTTAAGGGCTCAGAGTGAGTTCCCACAGGTGGTATTAAGTGTCTTTCTGAGTACTAGTTGCTCTATTATAAAAAATGATATTGTTGAAAATACTCAAAAGAAAGAAAATGGTGAATATTTTATCCAAGTTTTGCCCCAAAGATATTTGTAGCTCTGCATTGCTTGACATGCTGTTACAAGCAAAAAAGGACATAAGAGAGTTCTGAGGGAGTTCCCCTTCATTCTTTCTATGGATCAAGTGAGAGGTCTCAAGCAGTAACTTTCATTTAAAGTTACTGCTAAAAGGAAAAACTAGGTAGAAGATTCCTTTTAAGGAAAAATACCATTTCATCCAAAATTGATGTTTTAAAACTTCCTATATCTTTGAGCAGTGGTTTGTAGTTCTCCTTGAAGAGGTCCTTCACATCCCTTGTTATTTGTATTCCTAGGTATTTTATTCTCTTTGTAACAATTGTGAATGGCAGTTTGCTCTAGATTTGGCTCTTTGTTAGTCTGTTATTGGTGGATAGGAATGCTTATTATTTCTGCACATTGATTTTGTATCCTGAAACTTTGCTGAAGTTGCTTATCAGCTTAAGAGGATTTTGGGCTGAAATGATGGGGTCTTCTAAACATATAATCATATTATCTGCAAATAGACACAATTTGACTTCCTCTGTTCCTAATTGAATACCCTTTATTTCTTTTTTTTACCTGATTGCTCTGGCCAGAATTTCCAAGACTATGTTGAATAGGAGTGGTGAGAGAGGGCATCCTTGTCTTGTGCCAGTTTTCAAAGGGTAATGCTTCCAGCTTTTGCCCATTCAGAATGATATTGGCTGTGAGTTTGTCATAAATAAGCTTTTATTATCTTGAGATACGTTCCATCGATACTTAGTTTATTGAGAGTTTTTAGCATAAAGGGCTGTAGAATTTTGTTGAAGGCCTTTTCTGCACCTATTGATATAATAATGTGATTTTTGTCTTTGGTTCTGTTTATGTGATGGATTATGTTTATAGATTTATGTATGTTGAACCAGCCTTGCATCCCAAGGATGAAACCAATTCTGTGCTCATGGTTAGGAAGAATCAATAAAGTGAAAATGGCCATACTGCCCAAAGTAATTTATAGACTCAATGCAATCCCCATCAAGTTACCACTGACATTCTTCACAGAATTGGAAACAAAACACCTTAAACTTCATATGGAACCAAAAGAGAGCCCGCATAACCAAGACAATCTTAGCAAAAAGAATAAAGCTAGAGGCATCAAACTACCTGACTTTGAACTACACTACAAAGCTAAAGTAATCAAAACAGCATGATACTGGTACCAAAACAGAGATATAGACCAATGGAACAGAACAGAGGCCTTGGAGGCAACACCACACATCTACAACCATCAGATCTTTGAGAAACCTGGAAAAAACAAGCAATGGGGAAAGGATTCCCTATTTAATAAATTGTGTTGGGAAAACTGGCTATAGCCATATGCAGAAAGCTGAAACTGGATCCCTTCCTTAAACCTTATACAAAAAATAACTCCAGATGGATTAAAGAGTTAAACATAAGACATAAAACCATAAAAACACTAGAAGAAAACTTAGGCAATACCATTCAGGACATAGGCCTGGGCTTCATGACTAAAACACCAAAAGCAATGGAAACAAAAGGCAAAACAGACAAATGGGATCTAATTAAGAGTTTCTGCACAGCCAAAAAACTATCATTAGAGTGAACCAGCAACCAACAGAACGAGAAAAAATTTTTGCAATCTACCCATCTGACAAAGGGCTAATAACCAGAATCTACAAAGAACTTAAACAAATTTACAAGAAAAAAACAACTTCATCAAAAAGTGGGCAAAGGATATGAAAAGATATTTCTCAAAAGAAGACATTTATGCAGCCAACAAATTATAAGAAGAAAAGCTCATTATTACTGGTCATTGGAGAAATGCAGTTCAAAACCACATTGAAATACCATCTCACACCAGTTAGAATGGTGAGCATTAAAAAATCTGGAGACAGCAGATGCAGGAGAGGATGTGGAGTAATAGGAACACTTTTATACCTTTGGTGGGTGTGTAAATTAGTTCAACCATTGTGAAAGAGAGTGTGGCAATTCCTCAAGGATCTAGAACTAGAAATAACATTTGACCCAGCAATCCTATTACTTGGGTGTATACCCAAAGGATTATAATACATTCATTTATAAAGTCACATGCACATGTATGTTTATTGCAGCACTATTTACAGTAGTAAAGACTTGGAACCAACACAAATGCCCATCAGTGTTAGCCTGGATAATGAAAATGTGGCACATATGCACCATGGAATACTATGTAGCTATATAAAAAGGATGAGTTCATGTCCTTTGTGGGGACATGGATGAAGCTAGAAACCATCATTCTCAGCAAACTGACATAAGAACAGAAAACCAAACATCACATATTCTCACTCATAAGTTTGTGTTGAACAATGAGGACACATGAACACAGGGAGGGGAACGTCATACACTGGGGCCTGTCAGTGGTTTGGGGGATTAGGGGAGGGATAGTAGGGGGTGGGGGGATTGGGGAGGGCTAACATTAGGAGAAATAACTGATGTAGATGATGGAGGGATGGATGCAGCAAACCATCATGGCACATGTATACATATGTAACAAACTTGCACATTCTGTACAAGTTTGCTTGAACTTAAAGTATAATAATAAAAAAATTAAGAAATTAAAAAGAAAAAAGAAAAGAATGCAGAAAATACCATACACAGACAATTTCTGTGTCCTAAAACTACTGCTGTGATTTGGTAGTTTCAAAGTTTGGATTCACAAACACACACAACCATGTGTTACTTCTCTTCATGAAGTCACATATTTCAAAATAGCTCAAATTTCTATTGGAGACTACAAATTGTTGGAGAGTGAAAGGGGGATGAGGGTTGAAAAATTACCTGTTGGATACAATGTTCACTATGCTGGTGATAGGTGCACTAAATGCCTAGACTTCCCCACTATGCAATATGTGCATATTTAGAAATCTGTACTTGTCCCCACAAATAAATAAACAAATTTATAATAAAAAGCTAAAAAATAAAAGTAAAAAAACAAAAATTGTACATGTAGCCATTCTGACTACTTTAATTGTTCTTAAACTTTGTTAGATATCAGAATTACTTGAAAAACTTGTTGAATAAATATCCCTGGGCTCCACCCAAAAACTACTGTGTCAGATATTAAAGAATGTCTCAGAGATAATAAATGCTTTGTGAAATATAAAAAGGAGCATTTTTTACATTGGTGAGTTATGGGATAGTGCAATAATGTAAATTTTAAAAACTAATGGCTACTGTTTCTTGCTTTTGGTCTAGTAACACATACATACTTTTTCAATTTTGTTGAAAATGGAATGTAAAGGAAAGATGAGTACTAGTTAGTGTAGTCAAAGATTATTAATCATGGCAGTTCAAGTTAATTAAATATTAGGATTCAGTTTCACAAGAAAAAAATCATAGTTATGATAACATATGAATTTTTGCAATAGTTGTTATCTGAGACTTGCTCTTTGCAGAAATATAGGTCTGAAGTGGGCGAAGTGGTCTTAAGTCTGTAGCTTTGGATAGAAACTACAATGAAGAACCAGAAAAAAATTAAATAATAAATACAATTTGAAATCATTGACATAGATGTTTGGGAGTTAGGAGAGGGAAATATCAAAGATTACTAAGGCTTTTGGTTATCATTGCCTTCTGGTGAAGGGAGCCTACCAGCATCTCCAGAATATAGCAAACTTTGGGAGTATAGAATTGATCAGTTCCCTAATACAGTCAAATTTCTGTATTTAGTGCAAATTTATTTGTCTTGGGGACTGTTATAAAGTTGTTTTAGTTCTTTGTATTTTGTATTTTACAATTGTTACATGTAAATTGACTTGAGTATTAATTTCCTTTTTTTAAAAAAATTCTTTATTTCTACTTAACACTAAAAGGGAGATTAAATATTGCTTTAAAGATTGTTGATGATGTAGTCATTACTTGTTAGGATTAATTGTCTTTGGGCATTTGAGCTTCTTTCTCTAATAATGACTAAATTAAAAATAAAAACTTCAGTAATTCACCAAATTAGGTGTTCTGGACTGCCTTTATTTGCTTTTAGGAGGTGCACACATTGGAACATGGAAATGAATTTTATACAGATATCTGTTCTTTCTCTGTGTATGTTCCTTGGTCAATATTATATTTGTGTGATATTTATAAGATAGAGGAAATTGATTAACTATCAAAAAAGAGGTTAAAAAAGGAAATGACACACTTTCTAGAACACTGTGATGGACTGTGAGTTGCAGAACATCAAGCTTGTTTTCACAATGAAAATTTTCATTTCCTGTATTAAAAAATAGACCATAGTACAGTGACTCCTAAGAAAAGCTTAAAAAAAATAGAAATGCCTTTCTAAGTGACTTTTAGTGATCCTGTAAGAAAATACATTACAAAATAAGAAATAAAACTTATCATAATCACACATGCATTTTTTATTTTCATATTTTTTTTTACCAATAAATTGCTCCAATATGCAGGAGTTTAACAGTAATGTTTTTGTGTTTCTCCATGGAGGCTACACAGAGGATAAATAAAGAAACAGGTTGATTATAGAAGTAGGTAACACCAATTTACACAAAAGAGTGTGGTATGTCTCACAGTCTCACTGAGTGATTCTGCTTTCTTTATTCCTTAAGTAAGGAACCTGTTTCGCCCTTGTGTATTCTGGAATACATTGGTTTGCCCAACTGCGTCCCCTTTGTTTGTCATCCCCTTGACTGGCCTAATTGTATGATTGGATTGTCTCTTTGGATGTATTGTGAGGGGCATAAAATTTGCTGTAGTTCAAGCCTTCTGAAAACACAAACACCAACATAACAGCATTAACAGTGTGGCAAGATATTGTGGAAGATGTGGAGAGTCAGAGAAAGGGAAGAAGCATCTAGAGTTTAAGAGTAGGTGAGTTTGGAAGTCTTTAACAAAGGGACAACAAATGAAGGCATAAAACACACATGGAATGACCAGTGCTGGAAAAAGGTGAAAGCTTGGAGACTTCCCTTTCTTCCTCATGAGTCCCAGATAATATTCTGATATAATAGTATTAACCTGTGCCCAGTAGCACCCTCACTTTTGGTACTTGGTGTTCTTTACTGTATCCAGAAATTGTTTGCAAGCACATCACTTTTCTGGAGAAAGTATTCAGGCAAAGGATTCCTCAACTTGACTATTAGCATCAGACTTTTAGCAAACACCATTATTTCTTTGCCTTACGCATTTCCCAACTAGCTTTCATTTTGGAGGAAAACAGAGGTTAGGTTCTGCAAATTGAGGTACATAACTTCTGAGCTTTTGAGCTTTCAGGGGAAATATAGTACAACATCAACTTAACTTTGAGGTGGGAGTGTCAAGCATTGATTAAATTTCAAATTTATTTGTTTATAGAAGAAATATGTAAGTTTATTATAAAATACAAATATACTGTTATGGAATAAAATGTGTCCATACATTTTAAGGTGAAATAGAAAACTTTAAATAAAGTTTAAACTGAGAGATTAAAAGAAAAAAATAGTTAAATGCAGAATCAGAATAATACGCTATAGAGTAAAATAAAGTAGAAGAAAGCAAGAAGACAATAAAGTATAAAAGAATATAAAAATATATCCTTAGCGGAATTAAACTGTTTTTCTATCATTTTCTGTTTCTTGGTTTCACTAATATATTAATTCTATTAAAGATACAGTTCTGTTGTATTTTCATTTTTTCCTTGTAGACAGCTTTTGTTGTCAGATCATATTTTACCAATTTTACTCAGTATCTAATTGTAAGATTTTAGTTTTATCTCTTTTTTCTCTTTTATCAATTTTGTATGTTCACATTATCTTGTTTAATTTTATTTTCTAAATTTTGCTCATACATAGAGATACAAATGATTTTGTATCTAGTCATGTTGCTAAATTCACTTATTTTAATGATTTGTAGATTCTTTTGAATTTTTCTATATATACAAAATTAAGAATAATAAAGACTTTTTTTCTGAATTTTTAGGATTTAAGCATTTTTTTCTAACTTTATTACACTGATCAGGACTTCAAATATAATGTTGAATAAAAATGGCAATAGCAGGCATACTCTAAATGATGTCAATTCTTTGACATTTTTGGAAACTTGTTCTGTGGTTCAAACATTCAGTTTTGGTAAATATACCAAGTGTGCTTCAGAAAAATGCAAGTATCAAGGCAGTATTCTAAATATCTCAAGATAAGTTTGTCACATTTGGTATTCAAGTCATCTGTCTCTTTATCACTTTTGTATTTAACTCTTCTATTAGTTACCAAGAATATGTGTTAAATCTTCCAACTGTAATTTTGGATTTTCCTATTTTTTCTCCTTTTATTTATGATTTTTAAATTTTACTTTATTTTAAATTAACAAATAATAATTGTATATATTTATGGGATAAATTATATATATACATAAAATGTGTATATAGTTATACATCATATGGAATGTGAAGTTTTGATATATTCACATTGTAGAATGATTACATAAACTATTTATTACCTCACTTATGTTTTTTGGTGTGGTGAGAACATTTATAATCTACTCTTTTAGCAGTTTTGAAACATACATTATTATCAACTATATTTATTCTGTACAAAAGATCACTGAAATTTATTCCTTCTGTCTAACTGAAACTTTGTAACCTTTGACCAACATCTCTCTTCTCTTCATCTAACTTTCTCCCCACCCAGGACCTGGTAACCACTATTCTATTCTCTACTTCTATGAATTCAGCTTATTTAGGTTCCAAGTATAAGTGAGATCATGTGATATTTGTCTTTCTGTGCCTGGCTTATGTCACTTAACATAATATTTTCCAGTTTCATCCATGTTGTCCCAAATGGCAGTATTAATAATCCATTATGTATATATGCCAGTTTTTCTTTATTTATTTGTTGATGGACATTTAGGTTGTGTCTCTATTTTGGCTACTGTGAATAATGGTGCAATGAGCATTAATATACTGATTTTTAATTCCTTTAGGTACTGTCATAGTCTTTTTAGCGTTGCTATAACAGAATACTACAGACTGAGTAATTTATAACAAATAGAAATTTATTTCTTCCAATTCTGGAGGCTGGAAAGTCTAAGACCAAGGTGCCAGCATCTGATGAGGGCCTTCTTGCTGCATAATCCCATGGTAAAAGAGCAAAGAGAGAGGAAAAGAGGAAGTGGGAAAGGGAGAAGAGGAGAGAGGAAATGATAAAGGGAGAGGGGAAGAGAGGGAGTAAGAAAGAGGGTAGAGAGAGAGAATGAGAGAGAGAGAGAGAGAAAGAAAGAGAGAGACTCAACTTATTATCCTCCCTCCCAAGGTGACGAACCCACTCCTGAAAAAAACAGCATTAGGCTATCCATCAAGGTTCTATCTTCCAATGTCTTCATATTGGGGATCAAGTTTTCAACAGAAAAACTTTGGGGAACGTATTCATATCATATCATCTGCCTCTGGTCCCCCAAATTCATGTCCTTCTCTTGTGCAAACTACATTCATTCTATTCCAATAGCCACCAAAGTCTTAAGTCATTCTAGCATGAACTCAAAAGGTCAAAGTCTCATCTAAAATCAGACATAAATGAGACTCAAAATGTGATTTATTCTGAGACAAGTTCTCCTCCATCTGTGAGACTGAAATCAAAATGTATCCACTTCTAAAATACAATGGTGGGACAGGCTAGACATTCCCATTTCAAAAGTGATAAGTGAACAGAAAGGAGTAACTGGTTCCAAGTAAGTCCTAAAACCAACGGGACAAACGACATTAAATCTTAAGACTCCAGAATAATCTTTAACTCTTTGTGTTACCTCTGGACGCATTGGAGCAAGGGTTTGGCCCCCAAGGATTTGGATAGCCCTGCCCCCATGGCTTTGCTGCACTTAGTCCATGGAGCAGCTCTTATGGGTTCGAGTTTCATGCCTGCAGCTCTCTCAGACTGGAATTTCAAGCTGGTAGCTTTACAGTTCTGTGGTCTCAGGGGTGGTCCCATCCTCACCACTTCACTAAGCCTAGTGAGTACTCTCTAAAGTGGCTTCAAACTTACAGCTCTTCTGGGAATTGCCCTAGTGGGAACTCTGTGGTGCCACCACTCCTGCAGCAGGATTTTGCCTAAGCCCCCCAGGCTGCCTGATACAGTCTTTAAAATCCAGGTGGCTGCCATGGCCCAGTAGCCCAAAGGGCCTGTAGAATTAGCACTATGTGGATGTTGCCAAGGTTTACTGGTTACACCCTCCAGAGTAGCAGCTCAAGCTACACCTAGGCCCACTTAGGTCATGGCTGGGGTTACTGAGGGGTGCTGTGCCAGAATGTCCGGAGCAGAGAAGAGACATGAGGTGACACAAGGCAACAAATACTGAGGTCTCAAGAGTGCCTCTCTAAAAACCTTGCCCCTAAGGCATTACTCTGGCCTGATATTGGAGGTGCAGCCTCAAACATCTCTGAAATGCTTCCTGGCTTATTTTCCCTTTGCCTTGATGAATAGCAACAGCCTCTCTTTTCTCTACCAATTGTTTTCTTAGTCCATTTTGTGTTACTGTAACAGAATTTCACAGGTTAGGTAATTTGTAATAAATATAAATTTATTTCTCATAGTTCTGGAGGCTAAAAGTCCAAGATCAAGGTGCTAGTGTCTTGAGAGAGACACACACACACAGAGAAATAGCAAACTACACACCCGACAGGGGGCTAATATCCAGAATTTACAAAGGATTCAAACAACTTAAAAAAAAAGCCATTCAAATAGGGAAAGGACATGAAAAAACATTTTTCAAAAGAAGACATATAAATGACCAATGAGCATATGAAGAATGCTCAACATCACTAATAATCAGAGAAATACAAATTAAAATCACAATGAAATATTTTACATCAGTCATATTGGCTATTAGTATAAAGTCAAAAAATAATAGATGTTGGAGAAGATGTGGAAAAAAGAAAGGCTAGTACACTATGAATGGGAATGTAAATCAGTATAATCTCTATGGAAAACAGTATGGAGATTTCTCAAAGAACTAAACATAGAACTAAAATTTGATCTAGCAATCCCACTACTGAGTATCTGTCCCAAAGGGAAATAAATTATTATATCACCAGGACATCTGCATTTAGTTTTTTATCATGGTGCTATTCACCATAGAAAAGATACAGAATCAAACTAAGTGTCCATCAGTGGATGACTAGATAAGAAGAATGTGGTATATATGTGCAATGGGATACAATGCAACCATAAGAAATGAAATTGTTTCTTTTGTAGCACCATGGATGGAACTGGAAGTCATTATCTTAAATGAAACAATTCAGACAGAGAAAGACAAATACTTCATATTCTCACTTATAAGTGGGAGCTAAACAATGTGTACACATGGATGCAGAGTGTGGAATGATAAGATAATGGATACTTTGAAGGTTGCAAGGTGTGGGAGGATGCATGATGAGAAACTACTTAATGGGTATAATGTACATTATTCAAGTGATGGATACCCTAAAAGCCATGACTTCACCACTAACTATACAATATATCCATGTAACAAAATGATACTTGCAGCCTACAAAATTATGCAAATTAAAAAAAAACTTCTTAATGATACAGAGTTTTAAAGTTGTCTTTAATCTCTTTAATGTAATTTTCTTTTCTTCTGAGAAGTTGATTTTTAGCAGTATCATTGTTCATTTGAAGGTAATATGCCATTTTTCTTTGACTGCTTTAAATGCTATTGTTTTCGTTTTTTGACTTTCAGAAGTTCAACTGTGAGGCACCTCTGTGTGATTTTCTTTTTTTTTTTTTTTAATTTATTCTTCTACAGATTTGTAGATTTTTGAATCTGTAGCATAATATCTTTCATCATTATGGAAAATGTTTGGTCATTTTCTTGTTATATATTGCTTCTGACATAATTCTCTATTGCCTGTAATTCTGGGACTACAATTGTACATATACTAGAACTTTTCACTATGTCTCACATTTTTCTCAAGCTGGTTTTTAAACATTTTAAAATATTTTTTACTTCTGTTTAATTTGGACACATTCTATTGCCTGGTCTTGCAGTTTGCTATCCTTTTATTCTGCTGCATCTAATCTATAATTTTGTTTGTATAAATTAGTTGTTGCCCTTTGCATTTGATTACATTTTAATAATTTTTTTGTAGATTGTATTTCACTTTTTAGTAGAGTCCAATGTTGTAGTGAAATTTTCCATCTTTTCATTTATTTTCCTGAGCATTGAATTAGTTATTTTAAAGTCCTTGTCTGAAAACTTCATTATCTTAATCACCTAACATTGATGAAAAATAGATCACCACAAATTTTTACTGAGATTTTTTTTCTTTTGGCTTTGATAATCTTATTTCTTGACATAACTAAAGTACATTATAGAAGATTGAACAACAAAAAATATTAGAGATATTTTGAAGCATTGGCTGCTGTTTTACTCTTCTAGAGATAATTTATCTTGCTACTCTGAAGGGTGAAAGCAGGCAGTTAAAGTACAGGAAGCTGGACTGGAATTAATTCAGTTTTGTGAGATCCACTCTATTTCTAACTTATTTTCACTCCTTTGATGCTGCTCTCTCTGACTTTTTCCTGGAAATCTTAGATGTTTATTAGGCCCCCTCCTCCTTAGATAACTCCATTTTTTTTTCTGTCTTTATGATTTTTCCAAGACCTCTGCTCGTCTTTCCAGACCACTGGACACTGCTTTGTGCCTGACATCTTTTCCTTTAGCTTCTGTGCTGCTTAACAGATAGCACATTCCTTAATGGGAAACATGAGGCAGGGTGTTCGGCTCCCCTGTTTTTCTGCAAGTCCAATCTGCATGGATATCCCTGAACTCCAAGTTTTGCCTCCCCAGCTTCACCAAAATCTTATCTCAGGTTTCTGTTGGCAAGCTCTTTCTGCTTTTCTTTCCTTTTCTCTTTTTTTTTTCCAGTTTAAAAAACAGCAAATGTTTCAAGTGAAAAAATGCTATGGAGTATAATGTTCACTTAAATGAGTTTCCCTTCTCTCTGAAATTCTGTGTCTCAATGTCCTATCTCCTCTGGTCTCTCATTCGTTCCTTAAAACAGATGTTTTTGTGCTTTAGTCTAACTTTTCTAATGGTTCATTGTGGTAATATTGGTCAACATCAGCTATTCCACTGATATTGAAAGCAAAAATTTTTGTTATTGCTGTTGTGTTTTCTGTTCTTACATTTCCATTTGGCTCTTTTTTATATGCTCTATTTTTAGTTTTTTATTTTTGGTGAGAATGTTTTTGTTTTTGTTCATTTCAAGAGGGTTCATAGTTGCTCTTTGAGGCATTTAAAAAATTACAGATGCTTTAAAATCTGGTCAGATCATTCTAATATCTGTGTCATGTTGATGTTGTGTCTGTTGATTGTTTTTTCTCATTAAATTTGACAGTTTTCTGGTTCATGGCATGACAAGTTACTTTTTATTGTATTAGATTTTGTTACTAATTAATACCAGACTGGGATGGCAGTCAGGCCCCTTTCACACACAAAGCCTCCACAGACACCTACCATCCAGGAGGGAGCACCGTGTAGTTGCTACTGGGTTGTGGTGGTAACGTCTACTGACATAGTCTGGTGTCAGCTGATGCAAATGACAGGGTGGGGAAGGGCAGTTTTTTTTTTTTTGGAGTGTTTCTAGTGTTGCCCAAAAGGTTATGCCCTGCATAGTCATTTGGATAAAGCAAATAGGCTTATTTTGTTTTGTTTTGTTGGTTGGTTGGTTTTTGTTAGTTTTGTTTTTTGGGGTTTGCACTTACCCTTCTTTCCATATTGTGGTGAAATTTTCCAATGTCCAGCCTAGGATAGTTCAGAGGCAGAAAACAGCTTACCAGGCGATTCCTTGAGTATAACATCTCTAAGAAGGATGCCTTCTTTTCTTCACATTTCAGAATCTTCTTATGTTTATTTTATGTATTTTGTCCTGGGTTTCTAGGTGTTGTTGGTGAGAGGTATAGGGTGAAATGTGTCTACTATCTTTAGATAGGATGAACTGGATATCTTCATTATAATTTTTAACATTTATTTTCCATTTAAACATTATTTTATAAACTTTTAGCTCTCTAGCATCAAGTAGAATGAAATACTTTTTCTTTTAATTGTATTTTGGGTTCTGTGGTACATGTGCAGATCATGCAGGATTGTTGCATAGGTACATACATGGCAATGTGGTTTGCTGCCTCCATCTCCCTGTCACCTGTATCTAGCATTTCTCCCCATGTTATCCCTCCCCAACCTCCTCACCCCCCACTGTCCCTCCCCTATCCCCCACCAACAGACCCCAGTGTGTGATACTCCCCTCCTTGTGTCCATGTGTTCTTATTGTTCAACACCTGCCTGTGAGTGAGAACATGTGATGTTTGATTTTCTGTTCTTGTGTCAGTTTTCTGAGAATGATGGTTTCCAAATTTATCCATGTCCCTACAAAGGACATGAACTCATCATTTTTTTATGGCTGCATAGTATTCCATGGTGTATATGTACCACATTTTCCTTGTTCAGTCATCATCAGTGGGCATTTGAGTTGGTTCCAGGTCTTTGATGTTGTAAACAGTGCCACATGAACATACATGTCCATGTGTCTTTATAATAGAATGATGTATAATCTTTTGGGTATATACCCAGTAAAGAGATTGCTCTGTCAATTGGTATTTCTATTTCTAGATCCTTGAGAAATCACCACACTGTCTTCCACAATGGTAGAACTAATTTACACTCCTACCAACAGTGTAAAAGTCGTCCTTTTCTCCACATTCTCTCCAGCATCTGTTGTCTCTGTATGATTTTTTAAATGATCGCCATTCTAACTGGTGTGAGATGGTATCTCAGTGTGGTTTTGATTTACATTTCTCTAATGACCAGTGATGATGAGCATTTTTTCATATGTTTATTGGCCTCATATATGTCTTCTTTTGAAAAGTGTCTGTTCATATCCTTTGCCCACTTTCAAATGGGTTTGTTTGTTTTTTCTTGTAAATCTGTTTTAGTTCTTTGTACATTCTGGATATTAGCCCTTTGTCAGATGGGTAGATTGCAAAAAATTTTTCCCATTCTGTTGGTTGTTGGTTCACTCTAATGATTGTTTCTTTTGCTGTACATAAGCTCTGGAATTTAATTAGATCCCATTTGTCTATTTTGGCTTTTGTTGCCAATGCTTTTGGTATTTTAGTCATGAAGTCCTTGCCTATGCCTGTGTCCTGAATGGTTTCGCCTAGGTTTTCTTCTAGGATTTTTATGTTGTTAGGTCTTATGTTTAAATCTTTAATCAAACTAGAGTTAATTTTAGTGAAAGATGTCAGGAAGGGGTCTAGTTTCTGCTTTCTGCACATGGCTAGCCACTTATCCCAACAGCATTTATTAAACAGGGAATCCTTTCCTCATTGCTTGTTTTTGTCAGGTTTGTCAAAGATCACATGGTTGCAGATGTGTGGCATTGTCTCCAAGGCCTCTGTTCTGTTTCATTGGTCTATATCTCTGTTTTGCTACCACTACCATGCTGTTTTGATTACTGTAGCCTTGCAGTATAGTTTGAAGTCCGGTAGCATGATGCTTCCAGCTTTGTTCTTTTTTCTTAGTATTGACTTGGCTATGTGGGCTCTCTTTTGGTTTCATATGAAGTTTAAGGTGTCTTTTTCCAGTTTTGTGAAGAATGTCAATGATAGCTTGATGGGAATAGCGTTGAATCTATAAGTTACTGTTCATCCCGGGATACAAGGCTGGTTTAACATATGCAAGACTATAAACATAATCGACCACATAAACAGAACCAAAGAAAAAACCATATGATTATCTTAATAGGTCCAGAGAAGGCCATTGACAAAATTCTACAGCCCTTTATGCTAAAAACTCTCAATAAACTAAGTATCAATGGAACATATCTCAAAGTAATCAAAGCTATTTATGACAAACCCATAGTCAATACACTGAATGGGCAAAAACTGAAAGTATTCCCTTTGAAATCTGACACTAGACAAGGATGCCCTCTCTCACCACTCCTATTCAATATATAATATTGGAAGTTCTAGCCAGAGCAATCAGGCAAGAAAAAGAAATAAAGGATATTCAATTAGGAAAAGAGGAAATCAAATTGTCTATTTGCAGATGACATGATTGTATATTTAGAAGACCCCATCATCTCAGCAGAATATCTTAAACTGATAAGCAACTTCAGCAAAGATTCAGGATACAAAATCAATGTGCAGAAATCACAAAAATTCCTATACACCAATAACAGACTAACAGAGAGCCAAATCAGTTGTGAACTCTCATTCACAATTGTTACAAAGAGAATAAAATACCTAGGAATACAACTAACAAAGGATGTAAAGGACCTCTTCAAGGAGAACTACAAACCACTGCTCAAGAAAATAAGAGATGGCAAAAACAGATGAAAAACATTCCATGTTCATGGTTGGGAAGAATCAATATCATGAAAATGGCCATACTGCCCAAAGTAGAATGAAATTCTTACAGCAATCTTGCTCCTCAGTGGAAAAGAGCAGTCAGGACAGAGAGTTGTACAAATCACTTAGATTCTGGCCACTCCACTCATATGCAGGGGATAGAATCCTAGAGACCTGCATTCTTTTTTTTTCTTTTGTAAAATGAGGCTGACTATCCTTATTTTTCTCAATATAAAATATTTTTTACTAGAGTAAATTTAAAAATTCCTATAAAAGTTTTTAAATTGTTCTAGAAACTCAAATCCAAGCATAAAAAATACATTTTATCTTGATACATTTCATTACATTATTTTTAAATTACTTAATATTTTTAAAATTTTAATTTCTAATCTCTCAAAACCTCCTAATTAGCAATTAAACATGCATATGTATTTTATTAAAATTAAACAATAACAGTGTATTTCTAGACTTTGTTTTCTTCTTCAGCTACCACCTAGCTCCTATTTCACTTGCTAGCCAGTTTATCAAAATATTTGAGTCTCTACTTCATCTTGTGACACTTCACAAGCTGTTGCTGTCTGGGTGCTGTTCAGATCCCTGAATCCTAGCTCCACGGGTCACTGATTACGTTCCTTCTCCTAAATGTGGTGGATACTTTCTAACTTTCTAGATTGTACCTGGCTTGACCTCTGCATTTGATTACTGTTTGACATTTCCTACTCCTTTCAATTTTTTACTTTAAGTAAAAACAAAACAAAACACAAACTTTATTTTTTCCAAGATGACTTTTAATTTTTTAAATCAGAAATACAAATGCATGTAAAACATTCACATGATACTTAAATCTCCTTTCCCTAACAACTCCCAGTGTACTTCTCCAGAGGATGGCACCATTAGGTTTCTGCTTATAATTTCATTAAATAAAAACTTTATATTTGACATGATACCATTTTGGTACACTTAAAAATGTTCTTCTAACTCATGGTAATTTTTTTATTGCCCTTTGGCCATCCCTCTTCAGATGATAAGAGCCCATGTCTTCAGAGAATGAAAGAATTTTAAAAATCTTTCCTCAGTTTTCTGAGTTTCAAAATGGCTATTTTTTAAAAAAAATTTTATTTTTTTTTGCTTTAGGTGCATACTGTATCTGGCATTTCTCCCCATGTTATCCCTACCCTCCGTCCCCACCCCCCACTGTCTCTCCCCTACCTCCCCCAACTGTCCCCAGTGTGTGATGCCCCTCTCCCTAAGTCCACATGTTCTTATTGTTCAACACCCACCTATGAGTGAGAACACTTGGTGTTTGGCTTTCTGTTCTTGTATCAGTTTGCCGAGAATGATGTTTTCCAGATTCATCCAAGTCCCTACAAAGGACACAAACTCATCATTTTTTATGGCTGCATAGTATTCCATGGTGTATATATACCAGATTTTCTTTGTCTGTTCTATCATTGATGGGCATTTGGGTTGGTTCCAGGTCTTTGCTATTGTAAACAGGGCTGCAATGAGCATACGTGTGCATGTGTCTTTGTAGTAGAATGATGTATAGTTCTTCGGGTATATACCCAGTAATGGGATTGCTGGGTCAAATGGAATTTTTGTTTCTAGATGCTTGAGAAATTGCCACACTATATTCCACAATGGTTGAACTAATTTATACTTTCACCAACAGTGTAAAAGTGTTCCTGTTTCTCCACATCCTCTCCAGCATGTGTTGTCTCCAGATTTTTTAATGATCGCCATTCTAACTGGTGTGAGATGGTATCTGAATGTAGTTTTGATTTGCATTTCTCTAATGACCAGTGATGATGAGCATTTTTTCATATGTTTGTTGGTCTCATGTATGTCTTCTTTTGAAAAGTGTCTGTTCATATCCTTTGCCCACTTTTGAATGGGCTTTTTTTTTCTTGTAAATCTGTTTTAGTACTTTGTAGATTCTGGGTATTAGCCGTTTGTCAGATGGGTAGATTGCACATTTTTTCCTGTTCTGTTGGTTGCTGGTTTGCTCTAATGATAGTTTCTTAAAATAGCTATTGAAGCTCATGTTCAAATAATAGTTTTGAGAAAAAAGGTTTTAAGTTATTAATTTAGGCTATTTGAGTTATGTACTCAGTGTTTTTTATCTCATAAAAATGATGCTCTCATTTGTACAGTTGTGCAATCCAGAAACCTGGAAGTCATTGAAGCGCCTCACTCATTCTCATCCTCTCATTCTGTTAATTAGAGAGTGCTACCAGTTGTATTTCCTAAATATCACTAGATTATTCTAGTTTCCTTTCATCTTTGCTACCATCACCCTAAACTATTCAAATCTACTCTCTGGATTTCACTCTATTGTAGACATTCTTCTTGTAAATCTCTACCCAAAACTTAAGTATCTGGCTCACCTCAAAACTGTTTCCATATTTGCAGCTAGAATGATGCTTTCAGAGTGCAAATGTTATTGTATTTTAAAACTTTTTAAACTCTTCAGAAATTGTTTATTGATTTAAGAATGGAATTTAAAAAATCTCAATCATGGCTTACAAAGCCCTGCATGTTATGCCCCGAATTTAACTCTCCCGCCTCATTTTTTATTCTCTATTCCCTTACCTCAGCTCTCATCGTACTTGTTTCTCACTTCTTCCTGATTTGGTCTAAACCTATCCACACACACTGAGTATACCTCCTGAACTTTCCTTAAAGTGCATTCTTAAATCATTTATCTTTTCTGATTTTTATTACATATTCTGATTTTTCTGGTATATTTTTAAACTTTCCAAATTGTTTTATTATTTTGGTACTTTCTAGAACTGATTTTCTTCTTTCTAAAAAACCTCAGTCTCCTTAGAGACTGTCAGAAATTATCAGTGCCAATTATATTGCAAGCCATCCTGACAGGGTTTTGGGAAAGGTTTTCAATGAGCAATAATTGCACTTCAGATAGACCTCAGTGGCTATGATACTATTACTGTGCAAAGCTACAGCTGATTTTCTATAATTTTCAAATACAAAATTATAAAATTTTTTAGTAACATTACCTACTTCACAATATATATTCTGTCTGATTTCTTCCTTCTTATTTAATTATATTGCTTAATATTTGCAGAACAATATTCAGTATAATGGAAGGAGCAGGCATCTCTCCTGATTTATTAATGTGTATCTAAACATCATACACACACATACACACATGCACACACACACACACACACACAAACACACACAGGGAGACACATAGAGAGAGAGAGAGAGAGAGAGAGAGAGAGAGAGGAGTTAACATGGCAAATTTGAGACTGCCATCTTTAGAAAGCTCTGCTTGCAAGGTTGGCCCTTGGGTGACATCTGGATCATGGTAGGATTCCCTGTTAAGAATAACTTACTGTGCCTAAACTATGAAAACAATATGGTTTATGCTGAACATCTTTCCATTTGAGGTTTTAGAAAATGCAAGGCAGACATGGTCTGTGTGACCAGCTCCCAGTAAAAAGCTGGGGCACTGAGCTTTTAGTGAACATCCCTGGTAAACATTTCACTTGTGTTGTTATAACTCATTGCTGGAGGAATTAAGCTCATCCTGTGTGACTCCACTGGGAGGGTAACCTGGATTTCATCCCGTGCACTTTTTTCCTTTGCTAGTCTCATTTTATATCCTTTTACCATAATAAATCATAGCTGTGAGCATATACAACTATATGCCGAGTCCTATATGCCGAGTCCTGTGAGTTCTCCTAGTAAACACTCAAAACTAGAGTGGTCTTGGAGACTCCAAGCACACACAGTGCTTGCATATATACACATATATACAGTCACATGCATATATACATATGTATTATTAAGTTAAAGGAGCACTTGCCATTAAAATATTCATTAGATTCTATCAGTGATTTTTTCTCATCAGTTGATATTATTGTGCATTTTTCTCCTTTAACTTATTAATATATATTTTATAAATCGATACCATCAAGTTAGTCTTGTTTCCTGATGCTCTCTCTTCTTGACTTCTGTGACACTGCTGTGCACTAGATTTTATCCCTCCCTCTTTGAAGGCTATTTCCATCTCCTTCCTGCATGAGTTTCTCTTTTTTTCTTTTTCTGTCCTTTAGGTATGTTTGTGCCTTGCCCTCAGCTCTTTTTTTCTCATTTTTTAATTATAAAGATTATAATTAAAAATTATAATTTAATTCTCAGACAGTCTTATGCATAGTTATTATTTGAAGTGTGGCCCGTATGCATATGACATATCAAACTCTGTCTCCAGCAGCTCTGACCCCTTCCTGCATTTCAGATGCATAGATTGAATTTCCTCCTGGGCATCACCCCTAGATGTCTCATTCACACTACAAACTCAATGTATTTAAAATTGAACTCATTATCTTTCCCTCACTTACTTCTTTGTTTTCAATCTCAGTTAATTACACTAAGCTATAAAACTGGGCTTTATCCTTGACTCCTTTCCCTCACTCATCCCACACAAATTATCATTCTCCAAGTTCAGTTGATTCTAAACATCTTTCAAGTTCTTGGAGTTTGCTCCCTCTTCACTTGTACTAGCCCTTGTATGGGCTCCTTCAACTTTGCTGCTATTATTAACAAAGCCTCCCACTGGGCTCTCTGACTCCAGGCTGCCCATGAGCCAGTACATTATCTACATTGCATTTATGGATTTTTATAACTTGCAAATTTGATTACCTCTGTCTCCTGCCCAAACTTTTTATAGTTCTCCATTGCCACTTAGAAGACTAACAGTTTTTACTCTGGCTTACAGAATTCTTCATATTCCCTACCATATTAAATTAAAACGCCTTAAAAACACGCAACTTCAAATAGCCACACCAAACTATTTTCTGGAGAAAAATTACCTGGACATGCTTTTCTGATGTTTCTCCAGGTTTGAGTTGGGATTTCTTTCAGGATGCTCTCCAATCATGCACACATATGTATTGTAGCCCAGGAACATGGATTTCAGTTGCCTTTATTCTCTAAGCTATAAGAGCTTGAGAGCAAGGACCATGCATGCCACTGTTGCCACCTTATGTTGAGTGTTCAATGTGTATGTGTTGAGTGAGTGAGTGAATGGTGATACCATAAATGTCGTTTTGATTCCTGCTTTATTTAACATCACCATCAATGTGACTAGCTCCCCACAGGCCTTTCAGAGAGAAACTACTCTTTACTTAACCCAAGCTGAAAGGCAATGGTAAACAGCCATCTCGGGAAACCTGTGGGCATGTGTGTTAGCCTTCCTATTGGCAGAAAGAGGATTAATGGGATGGCTTTTGGAGAGAGAGAGATGTAGAGTGAACAAATTAGCAGCTTCCAAAAGTCTCCCAATTCCTGATTGCTTTTTTATTCCTTGCTAGTTTTACTTCATGTGTATCCTTATGGAAAAATTCCCACTTACTTGAGGTAACTTGAGTGGAACTAATTTAAAAAAGAGAAAATTAAAACAGTAAGTTTTTCTCATGCCATTTAAAGTTCTATGAAATCCCTTTAATAGCTGAATAGATTCAAATGAGTTAATGACTAACACTTTATTGCTATTTATTCAAAATTTTTCTTTATTATAAATATATACATTTTTGTACTTAAAAATCCTTATGCACAATTAAAACTATTTCTTTAGTGTATAGTCTTAAAATGGTGTTCTAGATGAAATATGACATTTTTGAAAAGGCTATTGGTAAATTTGGTCAAATTCTATAAATTCCTTTCTGGAAATTTTCTCCTAATTAATCTTCCACTAAAATGGGTTTACTATTTAAGTTTTTTTCTGCAATTAAAAGAGATAAATCCTTTGGGAATATAGATAGTTATGGGCTGCAAAGTCAAGCTGGCTACTCAAACTCAGTGACAGTTTTTTTAACCTCTCAACCCACCTTCTGCTTCTTTCCCATCTCACAAACACAGTGTGAGACAAAGGTCAGGCAAGATAAGGGTTTAGGCACAACTTAACAAAAGGTCAGGCAAAACAAGGGTATTATGACTTATGAAAGCTATAGGCACAGGATAGCTAGCTGACTTCTGCTATGGTAATAACAATATTGGTGTTACTATTTCCATTCCTACTTGCTTTTGGCACAAATGACAGCCAGTTCTGCAAATGCTAAAGCTGTTTTCCACTGCCAACATGTTTTACTAATGATCACTGCAAAAATGCCAGCTGCAGCTATGGAGGGAAGTATTTTTCTGATTTTCCTGAGTTTAGGAACAGAGAGAAGAAACAGTACTAAATGAATGTGAATTGGAAGCCAGTTAGGTAGAAGTCCTTCCTTCTCTGGTTCCATATCTTCTGCCCAAAGCTGTCACACTGAATTGCTGGGGATAAAATTCCCCATTTGCCCTCTACCCAGGTTTTTCTGCTTAGACTGAGGATTGCATCCTCATTACAATCAGAAATGGGTGGATCTGATCATTATATTCATATGAAAATAGGAGAAAAGTGCCAATTCTCCTTCTCCTACACTACTCAGCTCACTAACATCTTTTGAAATTTCTGAAAGGTTTGCAAGGGGAATTGGTGCTTCAAATAGTCTTCATTTAGTTTCCTCTGATCTCTGGAAGTGGCACTGATCAGGACCACACTGAGGAAGCACAAATGCTGCTTGGAAATAATAGTCAAAACCAGACTCAACCAGTGACAAGGAAACTACCTCTCCGAGAAGAGTTCTGGGAATGGGAGTGGGCAGGTTAATTACACTCCACAATTCCCAAGGCCACTTGGCCATGGCATTCACATTTATTTCAGCGGTGGCCCTGTCAGGTTGATTACATAGTTAAAACCAAAACTGTTTTGCATAGGTTTTCTGGAGCAGCTCAGCTGCTTAGCTACTAGCAAGCACTAATGACCTGGAATCATAGTGACAGGAGAGTCTCAGGCCCCAGTCCTCTCCTGTGAGCTCCTACCAATGTCTGTTTTTCTTCAAAAGAGCTACTAGAAAATAGGAAATTTGTCTTAATTTTGTCTTTTCTATGCATTTTGTCTTTAATAATAAAATGTGTATAGTGCTAGAGGGTTTACTCTGTGCTAGAAACCCTGTGTACATGTTCTTCAGTTCTTACAATCCTACTAGATATTTTGGTTTCCATTTTGAAGGTGAGAAAACCAAGGTTCAGAGAGTTTAGGGAATTTCCCAAGGCTACACAGCTAAAGCAGCTAAAGCCAAGATTTGATTCCAGTCTGCCTGATGACATGACTTGCACTTGTCTTCCCAGAAGACACTTCCCACAGTCTTCATTAGTAGCTTCGGTGAGAGCAGTGGGTATATCTTGTCCAGTATTAGTGACCAACATGATAGAAAGAAGCACAGTTAACAGTGGTTTAGGCTAAGAGTGGCAGCTAAATACATTGGTGTAGGGAAAAAGTTATGGTATTTACATTTAGCTAGAGATTTTAGCATAAAGGAAGTTAACTATACATAAAGCTGACTATTAAAACTTCACAGTAAAAATCTAAACTGTTCCACTTTCCTATTGGCCCAGAGGCTTTAACTTCTCTCTTGTTCTTCTAGTCCACACTAGCAAGGATGGAGCGTGCGCCTCAGGCTGTGTAACTCAGATCTTGTCACTCCTTCACTTACAAGCCTTCAGTGATTTCCTGTTGCCTTAAAGATTAATTCCAAACTCCATAAAAGAACAAATTAAGTTCTTAACTTTTACTACTCCTCCATTTTCTTCTCCAACCCCTCTTATTCTACCCATACTGAATTATCTGAAGTTCCTTGAGCAAACTCTCTGTCTCTGAGTCACTGTATATGCCATTGTTTCTGGCAGTTGTGTTTTCACTCACTAAATTCACTCCTCATCCCACTTCTCTCCTCCAAAACTCAGTCATGTTAGAGTGAAATACTCTCAGAAGCACTCCCTGACTACTTATTCTCAGGATCTAGATCGAACCCCTTGTGTTTCAGCAACACAATAAGGATACGTGTGGGAATTATCTTTAAAAATGTATGATATCTTAAGATGGCAAATTTGTTTTTCTAATATTTGTGTGAAATGTATGTATATATTTATATAATACATATTTGTATGACAGAGTGCAATCTTATAGGATGTTAGATGAATAAAATTTGGATAGCAGACAGAAGGGAGAAGGAATTCCTGACAGAGAAAAAAAGAAAAGGAATAGTGGAAGGAATTAAATAATGTTTCTAACCATAGGGAGACCAGTGAAGATATCAAAAGTTGACTAAAAAGTGATTTTTAAATATATCATAAAGAGGGTAAAAAAGAAGGGAGAAAATAAGATCAAAGATTTCTAGCTTTGGTTATTAGTGCCCATTATAGAATGACAGGTGTTGACTCTAAAGTAAAGATGGTGATTTTTGTATTTAGAAACATGAAATAACCAGCTGGGCACAGTGGCTCATGCCTGTAATCCAAGAACTTTGGGAGGCCAAGGTGGGCAAATCACAAGGTCAAGAGACCATCATGGCCAACATGGTAAAATCCTGTCTCTACTAAAAAACACAAAAATTAGCTGTATATGGTGATGTGCACTTGGGGTCCCAGCTACTCCAGAGGCTGAGGCAGAAGAATCTCTTGAACCCTGGTGGTCAAGGTTGTAGTGAGCCAAGATTGCGCCACTGCACTCTAGCCAGTGACAGAGCAAGACTCTGTCTCAAAAAAAAAAAACATAAAAAAAACCAAAAAAAACATGGAATACCATTAAATTTTATAATTTAATGAGAAGAATTTCAGTACATGTGAATTAGATCTCAATAAAGGTTTCATTTAAAAAAATGAGCTTAGTCATGTAGTGCTTTTAAAAACTTTAAAATATTTACCTGAAATTATATATTAATATGAAGGCTAGCTCTACCTGAGTATACCTAACTTGAACTCCTTTTAGTATAGTCCCTTTTCCACATCTAATCTCTCCACATTAGAAAAAAAGTTGTGGGCTTTTGAAAACCTTAAATTATACAAGGAAACATTAAACAATACAAAAATATGTTTATATTTATGAAACAATTACTACTGATCTTTCTAATATTTTATAGTAACATGAAAGCATTATGAATTTGAAATACCTCTTCTTTAATATCTTCAGATTTTCAAATTAACAGGAAACTAGTCATAAAAATCCTGAACAATATATATATATGTATTTTATCTATTTTTAAAATCATTAGGAATCTGGTAAGTCAATATGCACTTTCATTATTTCAAATTTTCATTTAAGAACTTTAAATGTCCCTCTTTGGCAAGAATAGAGTATTGTAAGTTTACCAATATATGAACAATGAACAGATGTTATAAAAATAGTACATCTTTCCCAAATTAATAGATAAATAATTCTTGCATCATGAAAAAGTCTTGTTCTGAAGTGATTCTGTTTGTCATGATCATAATCACATTGATAGTTTATAACCACCCAAAAAGTCTATTGTGTTGTTCTTGATATGTTGATTACAGAAGACCTGTAGGTTTTTACTTTTGCTGTTGTTAATTTGTTTCATTATCTATGCTATGACAATAAGGAGGAGCTATGAGACTGCAGTAATTGGGTTTAGTCTGTAGTTTGCTTTGTTGCCATAGACTTTATCTTTGAGATGTCAGGAGAGACCATTCTTTGTTGGCTGATCTTTACTGCCTCTATCTTTATTGGCTTAGTCAGTAACTAGTCTGGTATTTTGTTTATTCATCTTAGTGTTGAAGTCCTCCTTGGACTGAAGACCTGTTCTAAACTGAAGCCAATTTGGTAGGGAATCCACACACTTTGTTTAACTCTTACAAAGCTGTTCTGAGAGGGTGGATCTTTTTGAGACATGCTTTCTTGTTCCATCACTTCCAATGGCAGATTCTACCTTCCAGTGGATTAGTTTACCTGTTAAGATACTGACTTCTGATACAACAATGATGAACCTCATAAACATTATCCTATGGTTTATTAACTAGGGATCCCAGAAAAACAGAAAAAAATAGAATATATACAGACAGATAGTTGAGAGAGAGTTTATTAGGTGAAGTGGGTCACATAATTTTGGAGGCCAAGAAGTCCCATGACATGCCATTTGCAAGCTGAAGAACGAAAGAGATGGTAGGGTGGCTGGGTCCACATTTCAAGCCATAAGAACCAGATGAGCTCATGGTGTAATTCTGAGCTTGAGACCAAAAGCCTGAAAAAGTGCTGGTGGGGAAGAGGAGTGGATGGTGCAAGTCCCAGAGTCCAAAGGCCAGAGAACCTGAAGTTCTGATATTCATATGATATAGTTTGGCTGTGTCCCCACTCAAATCTCATCTTGAATTGTAACTTCCACAATTCCCACATGTCATGGGAGGAACCCAGTGAGAGGTAATTGAATCATGAAGGTGGGTAAATATTTCCCTGGCTGTTCTTGTGATAGTGAGTAAGTCTCACGAGATCTGATGGTTTTATAAATGGGAGTTTCCCTGCATAAGCTTCCTCTCTTTGCCTGCTGCCATCCATGCAAGATGTGACTTGCTCTTCTTGCCTTCTACCATGATTGTGAGCCCTCCCCAGCCATGTGGAACTGTAAATCTGTTACAACTCTTTCTTTTGTAAATTGCTCTGTCTTGGGTATATCTTCATCAGCGGTGTGAAAATGGACTAATACACACATGGTCAGCAGAGGATGCATGACTCAACACTCAGCCTGTTCAGTGAGGATGAGTCATTTTACTCAATCCATTTGTTTATTCTTCTGGAAACACTCTCACAGACATATCCAGAAATGATGTTTACCAGCCATCTGGGTAACCCTTAATTCACTCAAGATGACACCTAAAACTAACCATCACATAATTAAAAAAAATCTAGTCACACAGACCAAATATGTGATTTTGACACTTAATAGTCACATCTACAGACACAGAAAGTAGATTGGTTCTTGCTTAGATCTGTGACAATGGGACATAGGAAAGGTTGATGGCCGACAGATCAGGGGTTTCTTTGTGAAGTGACAAAAATGTTTTAAAATTGTGATAATAGTTGTATATATCTGTGAATATACTAAAAAACATAAAATTGCATGTTTTAAGTGGGTGAATTGTGTGGTATGTGAGTTGTATCTCAATAAAGATATTTACAATTAAACCAAATGAGAACAAGGAAACATGAAAAAAAAAGATTGATCTCTGTAGGAACCAAGCCTGAATTTGCCACATTACTGCATGGGATTTGTAGTTACCCCTTGAACCCCTGTTTTCCCTTCTCCATACTCTTAAACTCAAAAACACACACCTTGAGCTAGCTGCCTGCATTGGTTTCCTTATGTTGCTTGGTTCCAGTTTCCTTTCTTTCCTTCAGGTTCACCATTCCTAGGGCCCCCGTACCTTCAGTGGTTGAGTCCTCTGTATTTCTTTGCAATGTCTGCACTCTTCCCAGTGCCCCTGTGAGTTAGCTAAGATGTAACACAATGTCTGGTCAAGTTTAAGGCTATAGTAACTATTTTACTTCATGATATAAGTAATATTTTAGTTGGGTCTTGATGGGCTTACTCTGCCCATAGATAGGAGAAGGGTCTATACTCCAGGCAGCAAAAGTCAAGATAAGGAAAGGCCTGTTGTATTTTTTTTTTAAAGCAACAATCTTGTTAAAGCAAAGTGTAGATGAGAAGGATACTAGAAAAGGCAGCACAGCCGCAATTGTGAGAGGCCTGGTATCTTATACTGAGAAGACTGGGGAGGTGGTTAACCTTAGACAGTGGAGAATTCCAAGTATCTGGTAACTGAGTCAAATACAGGAGAAATGTTTGCCCATATATTATCACAGTGCCTCTTCATGGCATCAAATTCTATTCTGTATTTGCAGTATATGGTCACACGAAACTAATCTTTCCTTGAAATGATCATTTTATGTTTTAAAACCATTATTAATTTAATTTTTATTCAACTCTAATTGTTATCATGAGTCACATTATCATCATTATTATGTAAGTTTTTATGTTAAATATATTAACTAGGCTTTTGAATTTCTAGCTAACTTTTATCCCATAATCTTAGATTGCATGCTAGTTATTTTGTAACCATGACTGAGCAACCTCAGTGTTTCAAAAGTTTTGGCATACAGGTTGAATAAATTGGAGATAAGTAGCTTCTTTAAAAATTAAAAAATAATGACAATCTATAACATAAAATTGCTAAGTAAAACCAATATAAAATTCTTGGGGATCATATTGATCAGATTGTCAGATTTATTAATTTGCATATCATAGCCACATCGACAAGTTGTCTTTTATTCATGGGCTCCCTGTCACGTTTTATCTGACACCATTTTAATAAGATTCTGATAGGATCCAGAGAATCAGTTTTGTTCACTGCCACTCTATTTTCATTCGGCCTATTTAGGTAGTTATTCATTCAGCTATGCTAATTATTATTGTTCTATTTATAAGCAGTGTCTAGAACATTCTCATGTAGAAATGATTGCTATCTCTCCTTAAGTCCCAGATGTTTCTTTTTTCACTCATTATACCTTTCACATCCTACTTTGTATCTAGTTATTGTGGACCTTATCTCTTCTACTACTGACATGCTGCTTGAGGTCCAGAACCATCTTGTTTTTCCATTCTCCACTGTGCCTTTCAGAGGACCAGCAAAGAGTTGGCACTGAAGTGTCTTTAAACATGAATGACAAAACAGTATCATTTTATTTTTCCCATGGTCCACTTTTAAGCTCCCATCAGCCAAGCATTGAGAGTCCTTTAGAAATTGTTACTCTCCTACATATTTTAATATGAATTATTAAATATTATTTGGGAAAAATACACTATCTTAACAGGATGAGGAGTGGACACATATATATTCTCTGTATAAACATATCATATATATGTATATATTTATGTATAGTATGTATATATTATATATATTTGAATTTATATATATCCTTAAGAATATATATTTATTTAAATATTACTAGGGAGTACTATATAGATATGTTTTATACAATTTAGTTACTAATTCTCAAAAGTGTGTAAAAGAAAATTTTCAGAGAAAGACTGGAAATTCTTATATTTCCAGAAAACAATTTGGGTTTATCTGTTGTGGTAAGAAGAAAGTGTATGTCTGTTCTACTTTAAATTTATATTGATAACAGATGAATTCCTTTAAGTTAAGCTCATGGCTCGAATTTATTTATGTGCTCTTTCCCTAATCAAAATTATATGTACATTTTGGTTAACAATTTATGAACTATTTATTTTAACTTATTCAGTGATTGGTTAATCCAACTATTTAAGCTTTTAAAACTCTTGGTTTCTATATAAAACTATGGCTCATTATCTTGGGATATATCCATGTGTTGTAATTGTTCTTAGTGCCTAATTGTCAAGTGACACAAAGAAGAATTTGATGGCAAGCTTTGGAATTCTTTTTCTGTAAGTTGTTATGTAGCACATTCCAAAATAGAATATCTGATATGTCCATTATTGGTAATGAATTTAGGTTACAAAATATTATTGCTGCATTTATATGTTAGCCAACAGAAGGAAGGAAATTCTGTATCTGTCCAATCTTCATCAAGATTTAATAGGTAATTTGGTTGGCCCTAAGGGTTTCTTGGCTGGTGAACAACCTTGACTGATGGAAAAAGATTCCTTTGAAATACTGGCCGGGTGCGGTGTCTCACGCCTGTAATCCCAGTACTTTGGGAGGCTGAGGTGGGTAGATCATGAGGTCAAGAGATCGAGACCATCCTGGTCAACATGGTGAAACCCCGTCTCTACTAAAAATACAAAAATTAGCTGGGCATGGTGGCACGTGCCTGTAATCCCAGCTACTCAGGAGGCTGAGGAAGGACAATTGCCTGAACCCAGGAGGTGGTGAGCCGAGATTGCGCCATTGTACTCCAGCCTGGGTAACAGGAGTGAAACTCTGTCTCAAAAAAAAAAAAAAAAAGAAAAGAAAAGAAAAGAAATACTGTAGATTTTTTTCATAAATTAAATTAGTCAAGGACAATGAAGAGTTGAGGATAGAGGATACATCAGTGAAGAGATGGACCATTGCAAAGGAGGGAGAATCTTGCAGCATAATGACTTTGGGAAATAAGAAACTGTAAACCTATGTATTCGAGGCTTTGAGGGCTAAAATAAAAATGGAAAGGAAAGGATAGAGCTCTATGAATGATTAATCCAAAAACATAAAACTTAGCCAGAAGTGTTAAAGTTCAAAGTCATTATTGAAAGTAAGACTGTATAATTTTTTGACTTAAAATCTATGGCAAAATATCATAGAACTTGGAAAAGATGGTATCATTTTGGTGCTGCTAAGATATTAGACTAGAGACAAAAATGTTCAGAATTTAATTTTTTTTTTGTAGAAAATGGTTTACTTAGAGAGAGAGAGAGAGAGAGAAACAGGAGAAGGAGAGAGAAAGAAACAGCTAACTCTCACACTGCGTGAGAGAAAGAAAAGATGGAATCCAGAAGAGGAAAGACAGCTTCCACACTGAGTGGAAGGGAATAGAGAGAGATGGAGTTTAGGAGGGGAAGACAGGCTTCCACAAAGGGACTGTTTGTGGAAGGGGCCCCAAACATGGAGCCCCCAGAATTTAATGAGTATGTTTCTGTCATTGTAACTTTACAGATTATTGTGGTTTGATATTTTTATGCAAAAAGTAGGGAAATCAGAGAAATTAGAACTTAGTATAATCCCAATAAAATGTTTAAAAATAATTTCTAAAATGGCTTCTCAATGTGAATGAAAGTAAAATTTAGTTTAACGGTGGGTGAAAAACCCCACATGATCTGGCTTTTGCTTCTTTACCAGGTTTTCTACCTCGATCTCCCACACCCATCCCATACTTCAGCTACACTGGCCATCTCTGCTATTCGGAGGACATGCCAAGCACACTCCCACCTCAGGGCCTGTCTCTGCTTTCCTCTTTTTCTGGAACACTTTCCTCCATAATTTTGGAATGGCCAGCTCCTTTACTGCCTTCATATCTCTGCTCAAATGTCACTTTATTGATGCATCTTTCCTGACATCACTATATAAAATAATACTCACCTTGTCCATTTTGATCCCCTTTACCTTGTTTAAATTTTTCGTGGCATTTAATGCCCCCTGACACATTGTTTGCTCATGTATATATCTATCTCCTACGTGTAATGTAACCTTCATGAGGGCATGAACTTTGATTCATCACTGTGTCTCCAGTACATGAAACAGCACTTGGCATATAGTAGATTCTCAAGAAGTATTTGCCAAATAAATGAATGATAGGTAGTAATATATACGACCTATTGTTTTAGCTCTCCCTTAAAATAACATTCATAAAGGAAGAAATGCTCCTGGTTAGTTATGAGAACTTATCAAAGGCAGGAGTAGAGCCATATTTGTCTACTGATCTTTAGCATCCCACACTTCTGGAAAAGAAACAGAATGAACCAGCACAGGCAGACAGTTTAAAATGAATGATCAGTGAATAGATGGAAGAAACAATGACACAGATAATCTCAAAGAGATTATCTAGAATCTTTAGAGATTGTTGTACGTAATCATATGCATACACACACACAACTGGTGCGATTCTTCTCCTCTTAAAGAATTCTTCATGGGAGAGAGCACCTTCTCTCTCTAATCATCATTGCACATCCAGTCTGGACATTTTAATAGGGATTTACAGAGTGGGTAGTGAGATGCAGTACTTCTTAATGTACTAGGAATTATCTGTAGAGTAAAATATGCACGTTCATTGATTTACAGCCATGACCTAAGTCTAATTTTTTTTATAACATTAAATCTCGGGTTTTACAGACGCTAATAACTATGAGATAACCACAAAAAAAAAATGGATTCTTTGTTCAAATAATGTTAAAAAAAGGCTGTGTTAAGCAAAGTTAAACAGGTTTTCCTTGACAAGAATTCTCAGGATCCTTAAAATATACCTTGTGAATCAGAAGGAATCAGGCATCTAGATTAGCTCTATGCAGCTATTTCCGACTGAATACCATGTGTTATCTTTCAGTCGCTTTTCCCAGTGTTTATAACATTCGTAATTTAAGAAGTAGAATGCTCTCCTTCTATAACTAGCATGCAAAGTAGTTGAGCCAGCTCTGGGCAACCTTATCCTTTATTTCATTTATTGTTAGCTGTCTTAGGTAGAACTGGTTTAAAACTTTAAAAAATTTGTTTGAGAAGAATAGTACTATAATGTAGACTTTTTTTTTTTTTTAATTCAAGAAAACGTTGTGCTTATTTATTGGTTCTGAGGAGACAAAACTCTGGGAGGAGAGTAAAGTTCAGGGGACTTTGGATTGATTCCTCTAGGCCTGTCAATTAAGTGTTAGTGGTATTCCTGCTTCCTCCCCAGCTGCTTGAAAATAGGCAATGTGGAGAAGAGACCTGATGCCAGCGACCTGATATGTATGCTCTTTTTGTACATACCATGTAGGCAACATTCAACAGATTGACTTGCGTGGTCTCCAGACTCACCCTTTATACACTCCTCTCTATTAAGAAGGCATGTGGTGTCTCTCTGGAAAATCACAAAGGGGTGATAATCTGTTGAAACACATTTCTCTTCTAACAGACTAGCGTGAAGTAAAGATCTAGGCAATAGTATCTGCTCTGGAGACCCATATATTTCTTCGAGTGACCCATCCCAACATCTTTATAGAAAGTACCAAATTCATGGTGATAAATGGTAGATATGTAATTCTGCCCAATTAAAAAAAACTTAATTTTTTAACAGGTTTAGAGGTACAGAAAAATTATAATAGTTCAGATAGTTACCACATACCCCACATTCAGTTTCCCTACTACTAACTTCTTATCATCAGTATCGTACATTTATTCCAATTAATGAACCAATATTGATATATTATTTTTGAGTAAAGTCCTTACTTGATTCAGATATTCTTACTTTTTACCTAAGATCCTTTTTTCTGTTTCAGGATTCTATCCAGGATGTCACATTACCTGAAGTTATCATGTCTCCTTAGGCTCCTCTTGGCTGTGACAATTTCTCAGATGATCCTTGTTCTCGAAGATCTTGAGAGCTCTGAGGAGTACTAGTCAGTTATATTATAAGATGCCCTTCTATTGTGATAAGCTGAGGTTTTTCTCATGACTAGACTGTGGTGATGTGTTTTGGACAGGAAGACCATAAAAATGCCATTCTTATCACATCATATTAAAAGTACGTATTGTCAAAATGACCTTTCACTGTTGATGCTGACCTTGATCACCTGGCTGAAGTAATGTCTGTCAAGTTTTTCCACTGAAATGTTACTCTTTTTCCCCCCTTTTTATATATACTCTTTTCCACCCTTTTTTAAATCACAGGCAGCCTCACTGATTGTGCTTCATTTTATTGCAGTCTATAGGTGTTGCATTTATAATAAAGTAAAGGCTACCAAGCAAGTCTGTCAGCTCCACTTTTCTAACAGTATGTGCTCACATCATGTCTCTGGGTTACATTTTGGTCCTTCTTGCAATATTTCACATTTCTATTATTATTTTATCTGTGATGGTGATCTGTGATCAGTGATTGTTAATTTACCAATCTTTGATACTATTGTCATAATTGTTTTAGGGTACCATGACCCATGAATATATAAGATGATGAATTTACTTGCTAATTGTTGAGAGTGTTCTGACTGCTTCAGTGACTGGCCATTTCCCTATGTCTCTCTTTCTCTCTCTTCATGCCTCCTTATTCCCTGAGACACAGTAATTTTGAAATTAGTCCTATTAACAATATTCCAGTGGCCTCTGTGTGAAAGAGTCACACATCTTTCACTTTATTAAAAGCTAGAAATTGTCAAGCTTAGTGAGAAGGTCATGTAGAAAGCCAAGACAGGCTGAAAACTAGACCTCATGAACCAAGAGTTAGCCAACTGGTGAATGCAAAGAAAATGTTTTTTGAAGGAAATTAAAAGTGCTACTCTAGTAAACACACAAATGATAAGAAAGCAAAACAGCCTTTTTGCTAATATGGAGAAAGTTTGAGTGGTCTGGATAGAAGATCAAATCAGCCACAATACTCCCTTAAGCCAAAACCTAAACCGGAGTAAGACATTTCAAGTCTATGAAGGCTGAGAAAGGTGAGGAAGCTGCAGAAGTAAAGTTTGAAGCTAGCAGAGTTTGGTTCATGAGGTTTAAGGAAAGAAGCAGTCTCCATAAAAGTATAAGGTGAAAGAGCAAGTGCTGATGGAGAAGCTGCAATAAGTTATCCAGAATCTAAGTTACCTAGCTTGGATAATTGATGAAGAAGGTGGCTATAGTGAACAACATTTTTCTAAATTGTACTTTAAGTTCTGGGGTAAATGTGCAGATCTTGCAGGATTATTGTATAGGGAGACACATGCCATGGTGGTTTGCTATCTCCACCCCCCTGTCACCTACATCAGGCATTTCTCCCAATGTTATTTCTCCCCAAACTCCCCACCCCCTGCTGTCCATCCCCTAGCCCTGCTGCAACAGACCCCAGCATGTTACCTTCCCCACCCTGTGCCTATGTGTTCTCATTGTTTAACACCTGCCTATGAGTGAGAACATGTGGTGTTTGGTTTTCTGTTCTTAATGTCAGTTTGCTGAGAATGATGGTTTCCAGATTCATCCATGTCCCTACAAAGGATACGAACTCACCATTTTTTATGGCTGCATAGTATTCCATGGTGTATATGTGCCACATTTTCTTTGTCCAATCTGTCATCGATGGGCATTTGGGTTGGTTCCAGGTCTTTGCTATTGTACACAGTGCTGCAATGAACATATGTTTACATGTGTCTTTATAATAGAACAATTTATAATCCTTTGGGTATATACTCAGTAATGTGATTGCCGGGTCAAATGGAATTTCTATTTCTAGATCCTTGAGGAATCGCCACACTGTCTTTCACAATGGTTGAACTAATTTACACTCCCAACAATGTAAAAGTGTTTCTATTTCTCCACATTCTCTCCTGCATCTGTTATCTCCAGATATTTTCATGATCACTGTTCTAACTGGCATGGGATGGTGTGTGGTTTTGATTTGCATTTCTCTAATGACCAGTGATGATGAACATTTTTTCATGTTTGTTGGCTGCATAAATGTCTTCTTTTGAAAAGTGTCTGTTCATATCTTTCACCTACTTTTGAATGGATTTGTTTGTTTGTTTTTTGTAAATCTGCGTTAGTTCTTTTTGGATTCTGGATATTAGCCCTTTGTCTGATGGGTAGATTGCAAAAGTTTTTTCCCATTCTCTTGGTTCCAGTTAACTCTGATGATTGTTTCTTTTGCTGTGCAGAAGCTCTGGAGTTTAATTAGATCCCATTTGTCTGTTTTGGCTTTTGTTGTCATTGCTTTTCGTGTTTTAGTCATTAAGTCCTTGCCTATGCCTATGTCCTGAATGGTTTTGCCTAGATTTTCTTTTAGGGTTTTTATGTTGTTCAGTTGTATGTTTAAATCTTTAACCTATTTGGAGTTAATTTTAGTGTAAGGTGTAAGTAAGGTGTTCAGTTTCAGCTTTCTGTACACTGCTAGCCAGTTTTCCCAATACCATTTATTAAACAGGGAATCCTTTCCCCATTGCTGTTTTTGTCAGGTTTGTCAAAGATTGAATGGTTGTAGATGTGTGGCATTGCTTCCTGGACCTCTGTTCTATTCCATTGGTCTATATCTCTGTTTTGGTACCAGTACTGTGCTGTTTTGATTACTGTAGCCTTGTAGTATAGTTTGAAGTCAGGTAGCGTGATGCTTCTAGCTTTGTTCTTTTTGTTTATGATTGTCTTGGCTATGTGGGCTCTTTTTTGGTTCCATATGAAGTTTAAAGTGCTTTTTTCCCAGTTCTATGATGAAGGTCGATGGTAGCTTGATGGGGATAGCATTGAATCTATAAAGTACTTTGGGCAGTTTGGCCATTTTCACGATATTGATTCTTCCTAACCATGAACATGGAATGCTTTTCCATCTGTTTGTGTCCTCTCTTATTTCCTTGAGCAGTGGTTTGTAGTTCTCCTTAAAGCGGTCATATTTTTAATGTAAACAAAACAGGCTTCTTTGGAAAAATACATCCTTTAGTACTTTCATAGTAGAGAGGAGAAGTTAGTGTCTGGTCTCAAATCTTCACAGGACAGTCTGACTCTCTTGTTTGGAGCTAATGCAGCTGGTGACTTTTAAGTTGAAGTCAGTCTTCCTTTATCATTCTGAAAATCCTAGGGCCATTAAGAATTATAGTACTCTATCTGTGCTCTATAAATAGAAGAATAAAAAACCTTGGATGACTGCACATCTGTTTACACCATAGTTTCCTAAATATTTTAAACCACATTTTTTGGAAGAACTTGGTGACCCAGGGAAGAGGGGCTTAAAACTTCAATGGAGGAAGTCACTACCAATGTGGGAGAAGTAGCAAGAGAATTCGAATTGGAAGTTGGGCCTGAAGATGTGACTGAATTGCTGCAATCTTATTATCAAACTTGAATGAATAAAGAATTGCTTCTTATGGAGGAGCAAAGAAAATGGTCTCTTGAGATGGAATCTACCCATGGTGAAGATTCTGTGAACATTGTTGAAATGACCGCAAAGGATTTACAATATTATAGAAACTTAGCTGGTAAAGCAGGGGCAGGATTTGAGAGGTTTGACTAAAATGTTGACAGTTCTTCCAGGAGTAAGATGCTAGCAAACAACACTGTATGCTATAGAAAAAGGAAGAATCATTTGCTCTAGTAAACTTTATTGTTTTATTTTAAGAAATTGCTATAGCCATTCAACCTTCATCATTCACCACTATGATTAGTCAGCAGTGATCAACGTCAGGCAGGACCCTTGAACAGCAAAAACGTTGTGACTCACCAAAGAGTCAGATGATCATTAGCAATTTTTGGCAATAAAGTATTTTAAAATTCAGGTATATACATTTTTTAGACATAAGGTTGTTACACATTTAAGAGACTATAGTATACTATAACTATAACTTTTATATACACTGCTAACCAAAAAATTTCTAAGACTCCCTTTATTATGACATTTACTTTATTGCAGTGATCTGGAACTGAACCTGCAATATTTTGTTTGGAGGGAAGTCACTATGTACAACCCACATTTAAGGAGTGGTGCCACCTCGTTGAAGACTGAGTATATTCTGTTCAATTTTACCATCAGGCCTTTTATACATGTTTGCTTTTATGCAACATTTTACAAGGGTTATGCTAAGTCATTGATGATACTTATGTGCTCATAAGACAAGTGACACACTTTTGTGACTTGAGTAAAGGTGCAGAACTGGGTAAAGAAAGAAAATACACTTTTCATTTACTGGACACTTTGTGGACAGTATGACCCTGGGTGCAGACATAATGCTGTGGATATTAAAGACCTGCTCTCAAGAAGGTTATGGTTAAGCACAATAAACTAATACAGTTTTTAAGATAAAAAATCTGTATGAAGATATAGACAAGAATTTTAAGATACAAATAATTTATTTTTTGCTACTTGGAGGCAAATTTTCACAGGATATTTCAGTGTTTCCCAGTCTACTAGGAATTTAGTGTAAATAGACATATGAAGGTGGGTCTTTCAGTTGGCCAGATGTGACCCCCTTGATGTCCTAGAGAAGAGGCATGGTATATAATCCTTAGCCTTTGTTGGTGGGTTCCTAAAGGGCCTGAGGACAGTATGATCCCTGAGGCCCTTGTGATATAAGCCACAAAATGATGGGGCCAGTGCTCTTGTTTTACCCAAATGACTTTTTCACAACCTGCCTAAGTTTGTTTGTATCTTCCATTTGGCCTAAAATAGTAATTTCGCTTCATTTCTTTAATCCTTAGCTGAGGATTTAGAGCCTCAATTATACATCCTTGACAAGAAGTTCCCAAAGAGTATTTCAGATCACTGGGTCACAGGATGTCAATATATAGTATACAAACCAATTTATTTCCACAGGTAATAATCTTAAAGTTTCGTTAGGCTTAGTGAACTTACAGTTTATTTTCACTTGTTTCTTTTTCTTAATCAGACCTAAAGTAAACACAGCTAGAACCAAAAGTATACTAACTGAATTTCAAATTATTTATTTTTCTCTTCTCCCATACTGAAAGAAGCTTAATTCTGTATGGTGTCCAGGTTTGCCCATAATGGCTGCTGAGTAACTTTTGATTGTTATAAACTGACTATATAGTGATCCAGCCCCTCCAGCCCAGAGTTTGTTTAAGGTAGATTCTACTGCATTTCTGCCTGAGACGTAGAGGGAGTATGCTGAGAAGGCTTTGGGAAAGCCTTAATATAGATGAAGAAGGAAGAGATTTTGGATATTATCCTGTATAGATTGACTCCTGGTTTGCTGTGGCTATTTGTGAGCACAAAGAGCAGTTGCTTGGGGGCAGTCAGACATCCCGAAGATGGCAGAACAGAAAGATGAAAAGAACTTTGCTGCTCATAATGTCACTGAATGACTGGACTGACAAATCCTGGAGCCATTTGTGAGAAGACAAGTTTTCTTTCTTGTTTTAGCCAGTTGGGTCAATGTATTTTCTATTTGTAACAAAAGCATCCTACAAGATTCTAGGGTTGTATTCATAAAAACCACATGTATGAAGGGATTTAGAGCTATTTAAGAGAGTTCAAAGATAATTTTGTCTCTGTTGAGCTTTGCAATGTGTGCTGACTTTAGAACCTAGTCTCTGTAAGAGGAAATGCCACAGAATAGTTTATTGAAGAGAGCTCATTATTTCTTCTTGGTAGTATCTACCTTCTTGTCTTAGACATATTTTGGGTTAATGTCCTAATGTATGTTTCTTTTCACTGGGAATTTTTCTCCCGATTATATCTCATTGTATCTCAGTAGTCTTAACCTCTAGTTATGGTTTTCTTAGAGATAGAAAGGAAAAAAGTGTTTATTTCTATTCTCCGATTCACTACTTAACACTTTTGACACTAGATGTATGAGGGTTTCTCACTGCACACCAAACAATTCTCCAGTGGATACTGATGGGATGTTCTACAATTTAACTTAATTCTGATACTATTCACCTGGAGTTGATTAAGATCATACAAGTTAAGGGTTCGCTCCCACAAGACTGCCCCCACTTCACATGCCAATTCCAAGTAGTAGTAAGTTGTCCCTCTTACTTCTGACTGACCTGCTATAAGAAGGGAGTATCCATTACTCCCTTCTTAGCTTTGATTAATTTGCTAGGACAACTGACAGAACTCAGGGAAACATTTACTTGTGTTTATCCATTTGTTATAAAGAATATTACACAGTACACAGATGAACAGATAAAGAGCTGCATAGGACTAGTTATGTGGGAAGGGGCATGGAAGCCCTCTCTACATAACACATCCTTAAGGCACCTTCATGTATTTAGCTATAGGGAACTTCTCTTTTTGTGTTTTTATGGAGACTTCATTATATAAACATGACTGATTATATCACTGACCATTGGTGATCAACTCAACCTTTAGTACCTCTTCCTTTCCTGGAGGTTTGAGAGCGGGCCGAGAGTTCCAGCCTTTAATCACATAGTTGGTTCTTCTGGCAACCAGCTCCTCCCATCCTATCTGGCAGCCTACCAAGTGTCACCTCATTAAAATAAAAGACACTCATATCATTAAGGAAATTCCAAGGGATTTAGGAGCCCTAGGCCAGGTTTTCCTATCACTCAGGAAATTGCAGAGGTGTTAGGAGCTTTATGTGAGGAACTAGGTCAAAAACCAAATATTAGAACAAAAGATTCTCCTAACATCCCTATCTGCAACAAAGGGCAAAGACCAAATATATATTTCTTATTGTATCATAATGTCACAGGTTTGGACTGAGATGCATACCTGGCCCAAGCTGGGCCATTTAGGCCCAAACACTTCCAAGTACTATCTTCAGGGTATTTGGATTTGGGTCTCTGAGGCTTGGGTCAGTTTTTATTAGCTCTTGAACTGTGAAGTAATGCAAATTAAGGTCTGGGTCAATCATGCTTGGCCTTGTGCATGTCAAAGTAGAGAAAGCAATTTTTTTAGAAAAAGAGAAATTTAAAGGGAGAGAAGCAGAAATAAGAGACCATGACACTTCAGAAAGACAGAGTAATTTTGGGTTCTTTATTATCCAGTTTCTGGATCAATTTGCTTCTGAAGGCTAGCCTTGGGTTCCATGAGATGAATATATGCTTGCTAATGTTTCACTCTTTTTGTTGAAATATCGGAGGCTTATGTTACTTGCAACCTTTTAATACTTGACCAAAATGCTTGCAAACTGAAAGAGGCATAGCAGGATTTATTTTTTCCTGTTTTGGTAATGCCTCAGCAATTCAAATTCATTTATGGCACTAATTTCAAACTACCCAGTATTAGGGCTACATGGTGACCTTTGTAATCTATTTTGGTAGTGTGTGAGTTTAAGAGCAAAGATTTGCCTTATTCATGTTTTTGCTCATTAAATCTGGAGGTATTATTCTTTGCCTATAGTAAGAGTTTAAAATATTTGTTGAAAGGTAATGATAGCCTAAAGAAAGAAAATATTTTCACCTATCCAAATTGAGTGTTTATTTCAAGTATTTTAGGAATAGCTCAACCACTGAATAAAGACACATCTTAATAGAAATTATTTGCTTATCCAAAGTTATGTAATACAGTTAAATCCCTTTTTAAGATTAATCAACAGCATTACCCAAGGAGTGTTTCAAAATAACGGAAGGCATTGTAAGGTTTTTGCATATTGTTGGAGATTAAATAGTTCTTTTTAAAGCAAACATGTTTCTTTTTAATTAACTTGAAAACAATAAATTCCAAATAAGATTTTATTGACAATGATCTTAGAGCTTTTTACTAAAAGGAGGCATTGCTCTAGGGGTAGTATTGCTCTCATTACCCTTCTTTTAGATCGTGCATGAATTAATCTCCTGAATAGTGAGAATCAAAGAAACCCTGCAAATACGGTGACCAAGATGGGCTTAGAGTTCCCCTCACCTTGATTAAACATTAGATAATTTTCTTCCCAATTCTAGGCCACTGATATCCCTTTGCTTACAGTGTTTACTGTAGAAAACTTGTCATTGCAAATTCATTCTCTGCCCCTCTGAAAGGTATATAAATGTTCCAGTCTCTTGCCAGTTTTGCAACTCAGGAATGTCTTTCTTAAGAACCTGCAAGCTCTCCCTTTAAAGTGTAAGTAAGGAAGATAGCTCAAGTGGCTGTGGCTGGGATATCAGATATCTCACAGTATTGATGCGAGGGTAGGAGCGTAGCTTTTTTGGGAATTTTATCTTGGAAGCTAAAAGAAAGTTTACTTCTCTTTTGGGTAAGACCAGTTAACAAACACGGATATTTTACGATGTCTTCCCTCTCCCTATAGTTCTTAAAAACTCTCCAGCCTCCTACCCCACCCCACTTTTTTTTTGGCAGAGTTGAATTCAGACTGGATTCTGTTTAACTTAGTCCAGGGAAATTTTTCCTGTGACAGTTTGGAGAAAAGAAAAGGGTAATTTCTCTCAGCAGTGTGTATAGAATGCTTTGGGGAAATTATCATTATTAAGCATTTTCAATTTTGAAATAGTTAATTGCCCTGTATAATTTATTTGTGAGGTAGCAATAAATTCCCCTTAAATAAGGATATGCTAAGAGGCTTTACATTATTTGCTGTCAGAGAACACCCTTCACAGAATTACTTCTGCCCAGTTGGAAATGGGGGAATGGCTCAAATTCCCTGGTAGTGCTGAGGTGTCTGGAGTTTCTGAAGTCATTTGCTTCCAAGAATCAGGGTGCACTTAAAGAGATCACTTTGTTAATAAGCAAGGTTTGTCCTACTGAAATCTACCATTGCATACTTTCTGATTTTTACTGATTGCAATGCTTATCTTGTAAATGCTGCAGACTTTAATAACTCTTGATAACGGCCATTCCCATCTGTGTCAAGTATTTTCCCCCACTTTGATAAGAGCATCTTTTCAGGTAAGGAGTGTTAAGGAAAGAAGGGTTGGAGGATAAATGAAAAGAAAGTTAGTGCATGACATGGAAGACGAGTAGGGGGGCTGGAAGGAATCTTTGACCACAAAATGGTTGAGAAAATAAGAAATTTTTAAAAGAAAATTTTACAGTAAGGAAAAACACAAAAGATAGTAAGACAGACACACATTCTCACCACTCAAGATTATTATCTATGAAAATTGGATCACATTGGTTTGCACCTATCACTGCATTCAAGAGCATAATTGAATCAAATGAGTTAACTGACAATTCACCTTGATTTCTGTGATACTACCTATTCTAAAAGAAAGAATTAAAGAACGATATAAATTGGGCCATAATAATAGGAATATTAGAATTAGAAAAAAGTTTCTATATAATAGGTATTCATCACTTTTTGAATCTTTGAAATTTTTAAAAGGTTTGTTCTGCATTTTAAGAAGTATTAATTTAGAATATCCAAATACCTGGATTGAAATATTTTCTATATGTCTTCAACTTTATTTTGACTAATTGCTACTTAATGAGAGGTTTTAAACATAATGAGATGATAGCATTTTTATTTACTTAAAAGGTGGTCTGGGTTGGATATAATTCCATGCCTATAATCCCAGCACTTTAGGAGGCTCAGGCAGGCGGATTGCCTAAGCTCAGGAGTTCGAGACCAGCCTTGGCAACACGGTGGAACCTCGTCTCTAATAAAATGCAAAAAATTAGCTGGGCATGGTAGCATGAGCCTGTTGTGCCAGCTACTTGGGAGGCTGAAGCAGGAGAATTGCTTGAATCTGGGAGGCAGAGGTTGCAGTGACCCGGGATGGCACCATCGCAGCCTGGGCGACAGAGGGCAAGACTATATCTCCCCCTCTATCTCCCCCAAAAAAGTGGCCTATATGCTGAATCTGGTTCAAGAGGATCCTGGCTAAGTAAAGACTTGCTCTGGGATTTTGCTTATGATGGAAGATACATGGCAAAGCCTGAGGAGGATAAGGCTGAAGCTATTGAGCATGGAAAATTTAGAGAGAATGATAGGAATCCTGGATGGCAGTGTGGCAAAAGAGGGATTTGGAGAAGAACAGATATGGAATATAATATTAACTAAGCTGATCGCTATGGGGTGTGCATTTAAATCATCCCCCTTAAAATCTTCTGTGGAATCTACTGAAAAAAATATATAAGAAAAAAGTCTATATTTCTTGCTGCTGCTTTTGACAAGAAAGGATTTTTTTTTAAAATAGTGAATAAAGACAAGTTGTCTACAATGGAAGTTACACCTGAGCCAGCTGCGTGAGAGTTACCCCAAAAGACTGTGCAGAACACCTTCACCATGTACAAATGGAAGAGCAAACCAATTAGTCTTTTTTTTTTTATGGAGTCTCCTCACTCTGTCACCCAGGCTGGAGTACAGAGGCCCACTGCAACCCCTGCCTCCAGGTTCAAGCGATTCTTTGGCCTCAGCTTCCCAAGTAGCTGGGATTACAGGTGCCTGCCACGGCACCCAGCTAATTTTGTATTTTTAGTAGAGAGAGGGTTTCACCAAGTTGGCCAGGCTGGTCTTGAACTCCTGACCTCATAATCCACCTGCCTTGGCCTCCCAAAGCACTGGGATTACAGGTGTGAGCCACTGTGCTCAGCTCAGCTGGTCATATTTAATGAGTACCTATGCTGTGTGGATTTGCATGAAAATTTTAATTGAATTTTGTATCTGATAAGAACTAGGATATGCTATTGACACTACTAATCTTACCCATTGAATAAGATGGTTTGTTCCATCATTTGTATACAGTCTGGCTAGACATAAATATATAAGCATGGCTTTCTTCCTCCTTGATTATGGAATTACCCATTTGCTCAGCTAAGTTTGTTAAGCATTTACTATGCTAGATGTAATAGTGCCAGAGATGGTTTCCTCAAGTTGCTCATGATTGAGGAGCTGAGACAGACATCTAAACAGGTGATTGTGGTACAACACAACCTGTGCAATCATAGATAAATTTTTTAAAGTGTTATATAAGCATGGGAAAAGGGAGTAGTATTTGGATGTAGAGCAAGTTAGGAAAGGTACTAAATATTATATCTACATATTCTACTACATTCTAAGCCAGAACTTTCTGCAACTTTTATAAAGCCTTTTCAATATTTAGGGACAAGAACTGTTCTAATAACACAGATATCGTTTGTTAGAATGTGACTGTTTTTTGTTTTCTGGTCAGTTAACAAACATTGGCATTTGTGTACTAGTTATAAAGCTTGGCACCCAGATTTTGGAATGGAAAGGAGATCAAAGCAATCTGCTCCAAAATGAAGCCAACAAAATATTTCTGCCAAGAGATGGTGGCAGTGTTCTAAATGGAATCTTCTTGTGATAGTAGAACTATTTCTCATTTTCCTTTCCTTTATAGCATATCTTGTTTACATTTGGTTAATAAATGCAAATGTAATAACTACCACAGAGCGGGCTGCTTTAAACAAGTCTATTTCCAGAGAATTTTTTTGGGCTATGTTTGACCCACATTTATCTATGGAATGCCATCATTGTGTAATCCACACTTCATGCATCTAAATGTCACCTAGTAACAGGACTACTGAAAACATGTTTGGTTTTCATGTGAGGCATATGTTCATTTAGACAAGTATTATAACTTCTATGTTAGCAGTTGAATTCTGTAAATCAATCAAGGCATTGTGTACAAGTTCAAAACCTAAAAGCCAATAACTGATTATCTCTGCTCTCGAAGTTGAGGCAAAAGAAATATTTTTAGATAAGGAGAATATGCAAATATATAAAGATTTAAAATTAAATAGTAGCCGTAAAAATTTTATTTATAAAAAGATTAAGAAAAAATTATAGTATAAGGAGGTTAGAGACATAAAATATGGGAGAATACATTGGCATCTTGGATACAAAATCATGGGAAAGGGAAGGAAATGTCCTCTGAGTAGAATACCATCTCCGGATGTGATTGGTTGTTTGTTGCTGCTGTTGATGGTAGTGGTAATGTTTTCTTTCTGTCAGTATTTTGATTCCCACTTTAGATAATTAAAAGTTTAGCTTCCTGGTTAGCATCATTTGTCATCCCAATTAAGTCAGCCTCTAATATCCCTAAACAAGTATAATTTCCTCAGTACCAATGGGACCCACATTTTAGTAGGTTTTAGAAATATTTGTGGGTGCTAAACTGAAAATGCAGATTTCCAAGTTTCTTCCTGGAAATTCTGCATCAATATACCGAAAGTGGGGCCTCTGAAGCCATATCCCTATGAATATTCCTAGGAGGAGATTTTATCTTTATTTACTGTTAATATATTTGGTATACATTTATAGATGAATTTTGTAATGCTTCACCTTCCCCATCCCCTTATTCCTCCCCCTTCCCCTCCCCCTCCTTCTCCTTCTCTTCTCTCTTTTCTTCTTTCTTCTTCCTTCTTCCTCCTCCTTCCTTCCTCTTTCTTTCTTTTTTCTTTTCTTTTCTTTTTTTCCCTCTCCCTCCCTTCCTTCCTTCCTTCCTTCCTTCCTTCCTTCCTTCCTTCCTTCCTTCCTTCCTTCTTTCCTTCCTTCATTCCCTCCTTCCTTCCTTCTATTCTTTCCCTCCCTTCCCTCCTCTCCCTTCCCCTCCCCTCTCCTCCCCTCCATTCCCTTCTCCTCTCCTCCCCTCCCCTCCCCTCCTGTCTGCTCCCCTCCCCTCCCCTCCCTTCCCCTCTCCTTCCTTTCCCCTTCTTCTCCCTTCCTTCCTTCTTTCCCTCCCTCCCTCCCTCCCTCCCTCCCTCCCTCCCTCCCTCCCTCCCTCCCTCCCTCCCTCCCTCCCTTCCTTCCTTCCTTCCTTCCTTCCTTCCTTCCTTCCTTCCTTCCTTCCTTCCAGTTTTGCTTTTATTGCTCAGGCTCTAGTGCAATGGCATGACCTGGGCTCACTACAACTTCTGCCTCCTGGGTTCAAGTGATTATCCTGCCTCAGCCTCCCAAGTAGCTGGAACTACAGGCACCTATCATTACAATTGGCTATTTTTTTTTGTATTTTTTATAGAGACGGGGTTTCACCATGTTGGCCAGGCTGATCTCCCCTGACCTCAGGTGATATACCCACCTCAGCCTCCCACAGTGCTGGGATTACAGGTGTGAGCCACTGTGCCCAGCCTGCTTCTTTTGTATGTTACTATTTTGTGTCCTTTGCCAAGTTTTTCTTTTTACTAATTTATAAAAAATCTTGAAATACATATATCATCTTGATATGTATCTATATCTTGATAAGTAGTTGACTTTCATCTCTTATGCATGTAACAAAAATGTTCCCTGCGTGCTGCTGGCATTTTAATTGTATATATATTTGTGTGTGGAGGGGTTGTGTGTGTTTGTGACAAGTAGGCAGTAAAAGCAATTCTTGGCCTCATGATCTATGGCATATTCCATTACTTAGAGAGAAGCAGAGCAATTGTTTTCAGTGGGATTATGTTTTTGAAATATTAGCAAAATTTTAAGTTTCCTGTGGCATTTTTGTTCCCCTTTGTTCCTCTATCGTCAATTCAAGGTGAGAGGTTATTCTGGATTCATTGCTTTAGATTGCTAAAGAATGCGTTGGCAAAAAGCAGCAGAGGAGGAGCTCTTTCTGGCTTTTAAATTTCAAGGGTTCAGGCCCTGCCAGTAATAGAAAGGACTAAGGGTAGCAAACAATAAATTGGAGACAAAAATATGATGTAGTCTTTCTGCCTTCAACTGTTAGGGGGAAAGACTAGAGAGAGAGAAAAAAACTCTTAGTTTCCTTCTCACTTGAAAGGGAAACCTAAGGGTTCTTGGGGAGGCAGCCTGTGAGGAATGGGTCTTGTTCCCTCCCCAGGAATGAGAGCAGGAACAGAACTTCTGAGAGAAGAGAGAACTTGTGTCCTCCTTTCTTGGTTGATTTGTTAGCAGATCCCTGGGGATGAGGCAAGTCCCAAGAAACAATTTCTGGGATGTCCCAGGAACACAAGACCCCAGCTAACCTCATAAAGTTTCCAGTTCTCCAATATGGTGGGAGGACAGAACTAATCCTTTTTTCTTGCGAGTTGAGAAAAAGTAGCAGAGGTTGGCACTGGATCTGTGAAGAACTTTCAGATAGGAATAAAGGATGACCTGATAGCTAATTGTAAGAAACAGCAGTTGAGGATCTAAACCTCTTATACTCCCTTCATCCCATATCAATGTGCAAACTTGATCCTCTGGGTGAATGCAAGAGCCAACTTCAGGAAGAAGGCAGAGGGAGGTGTCAAAATATAAATTAAATCAATTTATGAAAACTAGAGAAAGGTATACTCTGTGTATACCCATTCTGTGTACAGGGCTTAGCCTGGTAAGATGTCATCTTAGAATTGCAGTGGAAGACCAGGCATGGGGGCTCCTGGCTGTAATCCCAGCATTTCAGGAGGCCAAGGTGGGTTGATCACTTGAGGCCAAGAGTTCCAGACCAGCCTGGCCAACATGGCAAAACTCCATCTCTACTAAAAATACAAAATAAAATAAAAATTAGCCAGGCGTGGTGGCACACGCCTGTTATCCCAGCTCCTCAGGAGGCTGAGGCATGGATCTGGGAGGTAGAAGTTCCACTGAGAAGTTGGATATTTACAAGGTGAGCTGCTGAATCTCCTATCTGACCTTCCTTTATCTTGTTCTCTTTTTTGATTCTCTTTTATTGGGCCTATAATTCTCTGAGGTAGGTTCAGTTTGTAATTCTCTGGTGCAGGTTAGTTGCCTGGGCTTATTCAATAGTAGGCTAGCTTTTGGCTCCTAATCTAAGGCTGTATTCCTAGTTTAAGATCAGAGGCTGGCAAAAATTTTCTTCAAAGGGGCATATAGCAAATATGTTAGGCTTTACAGGTTATACAGTCTCTTTTACCACTATCCATCTCTGCTATTGCTACACAAAAGCAGCCATGGACAATATATAAATGATAGCCATGGTTGTGTCCCAATAAAACTATTTACAAAGCAAGCAGCTGGCTAGATTTGGCCACTGAGCTTAGTTTGCCAACTCCTCTCTTAGATAGTATCTCCCTCCACATTTTATCTAAGAAGCTGCTTGTTGGAAATCAGGACTTGAACTATGGTAGGAGGAATATCCAAATGTAATGTGTTCACCTTTCCAAATGAGGTACTGGAATGAGCTTGCATGGTACCACACTGACTAGAGTATTGGTGTTATTTAAGATTGACTAACACAAACTTTGAGAAGTGGGTTGAGTTCTGATCCTAACTATAGGAGTCAGACAGTCCGGATTAATGGGAGTAAGAGCCTGGTGTGCTAGCCTACATCTGTAGTCACAGCTACATGGGAGGCTGAGGGGGGAGGATCAAGAGTTTGAGGCTGCTTTGATTGTGCTACTGCACTCCAGCCCAGGTGACAGAGTGAGATCCCCATCTCTCCAATCAGCCTAAGGCATGGACAGCAGCTTCTCTCTTGAGGTATGAGCACATGGGTGGTGGGCTTGGGTTATACCTCATTTCTGATAATGGAGAGTCTTGTTGGGAAGGGCTGAGGGCCCCTTACTGTGTATGATCCTCTTGGGTCCTGGTAGGTCCTTAGGTCCTTAAGGTAGGGTTTGGGATCCTTTCTGGGCTGCCCTTCCCTTAGGCCAGAGTTCTAGAGAGACATAATAAATGTCATAGTTGTTCTCAGTTGTGCTGGAGAAACAGGAGGAAGTGCCTCCTCCATAGGTCGGTGGGGCACTTCAGTCATGGTCACTAGTTGTTCTGGCGGACAACCATCTATAGCCAAGAGAGCGAGTGACTGTGGGAGCCAAGGGAGTTGGAAAGTGCCTGAAAGGCTCTCCTGGAGCATGTGTGGGCTAGTGACCCTGGAAACTTCTAGAGCCGCTGCTAGAAACTCTGAGCAGAGCAAACATTTGACAAACACGTCAGTGGGGTTTGAGTTAGAATTAGAACATAAAAATAAATATAAGCTCATTTCATATTCAGCAGCTGAGGAGGGCACTGAAATAGGTTAAAACTGTTTTCTAAACCCCCCAGGTATACTTACCAATATACATATAGTGTATTATGAGTTTGGTTTGTCGCGTACACCTATGGTCAGTTTTCTATGGGGATTTTCTCCAAATAGGATGATTCAAACTTTTCACTGTTATAACCTTTATAACTATCATTGTGAATACAGTATAGTGTCTTTTTAAAATGATTTCCTTGAGATAGATTCTTAGAAAGAGATTTGCTGAGTTAAATTACATGAATCTTTTTAAGATTCCTGGTATGTAATACCATCTTGTTTCTGACAGAGTGTGAAAGTGCCTGTCTCATTTAGCCTTCACCAACACTGACTATATGAAGAGATTATTGGTAACTCAATAGATATTTTAATTTTGTTTATTTGATTACTCATTAAATTGAAGACTTTATGTGTTTTTAACCATGTGTATGTTATTTACTTTTTGAATTGGCAAGCATTATTAGCTTTATTCTCCAGGAGAGGAAGCTGTGGCTTAGAAAGCTCAAATGACTTGCTCTGGGTCAAACCCAGAATGTTGCAGTCCTGGACTGCTAGCCTAAATTCTGGTTTTTATTCAGTGCTCATTTCATTGTTCAATAATATCCTGAAAGAAGAATAAATAGGGCCTTCTCAATTTTCTGTTTCTGATACTCACAAAGCATTCTTTTTTATTATTATTAATTCCTGGAAATTGCAACTGACACCAAAAATCTCAGGAGAAATTTATTATAAGAGCGTACAAAGCTTCATTCAAAGATGAAGGTCAACAGAGACAAAGTAGATACAATTTCAATCTGTTTTAATGAATCAAGACTGATGGAATGAATTCTCTTTTGTGAAAGAAAAAAAGACTGTTACTGTGGTTTCCTTTCAAAAGAAGATTTTATTCAGTCTTTGATTAGACTAAAGAGAACATAATATTTCAAGGACAAAATTCACCTTTCTCCAGATGTAGAAACATTTTTTTTCATTTGGAATCCATACTTATTTTCTATCAAAAATTAAATTTGTGGGAAAGTGGAATTGGGGTTATGTCAAAGCAGATAGAAGAAAAGACTAAGAAAGTCCTTCAGCAAAAGCTGAAAGAAGTCTTCAGTCAAATTGATCCTTGCTGTTGAGTCCTTTTTCTTCTAAACTATAAAGAGCTGTTTGAATTCTTAGTCCTGAGACTCTTGTTTCTCCTTCTGCCTCATCCCTGACGTCCCTCCAGTCTGTAACCCTTGCTTCCAACTTTTAATTTCCCTTGTTTTTTTTTTAAACTAAAATATTTTGTGTGTGTATATTTAAGGTATACAGTGTGCTATTTGTGGATACATATAGATAGTAAAAATAGTTACCATAGTGAAGCAAGTTAACATATCAATAATCTCACATAGTAAGCCCCTTTTTTCCCCAAATTTTCTCCCTTGAGGAATCCTTCTCAAAAGATTTCTGAACTGGGCAGCTGCTATGGATGCTTTCCCAGCCTGCTCGCTTGGGATCCTGGACAAACACTCACTTATAGCAGATGCTGTTGCTGAAAATTCCTACTGTCCTGAGCCTCTGAATTTCCTGGGCACCTTTCCCTCTTCCAGTGGTGATGCACATTTCCTTTCCATCACCATCTTATTCTGCTGTGAATCTTTTCATGAGACCTCTCCTTTCCATTCAGGTATGAAGGCTCAGGGTGCATGAGTGGAACTTCTCTGTAGAAATGACTTGGGTGTGTAGGACTTTAGGAGTCTGGTAAGGGGGAAAAGTAGCATCCAGGAGGAAGGTCAAGGAGTTTTCCCAGGTCCACGTATAGTTTGAGCCTGTTTGAAAGAGCCAAAGATCTCGGAGACTTATATGAGGGCTGAACCTTTTTCAAAAGTTTGAAACCAGCATGAAATTTGGGGTCAGGCTTTAGCTAGTGAAAAGCAATGACTTGAGAACCTAATGAGTGGTGTTCTGGACATAATAGGAAGCTATCGAAGATCCGGATACTTGGAAAGATATCTTTCAAGTATCTTTTAAAGGTAAAAAACATTTGCTATAAACAACTATGTCACTTTGTTGGCCCACTGGTGTTAGGAACACTTTGAAGTGGGTTTAAGGGTATGGCAAGGGTACATATGTTAAGACCAATTTATATTTTGTGGAACAAATTATTTTCTATTTACTATTGAAGGTTATCCTTAAGTACCAAAACAATAGAAGTTCTTTAAAAGTAATTGTGTATAAAAATTAATTTAAACAAATAATTAACTGGTACCTGTGATCAAGATTTTCATTATTTAATACTTTCTTGATTTTTAAGAAACTCAAAAGTTCTTGTTTCAATTGCCTGATTATGCTTTGATATGTTAAACTCTAAATTCTGATATATATCAATTTAGCTTTTTTTGTTTGTCTTTTAACTGTTTTTCTTATCTCACAGAAGTAAATTGGTAAATTTATCAATGCACACAGGTAAATTTACCATGGACATATGTAAATTTTATTTTAAAGCAAAAATTTTAGATGATCTACCTAGACAGAACAAAGTATTTCCTAAATGTATTTCTCTTAATAGTAGAATTTTAATAGTGCATAAATCAAAGTATATGAAAATAAAGATTACATTAGTATATGAAATAGCTGGAGAGTTTAGACTTTGGAGTTAAAGTTAAATATTGGTCTTCTGAACTTCATTTTAGTTCTTTAGAAACAAATAACTAATGAGATATTAATTCTGGTTATTATTATCCTTGTGTCAGTTCCAGCAGGAAAAATAAGAATCCCCAAAACTTTTAAGTTTTCTTTTAATTTAAACATCATATTGAAAAAAAAGATTTTATGTGGCATGTTGATTTGTGACATCCTTAAGATTAAAATGTTTAACCAAATATTAATATATTTAACTAAAAATAATAAATATGTAAATTTTAAACATTCATGGAGCTAAATCTGGCACTTTCAATTGCATGTAATACAAACTTCTATAGTTGAAATGTTATTCAAATGTAAATATTCTAAATGAGAACATATTGGGAGTATATTTTTGTCATTGTAGTTAATAAAACTATGTAATTTTTGCTTTAATTGAAATTTTATTAACAAAGTTCTCCTGAAATGATGAGCTTTCCTAATTTAGCCACATCCAATATCGATTTAAGAACTTCCAATGTCTTGCACTTATTGGTTGCTTGCCTAGTTCTTTAACTTAAACAACAAATGTTGATTTAATAATTAAGAAAAAAGTCCTGAAGATTTCAATGGGTAATGAGAAAACAGAAAATAATTTCAAGTCTGTTTGATAGAAAAAAATAATGAGGTATCCTTGCTGCAGAGGACCTTAGAAATAATGGCGGGGTAGAGCAATGAGGGGGATCACAGCTTGAAACTTATAATTATAAACTTTTGTATAGAACAGACAAAGGCCCATATCCTAATCTGGCACTCATCAGCTGTGTCACCTTAGGTAAGACTCAGTTTCACCATCTGAGATGGTGTCTCCTTCTCTAGGGATTTTTGCAGATTTCAAATGTGATGATAAATGTAAAGATTTTGCATTGTGCCTGGCCTAAAGTAAGTACTCAATTCATTATAGGTTTTATTAATATTATCATGAATGAGATTTTCTCCATTTTATTAGATGAGAAAGTTGAGGTCCAGGAAGATAAATAACAAACTCAAGATATTTCAGCTTATGTTTTTTATTCTGTCTTAGATTTACAGAATCGAGCCTGGTTAGCTAATTGAAATAAGAATTATAATCTGAACACTGGGGTCTCCAAACATTCCATAATATATCTCTCTCTATCTCTCCACAAATGTAAATATAAGCTTAAACACTTGAGGAGGGCAAATTCAAATCACACTTCCACAAAGCAAAATGGAGCTATACAAATACAGACTCACACACATATACTGAGAAACAAAATGCATTATGTACATTTGCTATGTCATTATAGACCATTTACTCCCTGATGATGAAGAGAATGTTCTGTATATATTTTTATGAATGTTCTACTCTAGAGACATCTGTAAGATAGCCAAATCTAGCAATTGTCCAAGATTTGGCTATCTTACACGTCTCTAGAGTAAGAGACACCTATATTCTACCTTTGGTACCCTTTCTAAGCTATGTGACATAAACAAGAAAATTAACCTTCCTTAGTCCTCATGTTTGCATCCATTTGTGGGGAATGATTATGTTTACCTTCCAGTGCTGTTATAAAGTTCAACACTTTTAAGGGTTTAAATATGGATTTCAAACTCTAAACACTATACAATTGAGAAGGATTAGTGAACAAGCTTTAAACCTCAGTGGGTAGCAGGTAATTACAAAAGTTTATATAAAAACATGTTTCAGTTAACAAGATGAAAGAAAGCATAGATTTTTGAGCTAAGGGGAAAATATGTCAATAAAATTGTATTTTAGCCTGATCTGCCTTGATAGTATTATAATTTAAGAATGATTTTTTTCCTTATAATTCTATGCTGTTTTATTTGCTGTACGGCCTTCCAAATAATTTAATGTTTTGATTTCAACCCAATGTAAAATTTATAGCTAAAAACCAACCCATTTGAAATAAATTTACTTATAAGCAATTGTTTATAACTCTTATTTATAAGCTGATAATTTTAGGAAAATTAAAACTTTTATTTTGATTCAGAGGAAACATGTGCAGATATGTTACATGAATATATTGCATGATGCTGAGGCCTGGGATAAAAATGATCCTGTTACCCAGGTAGTGAGCATAGCACTGACTAGTAAGTTCTTCTACTAAAAAACTTACCCCTTTCTCGCCCTCCCCTCTCTAGTATTCCCCAGTGTCTCTGATTGTCATCTTTGTGTCCATGTGTACCCAGTGTTTAGCTCCCACTTAGAAGTGATAATAGGCAGTATTTGGTTTTCTGCAAAGGATATGATTTAGTTTTCTTTTTTTTGTGACTATGTTCCATGGTGTCTGTATTCCACATTTGCTTTATTGAATCCACCATTGACAGGCACCTAGGTTGATCCCATGCCTTTGCTATTGTGAATAGTATTGCAATAAACATATAAGTGAATGTGTCTTTCTGGTAGAAATATTTTCTTTTGGATATATATCCAGTAATGGGATTGCTGGGTCAAGTAGTAGTTCTAAGTTCTTTGAGAAATCTCCAAACTACTTGCCACAATGGCTGAACTAATATATATATCCACAAGCAGTGTTCCCTTTTCTCCATAGCCTCACAAGCATCTGTTGTTTTGGGGCTTTTTCTTTTTTCTATTTAATATTATTAAAGGCTTTATTCATGCCTTAAAAAACACATAAGTTCTTGAACATATATTTATTATCTGGAGGAGTAAATACACTCCAAATGCTTATCATCAGAACTCTGGAAAAAGACATGTAAGTTCTGGACATTTTGGTAATAGGCATTTTGACTGGTGTGAGATGCTATCTCATTGTGGTTTTGATTTGCATGTTCTTGATGATTAGTGATGCTGAGCATTTTCTTCTCATATGTCTTCTTTTGAGAAGTGTCCTCTTGTGTTTTTGCTCACTTTTTAATGGGGTTATATTTGATTGTTGAATTGTTTAAGTCTCTTACAGATTCTGGATATCAGACCTTTTTTGAGGCATAGTTTGTGAATATTTTCTCCCATTTTATATAGGTTGTCTGTTTACTCTGTTTATAGTTTCTTTTGCTGTGCTTAAGCTCTTTAGTTTAATTAGGTTCCACTTAACAATTTTTGTTCTTATTTAATTGTTTTTCCTCAAAAAGCATTTAGGATTTAGTCATAAATTCCTTGCCAAAGCTGATGTTCAAGTTGGCATTTCCTAGGTTTTCTTCTGGGATTCTTATACTTTGAGGTCTTACATCTACACCTTTAATCCATCTTGAGTTAAATTTTGTGTATAGTGAAAGGTAGGAATCCAGTTTCATTCTTCTGCATATGGCTTGTCAGCTATCTCAGCACTATTTATGGAATAGAGAGTCCTTCCTCCATTGTCTATTTTTGTCAACATTGTTGAAGATGTGATGACTGTAGGTGTGTGGTTTTATTTCTAGGTTCTCTATACTGTTCCACTGGTCCATGTGTCTTTGTATTGGCACTATGCTGTTTTGGTGACTACAGCCTTTTATAATGCCTTTTATACTAGTATAGTTTGAAGTCAGGTAATGTGAGGTTTCTATCCTTTTTTGTTTGTTTGCTTTTTGTATAAGCAGACAATTTTGAAGACAAAGAGAAATAAAATCACCTTTTAAGTTGGAGAATTATTTAAGTTGTGTAGATCAGAAAAAGGAGAGTGGAAAAGATTTAAGAGGACAAATGGTGTCCCTAATCTTTTCAGTGATGTTGAATTTGACTTTGTCATTAGTCATTGTGATGAAATCAGTTAGATGTTGAGATTCAAAATGTTGTGAGTATTTACTATGTAGATGGCAATTTAACTGTTATGAAATCACCTTAAAACAAAGTAAGGAAAATAACAAAGGCCAGAGACAGAGAATGGAAACTTCATTATTACGTTATTTCTAAGCAATAATGAAAGATGTGAAAAGACAACCAGCAGAGGATATCATCACTAAATCCAGGGCAGTAGCAAGAATGGCGAAGCGTAAAGGAATGAAAAAAGAAGAATGAAGCAGAGTAAGAAGGAGAGAGAAAGATGCACAATATATGGAGAATATGTTCCACGAATAGGAATGTAGACATTTTGTAGAGCTATTTGAATTCATCCAGTTGTAATCAAGGAGAAAGCTGTCATTGGAACACAGATATAAGATGAAAAGTAGATGTCGAAGGAGTTAGAGTGGAGAGGATACCAAATACATTCTAAGCCAAATTTTAATCCTTTTCCATTTGATTAACTTAGGCAATTTTTATTATAATGTATAAGATGTTACTAATAGCCAGAAAAGAAAAACTTTGTCTGTAATTTTTTTCTATCATTTTCTAAAGACACTTCTTAGTGAATATACTTAAACATAACAATGTGTGTTTAAACATTCACTGAGAAGTGTAATGCATGTTTTTGAAAATCATCAACATTTGTATAAGAGCTAAAATATTAATGAGAATGTGCCAAAACAAGTTCATTGGAATATTTTACAGGAACAAATTTCACAATAGTGTCAGGTCTAACAGAAATAAGAGTGCCTTATGTTTTCATGGTGTTAATTGGTGTATTCAGAAAAATCACACCATTGTATCATGGCATGATTTCAAATTCGATTATTAAAATATTGGGCTACAGGAAAATGGCCTCCTATTAGGAAAGATGATCTAACTCAAACTACTGTGATTTTTTTAAAACAAGTAAAACATGTCACCAGTTCTGTTTATAGAAGACATTAATATGTGAAACATAATGTAGGTAAAAATACAACACAAAAAGCTAATGGAATTGAAAATATAAGTTGTATACCTTAAGATATATATATATATGTATATATATATATATGTATATATATATGTATATATATATATATACACACACAAATACATTAAATGTTTATCTTATTACCTGCTTGAAAGAAAGAAACATATTGAAAAATGTTAATTTACAATAGTGAAAACAGTCTAAAAACTGTATGAGATTTATAAAGATTTTTTAAAAAGTAGTTACTCAGCAAATATTCTTTGATTCACTCACTCTCAATACATATGGAATAAACACCTACTAGTAAGCCAGCCACCATTCTATATCCTGAATATGGTAGTGAATGACACCGACACAAGGTCCTGATCTTATGTTGCAAGCCTTTTGTTGGGAACACGCAGCCAATCAACAAGCAAATATGTATGTCAGTTAGTTATAAGGGCTGTGAAGAAGAGTTAAGCAGGATGAAGAGGGATGGGGTATAATGTTTAGACAGGTGGTTAGGGAAGATCATTCTAGTGGAAGGCATTTGAAGAGAAACATGGAGGAGAAGGGAAATAGCCATGTGGTTATCTAGGAGAAGAACATGCTAGCTAGAAAGAGTAGGAGCATGCTTGGAATGTTTAGAATTGTGAAGGCGGAGAAAGAGATGATAGAGTATGTGAAGGTCTTTGGAGGTTACTGCAGGACGTACTTGGAAGAAGATCAAAAGCTACCAGAGAGTTTTGAACAGAGGAGTGAAATAATCTGATTTATATTTTTAAAAGATTGTTTTGGCTCTTATGTGAAGAACAGACTGTAGGAAGAAAGGCAGAAGTAGGACGACAAGTTATAGTGATAAACAAATGCTAGACAAGAGTGGTTTGGAGCAGAAGGATAGGATAAAGGTGATAAGAAGTGGTCATAATCTAGATAGATTTCAAGCATAGAGCCTACAGGATTTGTCAGTTGACTGGCTAAGGAGCAAAATCCAGGAAAATAGCAAGAATGTAGATGCTGTTGGATTAAAGGAATAAAATAAGAGGAATGAAGCAGAGTAAGAGGGAGAGAGAGAAAGATGCACAATATATGGAGGATATGTTCCATAAATAGAAATCTAGACATTTTGTAGAGCTATTTTAATTCATCCAGTTATGATCAAGAAGAAGGTTCAGAAGGAAATCAGATTATTTCACTCCTCTGTTTGAAAGTCTTCAATAGCTTCTGATCTTTTTCCAGTTAAGACCTACAGCGAAGAGAAAGAGAAGAATGAGTCAAGGATGATTTCGAAGTTCAGGGCCTGAGCAACTGAGTGAAGTGTAGAATCAAATACTAATCTAGGGAACACCCCATGTAAGGGGCAAGTTTTGATGGTGGGGTTGAGAATGATCAGGATAATAGCTTTGGGTGTGCTAAGTTTGAGATGCCTGTTAGGTATATAGGACTCCAGAGATCAGGTGAGAAGTATTGAGTGGAAATTTAATTTTAGAAGTGTTTGGCATTACAGATGATATTTAAGGCAGTTGGACTGGATGCACCATCTAGAGCATGTGTGTAGCTGAAGAAGAGAAGAAGCTCAAAGGTCTGATTATTACAGGATTCTAAGTAGGCTTTCCAGCATTTGAAAGTTGAGAAAGTAAGGAGGATTCAGTAAAGGAGGACTAGCAGGAAACCCCAGTGCTTTAGGAATTGAAGAAACTGTTTGAAGGTGGGCGTGATGATGTGTGTCAGATATTGAGTGACCATTTTATTTAGCAGAATGGATGTGAATGATGATCTTGACAAGAGGAGATTAGGTGGAACAATGGTGATGAGTCTCACTAGAAAGTATTCCAGAGAGAACAGCATTAATGGAAGTACAGACAGAGGAGTAAACATTTTCGAGTTTTGCTGTATAAGGAGGCAGAGAAAGGATTTTTTAGAGGAGGACTAGGAAAAGTTGAGTTTAAGTATCATTTCAAAACATTTTTGATAGCTCAGTTAATACATATGATTGGAAGTGATAATATAAGAAACTTAGTTATGTTATTTTCAGGTATTCCAGGTGCTTCATTTGCATTTCTGAAAATAAATTTATGTTTTCATGCACACATTATGCTTAAAATTCACTGTGAAAAGTTGCCCAAAGCACTGACAATGCTTCTGGGTTTTTTTGTCATCCAAATCTCTTATGATTTTTGTATCTAAATATTACATATACTTTAACTTGCTACAGGTAATTTCATTTGTCTTTGAAAATACAACCCAGAACATTTTTAAATCATGGAGATTGTGTTAGACATTGTTAACTGCCTGCTAGCCGCCATCCATATCTTCTTCTTTTTTAATAGAATTCCAATTTTGTATAGAATGGCAACCTGTTTAGCTCTCAGTAATGAAAATTTCATTTCTCTTTGTCAGATATTATATGTTTGTATTAATAGCTTTAGCAGCCATCTTGTGATCATGAGGGGAAAAGCCAATAAACTGAGGATGGCAAAGGAGAAGGATGGTAAGAGACTTGGTTTTGTGTGATACTGTTGCAGTTCTGTACCAAATCAGTAAACCGTCACCACTAGTTTTCTTACACATATGAGATAATTAAATGTCTTTATTGATTAAGTCATTCTTCCTAGGAAAGTAAAAGCTGTCACTTGTAGCTGAGAAAATTAATAACTGGTACAATTTTCAATTTAATTGGTGGCTAAAAATCAAAGGTAGAAGTAGCTTAGATTTCTCACTGAAAAACATCCTTTATTCTCATTGTGGTGCTTTCATCTAAAGGAATCCATACATACTTTATTATTCATAACAATAATAGTAGCTAAAGCTTATATATTACCTATTTATATGTTCCAAGCACTGTGCTAAGTACCTTAGTTATATCATTTCATTTAATCCAATAAGGTAAGTATTATGTTTTCTATTTTATAGATGAGAAAACTGAGGCACAGAGAAATTAACAATTAACCTTCCCAAGGTTATACAACTACTTATTAGCAAAGTTGAGGTTAAAACCTGTGACGTCTTCCCCTGAAGTGTGTACTCACATGGCAAAGGCTCCCAAGGGTTATGAAGAGAATCTCTGCTTGCCCCTGTTTTCAACTTGTATATTATTGCACTTTAGGCTCTGGGGTACATGTGCAGAACATGCAGGATTGTTGCATAGGTACATACATGGCAATATGGTTTACCACCTCCATCCCCATCACCTATATCTGGCATTTCTCCTGAAGTTATCCCTCCCCAACTCCCTATCTGCCACTGTCCCTCACCTAGTCCCCCAAAACAGACCCAGTGTGTGATGCTTCACTCCTTGTATCCATGTATTGTCATTGTTCAATTCTGCCTATGAGCGAGAACATGTGATGTTTGATTTTCTGTTCTTGTGTCAGTTTGCTGAGAATTATGGTTTCCAAATTCATCCATGTCCCTACAAAGGATACAAACTCATTGTTTTTTATGTCTGCATAGTATTCCATGGTGTATATGTGCCACATTTTCCTTATCCAATCTATCATTGATGGGCATTTGGGTTTGTTCCAGGTCTTTGCTATTGTAAACAGTGCCACAATACGTCTGCATGTGTCTTTATAATAGAATGATTTATAATCCTTTGGGTATATACTCAGGAATGGGACTGCTGGGTCAAATGGAATTTCTATTTCTAGATCCTTGAGGAATCACCACACTGTCTTCCACAAAGGTTGAACTAATTTACACTCCCACCAGCAGTGTAAAAGTGTTCCTATTTCTCCACATCCTCTCCAGCATCTGTTGTCTCCAGATTTTTTAATGATTGCCATTCTAACTGGTGTGCAATGGTATCTCAATGTGGTTTTGATTTGCATTTCTCTAATGACTAGTGATGATTAGCATTTTTTCATATGTTTGTTGGCCTCATATATGTCTTCTTTTGAAAAGTGTCTGTTCATATCCTTTGCCCACTTTTGAATGGATTTGTTTGTTTTTTTCTTATAAATCTGTTTTAGTTCTTTGTAGATTTTGGATATTAGCCCTTTGTCAGATGGGTAGATTGCAAAACTTATTTCCCATTCTGTTGGGTGCCAGTTCACTCTAATGATTGTTTCTTTTGCTGTGCAGAAGCAGTTAAGTTTAATTAGCTCTCATTTGTCTATTTTGGCTTTTTTTGCCAATGCCTTTGGTGTTTTAGTCATGAAGTCCTTGCCTATGCCTATGTCCTGAATGGTTTTGCCTAGGTTTTCTTCTAGGGTTTTTTATGGTGTTAGGTCATATGTTTAAGTCTTTAATCCATCTGGAGTTAATTTTAGTGTAAGGTGTCAGGAAGGGGTCCAGTATCTGCTTTCTGCACATGGCTGGCCAGTTTTCCCAACACCATTTATTAAACAGGGAGTCCTTTCCCCATTGCTTGTTTTTGTCAGGTTTATCAAAGATTGTATGGTTGTAGATATGCTGTGTTGCCTCCGATGCCTCTGTTCTGTTCCATTGGTCTATATCTCTGTTTTGGTACCAGTACCATGCTGTTTTGATTACTGTAGCCTTGTAGTATAGTTTGAAGCCAGGTAGTGTGATGCCTCCAGTTTTGTTTTTTTTTTTCTTAGTATTGACTTGGCTATGTGACCTCTTTTTTGGTTGCTTGTGAAGCTTAAGGTGTTTTTTTTCCAGTTCTGTGAAGAGCGTTATAAGTAGCTTGATGGGGTATAGAGTTGAATCTATATAAATTACTTTGGGCAGTGTGGCGATTTTCACAATATTGATTCTTCCTAACTATGAGCATGGAATGTTTTTCCATCTGTTTATGTCCTCTCTTATTTCCTTGAGCTGTGGTTGTTAGTTCTCCTTGAAGAGGTCCTTTGCATCCTTTGTTAGTTGCATTCAAGGCTATTTTATTCCCTTTCTAGCAACTGTGAATGGCAGTTTTTTCTTGATATGGCTTTCTTTAAGTCTGTTATTGGTGTATAGGAATTTTTGTGATTTCTACACATTGATTTTGTATCCTGAGACTTTGCTGCAGTTGCTTATCAGTTTAAGGAGATTTTGGGCTGAGAGAATGGGGTCTTCTAAATATACAATCATGTCATCTGCCAATAGAGAGAATTTGACTTCCTCCTTTCCTAATTGAATACCATTTATTTCTTTTTCTTGTCTGATTGCTCTGGCTAGAACTTCCAATGTTATATTGAATGGGAATGGTGAGAGAGGGTATCCTTATCTTGTGCCAGATTTCAGAGGGAATGCTTCCAGTTTTTGCCCATTCAATATGATATTGGCTGTGGTTTGTTGTAAATAGCTTTTATTATTTTGAGATATGTTTTGTCAGTATCTAGTTTATTGAGAGTTTTTAGCATAAAGGACTGTTGAATTTTGTCAATGGCCTTCTCTGCATCTGTTGAGATAATCATGTGGTTTTTATCTTTGGTTGTGTTTATGTGGAATTATGTTTATAGACTTGCGTATATTAAACCAGTCTTACGTCTCCAGGATGAAGCCTACTTGATTGTGATGGATAAGCTTTTTGATGTACTATTGCATTCAGTTTGCCAGTATTTTATTAAAGATTTTTGCATCTATATCCATCATGAATATTGGCCTGAAGTTTTCTCTTCTTGTTGAGTCTCTGTTGGGCTTTGGTATCAGGATAATGTTGGTCTCATATAATGATATGGGAAGGATTCCCTCTTTTTGGATTCTTTTGAAGAGTTTTAGAAGGAGTGGTACCAGCTCCTCTTTGTATGCCTGTAGAATTCAGCTGTGAACCCATCTGCACCTGGGCTTTTATTGGGTGGTAGGCTATTGATTGCTGCCTCAACTTAAGCCCTTGTTATTGGTTTATTCAGGGTTTCAACTTCTTCCTGGTTTAGGCTTGGGATGGTGCAAGTGTCCAGGAATTTGTCCATTTCTTTCAGGTTTACTGGTTTATGTACATAGAGTTGTTTGTAGTAATCTCTGATGGTAGTTTATATTTCTGTGGAATTGGTGGTGATATCCCCGTTATCGTTTTTTATTGCATGTATTTGATTTTTCTCTTTCTTTTTTATTAATCAGGCTTGCTATCTATTTTGTTGATCTTTTCAAAAAACCAACTCCTGGATTTATTAATTTTTTGAAGGGTCTTTTGTGTCTCTATCTCCTTCAATTCTGCTCTGATCTTAGTTATTTCTTGTCTTCTGCTGGCCTTTGGGTTTTTTTTTTTATCTTGCTCCTCTAGCTCTTTCAATTTTCATGATAGGGTGTTGATTTTACATCTTTCCTTGCTTCTCATGTGGGCGTTTATTGCTATAAATTTTCCTGTAGACACTGCTTTAAATGTGTCCCAGAGATTCTGGTATGTTGTGTCTTCCTTCTCACTGGTTTCAAAGAACATCTTTATTTCTGCCTTCATTTCTTTGTTTATCCAGTCAACATTCAAGAGCTAGTTGTTCAGTTTCTCTGAAGTTATGTGGTTTTGAGTTAGTTTCTTAATCCTGAGTTCTAATTTGATTGCACTGTGGTCTGAGAGACTGTCTGTTGTGATTTTCATTTTTTCATTTGCTGAGGAGTGAATTCTTTCCATTTATGTGGTCAATTTTAGAGTAAGTGTGATTTGGTGCTGAGAAGAATGTATATTCTGTGGATTTGGGGAATGTATATTCTGTGGATTTACAGAATGTATATTCTGTCAATGTCTATTAGGTTTGCTTGGTCTGGATCTGAGTTCAAGTCCTGGATATCCTTGTTAATTTTCTGTCTTGTTGATCTGTCTAATATTGGTGGAGTGTTAAAGTCTCCCACTATTATTGTATGGGAGTCTAAGTCTCTTTGTGGGTCATTAAGAACTTGCTTTATGTATCTGGGTGTTCCTGTATTTGGTGCATATTTTTTAAGGATAGTTAGCTCTTCTTGTTGCATTTATCCTTTTACCATTAAGTAATGCTGTTCTTAGTTTCTTTTCATCTTTGTTGGTTTAAAGTCTATTTTATCAGAGACTAGAATTGCAACTCCATTTTTTTTTTTTTTTTTGCTCTCCATTTGCTTGGTAAGTCTTCCTCTATCCCTTTATTTTGAGCCTATATGTATCCTTGCATGTGAGATGGGTTTCCTGGATAGAGCACACTGATGGGTTTTGCCTTTTTATGCAATTTGCCAGTCACTGTCTTTTGACTGTGGCATTTAGCCTATTTACATTTAAGGTTAATATTGTTTTGTGCGAAACTGATCCTTCCATTTTGATGCTAGCTGGTTGTTTTGCCCTTTAGCTGACACAGTTTCTTCATTGTGTCGATGCTTTTTAGCATTTGGTATGTTTTTGGAGCGGCTGGTACTGGTTGTTCCTTTCTATGTTTAGTGCTTCTTTCAGGAGCTCTTGTAAGGCAGGCCTTGTGGTGATGAAATCTCCGAGCAATTGCTTATTCGTAAAGGACTTTATTTCTCTTTTGCTTATAAAGCTTAGTTTGGCTGGATATGAAATCTGGTTTGAAAGTTATTTTCTTTAAGAATGTTGAATATTGGTCCCCACTCTCTTCTGGCTTGTAGGGTTTCTGCTGAGAGGTCCACTGTGAGTCTCATGGATTTCCCTTTGTGGGTAACCCAACCTTTGTCTCCGGCTGCCCTGAGCACTTTTTCCTTCATTTCAACCCTGGTGAATCTGACTGTTATGTGCCTTGGGGTTGCACTTCTTGAGGAATATCTTTGTGGTATTCTCTGTATTTCCTGGATTTGAACATTTGCCTGCCTTGCTAGGTTGGGGAAGTTTTCCTGAATAATATCTTGAAGAGTGTTTTCCAGCTTGGATCCATTCTGTCCATCACATTCAGGTACACCTATCAAACCTTTTTTCAAGGTTTTTAGTTTCCTTGCATTGGGTTAGAACATGTTCTTTTAGCTCAGAGAAGTTTGTTATTACCCACTTTCTGAAGCCTGTTTCTGTCAATTCATCAGACTCATTCTCCATCCTGCCTTGTTCCCTTGCTGGTGAGGAGCTGTGATCCCTTGCAGGCAGAGAGGTGTTCTGGTTTTTGGTCTTTTCATCCTTTTTCCACTGGTTTCTTCCCATCATTGTGGATTTATGTATTTGTGGTCTTTGTAGTTGGTGACTTTCAGATGGGGTCTCTGAGTAGATGTCCTTTTTGTTGATGGTGAAGTTATTTCTTTCTGTTTTTTTTAGTTTTCCTTCTAACAGTCAGGCTCCTCTGTTATAGACTGCTGGAGGTCCACTCCAGACCCTGCTTACCTGAGGATCACCTGTGGCAGCTGCAGAACATTAAGGGTTGCTGCCAGTTTCTTCTTCTGTTATCTTTGTCCCAGAAGGATACCCACCAGACATCAGCCTGAGCTCTCATTTATGAGGTATCTTTTTGGTTATACGGGTGTTGGGGAGCTGCGTGAAGAGACAGTCTGTTCCTTACAGGAATTCAAGTGCTGAGTTGTGAGCTCTATTGTTCCATTCAGAGCTGCTGGGCAGGTATATTTAAGTCTGCTGCAGTGGAACTCATAATCACCTTTTTTCCTCAGTTGCTCTGTTCTGGGAAGGTGGGGCTTTATTTATAAGTTCCTGATGTGCTGCTGCCTTTTTTCAGAGGTGCCCGGCCCAGTGAGGAGGGAGCCTAGTCACAGTCTGCCATCAGAGGCATTGCTGAGCTGCCATGGGCTCTGCCCAGCTGCTGTGTAAACTTCCTTGCGGTTTTGTTTATAGAGGTATAGTTAGAACTGCCTCGGTAATGGCAGTCTGCCTCAGTAATGGCAGACTGTGTCTGTAATGGCAGACTGCCTCAGTAATGGTGGATGCCCTTCCCCACATAGAGCTGGACCATCCCGGGTCCAGCTATGCTTGCTGTGAAACTCTCAATCCAGAGCATTTCAGATTGCTGGTCTTTGTTGGGGGTGGGACCCACTGAGCCAGATCACCTGGCTGCCTGTTTCAGCCCCCTTTTTTTCAGTCGAATGGGTGACTCTGTCTCCCAGGTGTTCCAGTCACCAGTTGAAACAGCACCCGGATTTGTGTGAGTTTTTGTGCAGAGACCCACTGCTCTGGCTGAAATGGCCATGCTGGAGACTCATGGCACTTTTCTGCCCAGGAATCTTCTGGTCTGTAGGCAGGAAAAACTTGTTTGGAGATCTGGTGATTATTCACCCTCTGCGTTCTTGCTGGGAACTGCACTCCAGAGCTGTTCCTCTTCAGCCATCTTGGATCGTCTCCCTGTCTTCAACTTTTTATCCTTACTTTCTCATTGTGTTCCTATGACCAACAAGTTCTAATTGCTAGATGCCCCATCAAAAAAATTTTTTTTCCTTATTAATGTATCTTAATCATCTTATTCTTATTGTAGGGTGAAACAAAGTCTTTATTTTCCAGGAAGAAGACACTTGAATGCAAGTATCCTCTCTTCTTGATACTTTGGGCTAGTCCATAATCTTGCAACACATTCTTGGACCCTTTTTCCACTTAGCAATTTTGTGTGATTATCATTGCTAATTATTCTGCCTATTTCTTGGTGAAAGTAATATGCTTCCTGTTATTATATCAATTTTCTCTCTGCAGCAACACTGCTAACATAGATTTTGAGGAATACATAGAATATATATGAACAGCCAAAAAATGGAATGTCTACATATATCCATAGCAACTAATATACATCATGTACAACCAATAAATAGGATATTTCAATGGACATATGTATATCTATAATTGTGTGTTTTAAGGTATAATAACAATTTAGCTATCTATGCACATTATACATGTTGGGTATATTGTCAGTTAATTTTTACAGATCCCTATGATGCATTTTTAGCCATCATTTTATAGAGGCTCAGAGAGGTTAAGTAACTTGTCCAAGGTCACAGGGTTACTAAGTAGCTCTATCATCTCACCATACACTTTTGTGATATCTGGTACATCTTCCTAATTGTTATCCTCAATTGTAATGTACACTTATTTTTTATGAGTGTTTGATTATTGTTTTACTAATCTATATGGCAGAGTTTGCATCTTTTTTGCTTAGTGTTTTATTACCATAACCAAAAAAATGACTGATGCGTAGTAGCTGCTCATGAGATATTGAAAAAAATTAAATGGTAAAATTATATTATTGGATTAAAGTAAAATATTTTAATACTTAAAAAATATAACATAAATAAAAGTTGCAGAGCCTATATCAGACAAAATCTGACTCCAAATCGAGTCTTCTCTGGCCAGCTTACTGCTCTTTCTTTCAAAGTATCTAAGAAATCATCCTAGTTACTATAACAGGGGTGTCATCTAAGTTCGAGGCATCAAGTCAAGCATATATGCTGCCAATCTCTCCTTTTGTTCTGATGACATACATTGCTGAACAGTCATCTCCCCCTTTCCCATAGAGCCTAGATTAGGATTCAGAAATCTTCTCCACTCAGGACTTTAGACAATCATTACCTCTCAGTTGATGTTGACTAAGATATGAATCTAGAGGGTAACTGAAAAAAATATGTCGTATTAAATTTATAGTAGCTGTTTCTTCTGCAAGCTATTCCAACCCTGTTGGGGGACAAGGGTGGTCAGAACATTAATATTAGGAACAATTGTATTATATCATCACAAGTATTAACACATTCTGAAAGTGAAAAAACATCTGTTTATTTACCTATCTATGTGTCTGTGGAGGGTGAGAGAAAGAAAGGACATGTTACCCTTCTGACAAAATTCCCTAGAAATTCCTCCACTCAATGCATAGGTTCAAAATGATATGGGTCAGAATAATAGGTGCTCCTTTATCTTAAGTGAGTTATGTTTATTCACAAAGATGTCTGTACAGGGAAACTGTTGTCTCAATTGGTCTTTGCCTCACATAACAATTTGTCCTTTCAGGAAGACTGCCTTTTGATTTGGTCACACACCCATAGTAGGCAAAACCAGCCTCAAAATGGTTGCCATGCTCACAGTTCCCTTCTGAGAAAACCTGAACATTTTCCAATAAGGGAAGAATCCCTAGGCAGTCCCTTAATAAACTGCCTGACTGGTGCTGTCTGACCTTAGCCTTGATCACAAGTTATAGAATTGGATGTGGATATTGATATAAGGAGAGTACAATAATAGGCTTGGAAAAGGGCTTTGAGGCCAAGTGGCCCCAGGATTATCTCAAAAATTTTAAATGAGAGATACTGAGAAAGTTGAGGTTGTTAGTAGTAGAAGCAGATGCTGAAAACACACAGAGAGACTTAACAGTAGGCAGAAGTCATGAGACAATGGGCTTAGCAAGAATATTATTTAAAAATACTTTTTGTCTTCACAAAAATAAAAAAGTATAATTGGTCTAATGTCCTGAGAAGTAATATTCTCTGTTAATGTGTTAAGACATGTTTTACATAAACCAGGAGTATTTGGGCAATATATTTAATGAGAAATTACTTTCAATAATGTTTCTCTAGCAATTTCCAAAATATAAAAATTTATATGTTTTACAATTTCCATATTTGGCTGTCTTTACTTTTCTAACAGTTAGTTCCTATTTGATTTGTACGCCTCAGAAAACACATCATCTGTTTATTCTAAGAACTTTATGTGTGCAGTTCCCAGGGTGTTCTGCAGGTTATAATGCCAAATGTTTAAATTGGTCAATAATAACAAAGGATGTTTAGGAAATGGAATTCTAACTTAAGAGACACAGTACCTCACAGAGGAAGTGAGAAGGAGATGGTCATTGATTAGGTATTGAATGAGTATGTGGTAATGATTTGAGTAAATGGGATTTGCTAATTTTCTGTCTGAGTAAATACACTAATAAGAAGACTCACTTAGGTGGGTTGTTAATCAGCATTTCTGTTAGCAGCGTGGCCGAGAAATATTGATTTGGCTGTGATCATAGATGTCTAATAAATGTAGTGTGGTCCCATGACTGGTCTGTTGCCACAGGGTATATTTGGCATAAATCAGGGTAATCAGGAAGCAATAGAGACACATTAGACAATTCAACATGATCTGATGTCTAATATCATCATTACTTTTATTTTCTTTGCTAAAGAAAGTATCAAGATATTTTGAATTTTGAATTTAATATATTTTTATTTGAGGCTAATCATGATAGTTTTCTAGTAATTATCAATTAATTTAATTCTGTTTTCTTTAGTATATACCTCAATTTTATTTGTTTTTCTTACTCATTTTTTGATTGTTTGGTTTTGTTCTATATGGAGTAGTAGTTATAACTTTTGTTAATACTTTATAGATAATTTTTATTATCTTATGTTCATTATCTCTGGTTAATTTTTTTATTGATTAAAATGCAACAGATTTTTATTGAAGCAAAGTTAGAAAATACAGAAAAGTAGTAAAATGAAAATAAAAATTCTTGAAATTATAGTGATGGCCAGTCTTTGTTCTGGAACATAATAAATTATTATAATAGTTGGAAGAAAATAAGGTGAATTTAGGTGTTAGAGAGCTAATACTTATTCCATTTTCATATTTAATAGAGATAAGTTACAAAAGTAATCATATGTTTTTAAACTATAAGATGCAAAAAACAACTTGTACCAATCTCTTGTCTCCTATTCTGAATATTAATTATTTTTACAGGTAAAAATATGAGCAACAAGATTAACTTCAAGTTTTAAAGAAGGAAAATTCATAAAAATAAGAGCAGAATTAGAAAATTTATATGTAATGTTAAAGATCAATTACAAGTAGTGATTATAAGAAGTAATATTTTTTCCTTAATATCTATTCTATTTTTATTATTAATACAACAACCAATATTTAGATAGACATAAGGTAGCTTAGAATAATAAATGCAATTGCAGGAAGGTATAGCTATGGAAATAGACTTCGGTAATAAATGCTGTTGCAACTAGGTATAGTTATGGGAATAGATTCTGGCCAATGATGAGTTAGTGGACATGTTCTGTAGAAGCTTTGGAGAATCTGCCTCCGGAGAGAGCTACTGAGTGTTCTTTGCTCTTCTCTGACTTTGTTTTTCCTTTCTTTTGGACCATGAGAACAATGGTAAAATGATGGAGGAAATAAACCTAATACTTAAGGTCTCCATGAATAAAGCCACTAGGCCAACTTAGAGATCCCTCTCTAAACTTTTATGGGAGTCAGTGATAAAGTTCTGCACTTACTAAGCAGCTATTAATTGGAATTTCCTTGTTACTGTCATCTAAACCAATTCTGCCACAAAAAATCAACAAAGCTAAAGAATGGCTCTTTAAAAAGTAATATATTTGCAAATCTCTAGGTACATTTACCCCTGTCTTCCAAAAAAGGGGAAAAAATGAGAGAAAGAAAGAAGGCTCAAATCTGCAGCATGAGGGAATATAAACTGGTACTTAAGTTCTACTGGCATTAGGAAGATAAAAAGAAGATATAGAAAAAGTTGTATAAATAAGCTTGAAAATATAAATTAAATTCTAAGAATTTTATTACTTACCAAATTGACTTAAGAAAAGATAGAAAACTTGAATAGTCTTATAACCATTAAGAAAATTTAGTAAGTATTTTAAAACTTTCCTATAAACAAAATACTGAAATTATTTTATAAGTAAGTTCTACAAAATATTTAAGGAATTGGATATCAGTCAGTTTTTGCCAGTTTATACTGCATACAAGAAATCTTATGCCGGGAACGGTTGCTCACGCTTGTAATCCCACCACTTTGGGAGGCCGAGACAGGTGGATCACCTGAGGTCAGGAGTTCGAGACCAGCCTGACAAACCTGGAGAAACCCTATCTCTACTAAAAATACAAAATTAGCCGGTTGTGGTGGTGCCTGTAATCCGAGCTACTCAGGAGGATGAGGCAGGAGAATCCCTTGAACCCCGGAGGTGGAGGTTGTGGTGGTGCCTCTAATCCCGGCTACTCAGGAGGATGAGGAAGGAGAATCGCTTGAACCCAGGAGGTGGATTTTGTGGTGAGCCGAGGTCGCGCAATTGCACTCCAGCCTGGGCGAAGTCTGTCTCAAAAAAAAGAAAGAGCAAAACTCTGTCTCAAAACAAAAAAAAAAAGAAAGAAAAAAAATCTAAAAGTCGCAGTGTTTTATACAGCATGTCATCTTTCTTGCTCATTATTATAGTATTACTGTTTTGCTGCAGCTTTGCTGTAGCTCTTCTCTAGGTGTACTTTAGAATCATGTCTTCTACATGTGTCTTCTAATTGTGGGACTCAAACCGAGGGAACGTTCTCTATTCTGGATATGACTTTCTCATCACAAGGGACACAGGAGGAAGAAAGACTGCATATGCATCCAGTTATATTATGGCTTCTGCTTGGATGTGGCACATATTACAGCCACTCACATTTTGTTAGCCTGAGCAAGTCACACAGCCAAGCCCACATCAGTGGGGTCAGAAAGCAAATGGTTTTCAGAAAGTATAGGGCTATGGGAGAGAGATATTTCTGAAGATAGAACAATGGACTACACTATAGTAAAACCTAGTATTTAGATGACCTCAGAGTACAAACAAGTAAAAACTCTCCAACTTGCTTTGAGAAGATATTACAATTTGAAACTGAAAACAAACAGGAGCAGTACGAGTGAGAAATATGATAGACAATCAATCTTATTAATTCATATACAAAAATTCCAAACAAGACCACAAGCCAATATAGTAGTATTTGGAAAGAAAATATTTGATGACAAAGTTGTTTCATTCCAGGAGTGCAAGTTTTGATTAACACTAGAAATGTAAAATAATGTAGTTTACCATACTAATTGATGAAAGAAAAAAAATACTACCATCATGATAGATGCAGGAAAATCATTAGATACAATTCTCTTTCTTAAATATTCATTTAAAAATTTTTACAATTATGGGTACATGTGTAGGTTTGTTACACAGGTAAACTTGTGTCATGGGGGTTTGCTGTACAGATTATTTCATCACCCAAGTAGTAAGTGTAGTACCCATTCGTTATTTTTCCTGATGCTTTTCTTCCTTCCATCTTCCACTATCCTATAGATAGGCCCCAGCATGTGTTGTTCCCCTCTGTGTGTCCATGTGTTTTCATCATTTAGCTCACACTTATAAATGAGGATATGTGGTATTTGGTTTTCTGTTCCTGTGCTAGTTTGTTAACATAATGGCCTCCAGTCCCATTCGTGTTCCTGCAAAGGACATGATCTCATTCTTGTGAATAACATTCAAAATTGAATATTTCAATTAAAAATATTAGCAAGTGAAGAATAAATAAGAACTTATAAAGTTTTAACTAAGAAATGTTATCTTCTGAAACAAGTTTAAACTTACCAAAAACTTGCAGAGAGATTTATGTATACACTTTGTCAGCTTATCCAAATGTTAAGATCTTACATAACCAAAGGCAACTATCAAAATCCAGAAATTAGCATCAATACAATACTTATTGAGTAACCTACAGTCCATATTCAAATCTCATCAATTAGCCCACAAATTTACTTTCTCTGAACCAGAGTTTAATCTAGAATCAGACATGGATTTGTCTTTCATATCTCCTTTGTCCTTTTTAGTTTCTCACTTTTTTCTTTGACTTTTATAATCTTGATACTTTCGAAGAATAATGGCTACTTACATGCATACCTTGTTTTACTGCATATTGCTATATTGTGCTTCACAGATAACTGTGTTTTTTACAAATTGAAGATTTGTGACAACCCTGCATTGAGAAAGTCTATCGTGTCATGTTTCTGTGTCACATTTTGGTGATTCTTGCAATATTTTAATTTTTTTTTATTTCACATGCTATGGTGATCTGTAATCAGTGATCTTTGAGGTCACATAATTATTTTGAGGTTCTATTATTAAATATTGTATGTGTTCTGACTACTCCACTGACATGTTTTCTCTGTCTCTCTCCCTTTTCTTTTTTTTTTTTTATTGGATTATAGGTTTTGGGGTACATGAGCAGAGCATGCAAGACAGTTGCGTAGGTACACACATGGCAGTGTGCTTTGCTTTTCTTCTCCCCTTCACCCACATTTGGCATTTCTCCCCAGGCTATCCCTCCCCACCTCCCCCTCCCACTGGCCCTCCCCTTTTCCCCCCAATAGACCCCAGTGTTTAGTACTCCCCTTTCTGTGTCCATGTGTTCTCATTTTTCATCACCCACCTATGAGTGAGAATATGCGGTGTTTCATTTTCTGTTCTTGTGTCAGTTTGCTGAGGATGATGTTTTCCAGATTCATCCATGTCCCTACAAACGACACGAACTCATCATTTCTGATTGCTGCATAATATTCCATGGTGTATATGTGCCACATTTTTCCAATCCAGTCTATTATCAATGGGCATTTGGGTTGATTCCAGGTCTTTGCTATTGTAAACAGTGCTGCAATGAACATTCGTGTACATGTGTCCTTATAGTAGAACGATTTATAGTCTTTTGGATATATACCCAGTAATGGGATTGCTGGGTCAAATGGAATTTCAGGCCTTGAGGAATCGCCACACCGTCTTCCACAATGGTTGAACTAATTTACACTCCCACCAACAGTGTAAAAGTGTTCCTTTTTCTCCACATCCTCTCCAGCATCTGTTGTCTCCAGATTTTTTAATGATCGCCATTCTAACTGGCGTGAGATGGTATCTCAATGTGGTTTTGATTTGCATCTCTCTGATGACCAGTGACGATGAGCATTTTTTCATATGATTGTTGGCCTCATATATGTCTTCTTTCGTAAAGTATCTGTTCATATCCTTTGCCCACTTTTGAATGGGCTTGTTTGTTTTTTTCCTGTAAATCTGCTTGAGTTGTTTGTAAATTCTGGATATCAGCCCTTTGTCAGATGGGTAGACTGCGAAAATTTTTTCCCGTTCTGTTGGTTGCCGATCCACTCTAGTGACTGTTTCTTTTGCCGTGCAGAAGCTGTGGAGTTTCATTAGGTCCCATTTGTCTATTTTGGCTTTTGTTGCCAATGCTCTTGGTGTTTTGTTCATGAAGTCCTTGCCTACTCCTATGTCCTGGATAGTTTTGCCTAGATTTCCTTCTAGGGTTTTTATGGTGCCAGGTCTTATGTTTAAGTCTTTAATCCATCTGGAGTTAATTTTAGTGTAAGTGTCAGGAAGGGGTCCAGTTTCTGCTTTCTGCACATGGCTAGCCAGTTTTCCCAACACCATTTGTTAAACATGGAATCCTTGCCCCATTGCTTGTTTTTGTCAGGTTTATCAAAGATTGTATAGTTGTATGTATGTTGTGTTGCCTCCGGTGCCTCTGTTTTGTTCCATTGGTCTATATCTTTGTTTTGGTACCAGTACCATGCTGTTTTGATTACTGTAGCCTTGTAGTATAGTTTGAAATCCGGTAGTGTGATGCCCCCCGCTGTGTTCTTTTTGCTTAGAATTGACTTGGCTATGCGGGCTCTCTTTTGGTTCCATATGAAGTTCATGGTGTTTTTTTCCAGTTCTGTGAAGAAAGTCAGTGGTAGCTTGATGGGGATAGCGTTGATTCTGTAAATTACTTTGGGCAGTATAGCCATTTTCACGATATTAATTCTTCCTAACCATGAACATGGAATGTTTCTCCATCTGTTTGTGTCCTCTCTGATTTCGTTGAGCAGTGGTTTGTAGTTCTCCCTGAAGAGGTCCCTTACGTTCCTTGTGAGTTGTATTCCAAGGTATTTTATTCTTTTTGTAGCAATTGCGAATGGCAGTTCGCTCTTGATTTGGCTTTCTTTAAGTCTGTTATTGGTGTAGACGAATGCTTGTGATTTTTGCACATTGATTTTATATCCTGAGACTTTGCTGAAGTTGTTTATCAGTTTCAGGAGTTTTTGGGCCGAGGCGATGGGGTCTTCTAGGTATACTATCATGTCGTCTGCAAATAGAGACAATTTGGCTTCCACCTTTCCTATTTGAATACCCTTTATTTCTTTTTCTTGCCTGATTGCTCTGGCTAGAACTTCCAGTACTATATTGAATAGGAGTGGTGAGAGAGGGCATCCTTGTCTAGTGCCAGATTTCAAAGGGAATGCTTCCAGTTTTTGCCCATTCAGTATGATATTGGCTGTTGGTTTGTCATAAATAGCTTTTATTACTTTGAGATACGTTCCATCGATACCGAGTTTATTGAGGGTTTTTAGCATAAAGGGCTGTTGAGTTTTGTCAAATGCCTTCTCTGCGTCAATTGAGATAATCATGTGGTTTTTGTTTTTGGTTCTGTTTATGTGGTGAATTACGTTGATAGACTTGCGTATGTTGAACCAGCCTTGCATCCCTGGGATGAATCCTACTTGATCATGATGAATAAGTTTTTTGATTTGCTGTTGCAATCGGCTTGCCAATATTTTATTGAAGATTTTTGCATGTATGTTCATCATGGATATTGGCCTGAAGTTTTCTTTTCTCGTTGGGTCTCTGCCGGGTTTTGGTATCAGGATGATGTTGGTCTCATAAAATGATTTGGGAAGGATTCCCTCTTTTTGGATTGTTTGAAATAGTTTTAGAAGGAATGGTACCAGCTCCTCCTTGTGTGTCTGGTAGAATTCGGCTGTGAACCCGTCTGGACCTGGGCTTTTTTTGTGAGGTAGGCTCTTAATTGCTGCCTCAACTTCAGACCTTGTTATTGGTCTATTCATAGTTTCAGCTTCCTCCTGTTAGGCTTGGGAGGACACAGGAGTCCAGGAATTTATCCATTTCTTCCAGGTTTACTAGTTGATGTGCATAGAGTTGTTTGTAATATTCTCTGATGATGGTTTGAATTTCTGTGGAATCTGTGGTGATTTCCCCTTTATCATTTTTTATTGCATCTATTTGGTTGTTCTCTCTTTTATTTTTAATCAATCTGGCTAGTGGTCTGTCTATTTTGTTGATCTTTTCAAAAAACCAGCTCTTGGATTTATTGATTTTTTGAAGGGTTTTTCGTGTCTCAATCTCCTTCAGCTCAGCTCTGATCTTAGTAATTTCTTGTCTTCTGCTGGGTTTTGAGTTTTTTTGATCTTGCTCCTCTAGCTCTTTCAATTTTGACGATAGGGTGTCAATTTTGGATCTCTCCATTCTCCTCATATGGTCACTTATTGCTATATACTTTCCTCTAGAGACTGCTTTAAATGTGTCCCAGAGGTTCTGGCACGTTGTGTCTTCGTTCTCATTGGTTTCGAAGAACTTCTTTATTTCTGCCTTCATTTCGTTGTTTACCCAGTCAACATTCAAGAGCCAGTTGTTCAGTTTCCATGAAGCTGTGCAGTTCTGGGTCGGTTTCTGAATTCTGAGTTCTAACTTGATTGCACTATGGTCTGAGAGGCTGTTTGTTATGATTTCAGTTGTTTTGCATTTGTTGAGCAGTGCTTTACTTCCAATTATGTGGTCAATTTTAGAGTAGGTGTGATGTGGTGATGAGAAGAATGTGTATTCTGTGGATTTGGGGTGGAGAGTTCTGTAAATGTCCACCAGGTTTGCTTGCTCCACGTCTGAGTTCAAGCCCTGGGTATCCTTGTTGATTTTTTGTCTGGTTGATCTGTCTAGTATTGACAGTGGAGTGTTAAAGTCTCCCACTATTATTGTGTGGGAGTCTAAGTCCTTCTGTAAGTCATTAAGAACTTGCCTTATGTATCTGGGTGCTCCTGTGTTGGGTCCATATATGTTTAGGATCGTTAGCTCTTCTTGTTGTATCGATCCTTTTATCATTATGTAATGGCCTTCTTTGTCTCTTTTGATCTTTGTTGCTTTAAAGTCTATTTTATCAGAGATGAGAATTGCAACTCCTGCTTTTTTTTGCTTTCCATTAGCTTGGTAAATCTTCCTCCATCCCTTTATTTTGAGCCTTTGTGTATCCTTGCATGTGAGATGGGTTTCCTGGATACAGCACACTGATGGGTTTTGGATTTTTATCCAATTTGCCAGTCTGTGTCTTTTGATTGGTGCATTTAGTCCATTTACATTTAGGGTTAATATTGTTATGTGTGAATTTGATACTGCCATTTTGATGCTAAGTGGCTGTTTTGCCTGTTAGTTGTTGTAGATTCTTCATTATGTTGAAGCTCTTTAGCATTCAGTGTGATTTTGGAATGGCTGGTACTGATTGATCCTTTCTATGTGTAGTGCCTCTTTTAGGAGCTCTTGTAAAGCAGGCCTGGTGGTGACAAAATCTCTGAGTACTTGCTTGTTCGCAAAGGATTTTATTCTTCCTTCACTTCTGAAGCTCAGTTTGGCTGGATATGAAATTCTGGGTTGAAAGTTCTTTTCTTTAAGAATGTTGAATATTGGCCCCCACTCTCTTCTGGCTTGTAGTGTTTCTGCTGAGAGATCTGCTGTGAGTCTGATGGGCTTCCCTTTGTGGGTGACCCGACCTTTCTCTCTGGCTGCCCTTAGTATTCTCTCCTTTATTTCAACCCTGTTGAATCTGACGATTATGTGCCTTGGGGTTGCTCTTCTTGCGGAATATCTTTGTGGTGTTCTCTGTATTTCCTGCAATTGAGTGTTGGCTTGTCTTGCTAGGTGGGGGAAATTTTCCTGGATGATGTCCTGAAGAGTATTTTCCAGCTGGGATTCATTCTCTTCGTCCCCTTCTGGTACACCTATCAAACGTAGGTTAGGTCTTTTCACATAGTCCCACATTTCTTGGAGACTTTGTTCATTCCTTTTTCGCTTTTTTCTCTGATCTTGGTTTCTCGTTTTATTTCATTGAGTTGGTCTTCGACTTCAGATATTCTTTCTTCTGCTTGGTCAATTCGGCTATTGAAACTTGCGTTTGCTTCGCGAAGTTCTCGTATTGTGTTTTTCAGCTCCTTTAATTCATTCATATTCCTCTCTAAGGTATCCATTCTTGTTATCATTTCCTCGAATCTTTTTTCAAATCTTTTTTCAAGGTTCTTAGTTTCTTTGCATTGATTTAATACATGATCTTTTAGCTCACAAAAGTTTCTCATTATCCATCTTCTGAAGTCTAATTCCGTCATTTCGTCACAGTCATTCTCCGTCCAGCTTTGTTCCCTTGCTGGTGAGGAGTTTTTGTCCTTTCTAGGAGGTGATGTGTTCTGGTTTCGGGTGTTTTCCTCCTTTTTGCACTGGTTTCTTCCCATCTTTGTGGATTTGTCCGCTGGTCGTCTGCGTAGTTGCTGACTTTTCGTTTGGGTCTCTGAGTGGACACCCAGAATGTTGATGATGAAGTATTTCTGTTGCTTGGTTTTCCTTCTACCAGTCTAGCCCCTTCGCTGTACGACTGTTGAGGTCCGCTCCAGACCCTGCTTGTCTGGGGTACACCTCTAGTAGCCGTGGCACAGCGAGGGATGCTACCAGTTTCTTTTTCTGCTCTCTTTGTCCCAGGATGATGCCTGCCTAATGACAGTCTTTTGGATATAGAGGGTCAGGGAGCTGCTTGAGGAGACAGTTTGTACTTTATAGGGGTTTAATTGCTGAGCTGTGCACTCTGTTGTTCATTCAGGGCTGTTAGGCTGCTATGTTTGATTCTGCTGCAACACAGCTCATTAAACAACCCTTTTTTTTTTCTCAAATGCTCTGTGTTGAGGGGTTTGGGCTTTATTTTTGGATGTCCGATCAGGTGTCCTGCCCAGCTCGAAGGCAGACTAGCCACTGTTTGGCTGCCGAGGCTCCGCCCTGCCGTTGTGTGATTCGCGCTGTTCCTGCCGGCTCTGCTGTGGTCTCTGCCACGCCCTGCGGCGGAGTCTCTTCGTTGTAGCGTGTTGCCTCAGCAACGGCAGGCTGCGTCAGCAGTGGGCGTGTATCTCAGTTGGGGCGGGTTGCCTCGGCAACGGCTGGCTGCGTCAGCAGTGGGCGTGTATATCAGTTGGGGCAGGTTGCCTCCGTAGTGGTGGACGCCCCTCCCCCACAGAGCGTCTCGGACCGTCTGCCCGGGATAGTTTGAAATCGCGGTTTTGTTCGTCCCACTGGGTATCCCAAACGATCTGTCCCTGCAATCCCCTGGGATGGGCTACTGTGCAAGTCTCGTTCAGTCTCAAGTCCAGCCCTCTCAAGTCTCGGGTTGCCGGTTCAACAAGGCACCCGGACAAACGCGCCCTGTGGGGATTGCTGGGTAGGGCCGGCCGCCGGCCGCCGGCCGCCGCCCCGGCTGCCGGCTTCGCCTGGCAGACCTACTGCCTGGCGTCCCGTGTCTTTTTATCCTTGGGAGTTTTTCCGTTCTGTGGGCAACAAAGCTCAGTCTGGAAATGCAGCACTGACTCACCGTTTGCGGATTCAACGCGGGCTCCAATCCTGGGTTGTTCTCACAGCGCCATCTTGAGTCCCCTCCTCCTTGATCTCTCTCCCTTTTCTTGGGCTTCCTAGTCCCTGAGACACAACAACATGGAAATTAGGCAAGTTACCAACCTACAATGGCCTCTAAGTGTTCAAGTGAAAGGAAGAGTTGCAGGTGTCTCACTTTAAATCAGAAGTTAAAAATAATTAAACTTAGTGAGGAAGGCATGTAGAAAGTTGAAATGGGCTGAAAGCTAGACCTCTTGCACCAGATAGCCAAGTTGTGAATGTAAAATAAAATTCATGAAAAAAATTCAAAGTGCTACTTCAGTGAACATTAATTATAAGAAAGCAAGGAGCCTTATTGCTGATAGTTAGAAAGTTTCAGTGGTTTGGATGGAAGACCAAACCAGCCACAACATTATCTTAAGCCAAAGCCTAACCCAGAGAGGCCCTTAAATGTCTTTAATTCTGTGTAGGATGAGACAGATGAGGAAGCTGCAGAAGAAAAGTTTGAGGCTAGCAGATACTGGTTCAGGAGATTTAAAGAAAGCTCTCTCCAGAACACAAAAGTGCAAGGTGAAACAGCATATGCTGGTAGAGAAGCTGCAGCAAGTTATCTGAAGATCTAACTAAGATAACTGGTAAAGGTGGCTACATTAAAGAACAGATTTTTAACATGTAGTTAAGATTTCCTTTTATTGGAAGGAATTGCCATCTAGGACATTCATAGCTGGAAAGGAGAAGTCAATGCCTAGCTTCAAATGACAGGTTAACTTTCTTGGTAGGGGCTAACGCAGCTGTTGACTTTAAGTTGAAACCAATCCTCATTTATCATTCTGAGACTCCTACGGCTCCTTTAAGAATTATTCTAAATCTATTCTGCCTGTGTTCTATAAATGAAACAACTTGACCCAGCATATGCTTACAGCATAGTTACCAGTTATTTTAAGCCCACTGTTGAGATCTGCTACTAGGCGAAAAAATATTCCTTTCAAAATATTACTGTTCATTGACAATACACCTGGTCATCCAGAAGCTGTGATGAAGTGTAGAAGTAATGCACCTGGCCATCCAAAAGGTGTGATGGAGATGTAGTAGGAAATTAATATTGCTTCAATGCAACATCCATTCTGTAGCCCATGGACCAAGGAATAATTTTGACCATCAAGTCTTATTATTTAAGCAATATTTTTTGTAAGGCTATAGCTGCCTTAGATAATGATTCCTTTGATGGATCTGGGCAAAGCAAATTGAAAACCTCTAAAAATGTCTCACCCTTCTAGATACCAGTAAGAATGTTCATGATTCATGGGAGGAGGTCAAGTATCAGCCTTAACAGGAACTTGTAAGAAGTTGCTTCCAACTCTCATGGATGACTTTGAGGACTTCAAGACTTTGGTGGAGGAAGTCACTGCAGATGTGAATGATTGTTACCAGAGACTTAGAAGAGTAATGGGGTCGGGGGGAGGGATAAAGTGGAGATGGTTAATGGGTACAAATATGCAGTTAGATAGAATAAATAAGATCTAGTATTTGCTAGCACAATAGAGTGACTGTAGTTAACAATAATGTATCATATATTTAAAAATAATTAAAAGGATGAAATCAAAATATTTCTAACACAAAGTAATGATAAATGCTTGAAGTGATGAATCCTTCAATTACCCTTATTTCTTCATAACACATTGTATACCTGTATCAAAATGTCATATATATCTCATAAAAATATACACCTATTATATACTAATAATGATTTAAAATAATTAAAAAGAAATATTATTAAAAGTGAAGCCTGAGATGTGACTGAATTGCTACAATCTCATGATTCAATGTAACAGATGAGGAGTTGTTTCTTAAGGATGAGCAAAGAAAATGGTTTCTTGAGATAAAATCAACTATCAGTAAAGATGCTGTGAAAACTGTTGAAAGGAAAACAAAAATTTAAAATATCACATCAATGTAGTTGATAAAGCAGTGCAGGATTTGAGAGGATTAACTCCAGTTTTGGAAGAAGTTCTACTCTGAGTAAAATTGTATCAAACAGCATGGGATACCGCAGAGAAATCTTTTGTAAAAGGAAGAATCTATCCAGCAAACTTCACTGTTGTTTTATTTTAAGAAATTGCCACAATCAGTCAGCCTTCAACAGCCACACCACCCTGATCAGTCAGCAGCCAGCAACATGGAAGCCAGACCCTCTACTACCAAAACAATTATGACTGCAGGCTGGGATGATTGTTACTTTTGTTGTTGTTGTTTTTTGTTTTTTAACAATGAAGTAAGTTTTAATTAAAGTATGTATATTGATCTTGCAAACATAATGCTATTGCATGCTTAATAGAATACAATATATTATACACATAACTTTAATATGCACTAGGAAGCCAAAATATTCTTGTTACTCCCTTTATCATGGTATTTATTGCAGTGATCTGGAACCCAACCAACAATATCCTGAGAGGTTTGTCTGTATTTTGTAGCTTGTTCCTTAATTTAGGTTTGTGTTATGACTCCTGATTGTTAAACTCAGATTTCACATTTCTAGCAAGAACAACACAGAGGTGATGTACCATCTCTGTATATCATACTAGGAAACTTACAACATTGGTATGTCTCATTAATGGGAATGCTATCTCTATTCAACTGGTTAAGGTGGGGTTTGCTGGGATTTTTTTCATTGTAAAGATACTATTTTCCTCTTTCTCAATAGAAAGATATCTTGTGGAATTACTTCTTGATTGTGTAAGTGTTCTGTTTCCCACCATACTTTTGCCCACAAATTTGAATATCCATTGATGATGCTTGACTGCAAAAAATTATGGCTGTGGGATTTGCTAAAATGGTCATCTTTGATTTTCAAGATTATTTCTGTGTCTAATAGTTGAAATTCAGCTGTGAGGAAGTGCTTCTATTTCCCCCCTTTTATTTATTTATTCGTGTATTTATATTCAATACAGACTTGTGAATATTTGTGTACTCTCTGCGTTATAATTCATTACTTCCATTATATCCTTTATTCCTTAAATTGTCCTAGTGTTTATAATTGGGTGCCACTTCAAGTTCACTTCTATGGCCTTTTAAAATGTCCCCATCATGTTTTGAAGCGCTTCCTTCTTTTCTACGCTGAAAAGATGTTCCAGGTTCATCTTGTATTTTCTGCATCTGGCCCAAGAATCAATCATTCCTTCAAGGAGCTCTAGTTCTTTGTATTGGAGACTGATAATTAGAAATGAAGATCTGGGTTCAGGGTGTTGTCAGTGCTACCAGTATTACTGTTTGTAGGCTTCCATCAGCAAAACTGAACTAGAAAGTATAACTATTAATATGTATTAATATTTATACACATCTGCTTATAAATGTATGTTTAAATGTATATTAAAATCAGAGTTTCTGCTGATCATTGCAATCCCATCTCTGAATATATTCTAGCCTCTGCCCTGTCTCCTGAGGATCTGGGTGAGAATCAGATCCTGGTTTCCTCCCATTTCAGGTGGCTGCCCAGTATTGTTAGAGTTCCTTGGCTGTAGCCACCTTACTCCAGTCTCTTTTTCTGCTTTCTTGTCGCCTTGTTCTCTGTGTGTCTGAGAGAAACTTCCAGTTACCTTTTTCTTAGAAGGACCCTTGTGAATACATTTAAGGCCTAATCAGATAATCCAGAATAATCTTCCCACCTTAACATTCTAAATCATATTTATAAGCCCCTTTCTCAAGGTAATAATCACAGGTTCTGGGGATTAGGGCATGAACAAATCTGTGGGAGCCATTATTAACCTGCCACAGTAACCAGTCTCACTAATTTCTGGTTTATGCTTTCTGTTTTGTTTTTATTTTTTCCACACATGAAAATATATATAACTTTTCTTATTCCTCTTTCTTTTAATAGTAAACGTAGCATGCAATAGGTAATCTTTTGCATTTTACTTTTTTCATTAAACAATATATCTGAGAAATGTCTGTATCTATTCGTAGAGTTATTTCATTTTTTTACAACTTCATAAAACCCCACGTTGTGGATCTACTATGGTTTATTAATCCATGATCCTATTTAAGTATTTTAGATTGTTACTAATAATTTACAATTTCAAATAGTGCCACATATGTATTTTGGTATTGCTGGAGGTGTAGCTTCTTAGGGCAAATTCCTACAAGTAGAATAGCTGGGTAAAAAGATAAGAGTACATATAATATTGCTGGCATTTCCAAATTCCCCTTTAGAAGCATCACACAGGTTTGCATTCTTACCACCAATATGTGTCAGTTCCTGTTTCCAAGTAGCTTCCCCACAGATTATGTTGTCACACTTTTTAATAGTCACAAATCTGATAAGAAATGTTTTAAGTTTCATTTCTCTAGTCATGAGTGAGGCTGAACATGTTTCCATATATTTACGAGCCATTTTAATATCTTTTTATTTTTAATTGTCTTTTTATGCATAAAAGAACTTGTGTGGCCAAGTGAATTGTGCCTCTAAGTAAATCTGGATACATGTCAAATTAATAAAAAATTGCTTAAGGTGTTCATTTTATATTAGAAACAATAAAAGAATGATATTATCACTTTTATTCAATGTTGAGTTAGTTGTCCTGACTAATGAAGTAAAGCATGAAAAGAAAAGTAGGAAGGAAGAAAATAAAACCATCATTATTCATAGCTTACACAGTTGTCTGTATAGACAAAGAAAACACATTCACAGGTAATATATTAGAACTATTGAGATGACTTAATGTTTCTGGTTATAGAATCTAAGATAATTGCATTTCTAAATATGAAAAAATGTAATTCATAAAAACATACAATTAAAACTGAATAAAATGTGAAAAACCTAGAAATAATTCAACTTAAACTTTTAAGGCATTTATTGATAAATATAAATTTTGCATCTTATTCAGAGTTATTAAGGAAGATCTGATGAATAGAGACATGTTTATGTATAAAAGACACATTGTAATAAAATGTAACTGTCCTCGTCAGGTTGAGATTCTGTTCAAAATCTCAAGCCCTTGCAGTGCAACGTGTCCAACTGAGCCTTACATTTACATGGAAGAGCAAAGACATTCCTGAAGAATTAAGAACCAGATGGAGCACTGGTCTATGAGACATCAAAACTTCACAGAAAAAGAAACCCAAGTGGTTAATAAGCATAGGAAAATATGCCCAGTCTCACCCATATTCAGGAAAGTGTACACCAAAAATTTCAAGATATCATACCACATTTATCTAGCTAGTACAAATGATAAAGATGAACAAGCATAAACAGAAAGCAAGTGGATACTTTAACCTTGCTGGTGACAATGTAAAATTTAAAAAGATATTCTAAAGCATTTGTTTGTATCAAAAGAAGGTAAAAATGGGCATGTATTTTCATTGGAGAAATCCCATTTTGAGAGACATAAATTATTTGATATATATACTCAGAGATAAGTACAGATATTCTCTGAATAGCAACATTTTTAAGAATAAAACATTGTTTAAGAACCCAAATTTTATTCTGCCAAGGAATAAACTATTGTATCATCAGATAATAGCAAATCTATACAGTGGTGAAAATAAATGACCTTCAGCTGCAATTGTCAATGTGGATAAATCTCAAGAACAATATTGAGCAAAAATCAAGCTGCAACAGAACATGTATTCTATAGAGGTCATAAATAGATAAAGCTAAACAATGTATTGTTTAGGGATACATTGCTAGGGATATGTGGTAAAACTATTTTTAAAAAGTAAGGACATGATAAACACAAACTTCTTGATAGTGACTACATTCAGATGTTGGGGGAGAGAGTGGGCTGATATCAGGAAAGATCACGCAAGATTTTAAGGTTCTAGGGTGTTTTCTTGCTTAAAATAGGCATACTCATCACACCTTACACATATGCCACACATACTTTTATGAATGTATAAAACCTGAAAAAATATGGATTGAACAAATATACAAAACCTGGGAAAAATATGTATTAATTGAAAGCATCAATGTGACTCATTATCCTTTGAGAAATGGTTATTTATATGTTTTGTTATGAGAGGGCTGATAGCTCCTCTGTTCCCACTCCACTTACCATTGGCTCATATACTTATTCACTGCTGGCTGATTATGTTGGCCTAGAATATCATTCTCCACTAAAAAAAAAAATCAAGACTCAGAATCCAATTTTATATCTTGGGACAAGTAAAGCCCAGATGAACTGTGACATCTTAACAGAAAACAAGAAGCTTTCATAGAGACAGAGGAAGAACCTTCAGCAGTGTCAGAAAAGGCAAAACAGGAAGTAAATGTTGTTGGTTTCCTAATACTGATAATTTGAATGTCTAAAGGAAAACAATCAATAACATTAATTTGAACCAATCGAATTTGGAAAAGATCATGAGTCCATAACAATGCTTGAAAGGAGTAATGTGATATAAGCTGTTGGAGTAGATCATGTACGCCAATAGGAGTCAGTTTAGTAGGAGCCCAGTTTCTCACAGATGAGAAAATGGGTTAAGTCAAATGATTTAAGAGTAAGTGGACATTTGTTTAATTAGAACAATACTACCCCCTCATTGAATAGTTCAGGTAGCGATTGAAGTATTAGTAAGGAGCATTTGCTCTACTCTGGCTGAAGTATAAGATTGTGTCTTACAATGACAAAGAAAGATGAGCCTGCTGAGTTAATACTGTGAGATATTGATCTGAGACCAGAGGCTGGATTGCAAGTACACACCTCAGGCATATCAGAAGAGATAATAAATTTGAGTGCTGAACTTTCAGGAATAAGCTGCAATGTACTTCACTTGGTGAACAGGCAGGTGTGAAGCCAGTACGCAGAAGATTTGAGGAGCTCGCAGGAGCTTCATGGAATTCTCAGTCCCATCAGGTGGAATTTTTGCCCTTTGTGTAGCTGTGAAGGTAGAATTGTTGTGTTCCTCTTTTGCAGATATATCTGTTATATACTTTACTTGCATTAAAGTGTATGCATTCTTGGCTAGGGTTTGCCTTTTCATCCATCACTGACATGATTGTGTCAGCTCTGCATGTTCCAAAAACACTAGTTCTAAGGCACTTTGAAAAGTGTTATTAACAATAAAAAGTATTGTGAGATCAAATAAAACTGGAGAATTCTGTCAGTCAGCATTTAATAGGAGTCATTGAGTCTTCCTAGAGCCTTTAATAGTTACTGTGAATCTCCATAAAAGGAATTACATGTAGTCAAAGTTTTCTACCCTGATTTTACCATGAATTTCTTTTTCTTTTTTTTTTTTTGAGATGGAGTTTCGCTCTTGTTACCCAGCCTGGAGTGCAATGGCGAGATCTCGGCTCACCGCAACCTCCGCCTCCAGGGTTCAGGCAATTCTCCTGCCTCAGCCTCCTGAGTAGCTGGGATTACAGGCACGCGCCACTGTGCCCAGCTAACTTTTTGTATTTTTAGTAGAGACGGGGTTTCACCATGTTGACCAGGATGGTCTTGATCTCTTGACCTCGTGATTCACCCGCCTCGGCCTCCCAAAGTGCTGGGATTACAGGCGTGAGCCACCGCGCCCGGCACCATGAATTTCTTACATCAAGCAAACTTTCTTCTGATTCATGTTCAGAGAAATGTATTATGAAAACTCTAAGACTATTCACTGTATGGGTCATTCCTGCCCCTTCGCTGTAAAGACCATATTTCCCTGCCTGAAGACACCCAGCATCCTAACTAGTTGCATAAACAAAGTGGAAAATTTGTATTTCTGGGAGCTTCTCCCTGCATTACACCAGATTCCAAATTATCTCCTTCCTGGGCCACAAGAAAACAATTTTCCATTCCATTAGAGATTAGGATTTTGGATTTGTTGATAAAATTACTGGCAACATTGATTGGGTGTATATGAAAGGATAGAAACCATTACTAATAACTTATTGGGGACGTTGGAACAGACCCTCATTATCTTCAGAGAAGACACTTTTCGAATAGAGAATAGAATCCTTAGATTTAGAAATGATAAGCTAAAGTACAAAGCACCAATACATTCATTTATTTGGAGGGCATGATTTTGGGCTGTTACATTAGACTAGGCAGTGAGTCTTACCTAGAGATGCAAAAATGTCCCTAAAAAGCTCACTCACAGACCAGTAGTGCCTGAGGAGCCAGCTCCATCATCAGGTCAGGGAGATGCAACCATGAAAAGTATGTCAAGGAAGCTACTGGCACACAAGAAGGAAGGCACAGAGATGTGGGGAAAGAGGGGGACTGATTGTCATTCCAACTTAGAAATCTTCTATGACTGACCCCTGACCATGTCATTAGGTCTAATAGCTCATAAATGTGTCCAAAAGGGAACTCTGTGTCTCTGGTTTCCAATAACCTGATTCTATTCCTCTTATATTTTTTCTAATCTAATTAAGTAAATGCCACTGGCCTCCACCCATAATTTGATCCAAAACCCAATGAAGCATCCTTGAAAGTTCTCTTTTGAGGATAAATTTTACTTCTCCTTTCCAATATAATGCGAATCTTACTGTTCTGTGATGAATATGTATCTTTAATCTGTCAACCACTGCTGACAGATTAAACACAGGTCATTCTATGTTTAAACTCTGTAATCTTTCCTCAGGAATGCTAAAATAACTTCCTAGTGTCTCTGATTCCACTCATGTCAACCCATCTCTTCATTAATTTCTATATTCAAACTGATTCCCTCTATCATTTGGGAAAATTGCATATGAAGGCTTGTTATCCTTAAATATTAATAGTTTGATGTTTCTTCATTACTTTTAGAGTAAAATCCTCAGTATTTACTCAAGTCCCTAACACCTTGAATAATCTGGCCACTGCCTCCTCCTTCAGCATCATTTCCTACCACTTCCTCCATTGCATACAAGACTCCTGTTTCTCCAACACACAATCCTCTGTCCTGTCTCGGTTTGTTTATATTTGCTATTCACTTCCCTGGCTCAGATTGGTCTTTTGAGTGGCAGCTGAAATGTCTTATCCTAAGCTGTGTTCTTCCTGATCATCCCATATCTCCTCTCCACCCTACCCAATTACTCCCTCTTTCTCTCCTTCACTGCACTTGTCACAATCTGAAATAATATTGTTTGTGTCTATTTCCCCTTGATTAGAATGCAGTTTCCACTAAATAAGGCACTTAACTGATTTGGCTGTCTTATGTATCCCCAGCACCTTGCACAAATAAATGCCCAATGAATACTTGGTGATTGAATGTGGAAGAATTGAGAGACCTGAGTGTATCAGTCCATTGGGAAGGCTGGTCAATATAGTACAGCATGAACAACAAAAATATCTACAATAGTTATTATTTATTAAATGTACTTTTATGCCAGGTATGATTCTAGCCATATACATTATCTCACTTAACCTTTATAACAACCCTTTGAATTAGATGTTATTATAGATAATGCAATTGAGGCTTAGAGAGGTTAAGGAATGTCTCTGAAGTATTTGTAAGTAGAAGAGAAGGGTATTAAATGTAAGTTTGACTTTGACATTTGTACTCCTGACCCGTCTTGTAGCCAAGTTTCCTCAGAGCATCTGATGGGAGAGATTTGAGGAATCCATCAGTGATGTGATGGCCATTCTATTGGAATTCCTTCCATCCAGGTTCCTCTTGGGGGTGCTCTATTTGTATAATTAAGGCACAATAAGCAAGCTTGTTAAACTATTAGCTAAATTAGTTTGTTTATCTGATTTATCACTGTCTCCTTTTATCTGATACAGAATATTGCCCCAAGTGAAATGAACATGATAAGATTGAATTTGATATGTAAGGTTGCTGGTAGGGGGAAATTTAGAGGCTTAATCAAGCAGAAGAAGGAGACACTGGGAAACTTAACAGGGAAATAGATAAATGAATAAATGTTATTTATTCATATTTGTTAAATCATTCTTCTACTTGATTAAGCTTCTGTATTCTCCCAAATATAGATTTGAGTTTCTATATTAATATAATTATAGATTTTATAGCAAGAAGGAATCCATCTGAAATCATGCTGTCCACTTTTCTACCTTTAGTCAGCTAAAGAATTATTACCTATAATTTGTCCGACAAAGCCCAGAAAAGTTAAATATTTGCCCACCTTTGGCCTGAAATAAGGGGCATGTCTATAGAGAGGTCGCTGAGTTCTAGGTGAAGTGCTTCTTCTAGAAATCAGGTTCTTTATAAAATGTAGTTGGCAGAATGTCCTCTTACCCCTTGGATATCCAAGTTCTAATTCCTTGAACATGTGAATCTGTTACCCTACATGACAAAAAGAACTTTGTAGATGTGATTAAAGTTAAAGACTTTGAAATGGGAACATTGTTCAGAAGTATGCAGGTGGACCCAATCTAACCCATAAATTCTTAAAAGCAGGGGACCTCTTTCCTTTGTAGTCAGAGAGAGCCATGACTACATAAGAAGAGTTGGAGAGATACAAACCTGTTGGCTCCGAAAATGGAGAGAGGAGACCATGGGTTGAGAAATATGAATAGCTTCTAGAAGCTAGAAAAGCCAAATAATTGTCCACTAGAGACTCCAAAAAGGAATAAGGCCTGCTGATACCTAAAATTTAGCCCAATGGCAGACTTCCTACCTATAAAACTATAAGATAATACTTTTTTTTTTTTTTTATTTTTGAGATGGGAGTCTCACTCTGTTGCCAGGCTGAAGTGCAGTGGCACAACCTTGGCTCAATCCAACCTCCATCTCCGGGGTTCAAGTGATTTTTGTGTCTCATCCTCCTGGGTGGCTGGTATTACAGGCACACTCCACCACACCCAGCTAATTTTTATTTATTTTTAGTAAAGACACATTTTTTTTTTAATTGCATTTTAGGTTTTGGGGTACATGTGCAGAGGATGCAATACAATTGCATAGGTACACACATTGCAGTCTGTTTTGTTTGCTTTCTCCCCTTCACCCACATTTGGTATTTCTCCCCTGGCAATCCCTCCCCACATCCCCCTCCCACTGGCCCTCCCCTTTTCCCCCTATAGACCCCAGTGTTTAGTACTCCCCTCTCTGTGTCCATGCGTTCTCATTTTTCATCACCCACCTATGAGTGAGAATATGCGGTGTTTCATTTTCTGTTCTTGTGTCAGTTTGCTGAGAATGATGTTCTCCAGATTCATCCATGTCCCTACAAACGACACAAACTCATCACTTCTGATTGCTGCATAATATTCCATGGTGTATATGTGCCACATTTTCCCAATCCAGTCTATCATCGATGGGCATTTTGGTTGATTCCAGGTCTTTGCTATTGTAAACAGTGCTGCAATGAACATTCGTATGCATGTGTCCTTGTAGTAGAATGATTTATAGACCTTTGGATATATGCCCAGTAATGGGATTGCTGGGTCAAATGGGATTTCTATTTCTAAGGCCTTGAGGAATCGCCACACCGTCTTCCACAATGGTTGGACTAATTTACACTCCCACCAACAGTGTAAGAGTGTTCCTTTTTCTCCACATCCTCTCCAGCATCTGTTGTCTCCAGATTTTTTAATGATCGCCATTCTAACTGGCATGAGATGGTATCTCAATGTGGTTTTGATTTGCATCTCTCTGATGACCAGTGACGATGAGCATTTTTTCATATGATTGTTGGCCTCATATATGTCTTCTTTCCTAAAGTGTCTGTTCATATCCTTTGCCCACTTTTGAATGGGCTTGTTTGTTTTTTTCCTGTAAATCTGTTTGAGTTCTTTGTAGATTCTGGATATCAGCCCTTTGTCAGATGGGTAAACTGCAAAAATGTTTTCCCATTCTGTTGGTTGCCGATTCACACTAGAGACTGTTTCTTTTGCTGTGCAGAAGCTGTGGAGTTTCATTAGGTCCCATTTGTCTATTTTGGCTTTTGTTGCCAATGCTTTTGGTGTTTTGTTCATGAAGTCCTTGCCTACTCCTATGTCCTGGATGGTTTTGCCTAGATTTCCTTCTAGGGTTTTTATGGTGCCAGGTCTTATGTTTAAGTCTTTAATCCATCTGGAGTTAATTTTGGTGTAAGGTGTCAGGAAGGGGTCCAGTTTCTGCTTTCTACACATGGCTAGCCAGTTTTCCCAGCACCATTTGTTGAACAGGGAATCCTTTCCCCCTTGCTTGTTTTTCTCAGGTTTATCAAAGATTGTATGGTTGTAGCTATGTTGTGTTGCCTCTGATGCCTCTGTTCTGTTCCATTGATCTATATCTCTGTTTTGGTACCAGTACCATGCTGTTTTGATTACTGTAGCCTTATAGTATAGTTTGAAATCCGGTAGTGTGATGCCCCCCGCTGTGTTCTTTTTGCTTAGAATTGACTTGGCTATGCGGGCTCTCTTTTGGTTCCATATGAAGTTCAAGGTGGTTTTTTCCAGTTCTGTGAAGAAAGTCAATGGTAGCTTGATGGGGATAGCGTTGATTCTGTAAATTACTTTGGGCAGTATAGCCATTTTCACGATATTAATTCTTCCTAACCATGAACATGGAATGTTTCTCCATCTGTTTGTGTCCTCTCTGATTTCATTGAGCAGTGGTTTGTAGTTTTCCCTGAAGAGGTCCCTGACGTTCCTTGTGAGTTGTATTCCAAGGTATTTTATTCTTTTTGTAGCAATTGTGAATGGCAGTTCGTTCTTGATTTGGCTCTCCTTAAGTCTGTTATTGGTGTAGAGGAAGGCTTGTGATTTTTGCACATTGATTTTATATCCTGAGACTTTGCTGAAGTTGCTTATCAGTTTCAGGAGTTTTTGGGCTGAGGTGATGGGGTCTTCTAGGTATACTATCATGTCGTCTGCAAATAGAGACAATTTGGCTTCCACCTTTCCTATTTGAATACCCTTTATTTCTTTTTCTTGCCTGATTGCTCTGGCTAGAACTTCCAGTACTATATTGAATAGGAGTGGTGAAAGAGGGCATCCTTGTCTAGTGCCGGATTTCAAAGGGAATGCTTCCAGTTTTTGCTGATTCAGTATGATATTGGCTGTTGGTTTGTCATAAATAGCTTTTATTACTTTGAGATACGTTCCATCGATACCGAGTTTATTGAGGGATTTTAGCATAAAGGGCTGTTGAATTTTGTCAAATGCCTTCTCTGCATCAATTGAGATAATCATGCGGTTTTTGTTTTTGGTTCTGTTTATGTGGTGAATTACGTTGATAGACTTGCATATGTTGAACCAGCCTTGCATCCCCGGGATGAATCCTACTTGATCATGGTGAATAAGTCTTTTGATTTGCAGTTGCAATCGGCTTGCCAATATTTTACTGAAGATTTTTGCATCTATGTTCATCATGGATATTGGCCTGAAGTTTTCTTTTCTTGTTGGGTCTCTGCCGGGTTTTGGTATCAGAATGATGTTGGTCTCGTAGAATGATTTGGGTAGGATTCCTTCTTTTTGGATTATTTGGAATAGTTTCAGAAGGAATGGTCCCAGCTCCTCTTTGTGTGTCTGGTAGAATTCGGCTGTGAACCCGTCTGGACCTGGGCTTTTTTTGTGTGGTAGGCTCTTAATTGCTGCCTCGACTTCTGCCCTTGTTATTGGTCTATTCATAGTTTCAGCTTCCTCCTGGTTTAGGCTTGGGAGGACACAGGAGTCCAGGAATTTATCCATTTCTTCCAGGTTTACTAGTTGATGTGCATAGAGTTGTTTGTAATATTCTCTGATGATGGTTTGAATTTCTGTGGAATCTGTGGTGATTTCCCCTTTATCATTTTTTATTGCATCTATTTGGTTGTTCTCTCTTTTATTTTTAATCAATCTGGCTAGCGGTCTGTCTATTTTGCTGATCTTTTCAAAAAACCAGCTCTTGGATTTATTGATTTTTTGAAGGGTTTTTCGTGTCTCAATCTCCTTCAGTTCAGCTCTGATCTTAGTTATTTCTTGTCTTCTGCTGGGTTTTGAGTTTTTTTGATCTTGCTCCTCTAGCTCTTTCAATTTTGACGATAGGGTGTCAATTTTGGATCTCTCCATTCTTCTCATATGGGCACTTATTGCTATATACTTTCCTCTAGAGACTGCTTTAAATGTGTCCCAGAGATTCTGGCATGTTGTGTCTTCGTTCTCATTGGTTTCGAAGAACTTCTTTATTTCTGCCTTCAACATTCAGGAGCCAGTTGTTCAGTTTCCATGAAGCTGTGCGGTTCTGGGTTGGTTTCTGAATTCTGAGTTCTAACTTGATTGCACTATGGTCTGAGAGGCTGTTTGTTATGATTTCAGTTGTTTTGCATTTGCTGAGCAGTGCTTTACTTCCAATTATGTGGTCAATTTTAGAGTAGGTATGATGTGGTGCTGAGAAGAATGTATATTCTGTGGATTTGGGGTGGAGAGTTCTGTAAATGTCTATCAGGTTTGCTTGCTCCAGGTCTGTGTTCAAGCTCTGGATATCCTTGTTGATTTTCTGTCTGGTTGATCTGTCTAATATTGACAGTGGAGTGTTAAAGTCTCCCACTATTATTGTGTGGGAGTCTAAGTCTCTTTGTAAGTCATTAAGAACTTGCCTTATGTATCTGGGTGCTCCTGTATTGGGTCCATATATGTTTAGGATCGTTAGCTCTTCTTGTTGTATTGATCCTTTTACCATTATGTAATGGCCTTCTTTGTCTCTTTTGATCTTTGTTGCTTTAAAGTCTATTTTATCAGAGATGAGAATTGCAACTCCTGCTTTTTTTTGCTCTCCATTTGCTTGGTAAATCTTCCTCCATCCCTTTATTTTGAGCCTTTGTGTATCCTTGCATGTGAGATGGGTTTCCTGGATACAGCACACTGCTGGGTTTTGGCTTTTTATCCAATTTGCCAGTCTGTGTCTTTTGATTGGTGCATTTAGTCCATTTACATTTAGGGTTAATATTGTTATGTGTGAATTTGACACTGCCATTTTGATGCTAGCTGGCTGTTTTGCCCGTTAGTTGTTGTAGATTCTTCATTATGTTGATGCTCTTTAGCATTTAGTGTGATTTTGGAATGGCTGGTACTGGTTGTTCCTTTCTATGTGTAGTGCCTTTTTCAGGAGCTCTTGTAAAGCAGGGCTGGTGGTGACAAAATCTCTGAGTACTTGCTTGTTCGCAAAGGATTTTATTTTTCCTTCACTTCTGAAGCTCATTTGGCTGGATATGAAATTCTGGGTTTAAAGTTCTTTTCTTTAAGGATGTTGAATATTGGCCCCCACTCTCTTCTGGCTTGTAGAGTTTCTGCCGAGAGATCTGCTGTGAGTCTGATGGGCTTCCCTTTGTGGGTGATCCGACCTTTCTCTCTGGCTGCCCTTAATATTTTCTCCTTTATTTCAACCTTGTTGAATCTGACGATTATGTGCCTTGGGGTTGCTCTTCTTGCAGAATATCTCTGTGGTGTTCTCTGTATTTCCTGCAATAGAGTGTTGGCCTGTCTTGCTAGGTGGGGGAAATTTTCCTGGATAATGTCCTGCAGAGTGTTTTCCAGCTTGGATTCATTCTCTTCATCACATTCTGGTATGCCTATCAAACGTAGGTTAGGTCTCTTCACATAGTCCCACATTTCTTGGAGACTTTGTTCATTCCTTTTTGTGCTTTTTTCTCTGATCTTGGTTTCTCATTTTATTTCATTGAGTTGATCCTTGACTTCTGATATTCTTTCTTCTGCTTGGTCAATTCGGCTATTGAAACTTGTGCATGTTTCGCAAATTTCTTGTATTGTGTTTTTCAGCTCCTTTAGTTCATTGATATTCCTCTCTAAGGTATCCATTCTTGTTATCATTTCCTCAAATCTTTTTTCAAGGTTCTTAGTTTCTTTGCATTGATTTAGAACATGTTCTTTTAGCTCACAAAAGTTTCTCATTATCCACCTTCTGAAGTCTAATTCCGTCATTTCATCACAGTCGTTCTCTGTCCAGCTTTGTTCCCTTGCTGGTGAGGAGTTTTGGTCCTTTCTAGGTGGCGAGGTGTTCTGGTTTCGGGTGTTTTCCTCCTTTTTGCGCTGGTTTCTTCCCATCTTTGTGGATTTATCCACCTGTCGTCTGTGTAGTTGCTGACTTTTTGATTGGATCTCTGAGTGGACACCCAGATTGTTGATGATGGAGTATTTCTGTTACTTGGTTTTCCTTCTACCAGTCTAGCCCCTTCGCTGTACGACTGCTGAGGTCCACTCCAGGCCCTGCTTGTCTGGGGTGCACCTGTAGCGGCTGCGGAACAGTGAGGGATGCTACCAGTTTCTTTTTCTGCTATCTTTGTCCCAGGATGATGTCTGCCGAATGTCAGTCTTATGGATATAGAGGGGTCAGGGAGTTGCTTGAGGAGACAGTCTGTAGGAGCTCAAGTGCTGAGCTGTGATCTCTGTTGTTCATTCAGGGCTGCTAGGCTGCTATGTTTAGTTCTGCTGCAACCTAACTCGTAAGAAAACCCCTTTTCTTCCCTCAGATGCTCTGTCTGGGGGCGGTTGGGGCTTTCCTTGTGAGTGTCCACCTCACTGTCCTGCCCAGCTAGGAGGCAGTCTAGTCACTTTTTGTCTGCCAAGGCTCCGCCCTGCTGGTGTGAGGTTCGCCCTTTTCCTGCAGGCGCCGCCCTTCTTTTGTGGTCTCCGCCCTGTTTCCACGGGCTACGCCCTGCGGCGGAGTCTCTCTGTTGTACCTGGTTGCCTTGGCAGCAGCAGGCTGAGTCAGCAATCGGAGTGTACCTCAGTAGGGGCTGATTGCCTCGGTAATGGCTGACGCCCCTCCCCCGCGGAGCTGAGCTTTAAAAAAAAAACCTATTCACCGGGAGCGTTTGGAATCGCCGTTTTGTTTGTCGCACTGTGCTCCCCCAAACGCTGAGTCCCTGGGATTTCTGGGCTGGGTCACAGTTCAAGACCCGTTCAGTCTCAAGTTTAGCCCTCTCGGGTCTTAGTTTGCCGGTTCAACAGGGCACCCGTAACAGTGCGCTTTTGTATGGAGTGCTGTGGAGCGCCTCTGCGCTCCAGCGCGGGCTGGAGCCGCACCGTCTGCCGGCTAGGCCAGCGGAGACCTCTGCCTGGCGTCCCGCGTCTCTTTTATATCTGGGAATTTCCCCGTTCTGTGGGCAACTAAGATCCATCTGGAAATGCTTCCCCGACTCACCCTCTCCGTGCGTCCAGTGAGAGCTTCAATCCTGGGTTGTTCTCACAGCGCCATCTTGAGTCCTCCCCGATAGATAGTCGTAAAGACACATTTTTACCTTGTTGGCCAGGATGGTCTTGATCTCCTGACCTTGTGATCTGCCCGCCTCAGCCTACCAAAGTGCTGGGATTACTTTGGCAGGCTAAGATGGGATTATGGGCATGACCCACCATACCTGGCCATAAATTTGTATTTTTTAAGCTACAAAGATTGTGGTAATTGTTATGAGAGCAAATAAAAACTAATATATAAAAAATTAGGATTTTAAACTGTTACTAACAGTTTACACAGAAGAACTCAAAATACAGCACATTTCAGTAACTCAGGTTGAAAGTCTACATGACTTCATTACCCTCAGGATACTCTCATGAGTAAAAATATTCATTCAATGAACATCAATTATCTTCCTGCTTGTTGAAGAGACTCATTCAGCTAGAGTTCAAAGCCCAAATAACACAAATTCCTTTTTCACAAAAGAACACAAAAATGATTTTTCCTTTATCAGATGTTAAGAGACAAAATTTCATGAGGGAAGCTATGGCTCTGACTCTAGCCTGCAGGTTTTGCTTATTGTTTATTTTGTTTTCTTCCTAATATGGCTAACTAATATCTCATCATGAACTTGAGTCTGTTAATGAGAATTTAGAATTCTTACATTATTAAAAGATCAAGTGAGAGTTTTAAATTCAATCTGTGTTTTTATAAACCTACCTGATTTTGGTTAACTTCTTGTTTACTTTTAAACCTAAATGGTGGTTATTATTGCTTCACCTCATGCATTGTAGAAAGTACAATCTCCTCTTTTTAAATTCATCTTCTTTACCTCCTTCCCCCAGAAGAAAAGAGAAAACAGCTATACAGAGAATTAGAACTGTTATCAGGCTCAAAACATTTAATTAATGCATTTTATTATGTCTAATCATGTTGAATTAATCTTCTTAGTTCTGTCCTTATATTAGTCAGGAAAGGCTGGGCTATGTTATAGTAATAAATAAGTGATCAGTGGCTAAGTACAACAAAAGTTATTTCTCATTCAAAGTCTGTAGTATTCCTAAATCAGGTTCCTGTATGTAGTAACTTAAAAAATGACTTACAAAGAGAATTAGACTCCCACACAATAATAGTGGGAGACTTTAACACTCCACTGTCAATATTAGACAGATCAACCAGACAGAAAATCAACAAGGATATCCAGGGCTTGAACTCAGACCTGGAGCAGGCAAACCTGATAGACATTTACAGAACTCTCCACCCCAAATCCACAGAATATACATTCTTCTCAGCACCACATCACACCTACTCTAAAATTGACCACATAATTGGAAGTAAAGCACTCCTCAGCAAATGCAAAACAACTGAAATCATAACAAACAGCCTCTCAGACCATAGTGCAATCAAGTTAGAACTCAGAATTCAGAAACCAACCCAGAACCGCACAGCTTCATCAAAACTGAACAACTGGCTCTTGAATGTTGACTGGGTAAACAATGAAATGAAGGCAGAAATAAAGAAGTTCTTCGAAACCAATGAGAACGAAGACACAACATGCCAGAACTTCTGGGACACATTTAAAGCAGTCTCTAGAGGAAAGTATATAGCAATAAGTGCCCATATAAGGAGAATGGAGAGATCCAAAATTGACACCCTATCGTCAAAATTGAAAGAGCTAGAGGAGCAAGATCAAAAAAACTCAAAACCCAGCAGAAGACAAGAAATAACTAAGATCAGAGCTGAACTGAAGGAGATTGAGACACGAAAAACCCTTCAAAAACTCAATAAATCCAAGAGCTGGTTTTTTGAAAAGATCAACAAAATAGACAGACCGCTAGCCAGACTGATTAAAAATAAAAGAGAGAACAACCAAATAGATGCAATAAAAAATGATAGAGGGGAAATCACCACAGATTCCACAGAAATTCAAACCATCATCAGAGAATATTACAAACAACTCTATGCACATCAACTAGTAAACCTGGAAGAAATGGATACATTCCTGGACTCCTGTGTCCTCCCAAGCCTAAACCAGGAGGAAGCTGAAACTATGAATAGACCAATAACAAGGTCAGAAGTCGAGGCAGCAATTAAGAGCCTACCACACAAAAAAAGCCCAGGTCCAGACGGGTTCACAGCCGAATTCTACCAGACACACAAAGAGGAGCTGGGACCATTCCTTCTAAAACTATTTCAAACAATCCAAAAAGAGGGAATACTTCCCAAATCATTTTACGAGACCAACATCATCCTGATACCAAAACCCGGCAGAGACCCAACAAGAAAAGAAACCTTCAGGCCAATATCCATGATGAACATACATGCAAAAATCTTCAATAAAATATTGGCAAGCCGAATGCAACAGCAAATCAAAAAACTTATTCACCATGATCAAGTAGGATTCATCCCGGGGATGCAAGGCTGGTTCAACATACGCAAGTCTATCAACGTAATTCACCACATAAACAGAACCAAAAACAAAAACCACATGATTATCTCAATTGACACAGAGAAGGCATTTGACAAAATTCAACAGCCCTTTATGCTAAAAACCCTCAATAAACTCGGTATCGATTGAATGTATCTCAAAGTAATAAAAGCTATTTATGACAAACCAACAGCCAATATCATATTGAATGGGCAAAAACTGGAAGCATTCCCTTTGAAATCCGGCACTAGACAAGGATGCCCTCTTTCACCACTCCTATTCAACATAGTTCTGGAAGTTCTAGCCAGAGAAATCAGGCAAGAAAAAGAAATAAAGGGTATTCAAATAGGAAAGGTGGAAGCCAAATTGTCTCTATTTGCAGACGACATGATAGTATACCTAGAAGACCCCATCACCTCGGCCCAAAAACTCCTGAAACTGATAAGCAACTTCAGCAAAGTCTCAGGATATAAAATCAATGTGCAAAAATCACAAGCATTCGTCTACACCAATAACAGACTTAAAGAAAGCCAAATCAAGAACGAACTGCCATTCACAATTGCTACAAAAAGAATAAAATACCTTGGAATACAACTCACAAGGAACGTAAAGGACCTCTTCAAGGAGAACTACAAACCACTGCTCAACGAAATCGGAGAGGACACAAACAGATGGAGAAACATTCCATGTTCATGGTTAGGAAGAATTAATATCGTGAAAATGGCTATACTGCCCAAAGTAATTTACAGAATCAACGCTATCCCCATCAAGCTACCATTGACTTTCTTCACAGAACTGGAAAAAACCACCATGAAGTTCATATGGAACCAAAAGAGAGCCCGCATAGCCAAGTCAATTCTAAGCAAAAAGAACACAGTGGGGGGCATCACACTACCGGATTTCAAACTATACTACAAGGCTACAGTAATCAAAACAGCATGGTACTGGTACCAAAACAGAGATATAGACCAATGGAACAAAACAGAGGCACCGGAGGCAACACAACATATCCACAACTATACAATCTTTGATAAACCTGACAAAAACAAGCAAGGGGGAAAGGATTCCCTGTTTAACAAACGGTGTTGGGAAAACTGGCTAGCCATGTGCAGAAAGCAGAAACTGGACCCGTTCCTGACACCTTACATGAAAATTAACTCCAGATGGATTAAAGACTTAAACATAAGACCTGGCACCATAAAAACCCTAGAAGGAAATCTAGGCAGAACTATCCAGGACATAGGAGTAGGCAAGGACTTCATGAACAAAACACCAAAAGCATTGGCAACAAAAGCCAAAATAGACAAATGGGACCTAATGAAACTCCACAGCTTCTTCACGGCAAAAGAAATAGTCACTAGAGTGGATCGGCAACCAACAGAATGGGAAAAAATTTTTGCAGTTTACCCATCTGACAAAGGGCTGATATCCAGAATCTACAAAGAACTCAAACAGATTTACAGGAAAAAAACAAACAAGCCCATTCAAAAGTGGGCAAAGGATATGAACAGACACTTTAGGTAAGAAGACATATATGAGGCCAACAATCATATGAAAAAATGCTCATCGTCACTGGTCATCAGAGAGATGCAAATCAAAACCACATTGAGATACCATCTCATGCCAGTTAGAATGGCGATCATTAAAAAATCTGGAAACAACAGATGCTGGAGAGGATGTGGAGAAAAAGGAACACTTTTACACTGTTGGTGGGAGTGTAAATTAGTTCAACCACTGTGGAAGACAGTGTGGCGATTCCGCAAGGCCTTAAAATAGAAATTCCATTTGACCCAGCAATCCCATTACTGGGTATATATCCAAAGGACTATAAATCGTTCTACTATAAGGACACATGTACACGAATGTTCATTGCAGCACTGTTTACAATAGCAAAGACCTGGAATCAACCAAAATGCCCATTGATAATAGACTGGATTGGAAAAATGTGGCACATATATACCATGGAATATTATGCAGCAATCAGAAATGTTGAGTTTGTGTCGTTTGTAGGGACATGGATGAATCTGGAGAACGTCATCCTCAGCAAACTGACACAAGAACAGAAAATGAAACACCGCATATTCTCACTCATAGGTGGGTGATGAAAAATGAGAACACATGGACACAGAAAGGGGAGTACTAAACACTGGGGTCTATTGGGGGGAAAAGGGGAGGGCAGTGGGAGGGGTGGTGGGGAGGGATTGCCTGGGGAGAAATGCCAAATGTGGGTGAAGGGGAGAAGGAAAGAAAAGCACACTGCCATGTGTGTTCCTACGCAACTGTCGTACATGCTCTGCTCATGTACCCCAAAACCTAAAATCCAATAAAAAATTTAAAAAAAAAATCCAGATTTTGTTTTCCAAACTCTGTCTTAACATCTCATTTTTAAACCTCCATGTCTCTCTCTAGGTGGGAGAAAAGAGAGTGAGATTATTATAGTGCACCAGCTTTCAAATGCATTGGTCTTGAAGTGGCAAATGTCTTGTCTGCCTCATATATTAATAACAACTCTAACTTCATAGTGGCTCAGAAATTAAGAGGAGTATATGGAGATTCCATGAGAAAAATATGCCTGCCATAGCCTTTCATGTCCTAATACCCAATTTCCCACAAATGTTCCTATTACATGTAAAATTATTATTGGGAATTTAAGAACAAGAAAAGCTATAAGTTGTATTTTGTCATAAGGCACCAATTTGTCTGTCTTTACCATAAAAACTCAAACCCAAGGAAGAAAGTTAAAGAGAAAAAATAAATACAAAAGTTAAGGCCCCTGAGATATAAATGATAGCAAAGCATATGCAATATGTATTAATAGAAAGCATTGGGTGAGGAGTTGGTTTCTGTTTCTAGCTCTGCACATAATGGTGCTTGGTAAATACTTGAATGAATGAATAAACTGCCATTGTAATCAGGATAAAGCCTCTTGATTCCTGTATTTTTATCTATAAAATGAGGATTCTGCTTGGCCAATTTAAACTTTTTCCATGTCTAAAACTATTAATTGCAGAATTAGAACAATCCAAACTTCAAAGTGAATAATCCTAATGATTTATTTAAAGCAATCATTTTAAAAGTCTGTGGACCCCTGTGGGTTCTGAGACCTTTTCAGGATTTTATGAAGTCAAAATCACACATGAGTAAAAGATCCATTCAAAGTGAAAGGTAGACTGCTCAATTTTAATGTAACAGAGTGTGAAAGTTGATTGTAATGATTTTTGATTCCACATTGCAAGTAATCTTTAAGAAATTTTTACCTAATAAGTTTTGATGTAGTATTACTGAAGGATATCCATGATTATTTGAAAAGGCTCTTAAAATTATTTTCCCTTATTTGACTACATATCTCTGTGAAGTCAGATTTTCTTCATATACTTTAACCAAAACAACATACCACATTAGATTTAATTGTCAGTTATGAGAATCCAACTGTCTTCTGTTAAGCCAGGCATGAAAGAGATTAGCAAAAATATCAAACAGTGCCACTCTTCTCACTAGCTTATTTTGGAAAATATAGTTAATTTTCATAAAAATATATTTATGTTAATATGTAATAAGTTGGCCGGGCGCGGTGGCTAACGCCTATAATGCCAGCATTTTGGGAGGCCGTGTCAGGTGGATCACGAGGTCAAGGGATCGAGACCATCCTGGTCAACATGTTGAAACCCCATCTCTACTAAAAATACAAAAAATCATCTGGGCATGGTGGCGCGTGCCTGTAATCCCAGCTACTCAGGAGGCTGAGGCAGGAGAATTGCCTGAACCCAGGAGGCGGAGGTTGCGGTGAGCCGAGATCACGCCATTGCACTTCAGCCTGGGTAACAAGAGTGAAACTCTGTCTCAAAAAAAAAAAAAAAAAAATATATATATATATATATATATATATATATATATATATGTAATAAGTTTATTATTTTAAATAAATTAAGAAATCTGTATGTGAAACCACTCACTTTTAATCTCTACTTTGGTACATATTCATGTTTAATCTAATAATCTAATCTCTAAAATGGTACATATATCAAGAAATATAATGTATATAAACAAAATCCTTTTGTGTTCTTTAATAGTGTTAAAGTGTAAAAGTGTCCTGAGAAGAAAAAAATTGAGAATGACTTGTTTAGAGGGTAAGTATAGCATTTGACATTGTAAACAACATGTCCTCAAATATGATTTTTTTTCCCATTATAATTCGAGGATTTTAGTTTTCTTGTTTTTGGGACAGAGTGTTACTTTGTCACCCAGGCTGAAATGCAGAGGTGCAGTCACGACTCAAGGAGGTCTCTGGACCAACTGAGTAGACTCTCACTTGGCCACTTCTGGGCTCAAGTGAGTTTCTCACCTCAGCCTCCTGAGGATGGGACTAGAGGCATGCATTACTATGCCTAGCCTACAGGTATGTTTTAAAAGGCTCATACTGAAAGAAATAATAATACTGTATTCCAGTTGAGGAATGTGAAGTAATTTACAGAATGCTTTTATATAATTTTCTCTTCTGATATGCATTCACTCTTTACTAAGAAAACTAAAACTTAGGAATGGGAGAGGTTTCAATCTTATCAGCTATAACAAATTACCCAGAATCCCTTGAAGATAAGTCAGTACCAGCCAACAAAACAGAACTGATGTAATTGGAAGTTACTCAGTGGGATTTTGGAAGTTTTTTGAAGTACAGAAATGTTACTTGTTTTCTTTTTTTACTCTTATTCCTTTTGCTATTTGCCCTTCTCCTTTTACAAGGGAGTATGATGTATTTTCTGGAATTCAGCATCCATATTGCCAGTATGAGGACAAGGTTCATAAGCTAAGGATGAAAGAATAAAAAACTAGAAGCAGCTTTAGTTCTTGATAATATCAAACCACCACACAAATCTGGGCCTATGTACTCAGTGAATCTTTGTTCTGGAAGAGGGAAACAGGTCTTATATTGCTTACATCACTGCTGTTTATGACTTGTCAACTCAATTCTTAACTAGTGCACAGGTATTATCTCACTTAATTTCAACAATTCCTTAGATCGATAAGAAAGTTGTTGTTTTCATTTTATAAATGAGACTGAAGGTCAGAGAGTTTAAGTGAAGTGTCTTTGTGTCCCGGGGCTGCCATATTAAAGTATTGCAGACTGGTTAGTTTAAACTTATTGTCTCAAAGTTCTGGAGTCTAAAACTAACCAACCCTCAAAGTTAAGGGCTCTGAGGGTTGGTTCTTTGTGTGAGCTGAGAGACAGAATCTGTTCTATGCTTCTTCCCCAGCTTCTGGCATTTTGCTACCAATCTTTGGCATTCTTTGGCTTGTAGATGCTTCAACCCAGTATCAGACGCAATGTTCACATGTTCTTCCTGCGTGCATGTCTCTGTGTCCAAATTGTTTTTTTTTTTTTAAGAACACCAGTTATACTGGATGAAGGCCCAACCTAATGACATTATTTTAACTTGATTACCTCTGTAAAGACCCAGCCTCTAAATAAGGTCACATTCTAAGTTGGCAACATTCTATACTCTGATATTCTTTCAGTCAAACTCATTTTCTTCTAAAATGATGTTTCTTAAAGTATGAATCACTTTTGCCATAACCACTTGAATATGCACCTGTGATTATGGTGTTAAAATGCAGATTCCTAAGCTCTGCTTCAGGCCTACTAAGTCAAATACTTTGAGTGTGAGAGCCTTACATTTTATTTGTTAATATATAGTAACATTGATTTTGGGAGGTACACATGTACAGATTCATGGAACCACCACCAGAATCAGGATGCAAAACAGTTTCTTCACTCCCCCAAAGGTTCCTCATATTATCCCTTTTTGATCACATCCCCAAAACTAACTCCTATAGCTACTGCTCTGTTCTCCATTACTATGGTTTTTATGAAGAATATAAATAAACAGAAACATATGACACCTTACATTTCAGAGCTGGCTTCATGTTTTTGTGATGCTTTTGAAATTTATCCAAGCTGTTGCATATATCCATGGTGCCTCTCCCTTGTTTACTGAGGAGGACTCCACTGTGGGGATGAAGCAGGGTTGTTTGATCCATTCATCCATTACAGCACATTTGCTTTGTTCCCAGGTTTGGACAATTATGAATAAAGCTGCTATATACATTTCCATACAGTTTTTTTTTGAGACTGTTAATTTTCATTTCTCCATGTAAATACCCAGGAATGGGTTTGCTGGGTCATACAAAAAGTTTATGTCTAACTTTATGAGAAGCTGTCAAATTGTTTTTCAAAGTGGCTATACCATTTTGCTCTTGAATCAGATTTATTTTACCTAGCATTTTGGGTGATTCCTAGGCAGAGGTCAGTTTAAAAATTTCTCATAAATGCCTCTAGCAGCTCATCCAGAGAGCAAATCTATCAGTTAATAATGATTACAGTAAAATAGGATTTGTTTTTTCCTAAAGGAGTATCAACTTTCTATATCAAGAAACTTGCAGTCTATATACAGAATTCTGTAGTTTTCACTAATTCAAAGGATATTCCTCCAAAGACAAGAATACAAATATTCACAGACAGTATACCTTCACATCTAATAATAACTTGTTCTTTATTACCAAAATGCTTATTAGAGCAGTTCCAAAATACACTATCTTTTTTTCCTTTTTTTTTTTTTTTTCATAGAGATGGAGTCTCACTCTGCCATCCAGGCTGGGGTGTAGTAGTGCAATTTTCCTGCCTCAGTGTCTGGAGTAGCTGGGACTACAGGCGCATGCCACCACACTGGCTAATTTATTTTGTATTTTAGTAGAGATGGGGTTTTCATCATGTTGCCCAGGCTAGTCTTGAACTCCTGAGCTCAGGCAGTCCGCCTGCCTCGGCCTCTCAAAGTGCTAGGATTACAGGCATAAGCCACCATGCCCAACCAAAATGTAGTATCTTAAATACACAGAGAGAGTGGAGGTTATGTATAAATATTGTGCTGAATTATTAACCCAGAATTTTTTCTAAAAGTATATATTATTTAAAAAACTGTCTCAGGTATGTTTTTAATTTTAGGATTTCCTTAAATAAATGGAATAAAAACTGAATTGAGATCTACATCAATAAAGATGTAAGCTCTTACTAATCCTTGGTTTTTAAAATCTCCTACAGACTGAAATTTCTCTCTTTATTCTGTGGGATGCTGTCAGTCACCACTGCATATGCATCATAGAATTTTCCAGTTATAAACATAATGAACATCTTTGGACCTTATACATAGTAGTAGAGTAACATTGATCTAAATCAGTGTCACATACAAAATGCAACTGGGTCAGCAAAAATCATTAAGGGCCAGCTAAGATTGTCAGAAGAAAATAACCTAGAATCCTGGGTACACTCCTGGGTAACATTGATTTCTGCTTATATTATTGGAATCAAGTTGGTATCATACATATTCTATGTGATAATTTTTTGAGGACATGGAGTTGACTGAAATTTTCATGTATTTTGTGGTAACTGAGAAATGTAGCATCCAAAATCACTTCTGGTAGAAATATCTTCTACCATGTGCCATATGGGAGACTCTAACATGGATAAAAATTGATGATAATAAGAGACTATTGTCCTGTCAGGTGTGTATTTTATGGCTCTCATTATTCCTTGCATTAGTCAGATTACCTTCATCATGCTTCTTATCTCTATATTTGTAGCCAACTAACAGTATTGGAAATTACCCAAACCATCTCTCTTGTTGGGATTTGGAGGACTAAGTAATGAATATAAAGTGCTTTGGAAATTTAATATGCTATTTAAGTACTAAAAATGTATTTTCTTGCTCAATGAAAAGATTTAATCATTACAGAAGATTAAAATTTTGTTTTCCTTTATCAGATCATATTTTTGCAAAAGCATCATATGATTAAATGTTGATGGTGTCTTTTTTCTTAAAGATTTCATGTTTTGTATTCTTTTGTTATGAATGCTTGAAGAACAACCCTTCGGTAGCTACTAGGTTTCATCAGAAGAGTTTCTTTTTCTTTTTTTTTTTTTTATTTTTTATTGGATTATAGGTTTTGGGGTACATGAGCAGAGCATGCAAGACAGTTGCGTAGGTACACACATGGCAGTGTGCTTTGCTTTTCTTCTCCCCTTCACCCACATTTGGCATTTCTCCCCAGGCTATCCCTCCCCACCTCCCCCTCCCACTGGCCCTCCCCTTTTCCCCCCAATAGACCCCAGTGTTTAGTACTCCCCTTTCTGTGTCCATGTGTTCTCATTTTTCATCACCCACCTATGAGTGAGAATATGCGGTGTTTCATTTTCTGTTCTTGTGTCAGTTTGCTGAGGATGATGTTTTCCAGATTCATCCATGTCCCTACAAACGACACGAACTCATCATTTCTGATTGCTGCATAATATTCCATGGTGTATATGTGCCACATTTTTCCAATCCACGCCAGTTAGAATGGCGATCATTAAAAAATCTGGAGACAACAGATGCTGGAGAGGATGTGGAGAAAAAGGAACACTTTTACACTGTTGGTGGGAGTGTAAATTAGTTCAACCATTGTGGAAGACAGTGTGGCGATTCCTCAAGGCCTTAGAAATAGAAATCCCATTTGACCCAGCAATCCCATTACTGGGTATATATCCAAAAGACTATAAATCGTTCTACTATAAGGACACATGTACACGAATGTTCATTGCAGCACTGTTTACAATAGCAGAAGAGTTTCTAAACATGTTTGATGACCAAACACTGCATGTTCTCACTCATAAGTGGGTGTTGATCAGTGAGAACACATGGACACAGGGAGGGGAACATCACACACCTGGGCCTGCTGAGGGGTGGGGGGACTAGGGGAGGGATAACAGGGGTTGGGGGTTTGGGGAGGGCTAACATTAGGAGAAATACCTAATGTAGATGATGGGGGGGATGGATGCAGCAAACCACCATGGCACGTGTATATCTATGCAACAAACCTGCAAGATATGCACATGTACTCTAGAACTTAAAGTATAATAATAATTTAAAAAAAAAACAGGTTTAGTGACAAGCATTGACACTGTGTAAAAGAATACATCCTCTTTGCCATTATAAAATCATCAGCCCTACTGTGTGATTTATTTGCTTATATGCTAAGTTAACTTAACATTTTTGGTGAATAAATAGCATACTGGCATATTTCCTGTGGCTTGGTTTGTGAGTGGTTTTTTGTTTTGTCTTTTTTTAGATAGTCTTGCTGTGTTCCCCAGGCTGGAGTGCAGTGGCACAACCACATCACACTGCAACCTCCACCTCCCAGGTTCAAGGGATTTTCCTGCCTCAGCCTCTTTTCATAGCTGGGACTACAGGCACATGCTACCATGCCTGGCTAATATGTGTAGTTTCGTAGAGACAGGGTTTCACCATGTTGACCAGGCTGGTCTTGAACTCCTGACCCCAAGTGATCGGCTTATCTCAGCCTCCCAAAGTGAGGGTTTTATTAGTGTATCGCTGATGGACATACTGATTACTGGTTTGTCACTAAGTCATACTTGATCTCTTGGAACCTCAATTTCCTATGTATAATGTGAAGATTGATATTTTACTTCATAGAGTTACTGATAAGACTAACTTCTTTGCAGAATTCAGTTTACTTGATCTTGGAAAATATTCTGCTTGGAAGCTATTTAAGGAAGACTAAAATTGACTATTCAAAAATTTACCCATTGATATTTTCTAAAATTTTCAGAGGGAACATATTAAAAATATTTTGTGTTTGTTATGAAGTGTCATTAAATAAGTGTTCCTCAGACAGTCTGTAAATATTAGTAAAGTTTACATTTGCTGCTTAAAGACCAAAGACAGAGACCTAGGAGCCTAGGACTGGACACATAATGGTGCTCTATAACTATATTCATAAATGAAAAAAAGGATTTAAAATAATTGACTTCAGCTTTTAAGCCAGGTATAATAATACATCTTCTTATTTGTAAGTGATATGAAATAAAATTCTGTAATAAGCAAATTGAAACCCCTCTATCCACACAGAAATTATTACTAAAATGCAAGAGATATGAATTATAAAATATGTCCTACTTATTACTCTTTCAATCATATACAATTTGCCTGTCAATGGATGGCCTAAAATGAATGACCATACAAAGGTAAGAGCACCTAAATCACTGAATTAGCCAACAGAGTAAGGCAATGACCACTGCTGATATTCTTTTTTTTTTAATTGCATTTTAGGTTTTGGGGTACATGTGCAGAACATGCAAGATAGTTGCATAGGTACACACATGGCAGTGTGTTTTGCTGCCTTCCTCTCCTTCTGCTGATATTCTAATACCTGAACATAAATTGTTTCAGTAGATCAATGTATATGTGTTCAAATGATCAACAGAGAGAAAAAGCAACATGTCTACTGTAAATCCAAAAGATCAAACAATGACAATCTCTGAAGGAAATTTTCTCTATAAAATGTCAAAGTTTGACAGGGTAAGAGTGCTAAGAATTGAATACATTATCCTAGAAAGGTATTTGTTATTGTTTAGCAATTTCTGACATTCATTGAATCTAAGATGCCATTTATTGAAAGGCACGCACTATTATTTTACATGTGACTAAGGAACAAGAAAGTCAGTACTCATTTTAATTATAGTGTGTTATTATGTAAATTTCAGACATTTAAAAAAGGGAAATTATAGAATGAATAAAATACAGTATGTAAAGGACTAAGAGGCGATAAAGAAATATTGGTCAGGAAAAAAAAATAACAAGGGTCAAAGCCAGAACAATTTGAGCAACAAAATATTTGTATTATGTTGGTGCAAAAGTTATTGTGGCTTTTGCCATTGATATTGCAGTTTTGCCATTATTTTCAATGGCAAAAATCGTAATAACTTTTGCACTGACTTAATGATACTGTATCATGGCCCAAAGTATAAAATAAATATCCTTAAGTCCATCCTTACATAGATGATTGAATAAATAAATGGAAGAGAATAGAGAAATCTGTCTTGCAGGAAAATTCCAGTTTATGTAGGTACTCTGCCATCAAGGAGTTAGCACATAACTCTCTACTGTTTTTGTTTGTTTGTTTGTTTTGTTTTTTGTTTTTTGGTTTTTGGTTTTTTCTGAGACTGAGTCTCACTTTGTCACCCAGGTTGCTGGAGTGCAGTGGCACAATCTTGGCTTACTGCAGACTCTGCCTTCCACGTTCAAATGATTCTCCTACCTTGGCCTCCTGAGTAGCTGGGATCACAGGTGCACCATACCATGCCCAGCTAATTTTTGTAGTTCTAGGAAAGATGGAGTTTCACCATTTTGGCCAGGCTGGTGTTGAACTCCTGGCCATAGGTGATCCACCCACCTCAGCCTCTCTCAACTTCTTTTTTTTTTTTTTTTTGAGACGGAGTTTCGCTCTTGTTACCCAGCCTGGAGTGCAATGGCACGATCTCGGCTCACCGCAACCTCTGCCTTCTGGGTTCAGGCAATTCTCCTGCCTCAGCCTCCTGAGTGGCTGGGATTACAGGCACGTGCCACCATGCCCAGCTAAATTTTTTGTATTTTTTGTAGAGACAGGGTTTCACCATGTTGACCAGGATGGTCTCGATCTGTTGACCAGGATGGTCTCAATCTGTTGACCTCATGATCCACCCGCCTCGGCCTCCCAAAGTGCTGGGATTACAGGCTTGAGCCACCGCGTCCGGCCCTCTCAAATTCTTAAGTGTGGGCTGTGCATGCAGACTTCCTTCTAAGAATTACTGCGTGGAAAGGAGTAAAAAACCTTTGTAGTAAAGAAACTTGACACACACTACCCCACCCAGGTAATGAAAGTCAGTATCAACAGTGATACATCATATTGATAGTACATACACTTAATATGTTGTGATGAAAATGACACTTTACCTCTGTGTTTTTTTTTCCCTAAAGTCATAACTTCAGTCTCATTAAGAAAACAGCAATAAATCCCAATAGAAGAGCCTCTTACAATATACCTGACTAGTACTCCTCAAAAGTCTCAGAGTCATCAAAGACAAGGAGCCTGAGAAACTAACAGTCAAGAAGAGCCTAAGGATATAGGATCACTAAATGTAATAGTATGCTGCATGGGATTCTGGAGGAGAAAGATGACATTAGGTAAATAGGAAATCTGAATAAAGTATGAACTTTAGTTAATAATGTATCATTGTTAATTATTAATTGTAACCAATGTACCCACTAATGTAAGCTGTTAATAATAGGCAAAATGCGGCTTGGGGGATATGGGAACTCTGCACTATCTTTACAGTTTTTCTGCAAATCTAAAACTCTTCTAAAATAAAAAGGGTGCTTTAAAATATACATTGCAGAATCAACAAAATACAGTGTATAATGCATTCATTGGGGGTAATAAATACTGCCCTCCTATCTTCCATCAGAAGGAAAACACTAGGAATATGATATTGATTTGTGTATTTGCACATAACAGATCCTTAATGAATTTGCCAAGGATAATTAATAAATATGCTAGTTCATGTTGTGAACTTAAGTGAAAAAGATAGTCCTTATATTCCTTGAGCAAATTCATTTTTTAAAGCATCATACTGGGCACTTAATTATTTAATGATTACATCAAACCCATGGGGATTATGCCCTTTAAAAACCTGGGCAATACCATTTAGGACATAGACATGGGCAAAGACTTTCTGACTAAAATACCAAAAGCAATGGCAACAAAAGCCAAAATTGACAAATGGGATCTAATTAAACTAAAGAGCTTCTGCACAGCAAAAGAAACTATTATCAGAATGCACAGGCAACCTATAGAATGGAAGAAAATTTTTACAATCTATCAATCTTACAAAGGGCTAATATCCAGAATCTATAAGGAACTTAAACAAATTTACAGGAAACAAACAATTCCATCAAAAAGTCGGCAAAGGATTATGAACAAACACTTCTCAAAAGAAGACATTTATGTGCCCAAAAAACATATGAAAAAAAGCTCATCATCACTGATCATTAGAGAAATGCAAATTAAAACACATTGAGATACCATCTCATGCCAGTTAGAATGGCAATCATTAAAAAAAATGAGGATACAACAGATGCTGGAGAGGATGTGGAGAAATGGGAAAGCTTTTACACTGTTGGTGGGAGTGTAAATTAGTTCAACTATTGTGGAAGACAGTGTAGTGACTCCTAAGGATCTAGAAGCAGAAATACCAGTTGACCCAGCAATCCCATTACTGGGTATATCACCAAAGGATTGTGAATAATTCTACTATAAAAACACAAACACACGTATGTTTATTGCAGCACTTTTCACAATAGCAAAGACTTGGAACCAACCCAAATGCCCATCAATGATAGACTGGATAAAGAAAATATGGCACATCTATTTCATGGAATACTATGCAGCCATAAAAAAGATGAGTTCATGTCCTTTGCAGGGACATGGATGAAGCTGGAAACCATCATTCTCAGCAAACTGACAGGAACAGAAAAGCAAACACTGCATGTTCTCACTTATAAGTGGCAGTTGAACAGTGAGAACACATGGACGCAGGGAGGGGAACATCATACACCAGGACCTGTTGGAGGGTAGGGGAATAGGGGAGGGATAGCATTAGGAGAAATACCTAATTTAGATGATGGGATGATGGGTAGAGAAAATCACCATGGCATGTGTATGCCTATGTAACAAACCTGCACGTTCTGCACATGTATCACAGAACTTTAAAAAAGAATAAAATAAAATAAACCCAGGATCTAAGCTGTTAAGGAATATGTTTGCTAGGGCTGCCATAAAAAGTACCACAGTTTGGGTGGGTTTAACAACAGACATTTATTTTCTCACCGTTCTAAAGTTCAGAAGTCTGAGCTCAAGGTGTTGGCAGGGTTTATTTCTTCTGAGGCCTTCCTTGGGATTTCAGTTGGTTGTCCTAATATCCTCTTCTTGAAAGGACACCAGTTAGATTAGAGCCCACATGAATAATTTCATTTTAACTTAATTACCTTTTTAAAGACTCTATCTCCAAATACAGTCACATTCTGTGCTGCTAAGAGTTAGGACATCAAATTTATTCAGGGACACAATTTAGCCCATAACAATTTCCAGATTGATCTCTTTGGCCCCTACTCTTACCCCAGTGATGGCGGTTTGATACTAAGTCAGATCTTTAGAACTCCAAAGCCGGTACTCATTTCTTTATAGTATCATGGTGGTCACCAGCCATGGTTTATTTATATCTCCTAGAATAGTTCAGCCACAGGAGAAGCTGAATTCATCCAGCTTTGTTTTATCTTTGTTTTTTTTTCTTTTACATAATAATCCATAGTAACATTTTACTTAAAAGTGGGAATTAGTGCTTTAGTAATATAGTAAGATTCCAAAACAGACCTATATTTAGACACTGTTCTGCTACTCTATAACTGTGCTCTCTTCCTCCCAAGATTTTTAGTGAGCATTAAATGAGATACAGATAAACACTTGGCTTGAAACAAAAGATTATCAGCATTTCCCTTATTTAGAGAAAACAGTATTATAGCAAATCTACCTTTCTAGTCAGTACAGTAAATACATGAGGAGTACAGTGAAATGTTCCTTAAGAATGTGGAAGTGAAAGAAATATGATTGCCTTTTGAGAGTTAAACTTTAAAATCATCACATAATGGATAAAAACAGTCTCCTCTTCTAGCAGCAGAGTTGACGTAATACGACTGGAGCTATTAATACAGCTAACGGAAGGATGTGTCATTCCAAGGTGGGGGGTTGGACAGCCTATGGGAGCTTAGGAAGAAGAGTCACAGAGACAAATATTAACAGAACCCATCTGGGTTCTTTTGAGAAACAGGAACTTTGAGCCAGTAGATTTTTTTAAAATATTAAGTTCCCATTGCCAAGTTCCCAACTGTGGGCTTAATACTTTAACCTGTTTTAGTCTTAAATCATAGAACATTCACACATTCTAATGAGCTTCTTGTGCTTGAAAACCAGTTTTACCTGACCTCAGTATGATGTAGATGTGCTTACAGAGATTGTAAGGGCCTATCATGCTAAACTGGGTGTTTAGCAACCTGTTGTTTTTTACTGTTAAGTGAATAGACTTTTGTATACTTGGTTAATGTGACTGATCATTCAATCCATTATTTGTATACTTAGAAAGTCTGGTTTCTGTCGCTGAATGACTATGAACCCAATCTTCCATATTTTGAGTTTAACCCATAAGAGCTAAGATATAGGGTTGTTAGGGTTGTTAGATTTAGCAATTAAGAATATGGAATACTCAGTTAAATTTGAATTTCAGATAAACAATGGTTTTTTTTCTTAGTATAAGTATGTTCCAGGCAAAATTTTGGATATACTTATATAAAAAGTGTTGAATATTTATTTGAAATTCAAATCTAACACTTTACCTGGCAACTCTAGAGAGACCCTTTTTAATACAGCTCCTAGTTTTAATATATTTAAAGCACTAGTACAGATTATCACACATAAACACTATAAATGTGACACATTTCTTGTCTTATGTAAACAAAGCTATAGTGCATGAAAAGTAATCAGCTTTGTTGATACCTGTTAACTAAATAGTAGGCCCATAAACTTGTGCCCTTTTGCTCTTCATGATGAAGACCTCAAAGGTTGGTTATTGAGCCTTCTGTTCAAGCAAGATCGTATTGCTTATATTTTGCCCATGAAGTTTCCAAATAATAAAATATTTATGAAATGGCCAAAATGTTTGCTTCTACTCTAAACCTGAGTGATTATAAAATAGTCTAAACTCTTCCCTTCAACATTTGTTCCTGCTGGCTGAGATGGACGTATGGTGTGCCTTAACCCAAGACTCTCAAGGTTTAAAAAGTCCTTCTTTTCAAACCAGCCATACTACTACTAATCACTTTCCATTAGCACAGTGGGCATGGCATGAACGTGTAACTGACGAACTGCTTTAAACCTTTTGTAGGCAATTTTCCTTCAAGGTAGATGAATGCCACTGTAGGAGAGAATAAACATCTTTCCCTCACCTATCCTAAGTTCATAGCCACGGCCCCTATAACAGATTGGCAAGAGAATAAGGTACAGATTTATTTAATATAATTAGCATGTGATACAGGAGGCTTCATAAGGAAATAAAGACTCAAAGCAACAGTTAAACATGACTGTATTTTATTGACGGTTTTAAAAATAGACTATCATGAAGAAATTTGACAGGTTAAGGGGATATAATCTAATGGAAACTAGGGGAAATTTAGAAAGACCTGGTATGTTCAGATTCCTTTCTGTGTCCCTTCATCTTCAGAGATAAGGATGTTTCTTTCTTCTGGATATAGAGAGAGCATCTCTTACAAGAGGGTCTTATGACTTGTTTAGGGGAAGGTCAGAAAAACCTTCCTAGGTGTTATGACCTGTTTCACAAGAAGAGTGTCGATTAAGATGAGAATGAACTTCCTACCTTGTGGTTTTCTCAAATTCCTTCAGCTTAAACTATTTTAGGGTAGCATATCCAAAACCTCATCATTGGAAGAGTGAGTGAGGCTTGGCACAAAGAAGCAGCTGTAATCTAGGATATACAAAGCCCTAAGAGACTTCTACAGTAAAAGAAGAAAATCTTGGTGGGTAATTCAAAATCTCTTTCTCTCCACATCTGTCTGTTGCACCAAAATTTTTCATAAGATTAAAAGCTGTTAACTGGTCTTTTCATTTATGTGGTTTATTAAACTATCCAGGCAGTGACTTTCTCTAGATAATTTGGGTCAAGCAAATCAGTACATTCTTCTATTTGTTTTTCCTTCTCTTTCTTGCATTGTTCTTTAAGGAAATCTCTAATGTCATGAAATATACCAACTGGTCTACTCTCTGCTAGATGGAATCTACTTAAAATGGGCCATGTGGAGCAAATCTGCCATTCTAAAGAAACACTCTGTGTAGTTCCTGGCTTGGACACATATGACCATGTGAAAATGACCAGCAAAAATGTTAAGTTAGAGTTGGGGAAGCATTGTTATATCCTAAGTGTAGTTTTTAATATTTTTTCTCTTTTATGAAAGGACAATGACATTATCAAAAAGTAAATGCACAAAACATTAGGAGAGGAACAGAAAATATATTTATTAGGTATTGAACTTAATACCTGGGTGATGAAATAATATGCACAACAAACCCCCATGATGTGTGTTTACCTGTGTAACAAACCTTCATGTGTACCCTGAAACCTAAAGTAAAAGTTTAAAAAAGTATGTGTGCTTTATATTATCACCCAGCATTCTACATTCATGTGTGCATCTATTTTAATGTAACAGCAATAATTTAAAGGAAAAATAATGTTAAGCAAATTTTCATTAATAGGAATTACAGTAGAAGCTCTGGCTTTTCTTTTCTAGACTGCTTTAAAGGCTAGCTTTTCTTCTGTTACTTAATTTAACAAATAAGATAAAATGATGGTTTAAATTATGTGTCTTATAGAATGATTTCATTGGCAAAGTCAGAGTGTATGCATTCCTTAGAAAATAATTACCCTGACAACAACAAGCACTTACTCGGCTTCTTTTATAAAGACTCACAAGATGCTTTACACACAGCAAACTGACCTACTTTCTTAAGGGTATTCAGGAATAGGAATGAACAAATATGTCTTTAGTTTTAAGTCCAGACAGAAGAGTACTATGAATAGAATTTGCAAAGAAATTCTGGGACTGCAAGAGCCTGGAGCTCATGAGTGAGATAAAGCAAATATCCTGCTGACTCTGACCTTAATGATCAACCAGGGACATATGGTCATCACAAAAGATCTAACAAATTTCCTGGGACTCATCCATTAGCCAAGTCATCAGTCACTGATACACCATTTAAATCGGTACTAGGTTTTATGGGGATTTAATTCTGAAAAGCATAACTGAGCCACCTGAGCCAGGCGACCAACACCACCACCAACTGAGGACTACCCCATCTTAAGCTTCAGGTCACAATAGGTTCTTATATCACTGATGACAGAGGCCAGCTTGTACTCTGAAGTAGAGTGTGTAGGGGTTAGGAGAGAGATGTCTACAAGACAGCAGCAGGAGCTGAGGTCAGAGCGCTTATGGAATAGAACGCCCTGGAGCCAGCAGTAATATTAAATAATATCTTGGAGAGGCTTTGTCACCAATAGTTCCAAAGACTTTATCTATCTGACTTTTTAAGCCAAAGCAGCTTTAGCCAAGTTGATCAGGCATCCACTCTCAATGTGAGGACGTTTATCATCTCTGGCTGGTCTTTCTTACCATTAGGATTCTTACTGGGAGAAGGAAGAACCTGAATATTTCATGGAGATTTGGACTCAGGCTTCTCGTGTCCATTGCAAAAGCTCCAGGTCCCTAAAGGCTGTGGTAATCCTCAGATACATGCAGATGGTCAGTCTGTACTATTTTAGTATGGAAATTATGGTTGATAAAAATGAAGTGTAAACCTAAATTTATGTTTTAATAACAAACATAAAAAATATTTCAACATCAGGATAAATCAGCAGTTTTCAACCAAGGACAATATTGTCTCTCAGGGGATATTCAGCAATGTCCGGAGACATTTTTTATTGTCACTACTGGGGGGTGCTACTGGCCAAGAACACTCCTAAATATCCCACAATGCACAGGATAGGCCCCTACAGCAAAGAATTGTCTGACCCCAAATGCTGATCGTGTTCCTGTAGCGAGAATCTAGATTAGATTATGTTATATACAAATTATTTTGGTCAAGTTAGATTATATATATAAATTGAGAAAGTTTCAAGATGGTAAAATTATGACCTAAATTAGGATATGGGGACATATGCTGCAAGATTTGAAAGAAGGGCCCAATCAGGATTTTACAGAATGTGTAGAGAAGGGTTCAGGGAGGAGGTAAGACTTACAATTTAACAATTGTAATACATAAGCAGCGATGAGCCAAGAAGAAACTGTATATCACTCTTAGAAAGAAGTGCTCAAAAGTGCAGCATAATGATACTATTTCTCCAATTCAGTGTGAATCCACAGAGTATTAGGGAGTCTCCAGGACTTTTCCTGTGACTGAGTGCCTCTTTCTCCTTTTCTGTCCCTTCCATATCCCTGATGGAGAGAGATGGCAGAGAGCAGGTACTGTGTGGGGATTGTGGAATAACTTGCCAATAGTATGGTAGTACCCAGAGTGCTGCCAGTAAAGTGACCATGCTAACAGCCATACAGGATTTTTGATCTGCAGGAGGACTTGACTGCCAGTACATTTGTGCTTTAGTCAGTATGGGATATTATAACAGAAACTATGTGACTTGTAAACAACAAAAGTTTATTTTATACAGTTCTGGAGGCTGGGAAGTTTAAGGTCAAGGCATTGGCTTTATTTGGTGTCTGGTGAGGGCCTGCTTCCAGGTTCGTAAATAACATTTTCTTCCTGTGTCTTCATATGGTAGTCAAGGTATGGGAGCTATCTTGGTATTTTTTTTAATCAGAGACACTAATCCTATTCATGAAGTCTCCACCTTTATGATCTAACCATCTCTTTAAGGGATCACATAACATTGTGGATTAGTTGTCAATATGTGAATTTAGGTAGGATATAAATATTCAGTCTATAGCAGTTTGGTAGTTCACTAATTAATGTTCATCTCAAATTTTTTTTTTTTGAGACAGAGCTTCACTCTTGTTGCGTAGGCTGGAGTGCAATGGTGCCATCTTGGCTTACAGCAACCTCCGCCTTTCAGGTTCAAGTGATTCTCCTGCATTAGGCTCCCAAGTACCTGGGATTACAAGCGCATGCCACCACGCCTAGCTAATTCTGTATTTTTAGTAGAGACAGGGTTTCTCCATGTTGGTCATGCTGGTCTCAAACTCCTGACCTCAGGTGATCCACCTGCCGCAGCCTCCCAAAGTGTTGGGATTACAGGCGTGAGCCACCGCGGCCAGCTGCATCTCAATTTTTTTTGGCTCTTTACATTTCCTATAGTTGAGAATATGGGCTCTGCCTCACTCACATGGGTTTATTAACAGCATCTGTGATGTATTTCTTTGTTCTGTGCAGTAGAAAGTTGTAAGAGTCTCAGCCATTCTGATATTTCAATTTGTCTGAAGAAAGAAGACTTTCTTATATCCTTCATAATCAACACATGTAGACACAGCAAGGCGGGGACAAAGTCAGGAAAAGTTGACTCTGAAACTGGAGTTAATAATGAATGAAGTTATCCTTTTGCAGATGGAATTCATAGTACTAGATAGTGTAGGTGGTGACATTTTTCAAGTCTCTAATAGATCAGAATATATTTTTGGGTAGAGGCATTTCACTTCAACAAATACGTTGAAACTATTTTCTACAATATACTGTATTGGGCTACATGACTAGTGTTAAGTATGTGATATTTCTCAGGTACTTTGTGCCCATCTTTCCCCACTTTGTTTTGATGCTATTTTGTTTAGTGATCTTCTTACCCTGAATTTGTTTCTTTCAACAGCTTTGCCCAGTAGAGGGAAATGCCCTGAAGAGTAATGGACTTCAGCTCTCAACTTAAGAACCTCTACCAAGACTTCCCACTTACAAAATACTTGAACTTTCGCATAAGCTTATTGTACATGGTTGTAAATCCAGTGAGGTTGAGTGATCAGTGATTTTTATTAATGCACTCTATGGAAAAGGAGAGCAAGAAAGGCAAATTGATTTCTTGAAGTTAGTCAGTTAATCTGTGCCAGAGTTGAAACTGAAAAGCAAGCCTACCTACGCTTTCCATGATACTCATATCCTAAGAGAATTGATAAAACAAAGAACAAAAGGTGAAAGAATGAGCCCTAGAGACAAAAAATGTGATGGCTTCCCTCTGACACTTCTCCCAACCTATACTCCTTCCAGTTTTGCTGCCCTATCTTCTTGTGGTTTCTATGACTTTGGTTTCCATTCAGGAACATTTTGGGTAATTCACATTTCTCTCTTGTACCTTGGAGGCACTGGGGATGGAAATCAGAGATGTGGGGAAGGGAAACCGTGGCATCTCCAGAGACATGCTTAGAAGAGGGGAGATTCTTCCACACTCCCTGTAAGAGGAAGTGAGAGTCATAGAGGTGAAAGCCAGAGATGCCTGGGGAGGCAGATATTTTGAATCCTAAGCTTATTATGTCTTTCTTCATTTTTAGGTTTGGACAAATTGCTGCATCTGTCTGCCTTGGTATTGTTGTTTGTAATTGTAGAATGAGAATGCAAGAGTGCTAAAGGAATCCTAGAACCTTTACTCTTAAAAATCCTCAGCTAGCAAGTAAATGTGCTGGAAGGAATTGGATTTCTCAAATCACTTTGAGATTTGGCCAATCATTCATTTCATATACTCACCACATTTAATTAACCAGTTATATGAATCATTGTAAGCCCTAGAAAAACATTTTCTGCAGTTAATTGATCTAATTCCTTTGGGAGGGGACATACATGAGACTCTTTTTGGGACTTAGCTTTCTTTCCAAATTTTAAATATCACATATTTGCTAAATATGCTATATTAAGAAATTCTGAAAAATAAAATCTTGAAAGAAAATTCTACATGAGAAGGATTGTGGATAAATTCAATCATATTCAATACTATACTTAATTATCAAAGCAATTCAATAACATGTTTTAGGGGTGTTTAGCATTAACTTTTGTATTGATATTTAAAAAGTAGAGTAGGAATTTGAGAAGTAGAATTATTATTTTTATTATTACTTTTGAGATAAAATTTTGCTCTTGTCACCCAGGCTGGAGTGCAATGGCATGATCTCAGCTTGCTGAAACCTCCTCCTCTCAGGTTCAAGTGATTCTCCTGCCTCAGTCCCCCAAGTAGTTCAAACTACAGGCACATACCACCACAACTGGATAATTTTGTATTTGTAGTAGAGACCGGGTTTCCCAGTGTTGGCCAGGCTGGGCAGGTGATCCACCCGCCTTGACCTCCCAAAGTGCTGGGATTACAGGCATGAACCACCCCACACAGACTGAGAAATGGAGTTATTAAAGTGCCGCAAAGTCTTAGGCGAAGAGAAAAAAAGAAAAAACAAAAACCTCAGGAAAGTGAATCCCTGCCAGTAACAAGTTAATTATTCTTTTTTGCTTTAAACTACCAGTTATTAGATTCCAAATTTACATAATAGCTTTAGGGAAAACTATATTTGTCTGTACTTATGTATCTTCAGATGCAATGGTGTGTCACCTGGTTTCAGCTTGAAGGGATTGCTTTGAGCTTTGAGCTTTTCTCCTCAGAGCAGCAACACTGTGGAATGTTGAAAGTATTACATTTTTTTCGTGAAGTGCCACATGCCTCTGGAGCTGCCTAGGTTCCATGATTATGTACTTTGTGTTCTGCCAATTTAGATTCATTTTTATTCCTTATGAAATCTCTGTACCAGAAGATTTAGGAATAAAAGGACTTGCGACAATCACTTGCTACTGCACAAGAATCAGGAAACTGCTGCTGCCTTACTGTTTTTTCTTCCCTAATTCAAGAAAGAAAAATGTTCTGAAATCTTATACCATAAAGCCCCCAAAGAACATTCATCTGTATTAAGTCCCAAATTCAAAAGCCACAAACTGGAAAATTAAAACTTTAAAATACCCTTGACTAGTGTTTGTCATCTAAATTTAACTGCAGTACATAGACAGGTTTTTAATTAGGAAAGTGTGAAAACAAATAGAGTCCCAGGCAAATTTCTTATTTTGGAATATTCTTGTGACTCTGAGGATGAAAGTTTGCAAGAATGTGCCTTAGTTTTGTAAACTTTTTCTAGAGAAAAGGATTGGGGAGTAATACATTTCTATTAATTTCAATAATGTATGTATGTTTTTAATACCATGTGGTAGGCTCATCAGTTGCTTGCTGGACAGCAGATTCTTCTTGCTGTGAATCTGATTCCTGAGACTCTTTTGATTCATTTAACGGTTTATGCTAGGTAAATAATTCTTGAAATCCTCCTTTTCTTTGAGTGTAGTCAGCAGCAGGCAAGCAATAATATAGCATTATAATCTAAAAATTTCAGACAGGTAGATGTGACCATATTCAAGAACCATATACTTTTGGAAAATAATTTATTTGGATGTTTTAGAATAAGGGCTGTTTCATTAATATGATACAATAAAGAGGAAAGATGAAATATTGTTCATATATTGGTGGCAGCTAGAACCTTAAAATCTTGGAAATGGTAAGAGATGCTCCTAGTAATCTGCTATTCAATTCTGAGAAAATTTTTGTGGCACAGTCACATTTGGGAGCACTCAAATGAATTCAACAGAATTGAATTTAAAGCAGTTTGGTAAGTGTAGTGGAAGACACTAAAGTTAAGACAATGTACTTACTGTGTTCTTCCATAGTATGCTTTGCATGACACTGACTTAAGAATTCTACAGAAGCGCTTATATTTATTATTTTTGGACTGCTTTTTCCTTCCTAATAGACTGCAAGTGCTCTGCACAGGAAGGCAAGATCTTGCATATCTGTGTCACCAACAGGTAGTACAGTGGCAGAATCATAGTAGACACTCGAGAGTGTAGAGTAAATGCTACATTTTATTTTGTAGTAGGAAAAGAAATGATATCTTATGTTAATACATTTCTGTGTAGTTTCTTCTATTAACCAACCTTGCTAGGCCTGCTAGATTAAAATAATAATAAAGAAAAAGAATTCTAGCTCTCCTCTCATTAAACCAAGATCTACTATGTTTACTAGTGGGCAATGTCTAAAAGAAATTATTAATATTTCCCTTTTACTGTGCTTTTATGACTATTAACGTTACCTTAATTGCCAGAGCTATCTTATAGAAGAAAAACTTAGTATAGGGAAATTAAGATTATTACAAGATAAATGTAAAGAGAAAAATACAGGTAGTGTAAAGCTTTGGATGATTAAGTTTAGAAACATATCCTTTCAATTCATGTTATTTTTCTGGAAAAGGATTTTCCAAATTCCTTTAGCTCTCATTTAACATACCAAGGATTTAAATTGGCCTTATAGTCAGAAAGAAGGATTTGATATAGGGAAAGTAAAAGAAAACTCAGGCTCTTTCCAGTGCCTGTGGATTATGGAACAAGTAACAGGCGCAAGGAGAAAGAGCTAATCAGATGTGTATGTACAGATTTTCCTTTGTATGGCATTAGCTTGCTAAAAGCTGGTAAGTGAGGGTCTCATGCTAGCACACAGGGCCCTGAGTGTTAAGCAAGGGCATCTGCTAACACGTATGGATTTGGGGTACTCTTGCTGCACTCATAATTTTTAACTCTGGAAAGAGATACTTTCTTTAGCTTCCCCTAAACAACTAGGGCATGGAAACATCAACTGGAAGGTGCAGTGAGCAATTAAAGGCTTAAGGCATTTTCGTCCTCCCATACTACCTACAGTTACCATGGGACATGGATGCTAAATTTAGGTGTAGAGGGCCAGCCATCAGGTCCTTTGTGGCAACAGAGGCTGAGGGTACATGAGCAGGCCAAGGCACTGAATGGAGAAAGTGGGCGGATTTAGAGGTCTTTAGGACTTAGGAGTTGAGAAGGGACACAGTCATCCAGGGAGCCTCACCTAGTTCTGACCAAGCCAAGATTACACTGCACATTTCACAAGTCATGCATTCCACCAGTCATGAATTCCACTAGCCATGAATGAAGGCAAGCAGAAAGCAGATGAATAATCCCCAGAGACTACGTGGCTGAACTTGACAACTTGTAGGTAAGAACTTCTAAAGACTGTGTAACCATATATGGATGAAAACCTTACCTTTTTCTGCATGTCCAAATTGTAATTAAATTCTGCAAATCTAATTATGAGATTGTAGTTGTTTGCCATAGTCTGGGAATAGAATGGTCTGTTTTCAACCTGTCGGTGATCAGGCAGTATTAGCACAGGGTAAGGTCTCTCTTAATAGCCGTTTGGAGCATAACCCTTGCAATTATTTAATCAAAAACTGTTACTGATAAGAGAAACTCAACCTGATAAAGTCCTCTGAAATTTGTCATTTCAGGTCGATTATAAACAAACTTGAGGACATTTATATTGATGGTCAGGATAGGGATATAATGACTGCTTTCAATTCATTTTTGATATTCACAATAATAATGACTTTTAATGAAAGGTCTAAGTTCCTAATTAGAAATTCTTGTTCCATTGTTTCTTGTGCAGGAACAGAAATAACAATATACTGTATATTAAATTTAATTTACACATGTAATATTTGAAAATCTCCCAATTATTCTGAGGATAGAAATTATTATCCCAATGTTTGCAGCAAACTGACTTTCCAAGATTTCAGGTAAACTGGCAAATATTACAACTAATAAGAGTAAAGAGCAGATATTTATTGGCCAGGTGTGGTGGCTCATGCCTGTAATATCAGCACTTTGGGAGGCCGAGGTGGGCAGATCACTTGAGGCCAAGAGTTCCAGACTAGCTTGGCCAACATGATGAAACCCCATTTCTACTAAAAATACAAAAACTAGCTGGACATGGTGGTGGGCACCTATAATCCCAGCTACTTGGGAGGCTGAGGCAGGAGAATCGCTTGAACCTGGGAGGCAGAGGTTGCAGAGCCTGGATCATGGAACTGTACTAAGCCTGGGTGACAAGAGCAAGACTCCGTCTAAAAAAAAAAAAAAAAAAAAGAAAGAGTAAGGAGCAGGTACTTATTAAATAAATACTTGTCATAGGTCAAGAACTTACCATAAGTGATTTGAATTAATCTTCAAGACAACCCTATCAAGTGAATATTCATATGTCTATGGAGAAGAAAGATTAAGTAACTTGCTTAAGAATGCACAGCAAGATTAGAACCCAGGTCTGATTTGATTTAAAAGCTGCTGTTCTTTTCACTTTCTATTTTGCCTGTTTGAAGATTGATTTTGGCACTGTAAAATCTATAATGTATTATACAGCCTCATACATTATTGGAAGGATGAAACAGCAAATTAAAACAACAAATTGCAATGCAGTCTAAACTTTCTGAGTTCTTATTATTCTGTGTTTAATTCTATCTTGTAGAAATTAAATGAGCTAATATATTAAATGTCAAAAAAAAATAGGCCTGATGATTCACTTCTCTCTTCCTGTACAAACTTAAAATATAGAGAGATAGATGGACAGACAGGTATGCACATATAAAAACATACACCTCTATATGTCTCTATATGAGATATACCTTTATATAGTGTATAATACATATAATTTTAAAACCATGAAACTATAGTATTATAAAACTATAAAGGCTAAAAATAAAACATTTGAGCTGTTTGCATTTTGACTTTTTAGTATAAATGCAAAATACTTTGTATATAAGTACAAAGTAATTGAAAATGAAATTCTTACAAAGAATACTTAATCACTTAAAAAGAACATCACAATTTGATCAAGTCTAAAAATATTCAATTAAATTATTAAAATTACAAAGCTTTATTTTCATGTTAGTTGACTATATATTGTTATTGTTGATGTCAAATAAACAATATCAGCTATAGTCAGAAGAAAGTGCTTAAATGTTATTTGAAAATCAAATGTTTGTTCTCACTCATAAGTGGGAGTTGAACAATGAGAACACATGACACAGGGAGGGGAACATCACACACCGGGGCCTGTCAGGGGATGGGGGCCAAGGGGAGGCAGAGCATTAGGACAAATACCTAATGCATGCAGTGCTTAAAACCTAGATGATGGGTTGATGGGTGCAGCAAACCACCATGGCACAAACCTAGATGTTGTGCACATGTATCCCAGAATTTAAAGTAAAATTTAAAAAAGAAAAAAAATCAAAATGTTTTAAAACATACCAAATTATAAGCTTGAAACAACCTATAATTGGATAAAATATACCCTGGAAAATGCACAAAGCAAAAACACTCTGAAATGCTGGACAATGGGGTGTCTGCATGGCCCTCTTGCTCCCTGGGACTTTAGCCAGTCCATATGGTCATCTAATAGGGAGCCTGAAGACTGTGGGTGATCTTGCAGACCATATGTGCTGCAATACCTAGGAACAACTGGGGCTTGGCTAATGACATGACAAAAACCTAAATTTAAATTTAACTTGTTTTTATTGGGCAGAACCCAAACCTCACTGTTATTTTTGCACATTTCTTGGTTGTTTATCAATAACTTTGAAATGAGGCTGCAGAAATATTCTCCTTTCCACTACAGACATGCTTCAAGTGACCTATTTTAAAATGAAATGTCTTTCATTCTACCGATATATTTGAAAAGCCAAAAGAAATAATGTTGCAATTCTCCTTGTGCTGAGAAGTATTAAGTATTGAGCCCACCAGTGGGTTGATGTTAGAATTGCATCTGTAAATGATCCAGACTAGCTGATCTAAACCAAGATTGTCCTCTAATCTCAGAGCTGACATTAAAAAAATAAGAAAACAAAAACCATGAATGTGTAGTTGGTAGGATTCTAGAAGCCCCCTGGGAGTGCTTAAACTCAGGAATAGGCAAGAAGAAGGTCAAAATAGATGGACAATAGGCTGGGCGCTGTGGCTCACACCTGTAATGCGAGAACTTTGGGAGGCCAGGTGGGTGGATCACGAGGTCAGGAGATCGAGACCATCCTGGCTAACACGACGAAACCCCATCTCTACTAAAAACACAAAAAATTAGCTGGGCGTGGTAGTGTGTGCCTGTAACCCCAACTACGCAGGAGGCTGAGGCAGGAGAATTGCTTGAGCTTGGGAGGCGGAGGTTGCAGTGAGCCGAGATTGCACCATTGCACTCCAGCCTGGGCAGCAGAGTGAGACTCCATCTCAAAAAAAAAGAAAAAACCCAAAAAGATGGAAAATAAAGATCTGATGAGATGATAATCAAAATCATAAGATACAGCATTCTCCCTAAATCTTCACTGTTTTCTCTCCTTAGGTGAGCATCCTGTTTTATGAGAGGCAATTTCATTTGAATACTTCACCTTCTTTATATCACTTTAGCACCACTTACAAATACAGCAAAATTTATCACCAGGAAATATAATAAGGGGGACAGGGACAAGTAAGATAGAATTCAGGGGTGTGATATTATTCTGAGCTGTGTTCTCTGTTTATTAACTAATTAATTTTTTTGCTTAATCTTAAATTTTATATTGATTAATACACATTGATGAAGTACCAATAATATAAAGAAGCTTACTTTTAACTCAAGATTAGTGCAAAATACATTATAAAATGGGGGAAAATTTCTTTACACAAAAGATAAGCAAGGAAATACTTTAAGATGATGGATCCACTTAATTTGAAGAAATTCTACACCTCCAACAAGAGAGATGGGTGTTTTCCATTAACAAAACTACTTTTCTAGCTCAGCATCTTTGTATACAATTTGCACTGGATTAAGAGGCATTAACTGTGATCCTCCTTCTTAGGTTTCACATGTCAAAGACATATTGTTGAGGAGCAAATTGAAATTTCAATTAAGCTTATGTAAATGTCAACGTCTATTTAATTTCTTTTTACAGGTTAGAAATCAAAAGAGTGTGGGGCTCTCTTTTAGTTTGTATTGTGTTGCTTTAAATTTCTGTTTGTTCCAGATTATGATTTTAAAACTGGTGAATATGCCAAGGAGATGCCATATTTAATTCAGCAATGTGTTGTCAGATTGTTAGGAAGCAATTTTTATTTTCTTGAACAGAGGTGAGATCACTTGAGTAATATTAACTTTAATGTTTAAAATTGGCTTGGGTTACCCTCAACATCACACTTGATGCAAGATTACAAAATGGGAGAATTAATGCTTAGGTGTTTAGAGGGTTCTGAACATGTTAAGCACTAAATTTTCTGTTAATTTACCAGCAGGCTTTTTGATGATCACCAGGTAACATTTTTTTCTGTATTTGTGAAAATTAATATAGAGAGTGATGTGGTAACCACAGATTGCTCCTCCATATAGTAATGGTGTCATAAAGATGAGAAATATATTTCTGTTACTGGTTTTAAACCTTAAAAAAGAAGGCTGAATTTCATACTGGACAGAAACTCCTGTATAGTTTAGGTGAGCAACTATAGTTAAGAGGACAAAATAATGGTTTCATTCAATATAGAGACAATGAAAAAAGAACAGTGAGCAAATAGAACCATTAAGTCATTGTCATTGAGCTACATATAAAAATGAAATTAATATTCCAGAGGATAGGGAATTCTATAACAAGAGTCCTGTGGGTATTCTCCCTGAAAATGTTGTGGACGGGTCCCAATAGGAATAGATTTACTGATCCATTAGCAAATATTTATTGTATGTATCTACCATTCAAGAGACAAAACCTTATCAGTTATGTAAACAGAGAGAATTTAATATAAAGAATGAGTAATTAGGTATCCAGTTATTAACTAGACACCTAGTTAATGTCAAAATTACTGTAATGAGCATCAAGGAATAAGTGGTGCTCAAGGGAGCCTGACTTACAGAAAGCTATGAGGATGCTTAATAAAGCAGGATAATCCCAGAGGCAAGATAGATAGGAACCGAATGAGGGTTTTGTTTAATCTATACAACCCAAAGAAATTAAGGGTGGATATTTAAGGGGCTGAGGCAGTACCCAATAAACTACTGCAATTCATTTGATCAGTTGTTTACTTGGGCTAGTTTTCAGACCCAGAAGCCACAACTGAGGGGGAGGCTAAGTTGTTTCTAGGAGGAAGAACTCTGCAACACCATGACAATTGCATTTGGAGTAATTATCCCCACTTTCCTCTCCCAAAAGGACTTTCTACCATTTACTCAGGTTATCATATATTGATTAAAAGGTAGTGTTAACAATTCTGAGGGCTATTCAACACTATATTTGAGTTGACACTTATTCCTGAAAACCTACCAAAATTTTGTCATCCTATTCCATCTCTTAGAGTAGAAGTGCATGGGCAACAGGTAATGAATGCAGTCTTGGCTCAGGTCCATCCAGCTCACAGTGGGCTGCCTATATCCACCCACCCACTTAGGGATCATTTTCCTGGTTTGTCAATGTATTTTTACAGTGGACATACAGAAACTCACATTGGTTCTTTGACCTGTGGAGTAGGAACTATCAAAGGGGCCAATTAGAAACTTTTTTTTTGGATAGAGTTTCACTCTCTTCACCCAGGTTGGAGTGCAATGGTGCAATCTCGGTTCACTGCAACCTCTGTTTCTTGGGGTCCAGTGATTCTCCTGTCTCAGTCTCTTGAGTAGCTGGGATCAGAGGCACCTGCCACCATGCACAGCTAATGTTTGTGTTTTTAGTAGAGACGGGATTTCAACATGTTGGCCAGGCTGATCTCAAACTCCTGACCTCAGGTGATCTGCCCACCTTGGCCTTCTAAAGTGCTGCCCCATCTTTACTCCCCAAATCAAGATAGTAAATCAAAATCAACATTGCATCCTGAGGAGACATCAGGGATTAGTGCCTCCCATGAGGACCTTAATATTCAAGGAAGGGATTTGCCATCACAGCTTCACTAATTCACCACTTCGACCCTGTGTAAATGATATGGATACTAGAAGTTAGCAGTGGACTACTACAAATTTAGCTAAACAAATAGTAGTATCATTTCTAGCTGCTGTGCTGTATATGATAGCTTTGCTAGAACAGCTTAATATAGCTTTGGGTTTAAATATGGCTATTGAGTGAATGCAATAGTTCTAAACTGGTGATGATTTGTTTTTAATGTCATGACTGATATGGTACTCTATGGATCCAGTAGGTAGAAGCCAAAGATGCTGCTAAACATCATATAATGCACAGGACAAACACCCACAACAAATAATGTCCAGTCCAAATACCAATTGTGCTGATATTAAGAAACCTTGATCTAGTGATTACATTTTTCCATCTTTATTAAGAGGAAAGACCAGAAGCAGTTTACATTTACATGAGATGGAAAAGAGTAAACATCTAGATTCTTGGCTCTAGGGCTATGTTACATCTTTCATGCTATGCCATTTTATAGTCCAAAGGCATCTGGACCATCTGTACATTCCATTGAATGTCATGCTAGTCCAGTATTAATGACTTCATGTTAATGAGAACAGAAGACTATATGCTCCAGAGCATTGAAGATAAAGTCTTCAAAGTGTCATAGATTTGTGAAAAGTCAGTGAAATTTGTGGCCTCTGGTAGTGTAGGACATGCTAATATATTCTCTTATTTTCAGGCACATACTGCATCTCTCATTTCTCACAGTTAAGAGGTAGCACAATGCCCCAGAGGTTTCCTTGAATTCTCAAATTCTGGAGGGGGCATATTACTCATATAGGAGTAGTGCTTAGACCCATTTACTGAGTGACATGGAGGGCTAGCTTTGAGGAGGGCCCAGGGGAGAAAAGGGATCTAGGAATTAATGGTTGTAGTCCAGATGTGCTTGTCACATAGACCTTGTGATCTAGTAGATCTCAAGCTATTAGAGGTAACAATGGTGGGAAAAGATGCCACACTGGAGTTCATGGCAAGCCCAGATGTTAGAATCACAAGATAGAACCCAAGAGTTTTGGAGCAAAACCATGTTATCTGCAGCAGAAAATTTAAAACTATTCACAAATCAGCTACTAGCATGCTATTGCATCCTGAGAGAAACAGAGTGCCTGGCCATGGAATAAGTAATCATGTGTCCTCAACTGTTCATTATGAGCTAGATTCTAGAGGGTTCAATGGGCCTTGTAGCAATCTTTAATAACACAGAAGTATTGTATCTATTATTGGGCACAAACAAGGCAGAGGCACAAAGTGTGAAGATCTTTGCATTATATATTTACAAATACCACAGACACATTATCTCCAAAAAGGTGTAATGACTCAGCTAGTTGTCATACAATCTCTGTTAGAACTACCCCAGTGTTGACCCCCTAGGAGCATAAAGAGAATATTGTGATGCAGGGATAAAGGTTATCCAATTGTACTATACAGTTGTGGTATAGATGATAATGTGTCCTCCAAAATTCATGTTGAAACATAATCACCAATGCAAAAGTCTTAAGAGATATGGCCTTTTGGAGGAGCTTAAGTCACCTTCTTCATAAGTGGAACCTATCATCATAAACAGGATTAGCATCCTTATGAAAGGGCTTAATGTAAAAGGGAGTATTTTCTTGCCCTTCTGCTGTCTGCCCTGTGAGGACACAACAATGAGGTACCATTGGCAAGCAGTGAGCAGCCCTAACCAGGCACTGAACTTGCTAGAATTTTGATCTTGGACTTCTCAGCCTCCAGAACTGTAAGAAACAAATTTCTGTTTTTTTTTTTAAATAAATTATCCAGTCTAAGGTATTTTGTTACAGCAGCAAAAATAGGCTAAGAGAAACTCTCATGCACTTAAGCTGACAATTGCTGCTGCTATCAAGTGTTCAGTTTGCCAAGCAACGCTCTCCAACTTGATATGGCACCATCCTTTGAGAACACCAGCCAGCCACTTAGTAGAAAGTTATTATTGAACCCCTTCTTTTCTCCTACAGCCAGCAATTCATCTTGACTAAAATTGTTGGATATATCAGCAATCTGTTTGGCTTTTCTGCCTTTAGGGCTCAAACATCACTACTATTCAAGCTTACAGAATGTTCAGTTAAAAAATATAGAAAACTGCCTAACATTGAATAAGACCACGGAACCAATAGGGCCACCACAGGACCATGGAATCCACTGTTGCTATCACATACCTAGGCCATGTAGAAGCTGCTATCACATACATATCACAGGCCATGTAGAAGCTGCTGGCCTGATAGAGTGATGGCCTCTAGAGGCATGGCTGAAGTTCCAGTTTGGTAACCATAACCTGAAACAAATGGGGCTCCATCTCTCATGGTGGAGTATATACTCTAAATTGTTGATGACTTTGATGTTTCTGTGTTCCAGTGAATGGAATGCCTGGATGTGGGTGGAATACATGAATATAGGATCCAAGGGGTTGAATTTTGATGGGCCACAATTGTCATCTCAGTGATGAAATTGGGAAACGTGTGCTTCCTAATTCATTAATTCTTTGCACTTAAGGTCTAGAAGTCTGTGCTTCCTAACCCTTTAGTTCTTTGTACTTAAGGTCTAGAAGTCCTGGTACTCAGAGAAGGAATACTTTTACCACAGGATAGAGTAAGAATCTATTTAAACTTCAAGTTATGACTGCCTTCACGTATCTTTAGTTCCTTTGTGTCAATAAATGAACAGTGAAGGAAAGAAGCTAGCATCATATTGGGGATGATAGAACTTGAGTGTGAGAATGAAATAAGGCTGCAATGTCACAATGAAAAGAAGAAATTATGTGTTGAACACTGAATTATTTCACCTGGAAAGCTAGTGGTAGACCTCTGCCCAGTTTTTGTGGTAAGTGGAAAAATTCAGCCAAGGCTGAAGAAGTGCATGTTGGTTAGGAGCCCACACCCTCAGGGATGAGGTCTGTATAACCCCATCAGATAAGCTATGTAAATCAGCAGAAGTACTAATGAACATTAAATAAAGAAGGTAGATGATGAACATCAGTTGTAGCCCAGAGGCCAGCTTTAGTGGCAGAAATTGTAGCTTTTCTTACTAACATACCATTCATGAATACCTTAGGAAGAGACCAATCAAAATTCTGGAAGACCTGAACTTGGATGAAGTTGAAACGTTGAATTTGAGCACTGTAAGGGGTTGGACGATAGTGGATGCTGGAATACATTATCCAGATTCTCTTTGAGATGGAGAAATTCATTCTCCCAGCTTCTTGGACTGTTGATTGCTTAGGCTTCAAACATGTATCCCTTTCTTAGAATTTCCTTGGCCTCATTCAAGATTATACCTCCTCCTCAGGGAAGCCTGTATCTAAGCCCTTATGAGCACAGAGACATGAAGATCTGGTTCACTTGCTTTTATTCTCTAAGTGGACAACTTGACTTCACAGCTATCCAGAGGATCAGCTGAGTTTGTTTGAACTGAGAATCTGCATCACAGTTCAAATTCTCCCAATGCCAAATCTTGCTTCCCTCATTTCTGACAGGTATTACAAACAATACTCCCCAGCATACCCTCTGGATACAAATCTTAGTGTTTCAGAGTCTGTTTTCTAGGAAATCTGACCTGTGGAGGTCACTGATTTCATAGAGCTTATAACTGGTTTTAATAATAAGTGGGTATGGATACCAAAAATGTAAACAAAAAATCAAAATAATTTCAGAAAGTGATAGATGGTGCTATGAAACAGAACAGTTCATAATAGATGGAGAAAGTCATTGAATATGAAGAGCTGAGCGATGAGATGGAAGTAGGGGAAGTAGTTTGAATCCTAGGAGCAGGTTAATCTGGCTAGAGCACAGAGAATGTGGGAGAGCATGAGAGGATGTTAGAGCAGTAGATAAAGGGCAGATTATTAGGAGCTCTATAAACCATGGTTGAGGTGTTTGGAAGAGAATATTTTAAGCAGAGGAGTGCTATGATATGAATGATCCCTCAAAAATATAATGCTGATCACTTTAGTAAAAGAGAATTTCCTAAAGCTATCTAAAATTTCACTCTTACTTTTATCTTTTCCAACATTCTATATCCCTTTTTTCTGCATTATTTTTTCTTATACTTATCACTAGTATATAGTCTATGCTGCTCCCTTACTAGAATGGAAATTTTCTTAAGGCAGGATTTTTTTTCTCTGTTCAATCATTCCTCTACCCCCAGAACCTAAAAGAGTGCCTATTACTATCGCATACTACATGCAAAATAAATATGTATTAAATGAAAAAGCAAAAAAATATAAATAACTACTATATAGATAATGAACAGGGGAGGAGGAAAGAGCCTAGAGGCAAAGTGAGTATTATGAGAGTAGAGCATTGGTCCAAATGAGAGAAGACAATGACATGTATTAAAGCTTTAGTTTTGGAGACAAAGAGAATTTGGCTCATTTCAGTTAGGTTTGTGAGTAGAGCACTTGGTGATAGATTGAAGATCTATTAAATAGAGAGACAAAATCTATTAAATAGAAAGAAGAAAACCAAGGATAACTGGCCTGAGCAACTCAGTAGATGTTGGTACCATTAACAGAGATTGGGAAGATTGGTGGAAAAGAAGACCTGGAGTGTGTATATGTGACTGGAGAAGGTATTTTCTGCAGCACAAAGAACAGGGAATTGGCACCTCTGTTTTTATGCTCACAGTGCGCTAGAAATCATAAGACTCAAGGGAAGAAACTTGATCACAAAGGGCTTCTTAAGCAGAATGTATAAGTACTCACTCTTTAATGGTGTGTCTGGTTATTAAAAACACTGGGACATTGGGTGAGAGAGTGGAGGTAGCAGGGATCACTTAAGTTCAGTGACCAAAAAGGGGTTAGTCATGGAATGATCACTTGTTACCATTTCAGGGTCAGGGGAAACCTGTTATCTAATCTCAATGGAATAGTAATGTAACCTCAAGTGTGTTTATCACTTAAGCAATTAAAATCTTGAACCATCTTCAGATTTTGTATATTACAGTGTTTTAAATATGCACCTATACCAGGCATTATAATCAAACTATCAAAATCACGTTATCAACAATATTGAATGCATCTGATAGATCCAAATGTGACAGAAGTGGCAGCCAATGGGGTTAATTAGAGAATATGTCGTCAACTGCTGAAATGGCAGTATTCTCCTTTCCAAAAAGAGACCTTTTTCTAATCATTATGCAAAATAATGGTATTCCAAAAGCTGCTGGTAAGTGATTGGTAAAGAAGCCAACAACAAAAACTCCAAAACCTGTATGATTAACTAATATTGGAAAACTCAGCATCCTCTTTCTCTTTTATTTACAGAATGTAGAAAGCCTGAAAAAATCCTGATGCTCGTGCTATACATCATACCAATTAAGTCAGACCTTCTGGGGGTCAAACCAAGGCATCAGAATTAAAAAAAAAAATCTTCAGGTGAATTTAATGTGTAGCTAACACTGATAACTGTTGCATAAGAGATTCTTGAGGCACATTTGTGATTAAAGAGTCTTAGGGGTAGTGCAGTAAAATATCTGTTTTTTTTGTTCCCACAGTTTGCAAAATAATGTTGTTCATTCTTTGTGTATCATTTACAGTATCTCAAGTAATACTAGTATTGCATTGATATATTCTGAGAATATGTCTTTAAATAATTTAAACATAACCTGAACTTTCCTAGTATATAAATCTGAAAGGCTAAACATCATATCTCATTGTTTTATTCCATTTGCATTTCCTTGTTTATTAGTGAGGTGAACATCTTTTCAAATGCTTCCTTAAAGGTCAGAAAGCTTTCAGTGTTGCTGTTTGTGATTATGGATAATTCAAACAAGGGATTAGGAGAATAAGGTTCAGTACATGGAGGAGAGGGAAGCTGGTGATCTGGGGAAATTAGTCATTTGGACATGTAGTCCTGGGTTTTTCACTGATACCAGTGTGGCACTGTGCTTCTCCCATGAAAATTTAGAAAGGCGGTGATGTTAAACAGCTTGGTCTCATATTCATCTGTGTAGCCTAAAATATTAGCACAGTGCATGTCAGGTTCTCCAAAAACATTTGGTGAATGAACTGTAAATGCCATGCATTCCTGGACCTCAATAGGGTTTCATGGACACTGCATTAGTTTGCCAGGGCTGCCATAGCATAGTGCTACTGCCTGGGTGGCTTTAACAACACAATTCATTTTCCTACCATTTTGGAGGCTAGAAGCTCAAGATCAAGGTGTTGGTAGAGTTGTTTTTTTCTAATACTTCTCTTCTTGACTTATAGATGGCCATCTTCTTCCTGTGTCTTCCCATGTTCTTTTCTCTCAGTGTATCTGTGTTCTCATTTCCTCTACTTACAAGAATAACAGTCATATTGAATGGGCCCACACCAGTGACCTCCTTTTAGTTTAATTAGCTCTTTAAATACTCTTTAAAGGTCCCAAATATAATCACATGCTGAGATGCTGGGGTTAGGGCTTCCACATTCTACTTAGGAATTTTGAATGAAACACAATTCAGCCTGTGACACTCTCCAGGCAATCATATTTCCAAGTGGTCTAAAGAGGTGGCTTTGGAGTTGTATACAAATTGCCTTGAGTTGTGTATCTAGCCTGAACTAAAACTTTTTTCTTCCTCCCTATCAGCTTTTTTGTGTGTGTGTGTGTGTGTGCTCTGGATATGTGTGTCCCAGAGAGAGAGAGAGAGAGAGCGAGAGAGAGAGAGAGAGAGAGCGAGAGAGAGAGAGAGACACTGTTGGAAAGGAGTCTTCTAAATAAGTTAGATTATTGGAATATTCTAACAGGACCCTGGTATGCACAGGCATTAATATAGGTGAGAGGCTGGTCATATTTCTCCTCTCTCATTTAGTTATCTTGGAGAATTACATCTTCATTAAATCTTCATTCACAGTTTAGAACTTCGAAAAAGGTTCTTGGAGATACCTGGCAAATGTAGGACTGATGATTGTCTTGCCTCAAGACTGACTACAGATATAGTTTGTTCTTAATATTGCTTCCTCTATGCCACTGTAAAGAGGTAGAATTTGAGGCAAAAGGGCTTCAAAATACTGTGACAAATTCCTTAGAAAGTAGAGATTTTTTTTGTACTTTAGGCTCTAGGGTACATGTGTACTTTCTGTATCCTGCAGGATTGTTGCATAAGTACATACATGCCATGGTGGTTTGCTCTCTCTATCCCCCATCCCCTCATTGCCTACTTCAGGCATTTCTCCCAGTGTTATCCCTCCCCATCCTCCCCGCCCCCATCCCACCTAGCCCTGTGAGTGTTGTTCCTTTCCCTGTGCCCAAGTGTTCTCATTGTTCATCACTGGCCTATGAGTAAAAACATGTGGTGTTTGGTTTTCTGTTCTTGTGTCAGTTTGCTGAGAATGATGGTTTCTAGATTGATCCATGTCTCTACAAAGGACAGGAACTCATCATTTTTTATGGCTGCATAGTATTCTATGGTGTAGATGTGCCACATTTACTTTGTCCAGTCTATCAACCATGGCCATTTGTGTTGGTTCCAGGTCTTTGCTATTGTAAACAGTGCCACAATGAACATACATGTACACGTGTCTTTATAATAGTAAAAATTATAATCCTTTGGGTGTATACCCAGTAATGGGATTGCTGGGTCAAATGGAATTTCTATTTCTAGGTCCTTGAGGAATTGCCACACTGCCTTCCACAATGGTTGCACTAATTTACACTCCCACCAACAGTGTAAAAGTGTTCCTTTTTCTCCACATCTTCTCCAGCATCTGCTGTCTCCAGATTTTTTAATGATCGCCATTCTAACTGGCATGAGATGGTATCTCAATGTGGTTTTGATTTGCATTTCTCTAATTACCAATGATGATGGGCATTTTTGCATATGTTTTGGGTGAATGATATGAACAGACACTTTTCAAAAGAGATTATTTTCAGAACTCCACTTATTTCTTGAGCTATTGTTTGCTCACTGAGAATTCCAGCAGTGTTTTCTCCCATCTTAAGTGTTTCTAATCATTTCCATTTCCTTTGTATTGCTGAGTTATTTTTACCTTAGTTTAAATGAAACAATTAAAAACAAAATATAAGAGAAGTCACATAGCATAATATGTGGAACCACTCTGTTTCTTACTTATTGAGTTTTCTGTCCATTGGGAAGACATGTTGAATTGCTAATGTTTTCTTCTCATTTAGATTAAGAGATTTAGGACCTGCCAATATATTCAAGTATTTTGTATCTTTCTTTGCAGTTCTCAGCCACTTGAAGAGAATAGGTACATTTTCATTTTCATTAAAGTGGAACAGAGGAGGTGGTAAATCAATTCAGACCCCCCAACCCCATCCTGTGCGACTAAATTTCATACTACAATAAAAAGATAACAATTGCAGTGTTTCATTAAATTTCATATATCATAATTACCAGATTTATTTGCTAGAAAATTAAACCTGTCATACTTATTGAAACTTAGTTGCCAATATGTATTTCATGCATTTTTATATGACAAAAGAAACAAAAATACCTATAAGCTAAAGATTTCATAAAACATCATACTTAGGGAAAATGATTGGAGAAGAAATCTATTCTATGTGTGATCTTGTTTTTCTCGCTACTAAGGAATGTAAGTGCAGTTAACATTGTCTCTATAGTAAGGACAATTTCACTTCTGTAGTAATATTTTTCTAACAATGAATATAGGTACTCTGAAGACATACAATATCCCAGTTATATGTATCATTTATCTATTTATACATTTATCTATTTACACTAGTGAATTCTACCTCAGCTGCCTTAGCTATTTTAATGATTAGAAGCTACAGTGCATATTTTGGGTATTTGGGGTGGACTCTTTAGAAAAGTTTTACTTCTGGATCAACTTCTCAAGGTGAGGGTGCTTGATGAAATAATTCAAGCTAAAAAATGGGTATAATAATTGCATATTGAAATTGTGGTGACAAGTAATTGTATTAATATATTAATAAAATATATAGGTACAACACACTAAGGGCTTGGCAATTGATATAACCAAGGTTGTAGGGGAAGATTGTTTCAAGAACACTTGCATGATAGCTGGAACAAGGAAGTAGAATGTAACTGGTATAATGAGAAGCTTTGACTTATTGAAGTATGAAAAAGAAACAGTTTGATCATCCCAGTAACTATACTATCTGTGTGCTGCAGAATTCCTGTTTTACTCTGGAGGATGGCTCCCTTAACAACCCCAATCAATCCTATAATTATCAGTCACTATAGATTTTGTTAATACTGAAGACTCAGTTACATTTATTCAGACAAGTGGTTAGTCATAATCTCTGTGCTGGCTCATTGTTGATAACCCTACAGTAGCACATTTGACACCCAGGGAAGGTAGTTTTATTTGTTTGTTTGATCATCTCTTTCTTCCATACAGAAAAGCCATATTCAGTAATAATCATAAAATAAAATAAATAATATTATTGGCCAGAAAATAAGTAAGATTTACTATTTAGCTTCATATATATAATCATACCAGTAAAAATTTTAACTACAAATAACTATAAAAGTACAAAAAGGAAAAAGCTAATGGTTTGATACTGTTCAATTATACTGATAAATCTTTTGAAAAAGGAGAAAAAACTTGTACCTTAATATTGGGTTGTCACAGCAATGAATAATAAAATTGCAGTTTCTGTTTTAAGACATTTTTACAAATTTTTCAATGATTTTGTGATAATTATTCTCTTTTTTGGACATATGTGTTCAGTAAGCAGCATATATAGATTCAATCCATCTTTACTTGTACTTCATTAACATTTTTAATTAATTTTAATTTTTAAAAAAGTTTCATTTTCATTAAGCAACAGATATTTCAATTATTAGAAAAAGTTTTAAATATAAGGATACACCTGACAGAGATTTGTAAAAATGTTATTCATAATAAATTCTTGAAATTTCAACATGTATTTAATCCCAGGTTTAATTGTATTAGCTTTCAAATGTCTGTGCAATGGAAAAAAAAATAAACACAGTCAAAATCCTCCAAACAGTCACAGAGCATGGCAGAATTGAATTAACTCAGGTTGTATCTCTTTGTCTTTATGATCCTTGTGCTTTTAACTGTTTTAAGTTGGAATTGCATTGTCCTTCATGGGTTGGACTTACAGACTACACCCAAAGTAAGCCTGAATTATATTGAATTATTTGCATCCTTTTGCAAACTTACTCTATAAATAAACATATGTGACAGTCTTGTGTGTTGGAACACTTACTGTATGACTGAAAGTTTCCCCAAATTAACTCTGATGTACGTTATTTTTATTTAAGGAAAAATAATAGCGTGCAAATTTGAATATTACACATATATTATTCAAAGTCACCTGTAATTGAAACAAATGTAAAATTAGAACAAAACATTTTGTTTTGTTGTATTTTGTTTTCAGGAAAGAGAATTGATCACTGATATTATTGCTGATATATGCTGAATATTTATCTTGCATGTACCCAGGGCAGTCCTCTTCCATGCGCTCTACTTTTGGCCCTACTGTCAGCAGACAATATTTTATGGGTCTTTCATATTTCTGATTGCTTATAAGTGGCAGCACTGACTGCCTTTGTCCTAGACCATCTTTTCACAAATGTTTCTATTGAGAAGAGTTTGGAATGTAGAGATAGTGTCTTCCTCCAGATTAAAGGGCAGATGTGCTTACTGTCCGGTATATTAAATATAGTGTCTTCCTCCACAGCAAAGATAAGCGTAATGTCAATAAAAAAAATGGAAGTTCGCTAACTCTGGGGTTCTTTTCAGTAACACAACCCCCTGCATGGGCAAACATCACTTAGTCTTCTTCACATCACACTGTGGAAATTGGGGCTTAGGAAACTGACATAGATGCTGATATTTTGGCTACTGCAATTGCTATGAGTAATAAAGTTTTTAATTTCTGACCTAAGAGTCTCATGTCTTCCTTCAGCATCCATGAAATTGTATCAAGCTAACTTGCTACCTTACAAATAAGGTAAAATCTCACTTAGCATATAATATGATTCTATTATAAATATTTTGGAGATAAATTAACCTGTTAAATGTGCAAAGGAATGTAGATGATTTTAAAAAAATGAATGAGAGGCTTTCTTGTTTCTTAGATGGATTATATAAAATGCTTTGGTCCTTAAATGTTACCTCCATGATAATTGGGGTCATCCGTGGGTTGACATGGTGACAAGAAGCATGTCAGTACAAAAACAAGAGACATGAAGAGTCATGCAAGAAACAAAGAGTGAGCAAGTGTTAGATATGTTCCACGAGAAAGCAGTGGCTTATTGGAAGGGATGCAGCTACATTTTAATGTGAATAGTTAAACAGGAAGTGCCATAAAGAAGCTGAGTGAGAGGCAGAGGACAGAAGTTAAAAAAGAATGATGGCAAAAGAAGAGAAAGTAGCTGAAGGCTGGCTTAGAGGAGGCAGTTCTGGTACAACCTGATGACCTTTGTCAGGTCCTCAGTCTTTTAAACCTGCTAAGAGGACACATGGGCAATTCTACATCTTAACCTGCCATCTCAGATCTGAAATCTACAGGCATAGTATACATCTAACTTGCTTTCTATTTCCTTTCTTTATGTATATTTTTTTCGTTTTGGATTACTCCCTTTCAAATTTGAACATTTAAAGAGGGAAATCAATTAAAATCAGTTCCTTTCACTTTTCCACCTTTAGAGATTGTTGTGGATGGATTTTGTTTGTTTGCTTTCTTTTATTTTAATTTGCTGTTCATGATCTCCGTTACAACTCATTTAGAGACTCCTTTTCCCTGGTTACTAATCCCTTTAGAACTGATGGCTATTTTACAAGTACTAATATAATCATTATTATGCACTGGCATGTCCTTAGGGAGACAGAGTATGAAACAGAAAGTATCTACATCTTTTCCCTGGAGGAAACTCTAAAAGGACCATGATAGGGGCTAAAGAGACCATATTAATGTTGCAGACTGTAAGGAATATATTATCTGCAGACTTTAAAAAATCGTATAGATATTACTAGATTGAGAGTATATTATATTAAAGTTTAAAAATTGTAATTTAGACTAGAATTCTATAATTATTAAAAATGTAAAAATTTACGTGAGACCAGTTGAAAATGATTTCTTATTCTTGGTTTTTAGAATTAACTTAAAACTGTTAGGGAAAACACTAGATTGAGAGACTAAGACTATCTGGGCATGCAATTCCATGTTTATTTAGCACCTACCAGGTTCTAGGTTGGGAGTTTATGCTATGGATCAGAGACCTATTAAGCAGCAGGACCTGCCCTACAGCCATAAAAAAGGATGAGTTCATGTCCTTTGCAAGGACATGGATGAAGCTGGAAACCATCACTCAGCAAGCTGACACAAGAACGGAAAACCAAACACCACATATTCTCACTCGTAAGTGGATGTTGAACAATGAGAACACATGGACACAAGGAGGGGAACATCACATACGGGGGCCTGTCGGTGAGGGTGGAGGGGCTAGAGGAGGGATAGTAGGGTGTGAGGGGATGGGGGAGGGATAACATTATGAAAAATGCCTAATGTAGATGACAGGGGAAATGGATGCAGCAAACCACTGTGGCATGCATACACCTATGTAACAAACCTGCAAGATCTGCACATGTACCCCAGAACGTAAATCATAATAATAATAATTATAATATTAATTTAAGAAACTTGGCATGAGTATGAATTTCTTGAAAGACATTTCCCACATTTTAGGAAGGAAACAAACTTTGAATAATAATTCTAAATAAAAAATGTAATATTATCTCCTTTTAAAATGTGGATATACTTTTGTTCATTATTGGTGATGGAAATGCTGGTTTTAACCAGACAAGCCTCTTGAATAAAACAATTAGCTTTAGCTATTTTGTGCAATAAGCTACCTTTTGGAGACAACTTATGGAAATGACCAATGTTTATCAGAACGTGCTCTGAAAAAAAGCTCAGGATGAGGAATCTCATTAACGAGGCAACTCTGTGTCTTGAGACTGCACCTAATCACATCCTATCAGTCATGGTTTCAGATATGAAACTAGAGCATGCGAGTGGGAATGAAATGAAACTTCTCTCCTTTGTGAGCAAGTGTCAGCACAAATGAGCAAGGCCAAATGCTTCTCAGGAGGCTCAGGCTGGTCCCATGCAGTGAGAGGCTCTGTATACTCCTGCTTTTATTTCCACCCCACCCTGCCCCCAAACATTATTTAAACCACGTTTTACTATTTTCAGATATTTGCTTGCATTTTCTCTACCACAATTTATCAAGTTTATCAAAAAGAGGAAAATCAACATTTGCTTATTATGAGAAAGGGAGAAATGATTGGATAAGATGAAAATCTAAAAATTCAATTTTTAAAATCATCAGATAAAAAAATTATTGAAAAAATTATGGAGGCTAAAAACAAAACATTTTGAAGAGTATATCTGAAGGATATTTACCACTCCTAACTTCTCTCTATATTGGAAGTACTCAACTTTACCAGTTGATATTTATGATAGATAGGTTTGTAATTACCCATTTGTAAAATGTTGAGCTATTTGCGCCATTTCCAAAGGAGTTAACGTTGCTGTAGGTAGCTTGATCGTGTTTATTTGCTGGTTATGTGCTAACCAAGGACAGAGGCTATGTTCTGCTTCTAGTGACCATCAGAGAAAAAATGTAATGGAGTCTCCCATAGACACTCAAAAGTGCTTGCTGAACGAACTCATTTGCGTTTAAAGAAATGGGAAGGGAAGTTTATAAAGAATTCTGCAAAATGGTTTCTAAATGCATCTTTTTGTTAGGTGACCTTATATGTGTTATATAATAATAATGTACTTATATTTTTTCTTTAACTACTGGACCTGGAAATCTTTTCAGGACAGTAACTACACTTTTTTCATTTTTGGTAATCCCCCAAACCAGCGCAGTGCTAGAAACATCACAGATGCTCAACAAATGTTTATTTCTTTATGTAATTACTTGTGGCTATTAATTCTTGCTGTGAGCAACAAGAGACCCTCCTCTCATACAAAGTTAAAGAAAAAACATGAAGTCTTTACCAAGGGACATTTAAAAGGAAAAACTAAAAATTTTAATAAATGAAAGACATTATGTTCCTGAATTGAAGAGATTGAATATCTTTTTTCTTTTTTCTTTTCTTTTTTTTTTTTTTTTTGAGACAGTCTGGCTCTGTCGCCAGTCGCCAGGCTGGAGTGCAGTGGTGCAATCTTGGCTCACTGCAACCTTGAACTGCAATCCCAGTTCAAGCAATTCTCCTGCCTCAGCCTCCCAAGTAGCTGGGACTATAGGCCCATGCCACCACGCCCAGCTAATTTTTGTATTTTTTAGTAGAGATGGGGTTTCACCATGTTGGCCAGGATGGTCTCTATCTCCTGAGCTTGTGATCCACCTGCCTCAGCCTCCCAAAATGCTGGAATTACAGGCGTGAGCCACCGTGCCCAGCCGAGATTGAATATCTTAATATTCAATCCAATTTTAATGTTGAATTGAATTCAGTAAGAATCTCAATGAGAAGATAGGTAGATAGGTAGATACATGATAGAGATATCAATACATTTTGAAAACTTATAATTTCAAGTTTATTCTGACAAAAATAGTCATTTTGGGGAAAAAAATTGTCATAAGTGGGAAATATACTACCAAATATAAAAATTAAAAAAACTTAATCAATTAGAAATATGTGGTTCTGAGATAAGATGTACCAGCTCAAAGAGATCAGAATAGATAGCTTAGAAATAGACAAGGCATATGTAGAAAATTAGTGTATGGTAAACATAATATCATAAAATATTTGGGAGAAGAATTATTCAATACTGTGCTAAAATATGTATATAGTTAAGTGATTGCTCATCAGTGATGCTGCTTTATCAAAATGTATTAGAGAGATATTAAAATGTTAAATGGAAGATACAAATATATTAAGAAAAAGAAAGAATATGAAGGGTTCTTTTACTGATCTTGAGATGGGAAATTCTACATGTAAAAGGAATGCAAGAACACTCAAAGGAAAATAATTCTGTGTTATTCCAATTAAAAGAAAAAGCAGGGTAAATCAGAAAACATATTTGTAACATATACTGCAATTTTTTTGTCTTTTATATATAAAGATTCAGTGGAGAAAACTCACTACATCTACCCATTAAGGTGAGCAAAGGGCATCATGGCAGAGAGTGCCAGCTGGCCAACAAAATTGCCCTCTTTTTCTTTTTTTTTTTTTGAGACGGAGTTTCGCTCTTGTTACCCAGGCTGGAGTGCAATGGCACGATCTCGGCTCACCGCAACCTCCGCCTCCTGGGTTCAGGCAATTCTCCTGCCTCAGCCTCCTGAGTAGCTGGGATTACAGGGACGTGCCACCGTGCCCAGCTAATTTTTTGTATTTTTTGTAGAGACGGGGTTTCACCATGTTGACCAGCATGGTCTCGGTCTCTTGACCTTGTGATCCATCTGCCTCGGCCTCCCAAAGTGCTGGGATTACAGGCTTGAGCCACCGTGCCCGTCAATAGCCCTCTTTTTCTTCAGGAGTAACTGAATTGTAGTCTGGCTCATGGGTAGACTCATTACCAGCCTACTTCATGGCCACTTATCTAAGTCATTTCCAGTAGAATAGAAACAGAAACGATGTGCCACTTCAAGGCCAGGGCTTTTCAGAGTGTCCACATACTGCACATTCCCCTGTCCCCTTCTCTCCTATTCTGCCTGTGTGGTATGACCCAATCTTAATATTAAAGCTTTAAGGGGTTGCAGGGTCTGGGTCTCTCAAATATCTTGTGTCCACTTGCCAACTTAACACCTATTGGACAGGGTGATAAATAAACCTCTGTTTATTTCAGACTTTACTTGATATTAGCTCACCCTAATACACAATGCTTAAATAAGAAATCCAAATGACTAAAATACATTTATTTTCATTAAAATCCAATAAAAATTAAAACAGTGAGACATACTTTTTGTCTAACAAGCAATTATTGCAAATATAGAAAACAACAAATGCAAAAGTTTATTTTTAGTAAAGGTTCAGGGAAACTACAATTCTCATATAATTACTAAGAATACATGCTGGTCTCAATTCTTCCAAAGTAATTTTGCTATATTTATATATTTTAAGAGTCTTGAACAAATCACATATTTTAACTTAACAACTTGTCTTCGATAAATTTATTCTAAGTAAACAGTACTAATAAAGATGTATGTGCAAAGATGTTCACTGCAATGTTTCTTATAATAAAACATTTGGAAGCAAAATTAATACTCACAAATAATAAGATGAATAACAAGTTAGTGTATTTACATCATAGATTATTTAGACCCATTCAAATTGTGTTTTGGAAAATTTTAAAATTACATTTAAATACTCATATCATAATGGTTAGTATAAAAAATCAGCACAATAAAATATAGAATATGTTATCTAATGTATGGAGGGAACACCAGAACTGTATATATTTATAAATATAGAAAATTTAATTACACACACTTATATATTTGAAAGGGTATATGCCAAAACATTGTGTTTAATACAAGCGATTTCTATAATCTTCCCTTTACCTTTCCATAGTTCTTTCTTGAATTTCCACAGTAAGTATGTATTGGTTTATAATTAGAAAAGAAGCAATTTTGAAAAGAGAAAACAGGTTGTCAAAAAAACAAATAGATGTGTGAAATTATATTTGTCAAGGTAGCAATCATTATAGCAATTGATTTAAAATTGCTGCTTTTTGGAGGACTGTGTTAGCTTTATTTTTTTTTTGTTTTCTGGTTATAAAACATTTTATAGTTTTAGAGTTTCCAAGATGTAGTATTCTCTACAGAGTCATACAAAGCTGACACTTTGGATATCACATATTTTTTAAAAACTTTATTAACATATTGGATACAGAAAAATGCACATATTTCAAATGTATTGTTTTATGAATATTCACAATTGAGAGGACCCATGTTAACCCATACACAGAAACATCATCAGCACCCAGAATACTTATGTTCCATTCTAGTCACTTATACCCAAGGTAACTGCCTAGACTAATTTTGTATATATGTTGAAAGGAATCAAATGACATAGTATGTTTTCTGTTGTGTCTTGCTTCTATCACTTAACCTTATGGGTATAAAATTTATCCATTTCGTAGCATATATTATTAGATTATCCATTCTCATTGCTGTGTGGGATTCCACTGTGAGAGTACATTCCAATTTACTTGTATATTTTACTCTTGATAGGCATGTGAATAGTTCTGAGTTTTAGCCGTCATGAATAGATACTATAACATTCCTGTACATGTCTTCTAGTGGACATATGTATGCAGTTTAGTTAAATGTGTATCTAGGAGTGTAATTGCTAGATAATAGGGAATGTATATGATGAGCTTTAGTAGATATTGCCAAACATTTTTCCAAAGTTGTTTAATCATTTATATTTTCATCAGCAGTGCATGAGTTTTAATTGCTCTACACTCTCACTAACACTTAGAGTTATCTATTTTTTTCTTTTTTTTTGAGTCCTTCTGGTAGTGGTGATATTTATGGTATTGATATCTTAACAATAGTAAATCTTCCATTCAATTAATATGGAGTGTTTCTCAATTTATTTATATCTTCTTTAAATTTTTCTCAATAATACATATTAGTTTAGAGTGAATACATACTAGTTTACAGAAGTACACTAAATTTTTCTTTAAATGTATTCCTAACCCCTTGATGTTATTTGACACCACTGTAGATGGCGTGTATTATTTTTAAAATTTTCGTTTCTATTTGTTTAAAGTGCTCTTGGGTGCTCTATCCTAAGAACTCCAGCTGCCTTGCTATCCCCAGACTTTCTTCCCAACCCAGAGAGTTCTCTCTGCTTATCATGTTTCTTCCTCCTTGTGTGATGGCCTGGACATTCTCTCAAAACACTATGCTGGAACAAACTTATGTCTTGCCTCGTTCAGTGCCTGTTCCTCACAGATCATAACCTTTCATTTCCTGACATCCAGTTCCTTGAAAACCATTTTTTTCATATATTTTATTGTGTGTGGGGAGGTGGGAGTGGGTGATTATTTCAGCCAGAAGTACAAATCTTGTTCTTTTTCCTCCGTCTTGGCCAAAAAAAAACAACCATAAGATATAAGGTCCGTAAGTATTTATTATTGGTTTAAAACAATATGGGTATATTTTAGTACTTTTTATATGCATGTCAAATTTTACATACATATAATTTTTAATAAAATTCTTAGCTATGGAGTCCCTATTTTGAAAAAGTTAACACAGTTTGAAAATAGGTTAGCATATTATAAGATTTTTTTCAATGCTCTCTTTTGAAACATTAGCAGAGGAAGCAATGGGGTAGCTATTCTACCCCAATTGTAGAATAACAATTGGGGTTTCTGTCACTGGTAAACAGAGGTAGTAAATAGACTGCAATGTGTTGCTTCAGTGAAGATTATAGGTTATACAGGAAGCCTATAGAAGCAGAAAGGTGGCGGAGTTGTAGAGTTAGAAATGTAAGAGCTAAAAGAGCCCTGGTCAATTTAAAAATATACAACAGAACGAGACCATTCTTTCCAAGTTTAAGGGAAAAAGCCTCACCTATTTAATTAAGCAAAACTTGACCCTTTGGACGTTCCAATGGCACTAATTCCCACTTAGGTTGTCATACTCTTTTAGGATCCTTCCCAAATTATGTAATTTTTCAAAACACATCTACTTTGCTCTCTTCTTGGCCTTATGTCAGTCACAGAAGACTCCAGCTTCAATCCGTTCTGCAGGGAAGTTAATTTGGAAGCCGCAATTATAAACTCTCCAGTCCACCCTGTCCCCAGCACTTACTGTTACCTGACATTATGTCAGTTTCATTCTCTTAGTCTCTGGAAGCATCTGAATTTATGGCTCCTCTTACCTGTACACAGCTGTATGTAAAGGGCTTTCACATGTGATGTTTAAGACAACAATTCTAAAAGACAGGAAACTGAAATGTAAAATTATACATTATACAGTCAAATGAAGATTTGAACATCAGTCTCTCTTTATTTTCACATATAATCCCTTTTCACACAGTCATTTTATTCTCTCCTGTTCTTGTGGTGATGGTAGGGACAGGGCACACAAGGAAAGTCAAGCATCCAAACACACCTATATGAGGTGGTAACTGCCTTTCACCTGAAGTTGAATGCCTGCAGTCTGGAAGAGAGAGGCAATGCAATTCTAACTGCCTTTGCAGATCCAAATCTAAAAGTGAAGGCAAAGTCACATAACAAATTTAGGTGTCAACCCTAAGTCAAACATTGAATAAAAGAGTATGTGCTATATTCAGGCAATCCTGAGTTCTAGTCAGTCATATCTCTTGCACTTACTAGTGGTTCAACCTTGGGCAGGTAACTACAATTTCTGAGCCCCAGTATTCTACTCTGTAAGATGCAGATGATAATACTCATACCAGTGATGTGCTGGTAAATAATTAACAATTGACTCTTTCAGGAAGATGTTTGCATATTTATACCTATTATAACTTTATTATAAAATTTTATATAGATACTTTACAAATAACAATATATGCAATATTATATTTTGCAAAATGTACCCAACCATAGTAATTTCCATGTGATTTGCCATTTCTATATAAATCCACTATCATTTTATAATCCAACACAGCATCACAATATGTACTATGAAGAAATGCTTGATTACTATCCAATTCAGCAAAGAAATTCTTCGTGTCATTGACAAGTGAATGTAGTTCTGATGTGAATGTTGGTTGATGATTTTATTTATGTTAATAAGACAAAAATGAAACAGTGAAGACATGCTGGAATTTCACTCATTCATCAATGATGTGAATGAATTCTTTATTGAATCTAATAATAGTTATCAAATACTGAAAGAATGTTTTCTAAATTTTTTGTCCTATTCATGGTATAATAGCTACTGAAACTTAGAAGCAAGAAATGGTCAGCTGTTTCCTGTTTTAATGAAAAATAGGCTAATGTATATCAAGCTCTTTTTAGTATGGCTGGTTTCTATGATATAAAGACTCTCATCGTGGTCAATTTGATGCTCCCTATATGATGTCACTAAACACAGAGTTGGGAAGAGAAGTGCAGTAGCACACCATTGCATGTTTCCACTACATAGATACAAAAAGTATAGGGACTCAAGAGCATAATTTATATAAAATGTCCTAAAATAATTAGGAAACATTGGTTTTAGAAATTTATTGCCTGTGTTCTTAATGCAATTTATTTTTAATGTGAGTTGATAGAACTTAACTTTTAATAAGGATGTTTACTAACAAGATCAAAAAGTTCTGAAAATATAACAATCAACTCTCACAAGCTGATGTGAGCTGGCTCTGTCACAGTCTTGCTTCACTACAGGACAGTTGAGATGCTCAGAAATTGCATAGGTAAAGTTGCTGATATATAGAACTTGCTAAATAAAGGGTACAAGTTGCACAATCTTCCCCATCCCCCACTAAGGAAGATAGGCTCACCAGAAGCATTTTTGCTTTGTTGCTTTAAAAAAGGTATCATATTATAGAAAGATCTCTAAGGTCAGAATTCAGTATTTACTATTACTAAGGTTTACTATTCTAGGCCTGCTTCTTCATCGGCAAGTAAGGGTAATTACTGTGTGTGCATCATAAGGCTGTTGTGCATACTAAATACAATAATGTCCACAAAGCCCCTCGAACAGCACCTCATAAGTATAAAGTGCTAAGTTTAAAAAGTTATAAGGTAGAAAGTTTATATCTAATTTTGAAAGATTTTCCATGATTTGACAAAAGTCTTATTGATCCTTTCTGGCTCTATGTGTACTCACTCTGTTATTATTCATCTTCACAGCACTAAAAGCATCATACATCCCCCTTCCTGCAACATTTGAACGTGTTCATCACACATCGTGAGGTTTTTGGTAAAGTGGAAGAAACAACAATATGAACAAGTCAGTATCCACCCTTGGATCATTCCCCCAAACTGTGTGAACAGTATATTACCCCCATTACAATGCTGTGAAGCATAGGTTTGTTATTTAAAGTGATTTAAAATTTGATTTGGCTTAGAGAATATTTGAGAATTACATGATACTCCTTGAGATAATTTAAAAACACTCCAGGTGTCACAATATAGGAAAGGAAATTACTAACAGGAGCTTAAGCAAAGTGCTAATAAGCAGGGAAGAGAAAGTGGGCTGAGTGCTTAGTGGCAGTAGCCTGATGGAGCAAGCCTGGCATTGAACCTAAGCCCCTAAAGGGCTTGTACTAAAGAAAACAGATAGCAAAGGGAACCTGGAGTGACTCTCTTCCCCACATGGGGCTATGTGTGGGGTGAATTGGGAAAGGAAGACTCTGTAGAAAGAGTAAGGGGAGAGAAAGAAATTCAGTGTTCTTTCCCTTCCCCAGAGGCCATTTTAAATGGGTTCTGGAGCTTTTAGAATAATTAAGGAAGTGAGCATAGAGCTAGAAGACTGTAGAGTTGTATATTTTCCAAATCTGATTGTAAGACAGCTGGAAGTTCTTCATTAAAATTAAAAAAATAAGAGGTTTTGTTGGTGGAGCAGAGATCAAGGAACTTGAAGCAGGAAGATCTTTCATGTCTGCAAGCATTATAAATAAAGTCAAAGATGTATAATGGTCTTAAGGGATCAGACAAGGTTTGCCAGCCTCCTATATCATTCATTGAGAGACTAGTTTAGTTTATGGGTGGGATTATACTATAATCAGTTTTGTTGATGGGCTGAGCTCAGCAGTACACACTTCATTTTTCTCTTTCATTGCTTTGAAATAGGTTCCATTAAGATCTGTCAGCACTTGGCTAATGTTATAATTTTAGGTATAAAAAACAGATGCAGTTTTAATAAACTCTCAGGCTACTTTAAATATATTCTGAGATTATTATCTTTTTAGAGCTCAGGTTTGATTCATAGATTGGAGAACAGCAGTAAAGATGAAGGTAGGTTTTAATTTTGACTTTCATCTTTCTCCTCTTTCTCTTCCATGTACTATACTATTCCTCTGCCTTCTCCAAGTTTGGGAGAGGAGAGGCAGGAAAGCGGAGAAAGAAGAAGGAAAGGAGTAATGTCTTCTTATTTAGCCAGTGTGGCTTGTGACTCCTTCTTGGGGACTGTCATATCATGGTAGGTAAAAAAATACCCAGTCTTCCACAGAGCATCTCTCTAGAGATCTCCTTCTGAGAACCTCCATGCTGTGCTCTTCCTCAGTATGGGTGTTATTTTCTCTGGCTGATTTACTGATCTCTTGCTTCCTGTAGCACATCTTCACCTTTTCTCCTGGAGTCCTCTCCCCAACAAAATGCTTTCCCAGGTGGAGTCATTCCAAATGACTTGAGTCAAGCTAAGTGCTGTGGCATCTATTTGACTCCCCAAATGAAAAGAAGTTGACAGTCTTAATATGCACAGGTAGTATTAATATTCCTGGGTGCATATCTCAAGTTCTCTCAATATCCCTTGTGCTCTATTCTGCATAGTTCAGGAGAGTATCAAAATTTCTACAGCTCAGTAGCCATTTAGCTAGAGCAGTGTCAATAGGGGCTGTCTCCCTGGGTGCAGATAATAAGGAGAAACATTTGGCGTAAAAATTTTAAAACAGTAATAAAACTGACCAAAAGTCAGTTTTTAAAATTATTACTAGGCACTTGACAATTCTAAAGAGTATCAGTGATAAAATATTGTGAAAAAATATTTTGTTAGTCTAAGTTCTTTTGGAGTATTAAAAATACATAATAGGCTTCAAATTAGCATATTATTATTACTTATCCTTCAGCAAAGGATTCCATAATATTAATTTGGAAAATTCTTACTTATACAGTTGCCACCTGACAGACAGTCGTGGCTTCAGGGATTCATACTTGAGAGTAACTTCCTAATAGTATGTAATGGTTGACACTCACTTCAAGTGTGGTTTGTGTCTCCAGCCCTTGTGGTACAACAAATTCCTGCATTTAAATGGTAGATTACAGCACAGTGATCATAGCGGCAAAGAAACAGAACAAAAGTTATTTTATTTCTGTCATTCATTGTGACCCCTTGGAGTTTGTATTTGTGTTTAAAATTTAAAACAGTGAAACAGGTGCAAACTGCAAGGGATAATATTTTTGTTTGGTAAATATAAATTTTGGTTTACTCATAAAACACTTTATTAATTTTATTAACTTTAAGGCTGGGCACAGTGGCTCATGCCTGTAATCACAGCACTTTGGGAGGCCAGGGGAGTGGATCACTTGAGGTCAGGAGCTCAAGACCATTCTGGCCGATATGCTGAAATCCCATCTCTACTGAAAATACAAAAATTAGCTGGATGTGGTGGCATACACCTACAGTCCCAGCTGCTCAGAAAGCTGAGAAACGAGAATTGCTTGAACCCAGTAGGTAGAGGTTGAAGTGAGCTGAGATTGCACCACTGCACTGCAGCCTGAGCAACAGAGAGAGATTCCACCTTCAAAACAAAACAAAGCAAAAAACATCTTATTAATTTTGAATAATATTTAAAAAATAGAAACATTATTTTAAATATTATTTGTGCTCCGGTTATTTAATTGTGTTAAATTGTAATGTTATTCATTACTGTGACAAATTAATCTATAGATAGAATTTTACTACATACACACACACACACACACACACATAAATGTAACTAAAATGTTCATTTGCTGTATCTTTCTTTTTTGCACTATAACATTAATTTTGGCCATGTGTTGGCTCATGCCTGTAATCCCAACACTTTGGGTGGCCAGGGTGGGCAGACGACTTGAGGTCAGGAGCTTAAGACCAGCCTGGCCAACATGCTTAAACCCCATCTCTACTAAAAATCCAAAAATTAGCCAGGTGTGGTGGCGCATGCCTGCAGTCCCAGCTACTCAAGAGGCTAAGGCTCAAGAATCACTTGAACCTAGGAGGCAGAGGTTGCAGTGAGCTGAGGTCACACCACTGCACTCCAGCCTGAGCAACAGAGAGAGACTCTGTCTCAAAAATGAAACAAAACAAAAACCACTTTATTAACTTGGAATGTTTTTAAAATAGAAACATTCTTTTGAAAAATTACTTGTGCTCTTGTTCACAATAGGGAAGACTTGGAACCAACCGAAATGCCCATCAGTGATAGGACTGAATAAAGAAAATATGGCACATACACACCATGGAATACTATGCAGTCATAAAAAATTATGAGTTCCTGTCCTTTGCAGGGACATGGATGAAGCTGGAAACCATCATTCTCAGCAAACTAACACAAGAACAGAAACCAAATACTGCATGTTCCCACTCATAAGCAGGAGTTGAACAATGAGAGCACATGAACACAGGAAGGGGAATATCACATACCAAAATTTGTCAGGGGGTTGGGAGCTAAGGGAGGGATAGCCTTAGGAGAAATACCTGATGTAGATGATGGGTTGATGAGTACAGCAAACCACCATGGCACGTGTATACCTCTGTAACAAACCTGCACATTCTGCACATGTATGTCAGAACTTAAAGTATAATTAAAAAAAATACTTGTGCTCATATTGGTTATTTAATTGTGCTGAATTGTAATGTTAGTCATTACTGTGACAAATCAGTATGTAGATAGAATTTTACTATATATATTAATTAAAATATTCATTTGTTGTATCTTTCTTTTTGTACTATAATATTAATTTTGGCCATGCATGGCTGGGCAAATATAGGTGGCTCATGTCTATAATCCCAGCACTTTGGGAGGCCCAGGTGGGCAGATCACCTGAGGTCAGGAGTTTGAGACCAGCCTGGCCAACATGGTGAAACCCCATCTCTATTAAAAATATAAAAATGTAGCCAGGTGTGGTGGTGTGTACATGTAGTCCTATCTACTTGGGAAGCTGAGGGGAAAGAATTGCTTGAACCTGGGAGGCAGAGGTTGCAGTGAGCTGAGATCAGGCCACTGTACTTCAGCCTGAGTTATAGAACAAGACTCCTTCTCAAATAATAATAATAATAAAAATTTCATTCTTCCTGAGCGCGGTGACTCACACCTGTAATCCCAGCACTTTGGGAGGCCGAGGTGGGCGGATCACAAGATCAAGAATCGAGACCATCCTGGCCAACATGGTGAAATCCCGTCTCTACTAAAAATACAAAAATTGGCTGGGCGTGGTGGCGTGCACCTTTAGTTCCAGCTACTTGGGAGGCTGAGGCAGGAGAATTGCTTGAACCTGAGAGGCGGAGGTTGCAGTGAGCCGAGATCGTGCCACTGCACTCCAGCCTGGCGTCTGGCAACAGACCGAGACTCTGTCTCCAAAAAAAAAAAAAAAAAAAAAAAAAATTTATTGTTACTTTTTTAGTTACTTTTTTGCATAAGGGTTGATAGGTCATGTAGAGTGCACCTGCAGGGGAGCAAGCACAGCAGGATTACCTACCAGTCAGACAAAGATGTACCAGAAAATATCTAGGCTGAAGACTGAGACCAAACTTCCGATTTCTTTGTCAGTTAGGAATGCCTGCACATTTGAGAAGGGAGCAAGCAACCCCAAGGGAGTTCCTGGATTACAATTCTTTTCTATAAGTGTTTGCAATTTATGGTTTGCCAGAAAAGGACAGGACTGGGTTCAATGTAATAGATACTCCCTGGTGTACTGTATACCCCACAAAGCAGGCCATTCATTCTCATTGTTTTGTGTCCGAAAGAGTTAGCACCGAGGTGAAATTCAGTTCTGACATATTTCTTACTACAGCCCCAAAGCTCTCTGTCCGGTTCCAGTTAGCCCCTCACTAAATGCATGATGTATTTCAACATCTTCACACTGTTGTTAAATGATTTTCATTCTCTAAATTTGAACTCAAATGCCACTTCCTTGATTAAATACACCATAAACTTCTAAATTAACTATGTTTTCATCTGTCTGCCTCTGATATTCTGGTTTCACTTTTTTTATTTTATTTAATTTTGAATTGTACTTGATTTGTTTTCATGGCTGTTATCTTGACAGACTTTAAACGCTTTGAAGTTTAGAGTTCATGTTCTGTGTACTTTCAAACCTATATCTACCTTTCCCTTAAGGGTTTAACAAAACACATGAAAAAAAAAAAAACTCCCCTAGTAGTTACACAATAAACATATTTGGAGAATAATTTAGTTAAATGCTAAAATAATGACCATATTGATTAGAATGGTTACCACATAGTAATCAAATACCAAGTTTCTAAAAAAACTAACCTGTTTCCGGTTTTTAACTGAATACCTGTTATGCTCTATATCATTTTAGTAACACAGTAAACATTTCAGCAGTAAACATCATATAGTAAATATTTCACAGAAAATGTGAAAGCTTTGCCTAACTGCTTTGAGAGTTAGAAATATAATTGCCAGCTGTATTGGAACAGTTAGGGAAAGAGAGTGACTTAGTTCATTTGGGCTGCTATAACAGGACACCTGAGACTAGGTAACTTATACAGAAGAGAAATTTTTCTCTTATAGTTCTGGAGGCTCAGAAGTTCAAAATCAAAGGACAGGCATCTGGTGAGGACTTTCTTGTTGTATTATATCATGGCGAAGATATGACAAGGGAGAAAGAGAACAGCTACTTCCAAAAATATGAACCAATGGTTGCAGTAATGGCATGAATCCATTCAAGCATATGGTCCCTCTACAACCCAAGGACATTCCATTTGGTCCCACCTCCCAACAACATTGCATTGAGGATCAAGTTTCCAACAAATAAATTGTTTGGGGACACACATCATAGCAGACAGGTACTGTTCTTTGCTATGAGATTTCTGTTATCAATCTCACTAGGATTGATCTAATGAATCTAGACACAAGCCAGGGTCAAGATTCCTGAAATGAAATTGTCATACAAAGGATGCAACTCGGAGTTAGAAACCCACTCAGGTTTAGAGACATCAAGAGAGGGAGATCTGAGAGTGAAGAAACACACAATCAAAAACCATAAACTAGCATAAACCTGAGATCAGAGCAAGGTGGTTGGTGCAGTTAATTTCGTTCAGCTCTTACTGAAACAAAATGGGCCAAAGAGTCAGATCATCATCAGGAAAGAAATGTTTAGGGGCTTTAAAGTTAGTAGAATCTAGCGATGTCTTCTTTATTTACTTTTTGATTCTTATTTCTCTTTTGCAGGTTGTATTTTATGTGCCTGGACTAGCTTCCATTAAGGATCCTGATTAATTTATGATTTTAAAACAAAATAAACATCTAAATAGATAAATAAATCCTCAACTAATTACATGGAAGCCACTTCCAAGTTGGTGTATAGTTTTGATACAAAAAAAAATCTGCTTTAGTGTCTTATTCCTCATCTGAATGTTCTATTTATATTCAAAGTCTCAAATAATACAGATGTGTCCCCCCGCCTTTCTTTCTTTTTTTTTTTTTTGAGATGGAGTTTTGCTCTTGTTACCCAGGCTGGAGTGCAATGGCGTGATCTTGGCTCACTGCAACCTCCGCCTCCTGGGTTCAGGCAATTCTCCTGCCTCAGCCTCCTGAGTAGCTGGGATTACAGGCATGTGCCACCACGCCCAGCTAATTTTTTGTATTTTTAGTAGAGACGGGGTTTCACCATGTTGACCAGGATGGTCTCGATCTCTTGACCTCGTGATGCACCTGCCTTGGCCTCCCAAAGTGCTGGGATTACAGGCGTAAGCCATCGTGCCCATTGCCATGTTTGTACCAATGCAACAATCCTGCATGATTCCTCTTAAGAAAGGGATCAGCACACAGAGATTCATATTTTTTTGTCTTTTTTTATTGTACTTTAGGTTCTGGGGTACATGTGCAGAACATACATGGCAATGTGGTTTGCTGCCTCCATCCCCTATCATCTGTATCTGGCATTTCTCCCCATGTTTTCTCTCCCCAACCTCCCGACCCCGCTGCTGTCCCTCCTTTAGTCCACCCAACAGACCTCAGTGTGTGATGCTCCCCTCCCTGTGTCAATGTGTTCTCATTGTTCAACACCCGCCTATGAGTGAGAACATGCAGTGTTTGATTTTCTGTTCTTGTGTCAGTTTGCTAAGAATGATGGTTTCCAGATTCATCCATGTTCCATCAAAGGACACAAACTCATTGTTTTTTTATGGCTGCATAGTATTCCATGGTGTATATGTATCACATTTTCCTTGTCCATTCTATCATCGATGGACATTTGGGTTGGTTCCAGGTCTTTGCTGTTGTAAATAGTGCCACAATGAACATTCATGTGCTTGTGTCTTTATAATAGAACAATTTATAATTCTCTGGGTATATACCCAGTAATGGGATTGCTGGGTCAAGTGGAATTTCTATTTCTAGGTCCTTGAGGAGTTGCCATACTGCCTTTCACAGTGGTTGAACTAATTTACACTCCCACCAACAGTGTAAAGGTGTTCCTATTTCTCCACATCCTCTCCAGCATCTGTTGTCTCCAGATTTTTTAATGATCACCATTCTAACTGGCATGAGATGGTATCTCAATGCGGTTTTAATATTTTTATAATAGAATATGCTTCTTGATCAAAGATGTATTTAAAATATTGATATTGCAAATAACATATTTTTTGATTCTACTAAAGGTAGATTTTGGTTCAGTTTTTTGTTTGTTTTGTTTTTACAAAATTCTGTTTTGCAGAGCTTGACCTGGGGAAAGGGACAAAAAAATTAATGTAATAGGTTGAAATACAAGCAATTAAATATTCTTCAAATGCCAACTGAAATTTTACTTCCTGAGTGAAGCCTTTCCAAATTTCCTAGTCAGAATTCCTCATGTGAAAAATCAGGAAGAAAATGGAATCAGTAAAATCATTTATAAAAGAATATTTCTTAATATAACAGAATATAAATTATATAGGATATCAGAAACTAAAATATTGCATAAAATTGTATGTTGGTGTGCCTCCTGCCACGTCATGAAATACTGACACTGTGTTTATTCAGTATGACATATAGAAAACCTACAAATGCCATTACTTTTGATCCCCTGATTTAAATCTTACATTTATATCCACCATTGTTGAAGTACTTTTGATCCCCCAATTTAAATCTTATATTTATATCCACTATTGTAGAAGCAAACAAGACTAAAGAATTCACTTCATTGTATTAGATAGTGTTCTATAGGTGTGCTATTCACCTACTCTTATTAGAAAAATAACTATGGTTTAGTGGGTAAACACTGAACTAAAAAAAAGATCTGGGATTGAAAATGGACTTCTACATTTTTGGGGTGGGTGAATTTGAGGAAGTCTTTACCATTCTGAGATTTAGTTTATTTATCTATAAAAAAATGAACCTACTTCGCTCACCTGTTGTTAAAATTTATTGTGATCATATCTGTAAAACATATTTTACGCAATAGATAATCGTATTTATAATTTATGATTTCAATAAGTTGGATATGTCTTCACCACTAAGTAGAAGGTCAGTACACTTTGCTTATTTGATTTTCACTTTTAACAGCATACTGATACCTTGTCTGTGGTTTTGTTTATTTAGTTTCAAAAGAAAAAGATGGGAGACACTAAAGGATCATATGGGACAGTGTAAACTGGAAAGAGGTGTGTGTTGTAGTATAACTTTGTGGAGCTTTTCATAACTGGAAAGAGACATATGTGTAGATCTTGAAGGTACCGTGAAAAATTAAGGGGAGGTTCTGTAGCTCCAGGAAGAAGTATGGCTGGTGGATATATTATTTGTTCACTGGGTGGTGAGGACTGGTTGAAGAATGGCCACACATAGGTACATTGTTCATGTTGGTGTTGCTTTAATTTGAATTCAGTTTCCTAAATTGAGCACTCCTTCTAATTTTTATATATGCCCCTTGTAGTACACAATGTGGAAATTGCTGTACCTTAACCCTTACAGTGCATGAATTTAGTCTCCTCCATCCCTGAGTTTACAGTGAAATCTCTGAGAAAGGTATCTGACTGATCCAGGGAAACAGAATTCTTCATGGACAGAAACACCAAATTGAGTGGGAGGGTGCTAACTCCATCTTCCCCACTTTAGTCTCTCAGAATTTTTGTTTCCTTTTTTTGTAAAATGTGGGATGTGGCTAGCACCAGATGGTCTCTGAGATCTCCCTCAGTTCTATGACTCTGAATTCAAGTCTCATGAAGCTGGATCAAATGCTGTTTTCTCTACAATCACAATTTCTCCACTCTCTCCTTTGAGTTCATGGGGCTTATGTACTTAGGAGCCGATATAAATCTGACTTCAAAACAAGTTCCTAATTTTGCATAACAGAACTAATGTACAGCCAACCTATTAACTGCTGAAATTGTTAATATGTAAAAGAAAAGCAAAAGACCAAATAGTCTGATTTTTTCTGATGCAGCAAGGAATAAAAGTAGTTTTGCCTCTATTATTATGGCTATTGCTGACAGTTTGTTATGTCAGAAAAAAACTAGGTCAAGTTTAAATAATCTCCTGCTTATAAAAATATCTGAAACTATAAAACAGTCTTTGTATGTCTTTTCTTTGAAAGGGTGCATATTTTAAATGACCTGGCTGGCTTTGTGGATCAAGTCTTTGTTTCCATGACACTGCAACTCGCAGAGGGCAAAGAGCTGGTTGACTCATTGGCTTTTTCTAAGAGGCAGAGTTGACTGCAGCAAGTTTTCTAACACCTACAGGTACTAAGAGCTAGTTGTATTAACTTTCAAAAGTGTAATACAAATTATAATTTCTTTTAATTAAATTTTACCCAATTCTTAACTTTGGTTCAAGAGACGATTAGAGATATTCCCAGGGACAAGGTTATATATCACACATTATACTTCATGCTGATTTGTGGTCTTCATTTTATAATCCTCGTCATCAAATCCCATATCACACATAATAAAGAAGATTTTTGTCTCAATGCCACTTGGTAGGATGATCAAATCACTTATTTTTATTGCACTTTCATCCATGTATAATGACAAGATCTATTTCTTTTTTATCTTATGCTGAAGAATAGAATTTCTGGAGTCTGTCATGTGTTCTTTGTTTTGGGGAAATTGCCATAATCTATTTGGAAGATTGTAAATCTATTTAAATAGCATAAAGCTATCAACCTGACATTTAACTAAAAATATATGTAATTTTGTTGTTTTTTAAATTCATCTCTCTGATTTTGATTTCCACCCCTAAGAAGGTCATAGGGCCACTTACCTAGGGTGTAGAGGGGGATGAGGAATGACTTATTGCTGCCTGTAAATTGAATGAGTGAGGCAGAGAGTGACAAGAGAAGGAGATCTGAAGTAACATAGACCTTGAACAGGCCACTTGGGGCTGCTTGTGCTGCCAAATCATCAGTATTTATGACATCTTCTTTGAGGTTGTAAAATGCTGGCCCTGAGTATTATATGACAGTTATGTTGCAAGGGTCACCTATCCTGCTTCTGAATTTTTGCTCAAAATATTCCCTGTGTCTAGATTTGTCCCTCTGTGCTCCTCATTAAGTGTGACTCTTGTGCCTAAACTTGAATCTAAACTCTAAACTTGATTCTTCAAGAAAACTTGTCTAGTTGATGCAAAAAAGACATGTCATCCTACTCCCCTAAGCATTCTGTTTAACTTTCTAAAATAGTTATTTCTGTTAAGTTTACATTTTAAAAGTATTCTAAATACCTACCATAAGACAAGCACCATAGTAGTTAATTTTGGGAACCACCTTTGTGTGCACTGTCAGAATTTGCAAATATAAAATATAAATATAAAATCTCAGATGTGTTGAGAACTGGGCAGAACCTTCTGACCCAAGACAACCTCCCATAAATCAGGGCAGGAAATTCAATATGCCCTGGCCTTCTCTCTGGTTCTAAATTAAACACTCAACCCATGAATGAGGTGACAACAAAATTTGTCATTAACACTTAGATGTGATAGGTTTACTCAACCCTTCAATATGAGAGGTCTAGAGAACTCTTATAAGGAAGAGAATATGCTGTAACTGTAGGGCAATGGTGACAATCTGAATCAAGCCCACATCTTCCACATGCATCTTGAGCCATGCAAATCAGTTTTCCAGTGACCTTCTAGGAATTACTAGGAGGTCTCTCTGGTACAGTCTTCTCTCTAAGGCATTCTCTTCAGACAGGCAACTTTAAAAGAGAGAGATGTATATTGCATGTTCAAAAGTATTCTCCTTTTTTTCATAGAAAATCAAAGAGCTCAAAATAGCTCATTCCCATCTCTAAAGGAACACTGTTACAATGTGAGTTTTCCCGAAGCAGAAGCTCCTGACTGTGCCCTTGCTCTCATGACCTGTTTTGCTATTACTTCTTGTAATGATAAAAAGGTCTTTCAGATATTCTTCTATCTCCATTAAGGTTGCTTATAAAGCAAAATCACATGTAGCAAACCCAGTCTCCCCATTTACACACATTTAGAAGTAGGACATGGGTTTCAGTGAGGTGTCAATGAATCCCAGTCTCTGGAAGCCCTTGCCCCAACCTTATCGCTCAGGTTGCTTGTAAGATTTCATTATGTGCAGCAGAAAATCACTACACACAGCTCTGTTCTTATTTAATTAGGCAAAAATCTTCAGGACTTGTTCCGAATAAGTCTTTGTGGAGGGTGTAACTTATTGGGCTCTTTGACTTATCAACTGTAATACATTAAAATTCTGTATCAAATATCACTGTGTACCCATGAAGGAAACTCTCAGTTTCCCTGAGGGCCCTGTAGTAAATACTTGAAATGAAAAAAAAGAAGTAATTAAGTACAGTTAAAAGAGGTGGCTTATCTAAGAATAGAAATTGGACCTAGAGAAATTGGCTTTTCCTTTCTTTCCCCCTTCCTCTCTCATACACACAACTCCAACTCAAAGGGCTGATCTCACCTAGTGTGATCTTTTTACAGCAGGTGACAATGAAGCATGATGGCTTTGAGGTTTAACCTATTCAATGAAGAATTTTTAATTCAGTTTATCATTTATTTGAGCTACTGGCCTTCCTTTATCCCTCATTTGTTCTGAGAGGTCCCTAATTCCCTTTTTCCTCTTAGAATCTGGACGGCCCTTGCTACATATGCCTCTGACCTCTGTAAGGTGTTCAACATGTCACAGGGCCCGGAAAGACTCCATCCAGAATAAAACATTAAGGTTGTCAATGCAAATAAAAAATCCCAGCAGAAATTCCCCCTTACAAAGGGTTTGAGTAATTCAGTTGTGGATATAAGTGCTGCTGTAATAAAGAATTCATTATTATTTCTCCTGTTACTTCTGTGGACCACATTTCCCCCTTTATTTCTTTAAATAACTTCCAAAATATTTTAAATGATTAAAAAATTGTTTGCCAAACTAATACTTGCACACAGTTTAAAAAGTCAGTGTGTTCTAAGTGGCAGGCTTATACTATGCCCTTGCCCTGTTTGATCTTCAAAACAATTGCATTTAACTATTTTACCTGTTTCTCTGGCATCTCCTTTCATATATATAGTATTTTTATTCTGCTTTATTTGTTAGTGAGGTTTGGCCATACCTTTTTATTTGAAAACAGAAGATTTAACCTCAAAATCCAGCCTCTTCCCTGCACTGCCTCTTTCCCACAAAGGGTAAATTAAATATTCTGTGTTTAAATTACTATGACTATGTAAATGTTATTCTTACTCTGCCAAATATTGCACAATAATTTCTTTTCCTATACAAACTTTTGATAATCCTGAAGTTAATAATTAACTTGTTTTATCATTTGATGAGTTTCCTGTGTGAAGATCACTAATTCTTTCCACAACTTTCTTACAACTTAGTGCAATTTGCAGATGAACAACAAATCAAATCAATAATCACTCTAAATATAAATGGCCAGATTGTTGTATTGATTTTTTTTGAAAAAGACCCAACAATATACTGCATAGAATACATAAATTTTAAATACAAAGACAGATATAAGTCAAAAAATAGAAGATTTAAAAATATATACCATGCTAATAATATAAAAATAAAGCTTCAGTGACTATATTAGAATTAGACAAAGTAGGTTTCTAAACAAAGGATATTACCAGGGATACAAAATATAATTTCATAATGATAAAGGCATCAATGTGTCAAAAGGGCATAACAATCCTAAAAGTTTATGCAGCAAATAACACAAAGTACCAAAGCCCACTCAAGAAGAAATGGGCAACATAAACTGAATTTATAAGTTAAAGCTTTTCACAAAGAAAACTCTAGGTTCAGCTGGGTATGGTGGCGCAGGTCTGTAATCCCAGCTAATCCGGAGGCTGAGGTAGGAGAACTGCTTGAACCCAGGAGGTGGAGGTTGCTGTGAGCTGAAATCACGTCACTGCACTCTAGCATGGCATCAGAGTGAGACTCCATCTCAAAAAATAAAGAAGAAGAAGAGGAGGAGGAGGAGGAGGAAGAAGAAGAATAAGAAAGAAAACTCTAGGCTCAGATGATTTCATTAGAAAATTCTACCAAGCATTTTAAAATGAAGTCATATGAATTCTACCCTGATTTATTCAGAAAAATGTAAAGAGGGTATCTCTCCTTCTCTGAGGCCAATATCTCCCTGAGGACAAAAAATACACAAAGACATTAAAAGAAAATAAAACTACAAACCAATACACTTAACAAACAGAGATGTGCAATTTTTTAACAAAATGAAATCAATTCAAAACCAGTGCAGGCTTGGCTTAACATTCAAAATAGATCAGTATAATTCATTATATTAAAACATGTTTTAAAAGCAAACAGATGATGATGTTAATAGATAAAGAAAAAGATTTTACAAAGCCAAACATCCACTCCAGATGAAAACTCTCAGAGAGAACTTTGAATGAAAGATAACTTTCTTAACCTGACAAAGATTATTGTTGGGAAAATTATGGTTAACATCATATTTATTCATGGAAGACCAGATGCTTTTTCCCTATGTTCAGAATCAAAAGAAGAATGTCTATTTTAACTCTATTTAACGTTGCACTAGCAGTTCTAGAGAGTGGAATCAAGCAATAAAGAAAATAATGGTGAACAGCCTAATAAAGGAAGACGTAAAACTAATTTGTGTACAGTTAATATGCTTGTTCATGTAGAAAAATCAATAGAATCTACAAATAAGCTACCAGAACTAATGGGTTTCATAATGTTTCAGGACACAAGATGAATATATAAAAATAATCATATTTCTATATACTAGCAATAAACTCTTAGAAATTGAGGTTCAAAAACAATATAGTTTGCAACAGCATCAAAAATAGGAATACATTTGCATATGACAAAACATAGACTAGACTTGTACAGTGAAATCTGTATAACATTGCAGAGAGAAATTAAAGAAGATCTGAATAAACAGAAAGATATGCCTTCTCCTAGGCTGGAAGACTAAATATTGTGAAGAAGACAGTTTTCACCAAAAGGATCTACAAACTAACCACGATCTCAATCAAATTCTTAGGGTTTTGTTTCTTTTTAGAAATTGAGAGGGAGATCTAAAATTCATATGGATCTGCAAAGACATACAATATCCAAACAATTTTGAAAAAGTAAAACAATGTAGGAAGAAAAACACTGTCTGATTTCAAAAGTTATTATAAAGCTATAGTAACAAAGACAGGGTGGCATTATACTTAGACAAAGATATTACTGGAAGAGAATAGAGAGCTCAGAGACAGACATATATATTTATTTTTTCCAAAGGACCAAAGGTGACTCAGTAGATAAACAACAGGCTTTTCAATGAATGGAACTGAAACAACTGGACATCCATATGCCAAAAAATCTTAACTTAGTCCACACTCATTCCAAATACAAAAACTACCTATCTTGGCCATAGAACAAATGTAAATTCTAAAATTATTAACCTTTCTATGAGAAAACATACAAGAAATCACTATGACTTTAAGTTTGGCAAAATTATCTTGGATATAACACTAAACTCCTGATCTATTAAAGAAAACTGATAAATTAAACTTCATGAAAATTTTAAAATATTGCCCTTTGAAAACATTTTTAAAAGAATTTAAAAAGACAAGCCACGGACTAAGAAAAAATAATTAAAACAAATATGTATAATACTGAACTTATATCCAAAATCTATAATGAACTATCACAACTCACTAATAAGAAACCCATATAAATGGGCAAATAACTTGAACACTGTCCCAGAGAAGATATACATATGGTAAACAAGCACATGAAAAAATATACAACATCATAATGATTAGGAAAATACAAATTAGATCCACAATGAGATACCCCTACATACCTCTTAGAATGTCTAAAATTGCAAAAAATAATGAGCCATACTAAGTGTTGATGACCATGTGGGGCACCAGGCGACACCACAAGTAGAATTATGAAAATGGCAAACTACTTTAGAAAATAGTTTGGCAGTTTTTAAAAAATTAAATATACCCATACTTGTTTATTGGGCCATTCCAATTCTAGGTATTTATTCAAGAGAAATAGAAGCATATGTTTATTTAAGAACTTGGAGCTGTACTCCAATGTTTATAGCAGATATATTTGTAATAGTCAGCAATTGAAAACAACTTAATTATCCATCAGCAGGTGAATGGATAAATGAAATGTTGTGTCCATACAATGAATTTCCATTCATTAACAGAAAACAATCAACTACTGATACATGCAATAACATGAATAAATCTCATTATAATTATGTTCAGGGAAAGAAGCCAGGCCAAAAAGTACATATTACATAATTTCCTTTATATAAAACTTTAGGAAATATAAACTAACCTGACACAAAACAAATAAGTAGTTGTGTAGGGACAGGCAGAGAATATTAATAATGACTAGACATGTACTTTTTTATTGCCAATTTATAAGGTTAACTCAAATTGAGATTTACAATTGGTTGAATACAAGGTACATGCATAAACAGGCAGCCTGGCAAACCTGAACAGGAACTCCAATAGGAGGAAAATAATTATATAAATTAAAAATGAATACTATTTCATCATAACAGACACCAACCTTTGCACCTTGACGTATCAGTTGTGGCTTTGTTCTTTTCATTCTTCCTGGACACTAACACCAATCTTGTGATACAGTGTCTTTCATGTTTGATCCTTGCCTACTTCTTCAGTGTCATAACAAGCCATATTTTACCAACCTCCAAACTACTTCAGTTCTCCTAAAGAACCATGTTTGCTCATAATTCTATGCATTTGCATACAGCACTTTAGGGATGCTAAGTAATTTGGATTCAATCCGAAGGCAATAAAAATTTTTGAAGCACGTCAATCTGGGCAGTGACATAGTACATTTGCTTTTTAAAAAGATGGATCCCGACTTCAGATGGGTTGTTTGGACAAGTGAAATAATGTATTCTAGGCCTATCTATAAGGGTACTTTATAGATTGCCTATGGTCTCCTTCATGGTGGGAAGTAAATGATACTTAGGCTAAATCATACTGTAAAAGAAGAAGGAAAGAACGTTTAGGTTTCAGCTGCATATTCTTACAGGTACAAATGTGAAGGACCTACACTTGCTCAGCAGGTTTAGAACTTTTCCAGTGGAAGCCAGTTGTGAGCATTAAGTTTCAATAACAATTTGGGGGTTTGAAGTAATTCTGAAGAATTATGAGAAAGCTAATAGTTATTTAAGGTTTCCATGTTGCAATAGGGTTGGTGACCATATTTTTTTGGAAATAAACCATACAGTTGTGTGCATTTCATTAAATTATTTACAAGCTTGGGTATAGAGCAAAAAAGCAAGAGATTGTACTGATTTAGCGTTAAGGATTGACAGGGTAGTATAGTAGAATTGCCAATTTCTTATGAATATGGGGATGACACCAGAAACTTATGGAAAGTTTGGAGACGCAGAAGGGGAAAGGGAGTAAGATAGAGAGTGGGTATGGGAAAGGGAATAAGATAGAGAGTGGGTATGACTATCAAACTAAGTTTTAAGGAAAAGTTTCATGCAGTTGGTGGTGAACCCACACACTGGCTGAATCTACTTCATCCCTTCTAGTTTTCTCTCAGAGTCACTGTAATATGACTTTTCTCTTGCACCAAGCTATTGCATCTGCTTCACCAAGGTAAATGATGCCCTCACCATTGAATAAACCCTCATCTTTAGTCCTTATCTTTCCTGATATCAGGAAAACCAGATCCCTCTCCCAACCCTGAGACACACAAATAAAATTTCATTAGTATATTTTGCCTTGGGCCAGGTGTGGTGGCTCATGCCTGTAATCCCAGCACTTTGGGAGGCTGAGGCGGGCAGATCACCTGAGGTCAGGAGTTTGAGACCAGCCTGGCCAAAATGGTGAAACCCTGTCTCTAATAAAAATACAAAAATTATCCAGGCATGGTGGTGAGCGCCTGTAGTCCCAGCTACTCAGGAGACTAAAGCCATGGATGTTTGAGAGGTTACTTCAGACTCTTAAAACTTTGCCTGTCCAAGCCTGAAACTGTACCAGTCCCCTGGAGTTTTAATCTCAGGAAATAGTACCACTGTTTTTCTGGGGACCAAGCCTGAAAAACGGGAGATTTTTTTCCCTTACACTAAAGTCAACCAATCTGTAATTCCTGTCAGTTATACCTCCTAAATATCCTTCAATCCTGTCCTGTTCAGTTTTCAAATTGATTGGTATCTCTTCAGCAGTGGTTACGATGGATCTTTCTCTTCAAAAGCATTTTTTCCTTGGTCTCTAGAGCCTAATACTTTATTAGTTTTACTTTTTTCCAAGTGATCACCCCTCAGACTCTTTTTGATAATAATTTTCCTATCCATTTCTCAAATGTTGATTCCTAATCCAGCTGCTCTTCTCACTTTTACACATACTCTGGCTATTCATTAACCCTCGTGTCGTCCTCTACAATTTATGTTCCCAGGTGTACATTTAAAAGTCATACTGACTTTCTGAGCTTCAGATTCTCACTATTGACTGGTCATATTGGACTATCATTGACAAACTCAGTATTCCTAAATATCGTATCATGTTCTCCAAACCCAATTCTTTGTTCATCCATCATTTTATCACCATTTTGGATAACTTTTTAATTGGTCTTCTTGCTTCTAGTCTTTCCATACTGCAGCCAGAATTATTTTTCCATCATGTAAATTTGATCTTGTCACTTTTTGTCTTCCTAAAACGGCAATGGTAGCTCTTTGTTGCCCTTAGATTAAAATTCCAAATTCTTAACATGGCTATTTATGACTACTACTACAATTCTCTCCAACATCATCTTTCTCCAAGCTGTGCTCCAACTAGCTGACCTTCTTTCAATTACTGACTCTTTCATCTTGTGTCTTTTCACACTTTATTCTCTCCTTACCTTGTTTCCAACTTATTCTTTATCGCCTCTCATATAGGACATGGTACATGATAAGGCATACATTGCATTTAATAGAATGAATCAGTATCTGAATGTTTACCATCTTAACTCATAATACCAGTTTCTTTTTCAGACACAATTCTAGATAAACCAGGCAGATTTCACATATCTCTTTATCTCCATTCAAAAATAAATTCTCTTCCAAAATGTCAGTAGAGGAATAAATGAGGTATATACTGCAAGGAACAGAAAATGAGAGCATCAACAGGTGAGACTTCAACCCATCTGTTAGCAGGCAGAGGAAAGACAAGCAACACGGAAGAGTAGAGAAACTTGAACTCAAATGCAATCAGAAAAGATACAATAAGAAGAAAACAGAATTGCTCACAGAACTCCAGCTTGTCTCAGAATTTCCACAGGTGTGATTACTGTGAAAGACAAAGATGACCATAAAGCCGGGGTGGGGAGGGGGAAAGGACTGGTTATAGTCCTTTTTTGCTCAAGGAACAATTAGGTCTTCAGGTCCTCAGCCTTGCCCCCAAACAGTCCAATTTCTGCCTCAGCTCTACATGAGCATGGATATTTATTATTTTTTTGTCTGGAAAGCTGGAACCAGAGAATGGGACTCAGGGACAGCAGAAGAACACAGAAGTGGGTGTGGATTAACAAATAGAGAAGTTAATTTAAAATAGTCATACTGGGAGGTAAAATCTTCTCCTACTTCCCTTCATCTACTTATTTTCCCCAATACTTGCAACTAGGCTTATATTATGAAGTGCAAAATGGTGACAGGGGAGAGAAGCACATCTCAGGCTTCCATTTGACTATGCTCACTATACTACAGTGAAGTCCAACAACCAACAAGCCATGCTACGTACATAGTACTTCCGATCAGCTTTTTAGTGCCTCCCTCTAAAAGGAACTGAGATCTGAGAATTGCCTGAAAGTTGAGAAGGCCAGAAATCAAAACATGCAGACTAGGAAAGCACAAATGTACCCAGGTTATACAGAAGTAATGGAAAGTGACATGATATTCTTATCACTTTAAGCCTTTGAAACACTATTATATCCACGAAACAAGAATGAGATGCGGCAAAAAAGACCAATAAAATCACAATAAAGCCTCTTAGAAATGTAATTATTTAGGATCTACAAAATTTTGCTGTGGTAAGGACATAAAAAAAAATCTCAGGAATTAAACAAAATGAAAATTTATTTCTTGTTTGTACAGTTTGTTGTTGACCTGGGTGATTCTCCAACATAAATATTTTCTCTATGGAGTCTTGGCTTCTGTACTAGGCACTCCAAACTTGTGAATCCCTTATTTAAATACGATGCTTCTGGTTCACCATGGAAGGAAAAGAGAACATGGACAATCACATAGCAGCCCTTTAATGGTTTTACTCTAGGTCCCTATATTTCATCTGCTAAAGCAAGTCACATAGCTTCTTAATAGTATAAGGACACAAGAAATTGTAATAATTTCACATGTTCAGAAAAGGGAGGAGAGCCATATATGTTGATGAGCACCAGTAATATCTACCCCAGAAATCTAAGTGAGACAACTTCCTGAAAGTAGAACAAAAGGGCAAAGAGACGAAGAGTAGAAGAGAAAATGGTGGTATCCTGAAAACTGTTCTGCAGATATTTTGTCTGGTTTTGTGACCACTTCAGATGGCAGAGTAAATCCAGTCCTTTTTAGTATACCTTGACTGGAAGTGAAAGTCCTAACTCATTTATTTTTAAAGGTTGCTTTTAAATGATAGGAAGACTTGGTCTTTCTGTACACTTAGTCTCTATGTATCATTTTAGCTCACAGTATATTTTTATGGCAGATAATAGTAGCTTCTATTTATGCCTTGTAAATCATTGATGTAATTTTTCTGTCTGGTTACTTTCCTTATCCTTGAACTTAGAGATTCCCATCAGATAGCTTTTAATTCACAAAGTCTTTGTTTACATCATAATTTTTGCATAAAAATCTTTTTAAAAGTCTCTTTATTAACTAATTCTTTTACACAATAATTTTCTCAATTTTATGGCATCCTATTAATACTTTTCTCCTTTCTTAAGACCTATATAACTAAAATTAAAAAGATGCTGAGCACTAGTCAAAAACGGTGAAGACCATTATTTCAACATGTGATGTAAATTTTTTACAAGTTATAATTTTTTAAATGAGTTGTAATAAAATCAATTTTCATGCTAATATACTCATTTTAGAGCAGTTGCATAGATTTTTAAAATGTTACTTAATATTTATTTACTCCAATCCAAGGCACATTTTGCCCTATATTATATATTTATGAAAATAATTATTTAAATAAAATATTTTGCTTTGGTGGGGCAAGTATGACTCAGGAAAAATCTTCCCTGAAGCAATCTGACTATTAATATCCTTCTTGGCAACAGTCAAGATCTTATTTATAAGGGGGCATGTGATAGGTCAGTTCAATTTTTATCACATATATATCTTCTCTTTTCACTGAAGTTTATTGCTGAGAAGCCTCAGTAATACTTTTTAACTTTTATTCTGACTTTTTTGTCACAGACCCATTGTTTAAGATCCAAACTCTTACTTGAACACTCAATATGAAAAACATAAAAGCAGGTGTGCACTGTTGGGTTACTGACATCTTGGAAGCACTGAACCAGGAGGTATTGATCCATTTTGTACTTTTTCATTGGTGTCTTTTGATGTTACCAAATTGTAGGCAGAGCATCCAATATTCTCCTAGAAAACCAGTAGTCAACATCTGATCCCAATCCAGAGTTGGTGTGGACAAGCTGTTAGAATTATAAAGGTTGAAGTGTTGTTTCCTGTCTCTTCTAAATTGAATGATAGAATATGAAAGTTCTGACCCACTGCATTTGCTCATGCCTGTAACCCTAGCACTTTGGGAGGCCAAGGCAGGAGGATTACTTAAACTCAGCAGTTTGAGACCAACCTGGGTAACAAGATAAAAGCCCATCTCTACAAAAATTAAAAAAATTAGCCGGACATTATGTCATGCACCTGTGGTCTCAGCTACTCAGAGGCTGATATGGGAGGATGGTTTGAGCCTGGGAGGTGGAAGTTGCAGTGAGCCAAGATTGTGCCATGCACTCCAGCCTGGGCCAGACCCTGTCTCAAAAATAATAATAATAAAAATAAATAACATTTAAAATACAAAAGTTCTGATGGATAGGGATAGCTTCAACAACCATATTTATGGCTTTTTCATTGCTATCTGTGTTCGTTGAATCAACTATTTTTGAGCATTATGAGTTGGATATTATAAAGAATATTATAGGAAGGGGGTTAGGCAAGTGGCTCACACCTGTAATTCTAGCATTTTGGGAGGCCGAGGAAAGTGGATTGCTTGAGCTTAGGAGCTTGAGACCAGGCTAGGTAACATGGCAAAACCCCCCATCTCTACAAAAAATACAAAAATTAGCCAGAGTAGCATGTGCCTGTGGTTCCAGCTACTCAGGAGGCTGAAGTATAAGGATTGCTTGAGTCCAGAAGGCCATGGATGCAGTGAACCGAGATCATGTCACTGCACTCTAGCCTGGGTGACAAACTAAGACTTAAAACAAGCTGGGCATGGTGGCTCATGCCTTTAATGCCAGCACTTTGGAAGGCTGAGGTGAGTGGATCACCTGATGTCAGGAATTGGAGACCAGCCTGGCCAACCTGGGGAAACCCCATCTCTACTAAAAATTAGCCTGGCATGGTGTGGGTACTTGTAATCCCAGCTACTTGGGAGGTTGAAGCAGGAGAATCGCATGAACCTGGGAGGCGGAGGTTGCAGTGAGCTAAGGTCACGCCAGCCTGGGCAACAAGAGTGAGACTCTGTCTCACAAAACAGAAAACAAACAAACAAACAAAATAATATTATGGGGGACTAAGAAAAGTAGAATTTATAGCTCTTGGCTAGAACTTTGAGTTCATCTTAACCTCTGATGTCCTCATTCTTTATGAAACTGCATGTCAGCATTCAGTATGATGGAGGCATTGGAGCAGATTTGAAAAGGTGTTTCAATGTTTATAACTGCTAGGGCACAAAACTGCCCAAATAGGTAGGTCACCTAGTGATGCCTGTATGGTATAATCTGTGAGCCAAAAATACCATAATTCCTCTGGGATAAAACATATTTTCTCCCTGCTGATCATACAGAGATTTAAAAATTACTATTGATTTTTATTTTTATTTTATTGATAAAATTAATTCCAAATTTTCTAAATTGGATCCACTGTCAATCAAAAACTAGACTACTATTTTCAGTGAAAATCCTTTATTTATAATTCAGGATATATATGTATATATATAAAATTTATCATCTTTACTATTTTTTTTTTTTTTTTTGAGACGGAGTTTCGCTCTTGTTACCCAGGCTGGAGTGCAATGGCGCAATCTCGGCCCACCGCAACCTCCGCCTCCTGGGTTCAGGCAATTCTCCTGCCTCAGCCTCCCGAGTAGCTGGGATTACAGGCACGCACCACCGTGCCCAGCTAATTTTTTGTATTTTTAGTAGAGACGGGGTTTCACCATGTTGACCAGGATGGTCCCAATCTGCTGACCTCGTGATCCACCCGCCTCGGCCTCCCAAAGTGCTGGGATTACAGGCTTGAGCCACTATGCCCGGCCTCATCTTTACTATTTTTAAGTGTATAGTTTAGTGGTAATAAGTATATTCATTTTTTCCCACTTTATCTGTCTCTTCTTTCTACCCTTTCTGTCCTCTGGTAACCACCATTCTAATGTCCATCTTCATGAGATTCTCTTTTTAACCTCCCACATGTGAGTGAGAACATGTGGTATTTGTTTCTCTGAATTTGAGTTATTTTACTTATTGTAGTGGCCTCCAGTTCCATGTACATTGCCACAAATGATAGGATTTCATTCTGCTTATGGCTAACCTTCCCTTGTAAATATGTACCACATTTCCTTTATCCATTAACATGTTGATGGACACTTATATTGATTCATATTTTGGTTGTAAATATTGCTACAATAAACATGGGAGTGCAGCTAATACTTTGATATGTTGATTTCCTTTCTTTTGGATATACACCCAGTAATATAATTGTTGGATCATATGGTAGTTCTAGTTTTAGATTTTTGAGAAACTTCTAGATCATTATCCATAATGGCTGTACTAATTTATATTCCCACCAACAGTGTACTAGGGTTTCCTCTTCTCCATATCTTCACAGCATCTGCTATTGCCTGTCTTTTTGATACAAGCCATTTTAACTAAGATTAAACATTTCATTCTGACACTGACTTGCATTTCTCAAGTTAGAGATGGTTAGAGCTGTTGAGCATTTTTTCACATACCTGTTGGCTATTCATATGTCTTGTTTTGAGAAGTATTTTTTTCAGATCTTTTGCCCATTTTTATTGGATTACATGTTTTTCTTAATAATTTCAACTTTTATGTTAGATTCATAGAGTATATGTGCAGTTTAGTTACATGAGTATACTGTGTGACACTGAGGTTTTGAGTATGAATGATCCCAACACCCAGGTAGTGAGCAGCATATTCAATGGGTGGTTTTTCAGCCCTTACCCTCTTCCCTGTCCTCTCTAGTAGTCCTCATTACCTATTGTTTATTTTATGTATTGGTCTGTTCTCACACTGCTGTAAAGAAATACCTAAAACTGGGTAAAACTGGCTCATGTTTCTGCGGGTTGTATAGGCTTGTGCCTCTGGAGAGGCCTTAAGAAACTTAGATTTATGGCAGAGGCGAAAGGGAAGCAGGCAAGGGAGTCTTACAAGGAAAGAGGAGGAAGAGAGAAAGGGGGAGGTATTACACACTTTTAAACAACCACATCTCAAGAGAATTCCCTCACGATCACAAAGACAGCATGGAGAAAATCTGTCCCCATGATTAAGCTACCTCCCATCAGGTACCTCCTCCAACATAGAGGATTATAATCTGACATGTGACTTGAGTGGGAACACAAATCCAAACCATGTTTTTCTACCCTGACACCTCCCAAATCTCATGCCCTTCTCATTTTGTAAAATGCAATCATCCCTTCTTAACAGTCCTCCAAGTTCTTAATTCAAAAGTCCACAGTCCAAATTCTCATCTGAGACAAAACAGTTCCCTGCCTATAAACCTGTAAAATAAAAAACAAGTTAGTTACTTCCAAGATACAATGGGGATACAGGCATTGGGTAAAATACTCCCATTCCAAAAGGCAGAAATCAGCCAAAAGACAGGGACTACCAGCCTCAGGCAAGTCCAAAACCAAGGAGGGAAGTAATTAAATCTTAAAGTTCCAAAATGATCTCCTTTGACTACATGTCTCATGTCTAGGGCACATTTTGCAAGGGTGGGCTCCCAAGACCTTGGGAAGCTCTGCCTGTGAGACTGCAGTGTAAAGCCCCCATGGTTGATTTCACAGGCTTCTATTGAGTGCCTGTGGCTTTTCCAGGTGCATGGTGCAGGCTGTCAGTGGATCTTCTATTCTGGGGTCTGGAGGACAGTGGTCCTCTTCTCACAGCTTCACCAGGCTGTGTGGAATCTTTGGTGGGGGGCTCCAATCCCCTTTTCCCCTTCACATTGCCCTAGCAGAGCTTCTTCTTGAGTGCTCTGTACCTGCAGCAGGCATCTGCCTGGACATCCAGGCTTTTCCATACATCTGAAATCCAGGTGAAGACTCCCAAGCCTCAACTCTTACACTCTTTGCATACACATGGTTAAAACTATATGTAAGACATCAAGGCTATGGTTTGCCCTCTGAGGAAATACCCTAAGCTGTACTTTGGCCCCTTTTAGCCAAGGTTGAAGATGGAGTGGCCATGATGCAGGATGCAATGTCTTGAGGCTGCATACTGCAGCACAACCCTGGACCTGGTCTAAGAAATTATTTTTTCTTCCTTGGTTTCCAGGACTGTGACTGGAGGAGCTGCTGCAGAGATCTCTGAAGTATCTTCAGGGTCTTTTTCCCATTGTCTTGGCTATTGCTCCTTGCCGTCCTTTTAGTTATGTGAATTTCTGCAGCCTGCTTCAATTCCTTCCCTGAAAATGTGGTTTTCTTTTCTAACACATGACCAAGCTATGAATTTTCCAAACTTATACACTCTGCTTCCCTTTTAAATATAATTACCAGTTTCAAGTCATTTGTCTGTTTCCACACAGTAGTGTTCAAGATGTGGTCTGGTTGCATAGGCTTTTAGAAGCAACCAGACCACATCTTGAACACTGTACTGCTTAGAAATTTCTTCCACCAGATACCCTAAATCATCACTCTCAAATTCAAATTCCACAGATCCCTAGAGCAGGGGTACAATGCCACTGGGTTCTTTGCAATGCATAATAAAAGTAACCTTTGTTCTAGTTCCCAATAACTTCCTCATCTCCAACTGAAACCTCATCAGTCTGGCCATCTCTGTACAGATCACTATCAGCATTTTGGTCATTTAACAAGAGTTTAGGAAGTTACAAACTTTTCCTCATATTCCTGCTTTCTTCAGACTGTCCCAGCCTCTGTCCATTACCCAGTTCCAAAGCTACTTCCACATTTTCAAGTATATTTATAGCAATGCCCCATTGCTGGTATAAATTTTCTGTATCACTTGTTCCTGCACTGCTATAAAGTACTGCCTGAGATTGGATAATTTATAAAGAAGAGAGGTTTAATTGGCTCAAGTTTCCATCAGCTGTACAAGAAACATGGCTGGGAAGGCCTTAGGAAACTTGAAATCATGGCAAGGATCACAAATTGCTATTTCTAAAATGGCAGCTTAGAAGCAAACTGGCTTTGCTCCCCCACATTCCCCACACAGAGAAAAGCAAAAACAAACACATAATAATGAGATTTTTACCAGCAATATACCATAACTCAAATATAAGGATGAAATAGTTTTCATGGCCACAGACAAGTGAAAAAATTTCAAGCAGATGGTAAGAGAATCGAACTTCTACATCCACAATGCCCCATCTCCCATTCTGCTTGGTACCAAACACTTGGAAAATCTCCCCAAACTTACAGTTTCTAACCTGGAAAAAGTGAGATTGAGGCTGTTAGCCATCTTCCCCATCATCTTGGGTACCTTTTCAAGAGACTCGGCTTTGCTTTAAGCCAAGAATTATGGAAGCATTATAAATATCTGAAGAGAGAAGTATCCCTGAGGACAGCCAGAGACAAAGGGTAGAACTGACATCCCCATCTCTGGAAACTCTGCTCTGCTACTCAGCCAAGGGAGATAATAAATCATTGTGGCTCTTCAGCAGCATCATGGTGTAGGAGATACATTCCATAGGTTCCCTGGTCATAAACCCCTAGCAAGCCTCGACACATTCCTGGGGTAAATCATTTGGAACCTCCCTATTTCAGGACAGGCAACACTCCAATCATTTACCTGAATGAAAGCAAACTTGGTCTTAAGGTGCCAACTAGAGCTGGAAAGGAGGCAGCGATCTAGTGGTAAATATTAAGCAAATATATTCAATAAAAACCAAAACAGGCCATACATAGAAAACTGGAGTAAATAACTCACCTTCAATAAGAGAGATAAGTATATACTCTTAAGAAACTATAGCAAACAGTGATTTATGACCTCCCAAAAGGATGAAGCTAACATGCATTGACTGATCCTAATGAGATGGCAATGTCAGAGCTCTCTGACCAAGAATTGAGTGTAAATCTTTGAACAAAATTTCGTAAATAATGTGATGTTCTTGGTGAGTTCTAGAATCCCAATTTTGAAAATTTTCCCTTAAACTATATTCTGCAATTGTGATCTCCATGTTTTCATGTTGACCTATGTCAGCATTAAAAAAATTCTAAGACTGTTATTTGGGAGATATGCATGCTAACCTTGTTTCTTCCACTAAGTAGCAGTTTCCTCATCTGCAAAATGTGGAATTATATAAGCATAATCTCTAAAGTTATTTAAAGTTCTCAAATTCTGAAATATTTAAGCTTTCCACCAAGGGGAAAAGGACTTAACATGTCCACAAAATGCTGGTTACATTTGTCACAAATGGAAAAAAAAATGCATTTAAAAGAGAGAGACACTTAAAATGGATGTGCCAAGAGTTGAGAACTTTGGAATTAGAGCTTCATTATTTCTGCGAACACCATCATTCTGGGCCACTCAAATAAATATACTTTGCCATTCAATTTGGTTATGCTTTTTATTCACTTATGTACTTCACAAATATTAACCTAATAAATATTTACTAAGTGTATTTTATGTGGTTCTAGGTGTTGTTGCAAATACTTCCAATTTCAGATTATTTTTCCTACATGCTAATATTAAATGTAGAAAATTATAGGGTCTAAAGTAAGTACTGTATACAATGATGACACTGAAATATATGTAAGAGGATGATCTGTCCAGCAGCTACCTCTCTCCCTATTCCTACCACCACCCACATCCTGGCCAGTCCTTTGAAATTTCTTCCTAAATATTTTGGATGAAATGGAGGAGATTATTTTGCTGTATGAGGCAGAAATTATAGAAAGCATTATTTGGGTAAAATATTGAGGTGGACACTTTATTTATCCAAAGGATGGAGGAAAATATAGTCAGATGAGGTGGAGGAATCTAAGAGTAAAAGTGCACTTTTTTTTAACCAATAATGTACCATAGGCTTGTCTTTATGCATCACAGAAATAGCTTTTGTTGTTGTTGTTGGTAAAGGTACAATCTGAATATGTGTGTGTGTGCATGCATTTGTACTATCCCCCCACATTGAACACATGTTTTAAATGGCTAAAGGCCATTTTCACAATATTGATTCTTCCTAACCATGAGCATGGAATGTTTTTCCATCTGTTTGTATCCTATCTGATTTCTGTGAGCAGTGGTTTGTAGTTCTCCTTGAAGAGATCCTTTATGTCCTTTGTTAGTTGTATTCCTAGGTATTTTATTCTCTTTGTAGCAATTGTGAATGGCAGTTCACTCTTGATTTGGCTCTCTTTAAGTCTGTTATTGGTGTATAGAAATGCTTGTGATTTTTGCACATTAATTTTGTATCCTGAGACTTTGCTGAAGTTGCTTATCAGTTTCAGGAGATTTTGGGCTGAGACGATGGGGTCTTCTAAATATACAATCATGTTGTCTGCAAATAGAGACAATTTGACTTCCTCCTTTCCTAATTGAATACCCTTTATTTCTTTTTCTTTCCTGATTGCTCTGGATAGAACTTCCAATACTATATTGAATAGGAGTGGTGATAGAGGACATCCTTGTCTAGTGCCAGATTTCAAAGGGAATGCTTCCAGTTTTTGCCCATTCAGTATGATATTGGCTGTGGGTTTCTTGTAAATAGCTTTTATTATTTTGAGATACATTCCATCAATACCTATTTTATTGAGAGTTTTCAGCATAAAGAGCTGTTGAATTTTGTTGATGGTCTTCTCTGCATCTATTGAGAAAATCATGTGGTTTTTGTCTTTTGTTCTGTTTTTGTGGTGAATTACGTTTATAGACTTGTGTATGTTGAACCAGCCTTGCATCTCGGGGATGAAGCATACTTGATTGTGATGGATAAGCTTTTTGATGTGCTGTTGCAATTGGTTTGCCAGTATTTTATTGAAGATTTTCACATTTATGTTCATCGTGGATATTGGCCTAAGTTTTCTTTTTTCGTTGAGTCTCTTCTGGGTTTTGGTGTCAGGATGATGTTGGTCTCATAAAATGATTTGGGAAGGATTCCCTCTTTTTGGATTATTTGGAATAGTTTCAGAAGGAATGGTACCAGCTCCTCTTTGTATGTCTGGTAGAATTCAGCTGTGAACCTGCCTGGACTTGGACTTTTTTTGGTTGGTAGGCTATTAATTGCTGCCTTAACTTCAGTCCTTGCTATTGGTCTATTCAGGGTTTCAACTTCTTCCTGGTTTGGGCTTGGAAGGGTACAAGTGTCCAGGACTTTATCCATTTCTTCCAGGTTTACTGGTTTATGTGTATATAGTTGTTTGTGGTAATCTCTGATGGTAGCTTGTATTTCTGTGGAATTGGTGGTGATGTCCCATTTATTATTTTTTATTGCATCGATTTGATTCTTCTCTCCTTTCTTTTTTTATTAATCTGGCTAGCTGTCTGTCTATTTTATTGTTCTTTTCAAAAAACCAGCTCCTGGATTTATTGATTTCTTAAAGGGTTTTTTTGTATCTCTATCTCCTTCAGTTCTGCTCTGCTCTTAGTTATTTCTTGTCTTCTGTTAGCTTTTGAGTTTTTTTGCTCCTCTAGCTCCTTCAATTTTGATGATAGGGTGTCAATTTTAGGTATTTATTTGAATCAATATTGTCAAAATGGACATACTGAGCAAATTAATTTATAGATTCAACGCTATCCCTATCAAGCTACCTATGACCTTCTTCTCAGAACTGGAAAAAACATCTTAAACTTCATATGGAACCAAAAGAGAGCCTGCATAGCCAAGATAATCCTAAGCAAGAAGACCAAAACTGGAGGACTCGTGCTGCCTGACTTCTAACTATACCACAAGGCTATAGTAACCAAAACAGCATGGTACTGGTACTAAAACAGAAATCTAGACCAATGGAACAGAACAGAGACCTCGGAGACAACACCACACATCTACAACCAGCTGATCTTTGACAAATCTGACAAAAACAAGCAATGGAGAAAGGATTTCCTGTTTAATAAATGATGTTGGGAAAACTGGCTAGCCTGTGTAGAAAGCAGAAACTGGACCCCTTCCTGACACCTTACACTAAAATTAACTCCAGATGAATTAAATACTTAAACATAAGACCTGACACCATAAAAACCCTAGAAGAAAACCTAGGCAAAACTATTCAGTACATAGGGATAGACAAGGGCTTCATGGCTAAAACGTGAAAAGCAATGGCAACAACAGCCAAAATAGGCAAATAGGATCTAATTAAACTCCAGAGCTTCTGTACAGCAAAAGAAACAATTGTTAGAGTGAACTGGCAACCAAAAGAATGAGAAAACATTTTTGCAATCTACCCATCAGACAAAGGGCTAATATCCAGAACCTACAAAGAACTAAAGCAGATTTATAAGAAAAAAGCAAACAATCCCATTCAAAAGTTGGTGAAGAATATGAACAGATACTTTTTAAAAGAAGACATATATATATATATATATATATATATGAGGCCAGAAAACATATGAAAAATGCTCATTATCACTGGTCATTAGAGAAATGCAAATCAAAACCACATTGAGATACCACCTCACTCCAGTTAGAACGGTGATCATTAAAAAATCTGGAGACAACAGATGTTGGAGAGGATGTGGAGAAATAGGAGCACTTTTACACTGTTGGGGGGAGTGTATATTAGTTTAACCATTGTGGAAGACAGTGTGGCGATTCCTCCAGGACCTAGAGATAGAAATTCCATTTGACCCAGCAATCCTATTACTGAGTATAAATCCAAAGGATTATAAATTGTTCTGCTATAAAGACACATGCACGCCAATGTTCACTGCAGCACTGTTTACAATAGCAAAGACCTGGAACCAACCCAAATGCCTATCAATGATAGAATGGACAAGGAAAATGTGGCACATATATGCCATGGAATACTATGCAGCCATAAAAAAAAACGATGAGTTCGTATCCTTTGTAGGGACATGGATGAATCTGGAAACCATCAATCTCAGCAAACTGACACAAGAGCAGAAAATCAATGACTGTATGTTCTCATTCATAGGTGGGTGTTGAACAATGAGAACACATGGACACAGGGAGGGGAGCATCACATCCCGGGGTCTGTTGGGGGAAACCAGGGGAGGGGCAGAGGTGACAGGGTTATTGGAGAGGGATAACATGGGGAGAAATGCCAGATATAGGTGACAGGGGGATGGAGGCAGCAAACCACATTGCCATGTGTGCAACAATCCTGCATCATCTGTACATGTACCCCAGAACCTAAAGTACAAAAAAAAGAAAGAAATACCTTAAAGTAACACATGCTTCTATGAATATAAGACTGAATCCTTCACGTTTACGCTATAGCATCCATTTTTTTTACATTTTCTCCAGCTCCCAGACTACATTTGTCATCACCATTTCATTGTTTACATATTTATTTTGGGAATGCAACATTTAGAAAATTGGAATCGACTTCAAAAAATTTGAAGTGATAATTCCATCATAAATTAATACTGAAATCAAGTGGCGTTTATTTTCACACATCTTTTATTGAATTTTATATTTTTGGATATCACCTTTTAGCAAGCATGCAATCAACAGGATATAAAACACACACCAACTGTCAACTGAAATTCGTATGTTAAATTGTGTTAAAAGTTTGAAGATTGGAATTGGTTATGAGGCAGTCTTTTTTCCTTTTGACTTCAGAAAGCTGAAAAAGTAATTGAGAAACTGAACAATTTTTTAAATTCAAACTGCAAACTAAATATCCTAAAATATCATTACTGAAAGGCTTCAGAAAACATTCTGAAGCCATGATTTATTTAACAGATGCATATTGAAAACCTGAGATGTGTAAAACATGGTGATAGTCATCAAACAGGAAAAGAAACAATTACAGAAATGTATAAGGCACGGGACTAACCCAAAAACGTTTACAATAGGAAAAAAAAAAAAAAGAATTACCTCTGCAACTGTAGTAATTGAATTGTTGATAAAATGCATGTCAGACACTTATTTATATTTTTATCTTTGGACAAACTAGGAATCATTTGCTTCATGGCTTTTAATTTTATAATATTAAGCAAAACTGATCTAAAGGGAATCTCTTAAAATTCAATAAGAAAAGTTAACCACAAAAGAAAATCTCCCTCTTAGAAAGAAATTACTATTCTTGTCATTCATTCAACACTCAGAGAGATCGCAAAATAATAAGGTTCACTCAGTATCCGTAGGAAATCAAGATGGCTCCTCCATACCACTAGCATGACGTACCTGACATTTCATGTTCTCTGGAGGCAAATTAGTATGTTGCAAGCTGCCCTTGGGGTGACCATCAACATCATCACCTTCAGTTCCACTGACCATCTATGTCCACAATTTATGACGTAAGGGGTTTCCAGAAGCAAAACAAGAAAATGTGTAGGTATTGAAAGAAAGACAATCAATTCTGTAGATGACCTCTCTCTGGTCAGCCACGACAAAGGATGGTAACTCGCCACCAAGTAGCCAAGTGACTTATTCCAAGAATTTAAACATGGGTTCAACTCAATTTATCTTAATGATGATCTTATCTGTATCTTTATTACCTAACTTAAAGTCCTGACACTAATTTTTCACTATCCTAGTCATTAAGACTTATTTAGAATCTCTAAGTCAGAACAACATAGGCTTGGATTGCAGTTTTAGGGTATCTGAATATAGTCTCTGGAATATTCTAGATGGATAACTGAAAATATTAAAAAGAACACTTAAACTTAGGGCTGAGAACCAGATATATGGAAAATTAGTTTCTAACATTTGAAAATACACATTTCAAAACGGTAGTGGTAGTCTTGGAAAATGAAAGAATTTACAGAAAGTTAATTTAAGCTAAGTGGTAAATACAGAGAACTGCCAAAAGTGGCAGAATCCTCAAACTTTGAAAAGTGGACTTGGGATGTTAGAAACTACAAGAGTGTGAGGCCAGGAATAAAGGGAAGTTGCTGGTTATCAGGGAAGATAGACAGGAAGTTTTTTGACCTCTACTTACATAACTGTATAGGGAGAGTTACATAAGTTTGTTAATTTTATTGTTTGTCTGTTTTCAAAGTATTGTTTTATTATATAGCTCTAAGATCTAATTGATTCAAACTAAATTAACTACTCCTTAATTTTGTGAGCCAAGAGATAAAATTAAATGTATTCTGAAATATGTCACAATTTTTAAAGTTTTATTTTACTTTTAATTTACAATAATAATAATTACACATATTTGGGGAGTGCAGCATGATGTTTCAATATGTGTATAACTTGTATAATGATTGTCAGTATAATTAGCATATCCATACTCTCAAAAACATATTCTTTTTTGTGGTGACAACAATTAATATATTCTCTTCTAGCTATTTTGTAATACACAATACATTATTGTTAATTACATTCACCCTTCTGCACAAACAGAACATCAGAATTTATTCTATCTTTGTGTACTACTTTTAAGTCCAGTTACATGAGATGCTAATAGGTTCAGTTATTAAAATATGAAATATGTCTGGGCAGGAAAGAGGAGAAGCAGAGAACTTCTCTTGTGTTAGTAAAATGTAGCACAGAGTGGGAATCTGGCCTTGTGTTATATATATGTGTGATCCAATTGAGAAATCTTCACCTCCTGGACTAGGCATTACTGAAAAACACTAGATGGTACAGACATATTTTCAAATCTACCAATGTTCTTATCTTTGCTAACTGCTTGCTAAAATCTTAGCTCCAGAAAAGCAGGGGCTTGGCCTATTTGATTCATTACTGTATCCCTATAGAACTCAGCAGTTATTAAATAAGTATTTGTTGAAAGAATTTACAAATGGATGAATTTGTCTACTAGATACATTTTGTCTATTATTGTTAATTAAGTATCAAGAAAATTGTTTAAGAGTTTCTATATAAATAAAAAAAATTTTTTTTTTTGAAATGGAGTTTTGCTCTTGTTACCCAGGCTGGAGTGCAATGGCGCGATCTCAGCTCACAGCAACATCCGCCTCCTGGGTTCAGGCAATTCTCCTGACTTTTTAAATAAATATAACAATATCTTAAATGCAATGGGGAAAATTTTTATTGAGTTTTCTGATAATTTTCAGATGTGAAATACCTTCAGTATTTAAAATTTTAGCTTTGTGTATTGGTATATACATATATTTTCAACATATTCAACTGCATTTTATAAATTGTTAGAAAGATAGATATTCATATATAGTTTCATATATGGAATAATATTTATAAATTATTATATGTCATAATATTTAATGGAAGCATTGTATGTAGCACTATTTTATTATTTTAAAAATTTTTCCATAGGTTATTAGAGTACAGGTGCTGTTTGGTTGTATCAGTAAGTTCTTTAGCGGTGATTTGTGAGATTTTGGTGCACTATCATCTGAGCAGTATACACCGCTTCCTATTTGTAGTCTTTTATGCTTCGTTCCCTTCTTACCCTTCTCCCCAAGTTTCCAAAGTTAATTGTATCATTTTTATGCCTTTGCATCCTCATAGCTTAGTTCCCACATTTCGGTGAGAACATACAATGTTTGGTTTTCCATCCTTGAGTTACTTCACTTAGAACGATAGTCTCCAATGTTATCCAGGTTACTGTGAATGCCATAAATTTATTCCTTTTTATAGCCGAGTACTATTTCATCATGTATATCACAGTTTCTTTACCCACTAATTGATTTATGGCCATTTGGGTTGGTTCTATGATTTTTCAATTGTGAATTGAACTGCTATAAATATGCGCATGCAAGTATCTTTTTGGGATAATGACTTCTTTAAATCTTGGTATATACCCAGCAGTGGGATTGCTGGATCAAATCGTAGTTTTACTATTAGTTCTTTAAGGACTCTCCACACTGGTTTTCGTATGGTTGTACTACTTTACATTCTCACCAGCAGTGTAGAACTGTTCCCTGATCACAGCATACATGCCAATATCTACTGTTTTTGATTTTTTGCTTATGGCTATTCTTGCAGGAGTAAGGTGGTATCACATTGTGGTTTTGATTGGCATTTCCCTAATCATTAGTGATGTTGAGCATTTTTTCATGTTTGTTGGACATTTGTGTATCTTCTTTTGATTACTGTCTATTCATGTCCTTAGCCCACTTTTTGATGAAATTGTGTGTTTTTATTTTTTTCTTGCTGATTTGTTTGAATTCATTGTAGATTCCGGATATTAGTCCTTTGTGAGATGTATAGATTGTGAAGAATTTCTCTAACTCTGTGGGTTGTCTGTTTGCTCTGCTGACTGTTCCTTTTGCTGTGCAAAAGCTCTTTAGTTTAATTAAGTCCCAACAATTTATCTTTGTTTTTATTACATTTGCTTCTGGGTTCTTGGTCATAAAATACTTGCCTAAGCCAAGGTCTAGGAAGGTTTTTCCACTGTTATCTCCAAGAATTTTAAGAGTTTCAGGTCTTAGATGTAAGACCTTAATCCATCTTGAGTTGCTTTTTGCATAAGGTGAGAGATAACAATCCTTTTATTCTTCTACATGAGGCTAACCAGTTATCCCAGCACCATTTGTTGAAAAAAGTATCCTTTCCCCACTTTATGTTTTTGTTTGCTTTGTCAAAGAGCAGTTGGCTTTAAGTATTTTGGTTTATTTCTGGGTTCTCTATTCTGTTTCATTTGTCTATGTGCATATTATTATACCAGTACCATGCTGTTTTGGAGACTGTGGCCTAATAATATAGTCTGGAATCAGGTGATGCCTCCAGATTTGTTCTTTTTGTTTAGTTTTGCTTTGGCTATGTGAGCTCTTTTTTGGTACCTTTGAATTTTAGAGTTGTATTTTCTAATTCTGTGACGAATTGTGATGGTATTTTGATGTGGATATTATTGAATTTTTAGATTGCTTTTGCAATATGATGATTGGGTCTTGCTGTAGCTGCTATGGGGAATGGGGATGAGGTTCCCAGGTCAATGGAGTTCTGTACCTAGGAGGATTATGGCTACCTCTGTTTAGTCATGCAGGTTGTCAGGAAAGTGGAAGAAAGTCAGCAGTCGTAGGCCTCACCTAGCTCCCACACAATCTGACAGGCTGGCCTCACTCCCACCATGTCCCCCAACTAACAGCACGAAGTCTGATTTCAGGCAGTGGGCAAGCAGGGCTGAGAACTTGCCCCAGGATACCCAGCTCCAAGCTGCAAAAGGAAAGGGCTTTAGCTCTTCCCCTCCCAGTGGCGTCTGGATGCCAGAATCACACCCTCTCCAAAATTCTGGCCAGGAGGCTTCTCAACTGGTTCAAATTGTTACAAAGTTCAACTGGAGACTTCCTTCTCCCTGTGGCATTTTCCCCACACCTCTGGCCACTCTATCAAAAGATCCCTGTGATTCCAGGCATGAATAACCTCCTCAGAGACCCATCAAGCTCCCAGGGCTTTTACCCCTGCTTCCTCTAGCCCTATATTTCACTTGGCTCTCTAAGTTGACTCAGCTCTAGGTAAGGTCAGAATCTTCTCCTGTAAAATAGATCTTCAGTTTTCCCGGTAGGGATGTGTGTTTAGGATATAGCATCTCCCTTTGCTACTTCCACTGCTTGGGCACTGACAGTATTTGGGGTATCTCCTAGGTTCTGCGGGAGCAGTCTGCTTTTTTCACAGGATCTGTGGGTCCTCTCAGGATTCATGATTTATTCATGCAGTCGCTCTCCTCTGCACACTGCTCTGTCCATCTGAGTCAGAGCTTCAATCCAGTCCTGTTTCCCATTTGCCATGATGATCCACAGTATCTATTTTAGAAGAGAATTTCTTTTAACTGAGAACTGTCAAATGTAAAAGAAAAAAAGTCACTGAAACTTAAAAGTATAAAGTTAATTTTAGCTTATTTATTTAACATATTTTATAGACAAAATGCTTTATCATTAAGATCAGTAAAGATCTTAAGTAACAAACTTTACTGATAGTGTTTCTTAATTGGGTATACAAAGCTGTTGGGTGTGTACAGAATCCTCTGTACATTGAAGAACTCTCTTATCTGAGTACTTGAACAAAGCTGTTGAGATCAGTAGTAAGGAGATCTCCCTCCTTTCCTCTCTTTTTTTTTCTTATTTTTTTATTTCATTTTAGGTTTTGGGGTACATGTGCAGAGCATGCAATACAGTTGCATAGGTACACACATGGCAGTATGTTCTGTTTGCTTTCACCCCTTCACCCACATTTGGTGTTTCTCCCCAGGCTATCCCTCCCCACCTCCCCCTCCCACTGGCCCTCCCCCTTTCCCCCCAATAGACCCCAGTGTTTAGTACTCCCCTCTCTGTGTCCATGTGTTCTCATTTTTCATCACCCGCCTATGAGTGAGAATATGCGGTGTTTCATTTTCTGTTCTTGTGTCAGTTTGCTGAGAATGATGTTCTCCAGATTCATCCATGTCCCTACAAACGACATGAACTCATCATTTCTGATTGCTGCATAATATTCCATGGTGTATATGTGCCACATTTTCCCAATCCAGTCTATCATCAATGGGCATTTGGGTTGATTCCAGGTCTTTGCTATTGTAAACAGTGCTGCAATAAACATTCGTGTGCAGGTTTCCTTATAGTAGAACGATTTATAGTCTTTTGGATATATACCCAGTAATGGGATTGCTGGGTCAAATGGAATTTCTATTTCTAAGGCCTTCAGGAATCGCCACACTGTCTTCCACAATGGTTGGACTAATTTACACTCCCACCAACAGTGTAAAAGTGTTCCTTTTTCTCCACATCCTCTCCAGCATCTGTTGTCTCCAGATTTTTTAATGATCGCCATTCTAACTGGCGTGAGATGGTATCTCAATGTGGTTTTGATTTGCATCTCTCTGATGACCAGTGACGATGAGCATTTTTTCATATGATTGTTGGCCTCATATATGTCTTCTTTCGTAAAGTGTCTGTTCATATCCTTTGCCCACTTTTGAATGGGCTTGTTTGTTTTTTTCCTGTAAATCTGTTTGAGTTCTTTATAAATTCTGGATATCAGCACTTTGTCAGATGGGTAAACTGCAAAGACTTTTTCCCATTCTGTTGGTTGCCGATTCACTCTAGTGACTGTTTCTTTTGCCATGCAGAAGCTGTGGAGTTTCATTAGGTCCCATTTGTCTATTTTGGCTTTTGTTGCCAATGCTTTTGGTGTTTTGTTCATGAAGTCCTTGCCTACTCCTATGTCCTGGATAGTTTTGCCTAGATTTCCTTCTAGGGTTTTTATGGTGCCAGGTCTTATGTTTAAGTCTTTAATCCATCTGGAGTTAATTTTAGTGTAAGGTGTCAGGAAGGGGTCCAGTTTCTGCTTTCTGCACATGGCTAGCCAGTCTTCCCAACACCATTTGTTAAATAGGGAATCCTTTCCCCATTGCTTGTTTTTGTCAGGTTTATCAAAGATTGTATAGTTGTAGATATGTTGTGTTGCCTCCAGTGCCTCTGTTTTGTTCCATTGGTCTATATCTCTGTTTTGATACCAGTACCGTGCCGTTTTGATTACTGTAGCCTTGTAGTATAGTTTGAAATCTGGTAGTGTGATGCCCCCTGCTGTGTTCTTTTTGCTTAGAATTGATTTGGCTATGCAGGCTCTCTTTTGGTTCCATATGAAGTTCATGGTGGTTTTTTCCAGTTCTGTGAAGAAAGTCAATGGTAGCTTGATGGGGATAGAATTGATTCTGTAAATTACTTTGGGCATTATAGCCATTTTCACGATATTAATTCTTCCTAACCATGAACATGGAATGTTTCTCCATCTGTTTGTGTCCTCTCTGATTTCGTTGAGCAGTGGCTTATAGTTCTCCTTGAAGAGGTCTCTTACGTTCCTTGTGAGTTGTATTCCAAGGTATTTTATTCTTCTTGTAGCAGTTGTGAATGGCAGTTCGTTCTTGATTTGGCTTTCTTTAAGCCTGTTATTGGTGTAGAGGAATGCTTGTGATTTTTGCACATTGATTTTATATCCTGAGACTTTGCTGAAGTTGCTTATCAGTTTCAGGAGTTTTTGGGCTGAGGCGATGGGGTCTTCTAGGTATACTATCATGTCGTCTGCAAATAGAGACAATTTGGCTTCCACCTTTCCTATTTGAATACCCTTTATTTCTTTTTCTTGCCTGATTGCTCTGGCTAGAACTTCCAGTACTATAGGAGTGGTGAGAGAGGGCATCCTTGTCTAGTGCCGGATTTCAAAGGGAATGCTTCCAGTTTTTGCCCATTCAGTATGATATTGGCTGTTGGTTTGTCATAAATAGCTTTTATTGCTTTGAGATACGTTCCATCGATACCGAGTTTATTGAGGGTTTTTAGCATAAAGGGCTGTTGTATTTTGTCAAATGCCTTCTCTGCATCAATTGAGATAATCATGTGGTTTTTGTTTTTGGTTCTGTTTATGTGGTGAATTACGTTTATAGACTTGTGTATGTTGAACCAGCCTTGCATCCCTGGGATGAATCCTACTTGATCGTGATGAATAAGTTTTTTGATTTGCTGTTGCAGTCGGCTTGCCAATATTTTATTGAAGATTTTTGCATCTATGTTCATCATGGATATTGGCCGGAAGTTTTCTTTTCTTGTTGGGTCTCTGCCGGGTTTTGGTATCAGGATGATGTTGGTCTCATAAAATGATTTGGGAAGGATTCCCTCTTTTTGGATTATTTGGAATAGTTTTAGAAGGAATGGTCCCAGCTCCTCTTTGTGTGTCTGGTAGAATTCGGCTGTGAACCCGTCTGGAATTGGGCTTTTTTTGTGTGGTAGGCTCTTAATTGCTGCCTCGACTTCTGCCCTTGTTATTGGTCTATTCATAGTTTCGGCTTCCTCCTGGTTTAGACTTGGGAGGACACAGGAGACCAGGAATTCATCCATTTCTTCCAGGTTTACTAGTTGATGTGCATAGAGTTGTTTGTAATATTCACTGATGATGGTTTGAATTTCGGTGGAATCTGTGGTGATTTCCCCTTTATCATTTTTTATTGCATCTATTTGGTTGTTCTCTCTTTTATTTTTAATCAGTCTGGCTAGTGGTCTGTCTATTTTGTTGATCTTTTCAAAAAATCAGCTCTTGGATTTATTGATTTTTTGAAGGGTTTTTCGTGTCTCAATGTGCTTCAATTCAGCTCTGATCTTAGTTATTTCTTGTCTTCTGCTGGGTTTTGAGTTTTTTTGACTTGCTCCTCTAGCTCTTTCAATTTTGACGATAGGGTGTCAATTTTGGATCTCTCCATTCTCCTCATATGGGCACTTATTGCTATATACTTTCCTCTAGAGACTGCTTTAAATGTGTCCCAGAGATTCTGGCATGTTGTGTCTTTGTTCTCATTGGTTTCGAAGAACTTCTTTATTTCTGCCTTCATTTCATTGTTTACCCAGTCAACATTCAAGAGCCAGTTGTTCAGTTTTGATGAAGCTGTGCGGTTCTGGGTTGGTTTCTGAATTCTGAGTTCTAACTTGATTGCACTATGGTCTGAGAGGCTGTTTGTTATGATTTCAGTTGTTTTGCATTTGCTGAGGAGTGCTTTACTTCCAATTATGTGGTCAATTTTAGAGTAGGTGTGATGTGGTGCTGAGAAGAATGTATATTCTGTGGATTTGGGGTGGAGAGTTCTGTAAATGTCTATCAGGTTTGCTTGCTCCAGGTCTGAGTTCAAGCCCTGGATATCCTTATTGATTTTCTGTCTGGTTGATCTGTCTAATATTGACAGTGGAGTGTTAAAGTCTCCCACTATTATTGTGTGGGAGTCTAAGTCTCTTTGTAAGTCATTAAGAACTTGCCTTATGTATCTGGGTGCCCCCGTATTGGGTCCATATATGTTTAGGATCGTTAGCTCTTCTTGTTGTATCGATCCTTTTACCATTATGTAATGGCCTTCTTTGTCTCTTTTGATCTTTGTTGCTTTAAAGTCTATTTTATCAGAGATGAGAATTGCAACTCCTGCTTTTTTTTGCTCTCCATTTGCTTGGTAAATCTTCCTCCATCCCTTTATTTTGTGTCTTTGTGTATCCTTGCATGTGAGATGGGTTTCCTGAATACAGCACACTGATGAGTTTTGGATTTTTATCCAATTTGCCAGTCTGTGTCTTTTGATTGGTGCATTTAGTCCATTTACATTTAGGGTTAATATTGTTCTGTGTGAATTTGATACTGCCATTTTGATGCTAAGTGGCTGTTTTGCTCGTTAGTTGTTGTAGATTCTTCATTATGTTGATGCTCTTTAGCATTTAGTGTGATTTTGGAATGGCTGGTACTGGTTGTTCCTTTCTATGTGTAGTGCCTCTTTCAGGAGCTCTTGTAAAGCAGGCCTGGTGGTGACAAAATCTCTGAGTACTTGCTTGTTCACAAAGGATTTTATTTTTCCTTCACTTGTGAAGCTCAGTTTGGCTGGATATGAATTTCTGGGTTGAAAGTTCTTTTCTTTAAGAATGTTGAATATTGGCCCCCAGTCTCTTCTGGCTTGTAGTGTTTCTGCTGAGAGATCTGCTGTGAGTCTGATGGGCTTCCCTTTGTGGGTGACCTGACCTTTCTCTCTGGCTGCCCTTAGTATTTTCTCCTTCATTTCAACCTTGTTGAATCTGACGATTGTGTGCCTTGGGGTTGCTCTTCTTGTGGAATATCTTTGTGGTGTTCTCTGTATTTCCTGCATTTGAGTGTTGACCTGTCTTGCTAGGTGGGGGAAATTTTTCTGGATGATGTCCTGAAGAGTATTTTCCAGCTTGGATTCATTCTCTTCATCCCCTTCTGGTACACCTATCAAACGTAGGTTAGGTCTCTTCACATAGTCCCACATTTCTTGGAGACTTTGTTCATTCCTTTTTGTGCTTTTTTCTCTGATCTTGGTTTCTCGTTTTATTTCATTGAGTTGATCTTCTCTCGTTTTATTTCATTGAGTTGATCTTCAACTTCTGATATTCTTTCTTCTGCTTGGTCAATTCGGCTATTGAAACTTGTGCATGCTTCGCGAATTTCTCGTATTGTGTTTTTCAGCTCCTTTAGTTCATTCATATTCCTCTCTAAGTTATCCATTCTTGTCATCATTTTCTCAAATCTTTTTTCAAGGTTCTTAGTTTCTTTGCATTGATTTAGAACATGTTCTTTTAGCTCATGGAAGTTTCTCATTATCCATCTTCTAAAGTCTAATTCCGTCATTTCATCACAGTCATTCTCTGTCCAGCTTTGTTCCCTTGCTGGTGAGGAGTTTTGGTCCTTTCTAGGAGGCGAGGTGTTCTGGTTTCGGGTGTTTTCCTCCTTTTTGCGCTGGTTTCTTCCCATCTTTGTGGATTTATCCACTTGTCGTCTGCTTAGTTGCTGACTTTTCGATTGGGTCTCTTAGTGGACACCCAGATTGTTGATGATGAAGTATTTCTGTTACTTGGTTTTCCTTCTACCAGTCTAGCCCCTTCGCTGTACGACTGCTGAAGTCCACTCCAGCCCTGCTTGTCTGGGGTACACCTATAGCAGCTGCGGAACAGTGAGGGATGCTACCAGTTTCTTTTTCTGCTATCTTTGTCCCAGGATGATGCCTGCCAAATGTCAGTCTTTTGCATATAGAGCGGTCAGGGAGCTGCTTGAGGAGACTGTCTGTACTTTATAGGAGCTCAGTTGCTGAGCTGTGATCTCTGTTGTTCATTCAGGGCTGTTAGGCTGCTATGTTTGATTCTGCTGCAGCAGAGCTCATTAAAAAACCCCTTTTTTTCTCAAATGCTCTGTCTTGGGGGGTTGGGGCTTTGTTTCTAGATGTCTGTTGAGGTGTCCTGCCCAGCTAGGAGTTAGTCTAATCACTATTTGCCTGCCAAGGCTCCGCCCTGCTCTTGTGAGGCTTGCCCTGTTGCTGCAGGCTCTTGCTGTTCTGCTGCATTCTCCACCAGGGGCTACGCCCTGCAGCGAAATCTCTCTGTTGTAGCGGGTTGCCTCGGCAATGGCAGGCTGCGTCAGCAGTGGGCGTGTATCTCAGTAGGGGCAGGTTGCCTTGGCAACTGCTGGCTGCATCAGCAGTGGGCGTGTGTCTCAGTCGGGGTGGGTTGCCTCAGTAATGGTGGACGCCCCTCCCCCACGGAGCACCTCAGGGAAGGTCTCCACGGCGAGCGTTTGGAATCGCCGTTTTGTCTGTCCCACTGTGCTATCCCACATGCTGTGTCCCTGCAATCCCCTGGGCTGGCCCACTGCCCAAGTCCCTTTCAGTCTCGAGTTCAGCCCTCTCAAGTCTCAGGTTGCTGTTTCAACAGGGCACCCGGACAAGCATGCCCTGTGGGGATCGCTGGGTAGGGCCGGCCGCTGCCACCCTGGCTGCCGGCTTCTCCAGGCAGAACCTCTGCCTGGTGTCCCACGTCTCCTTTATACTTGGGAATTTACCCGTTCTGTGGGCAACAAAGATCAGTCTGAAAATGCAGCTTTGACTCACCTCTTTGCGGATTAACCGAGAGCTTAAATCCTGGGTTGTTGTCACAGCGCCATCTTGAGTTTCTCCTCCTTTCCTCTCTTACATATTATAGCTTTTTCTCTTCTTTGGATCCTCAGTCTCAGTATATAAATGTTTGTCTCTATATTCCTTTCATAGACTTAAGGATTTGCTAGGTACCACTTTTTTTTTCCTTCATTCTCTAAAAAGCTGCTAAAAACTAAGAACGAAAAACATCAGGATGACATCTGCCTTTTTCATTTCCCTCTACTTCACTGCATTCTTTTCTAACTCATTGATATGGTTTGGCTGTGTCATCACCCAAATCTCATCTTGAATTGTAGCTCCCATAATTCCCATGTGCTATGGGAGGGACCCGGTGAAAGGCAATTGAATCATGGGGTGGGTGTTTCTTGTGTGGTTCTCATGATACTGAATAAATCTCATGAGTTCTCATGGTGTTACAAAGGACAATTCCCCTGCCCACACTCTCATGCCTGCTGCCATGTAAGATGTGCCTTTGCACCTCCTTTCCCTTTAGCCATGATTGTGAGGTCTCTCCAACCATGTGTCCATTAAACCTCTTTTTCTTTATAAATTATCTGGTATTGTTAGCAGCATGAGAATGGACTAAAATAAACTCATGACTAGGCAGCACATAGCATAGTAGTTAGGAATGTGGACTCTGAAGCCATACAACATAGGTTCTAATCTTGATCTTACACCTCCTAACTTTGTGACATTGTTTAAATTCTTTAATTTTATGTGTTATAATAACTTCGTTTGTAAAATGAACATTATTTAGGATTGCTGTGAAAATTAAATGAAATTTTTTTTAAAGTACTTAGAAATGATAGTATCAACTACTTGGTGTGTGCTGGATATTGTCATTGTTATTAACCCATACTTCTTCTAAACCCATCTCTAAATATTTTACTGGCACAGATCATGAATACCCCAAGTGACTATATTTCAAGAATTCCAGGGACAGTCCCAGTGTACAACTGTTGTCTCAGCATAATGATTGGTAACATTCTGTTTTAATCTCAAAACTCTCTTCATTTGGAAATAAATTACATGCTCATCCTAACACTGACTTATAATTGAAAATGCCAGTAGGCCCATTTTTGTACCTTCCCAGCATTACTTTAAACTATATTGCATACTCTTATTTCTAAATTCTTATTCAAGCTTCTGTAATTGGGAGAATTATGCCCATATCCAATGTACCTGCCTGTGAGGGTAGCATTAACTAGCAGGTGGCAAGCTTTCACACAGCTTTTCACTGTGGTCCAGGGCCTCCAAGGGAATGCTTGCTCATGGATTTGACCAGGTCCACAGAGATTATACCACTTTCATAACAGTTTTGTGATTATTATGTTCATATGTATTTATACTGAATATCACCTATACAACATTTATTAAAATAACTTTGTCCCATTTCTTTATTTTGCTAAACCCTTTCAGTAGCTGGAATTCAATTTCTTCTCCAGGTTTTAATTTTTGGCTTTAAAGATTAAGGATTCTTGCATTAGGTTCAACCTCTTTAATGAGTTAAAAACAGCAAGATACAAAATAGCAGACTTCAATCATTGAAAAAAATCACCTGTCTAGTTCAGAAAGTCTGTTTCTCTGGAAAAAAAGTTCACTGTGCCAAAACATATGAAACCCTTGTCAAATCTCAATCCTGTGACATTCACTTTATGCTCTCAGGATACATTTGGAATAATGGAGCATCAGGTTAACTGTAGCTGAACAAATGACCAGAAAATGTCTTCTACCAACATCATACTCTTCAAATCTTGACCTTTATATAAGAGAAGGGATGAGAGATGCTTAGGTAACAGTTGGTGTTAAGCCACTCCTCTTCATTTGAGAATAGATAATCTAACACCACTGATTCTTCTTCATCCCAACCAAGTCTTTCTTTTAATCAATTAAAATCAAAGACTAATGCAACAAGGTGAAACTCTTACCTGTTTGTTGTAACAGTATTGCAACATTCTCTGATTATTGTCAGACCATAAGACTCAGATTTTGCTCTGATTTCTCAGTTGAGCGTTTTTCCAGTTCATACCAAATATTTATGGGCTTGGATCAACTGTAAACTCGCAGTGCATTTAGCAGAGGCCCACATATTTTTCTGTCTGATTCTATAAGCTATTTTACCCTATCCATACCTCTTTGCCTGGATCTTAGCTGTATGGAAAGAGAGCTCGCCATTGTTGCTGTAGATCTGACTCTTAAATATTACCTGTTAACCAGGTTCATTGCTACCCACCTAACTGCGTGTTCTAAAAATAATCCCTTGCAGAATTTGTTAGGTGACAGTTGAGTGTCCTTATTGGTTAGTTCTCCAGTTTCTCCCTTTTCTCCAGGCCTCAATTATGCCTCTGTTATAATATTTCCCCATGCTTTTGGGCTTCCAGAGTGCCCAAGTCTGAATATATCCAAGCAAAAATAGTATTCTTTTGCTGCCACTTATTAGCTGTGAGATCTTGAGATATTTACATATTACTCCTGTGACTCAGTTTTCAAATTTGTACAAACAAGGATAATAATACTTTATCTGCCTATTCAACAAGTTTTCTATGGATGAAACAAAAGTGTGATGCTATGCCTGAAACTGCTTTTTAGTTATAAAGTAATATACGAGTTACAGTATATTATGATGATGCTAGTGATTCACAGATTGATATGTATATAACTTGTGTTTTATTGGAAATAGAATCTTTGGTGTGTCAACGTGAATGTTAAATTTTAGTAGTTTCTTAATGTCTCAGGCAAAACAAGAACTAGCTAATGCATTATTTACAATGGAGAAAACACACAGAAAAATATCATGTGACTATTATATTTTTTTGTACCTGATTACATTTTATATAAGCCTGATTCACTTGTCATTTTCAACATGTAGGTGACTGTGGTGACAGGATAGTCAGCTTTTTAAAAAATACATTCAAGCCTATCACTCTAGAGAAAGGCCTTCAACATACATTTAAATCATAAAAAGTGAATAGGATGCTGGACAGTCTGGTCCAAAGACTTGTCGCCTTAGGTAAGCATAATAGTGGATGGGCCCTAAAGCTCCAAGATGTTGTCTTTTAAGACATATTTTATTTGGATGATTTTCTTATTATTTTACTATGCTATCCTATTGCTGTCTTGCTTTTACACTCTGACCTCTGCCACTTTTACTAATAACATTGTTTTTGCATCTAATTTTTTTTTGCTTATACCTTTCAACAGTAGATATTTTAAAAATATGTGTAAATTTATTTGTAATAACATAGCCCCATAATTTTTTTCCCATACCAGTTTTTTTTAATTGCATTTTAGGTTTTGGGGTACATGTGCAGAACATGCAAGATAGTTGCATAGGTACACATGTGGCAGTATGATTTGCTGCCTTCCTCCCCTTCAGCCACATCTGGCATTTCTCGCCATGCTATCCCTCCCCAGCTCCCCCCACCGCTGTCCCTCCCCTATTCCCCCAATAGACCCTAGTGTGTAGTGCTCCCCTCCCTGTGTCCATGTGTTCTCATTGTTCATCACCCACCTATGAGTGAGAATATGTGGTATTTCATTTTCTGTTCTTGCGTCAGTTTGCTGAGAATGATGTTCTCCAGATTCATCCATGTCCCTACAAAGGACATGAACTCATTGTTTTTGATTGCTGCACAATAGCAAAGACCTGGAACCAACCCAAATGCCCATCGATGATAGACTGGACTGGGAAAATGTAGCACGTATAGCCCCATAATTTTATTCAAAGTAACGAGGTAGGATTATTTGACAAAAACGTATGTTTGAAAAAATATTTTCTGAATACTAGCTAAATAAAATAAAATGACAATGGTTGATGAATTTCCAATGCTAGTATACAGTACTGAATATATTCCTGAAAAGTATGACTTTGTACTGGTAAACTTTCTATACCAAGACTTTTTGGATATATTAACAATAGAACCTGTATTTATTAAGATCACTCATATTAAGCAAAACAAGTATTGAATACTGACAGATTAAATATATAGTTACAAAGAATCAAACACTTGCTGAACTCTTACTTTAAAAAGGAAAATTTTAGAAAAAAACCAGTGAAACTTAAAACATGTTATAAGAGGAATAAAAAGGAAACACATTTATCAAGAGGCATTGTACTAGTCCGTTTTCACACTGCTGATAAAGACATACCTGAGACTGGACAATTTATAAAAGAAAGAGATTTATTGGGCTTGCAGTTCTGCATAGCTGGAGAGGCCTCAAAATCATGGTGGAAGATGAAAGGCAGAGCTCAATGGTGACAAACAAGAGAAGAGAGCTTGTGCAGGGAAACTCCCCTTTTAAAAAACTGTAAGATCTCATGAGACTCCTGCATTATCACAAGAACGACATGGGAAAGACCCACCCCCATAATTCAGTCACCTCCCACACATGTGGAAGCTGTGGGAGTTCCAATTCAAGATGAGATTTGGAGGGGGACACAGCCAAATCATATCAGGCATATTTATAAATGGAGAAATAAAAGAGATTAACCTTGGGCCGGGCACGGTGGCTCAAGCCTGTAATCCCAGCACTTTGGGAGGCTGAGGCGGGTGGATCACGAGGTCAAGAGTTCAAGACCATCCTGGTCAACATGGTGAAACCCCATCTCTACTAAAAATACAAAAAATTAGCTGGGCACAGTGGCATGTGCCTGTAATCCCAACTACTCAGGAGGCTGAGGCCGGAAAATTGCCTGAACCCAGGAGGTGGAGGTTGCGGTGAGCTGAGATCACACCATTGCACTCCAGCCTGGGTAACAAGAGTGAAACTCCATCTCAAAAAAAAAAAAAAAAAAAAAAGAGATTAACCTTAAGATTTTGTTGCTATGGCTTTTGGGGCACAGGATAAGAAGACAAAACTCAAAGGTAGAACAATGGGGAAAATATCATTGGAAACATCTTCACAAAAGTCTGGGACTCCAAAGGGCTGCTGTGTAAAAGTGAAGTAAAAATAATACCTGTTACAAACTACAAGAAGGAAAAATTGCCTATCTCAAATGTTGGCATTGAATTGAGTGAAAAACTCTGCTTTGGTTTATAACCATGAACTGTCTTTTATTTAAGTTTGAGGAAACTCACATTTCTTGCATAGGTTAAAAATAAAGTCAAGTAGGAAGCCATATTAAAGTTGACAAAGTAATTGCAGCCACTCAGCACACTGATCATCCTGGCACCCCAGACCCAGGGAAGCCATAGTTTAGTCAGCAGAGCAGCTCTGCCCCCTCAGTGCCTGAACTGACCTGGCACAATCTACCTTGCACCACAAATGCCACAAAATCTTGCAGTCTAGAACACTGAGGCACCCACAGCCACTATTGACATAGATTAGAGCTGAAGAAGCTGCACGCATACTAGTACCCTACTCAATTGATATCCTAAAATGTATCTGCAGATGATAATGTTTCCTTACAAGACACACTCTATGAAATTGGAAGAGGTGTCTTTTAACTTATCTGCATGGATGTCAATGTTAGGGCACAAGAAACATGAAAAACAAGAAAACGTCAACACAAAGGAACACAATGTTTTTTTCAACAACTAACCTCAAAGAAATGGTAATTTATAAATTTCCTGAAAAGGAATTAAGAAAAAATGATCCCAAGAAAACAAAAGAAGATATAGGAAAACACAGATGAATAATTCAAGGAAATTAGAAAAACAATTCATGGTCTAAATGAGAAATTCAGCACATACATAAATGTAATTTTAAAAAGAACCAAGCAGTGTACACCAAACACTGCATGTTTTCACTCTTGGTGGGTGTTGAACAATGAGAACAAGTGGACTCAGGGAGAGGAGCGTCACACACTGGGGGCAGGTGGGGGGGCTAGGGGAGGGACAGCAGGGGCTGGGGAGGGTGGGGAAGGATAAAATGGGGAGAAATGCTGGATATAGTCAAGGGGGGAATAGAGGCAGCAAACCACCTGGTTATGTATGCACTTATGCAACAACCCTGCATGACCTGCACATGTACCCTAGAACCTACAGTAAAATTAAAAAAAGAGAAATATTGGCAGGAAATACACAAAAAATTCCCAGCGATTGCCTTGGAGTAAAATAAATTGAACATTTGTATTATTTTACTTAAAAAAAAAAAAAAAAGAACCAAGCAGAAATTTTGGAACTGAATAATTCAATGGATGAAATAAAAAATACAACTAAGAACTTCAACATCAGACTAGATCAAGTAGAAGAAAGACTCTCTGAACTTGAATACATGTCTTTTAAAGTAACCCAGGAGAATGAAAAAAGAAAAAATAATGAAAAAGAGCAAAGTAAGTCTGTTGGACTTATGGGACACAATTAAGTGAATCAATTATTGTATCATAGGAGTCACAGAGGAAAAATAAATGAAGAAAGCAACATAAATCTTATTTAACAAAATAATTTCTGACAATTTCCCCAAGTCTTAGAAGAAATATGGACATCCAGATCCATGGAAGCTCAAAAGTATTCAAATAGATACACGCCAAAGATGTTCTCTCCTATGAACATTATATCAAACTGTCAAAACTTAGTGTTCCTAACAGACACACTTAGAACTTTTCATCCAACAGCAATAGACTCTATAAGCTTTTCTAGTGTACATGGAACAATCTCCAGAATGGATCATATAATGATCCATTGGTTCTTTTTTTAATATGCCACAAAACAAGTTTTAACAAATTCAAGAAGATTCAAATTGTATCAATACTGTTTGTGACAAATTTATATAACTAGAAATCAATGAAAAAAGATTCTTGGAAATTTTCCAAATATGTGCAAATTAAGCAACATTCTCCAATGAGCCAAAAAAGATACCAAAAGGAAATTTAAAAATATCTCTAGATATAAATACCTACATAAAAAAGAGGAAAGATGTCAAATAAATAGCCGTTAATTATACCTCAAGAAGCAAGAGAAATAATAAAATACCAAGCCCAAAGTTAGATGGAAGAAATAATAAAGAATAGAACAGAAATGAATCAAATAGAGAGCATAAAAATCTTAGAAAAAAATTGGTAAAACAAATAGTTGGTTATTAGAAAAAATAAACAAAATTGACAAACTCCTAGCTATATAAGAAAGAAAAAGAAAGAAGACTCAAATAAATAAAGTCAGAAATGGAAGTTTAGATCTTACAACATATGCCTCAGAAATAATAATAATGAGGGACTATTATGAATAATTATGTCCCAACAAATTGAATAGCCTAGATAAAAAGGATAAATTAGTAAAAAAAATCTTCCAGATTGAATCTGGAAGAATAGAAAGCTTGAGAAGACCAATAACAAATAAAGAGATTAAATAAGTAATTAAAAACCTTCTGATAAATAAAAACCAGGACCAGATGCCTTCATGGCTGAACTCTACCAAACGTTGAAAAAAGAATTATGACCAATGATTTTTTCAATTCTTTCATAAAATAGGGCAGAGGAAATGCTTCCAAAGACATTTTATGAGGCCAGCATCATCTTGACACCTAAGCAATACACCCCAATGGGAAAAAAACCACACACACATAAGCCAATATCTCTTCTAAATATCAATGCAAAAATACTTAATAAATATTAGCAAATCAAATTCAACAACACATCAAAAAGATTATACATCCTAAAGTAAGACTCATCTTGGGCATGCAAGTCTGGTTTAATATGGACAAATCAAACAATATGATATATCAAATTTCAAAATATAAGATAAAAACCACGATTATTAAAATTAATGCAGAAAAATCATTTGACAAACGTCAGCATTCTTTCATGATAAAAAGTTTTAACAGTTAGGGTAAAGAAGAAAAGTTTATCAACACAATAAAGATATTTATGAAAAACCCACAGGTAATTTCATAATCAACAGGAAAAAACTGACAGCTTTTCCATTAAGATTCAAAACAAGGCAAGAATGCTCACTTTCTTCACCTCTATTCAACGTAGTCATGGAAGTACTAGCAAGAGCAATCAGAAAAGAAAAAATGAAATAGAAGGCATTTAAATCAGAAATGAAGAAGTGCAATTTTCACTATTTACCAATGATACAGTCCTATATGTAGAAAACCCCAAAGATTACACACACACACACACACACACACACGCACACACACACACTGTTAGAACTAGAAAATGATTGAAATAAAGGTGCAGGACACAGAAATCTATGTACAAAAATTAGTGGCATTTCCAAACACAAATAATAATCTAGCTGAAAAAAATTCAAGGAAACAATCCCACTTACAATAACATCTTTAAAAAGTACCTAGGAATAAATTTAACCCAGGAGGTGAAATATATATATATACTGAAAACCATAAAATATTAATGAAAGAATTTGAAGCAGATACAAATAATTGAAGAGGTATACCATGTTCATGGATGCAAAAAAATAATTTGGTTAAACTGTTCATATTACCCAAAAGAATATATAGATTTAATGCAATTTCTATAACAACTCCAATGATATTCTTTATAGAAATAGAAAACAAAATCCTAAAATTTGTATGGAACACACAAAAATAACCTGAATAGCTAGAGCAATCTTGAGAAAGTAAAACAAAGTTGGAGGCATTTTGCTTTATGATTTAAAATTGTATTATGAAGCTGTGGTAATGAATACAGTATGGTGCTGACATGAGATACATAGGCTATTGAAACAAGACACAGTTCCCAGAAATAAATCTAAACACATACAGCCAACTAATTTTTGACAAGGTCACCAGGAGGACACAGTGGAAAATGGATAACCTATTTAAAAAATTGTTCTGGGAAAACTGGTTTTTCACCAGCAAAATACTAGAAGTGAACACTTATCTTACACCATACACAAAAAGCAATTTAAAGTAGGGAAAAGATCTAAAACGATAAAACTTCAAGAAGATAACATAGGCGATAATCTCTACTTTGGCCTTGGCAATAAATTTTTGGGTCTGACAACTAAAATTCAGGCTTTGAAAACAAAAATAAATAAATTGACTATATAAATGAAAAAGCTTGTGCACAGAAAAGAAAGCAATCTACAAAATAAAAAGACAACTTCTGGAGTGGGAAAAAACACAAACCTCATATCTAATAAGGGGTTAATATATAAAATTTATTAAAGAACACTTACAACTCAATAGCAGAAAAGCCAATAACCCAATTAAAAAAGAGCAAAGAATCTGAACAGTCATTAATCCAAAGAAGATATAAAAATGTCCAATAAGTATATGAAAAGTGCTGAATATCATAATCATAAGGTAAATGTAAATTGAAACCACTCTGAACTATTACCACTTACCCATGACTATTACCAAAAAGACAAGATATAACAAATTTTGGTGTGGGTCTGGAGAAAAAGGAACCCTGGTTCACTATTGTCAAAAGGTAGATTGGTACAGACATATGAGACAGATTATGGAGGTTCCTTAAGAAATTAAAAATAGAACTATATGACCCAGCAATCTGACATCCAAAGAAGATGACATCACTACTTCATAAAGATATCTGAACGTTTATGTTCATTGCAGCATTAGTCACAATAGCCAAGATGTGGAAACAACCTAAATGCACATTGACAGATAAATGGATAAAGAAAATGTGGATAATATACACAATGGAATATGATTTAACCTTTAAATAGAAGAAAATTCTGCATTTACCACAACATAGATGGATCTAGAGGACATTATGCTAAATGAAATAAACCAGACAGAGAAAGAAGAAAAATCTTGCATAATCTCACCTATATATATAAAAAAAATTTTTTTAAGAAAAACTCAGACTCACAGAGGTAGAGAATGAAGCAGTGGTTACCACAGGTTTGGGGAAGGGAGGAAATGGAGAGATGTAGGTCAAAAGTTACAAAAGAGCAAAAATGTGGGATGAATCAGTCTAGAGATCTAATATACAACATAACGACTAAAATTAATAAAATTGCATTGTATTAAATATATTTGTTAAATAAGCATATTTTAGCTACTCTTGTCACAAAAAGTAAGTATGTGAGATGATAGGTATGTCAACATACTTCACTATAGTAACTATTTTCCTGTCTGTACATATCTTATAACAGCATGTTGTAAACCGCAAATATACACAATAAAATTTATTTTGAAAACCTGAAGCCAATAATTTAGTTTAAAACAATTATTGTTTGATAGTATATTTAAGCAACTGGCAGAAGTGAGTGCTAATTCTCTCTGGAGTAAGTCAGTTAAAAGAAGACTGTGAAGTATGCTCTCAGATAAAGATCTAAAAAGGATGCGCTTCAAATAAAAATAAAAAAAGAATGTATGAGCAAGTGCAAACAGGAAAACTGACAGCAATACAAAACTTACAAATTTTAAATATTTTGAAGTTGCTAGACAAAAATATAAGATGTATGTTATATTTAAATAAAAAGAATAGTTGAAAATACTTGCAAAGACTATTATTAAATTATTAAAGTGTCTAAATACAGTTGAATAAACAGTTAAATGAAGTTAAAGTGTCTAAATACAGTTGAATAAACAGTTAAATGAAGCCTCTAGCTGTGGAAAATAAGAATATTGAGATACAAAATTCCATATATATGTTTTATTGAGCTAAAGAGGAAATTAACAAACTTAAATAGAAATCATAAGCCTTGTCTAAATGTTGGCCAAAGAAAAAAAGTGATGGGAAATATGAAAATGTGTTAAAAATATAATGGATAACATGAAGATCGAATTGGTATCTTACCTAAACCAAAAATGAAGAGAGAGGTAACAGGGTATGGTAACAATACATAAGGAATTGTGCAAATTGACAAAAAATACCAAGCTACAGATTCATTAATCCCAGAAGTTGGCTAACCAATAAACAAACAAACCCAATAAACAAAAATCAAAATTTAAAATTATTTTTCAACCAAGTGACATTGAAAACTAAAAGTGCCAAACTCAAAATACTTTATAGTCAATAGGAAAAATCTGCTTATCATTTTTAAAAAGACATTTAGAATGTCATCTGACTTCTCAACAGCAGCACTGAGAGTTGGAAGGCAGTGGCATAATGTGCTGTAATTACATGATAATTGTCAACCAGATTTATATACTCAGAGAGAATACTTTTAGGAATGAGAGCTATACATAAATATTTCCAGACAAAATAAAACAGAAATTTGCCACAAAGAGATGTTCCTTAAAGTCAATTATTATTTTTCATTGTTTATTCTCTTAACAATTTTTTAAGTCTACCATACAGTATTTTTAATCAAACATACAAAGTTGTACAGCAGTTGTCTAGAATTTATTCAGTTTGCGTAACTACAACTTAATACCCATTGAGCAGCAACTGTATTTTCCCTTACCCCTTCTCCTTACATCCATCATTCTCCTCTCTGCTTTTCTGAGTTTTACTATTTTAGGTACTTCATATAAGTGGAAGCATGCAGTATTTGTTCTTTGGTAACTGGCTCATCTCACTTCCTCAAAAAATTAAAAAACAGAACTACCATATGATACAACAATTCCACCTCTAAGTATATATTTTGAAAACTGAAATAAGGATCTCAAGGAGATATCTGTACTCTCATGTTCATTGCAGCATTATTCACAATAGCCAGAAATCAATTATAAAGAAGGCACTTGTGTGAGAAAAAGATTCCAGAGAGTAAGTCTGAGATGCAAGAAGGAACAATGAGCAAATACTATGTTAATATGTGATTAATCTAAGTAAACATTGGGTATTTAAACCACAATTAAAATAATTCATTGTGTGACTTAAAAAATTACAACAAAAGTATTTGACAATATCCATTAGATTAGAAAATGGTCATTGTATTTTAAGTATTTGGAAGCTAAGTGGATTTCTTGGAGAAGAGTAAATATATTACCAAATATTAGAATTTAAGAAATACAAAACTTCTTGAGTTACCATGTAAAAAGTAAAATAAATTGTACAATAGTAGCAGCAAAGAAATTGAATGAGAAAACGTAATACATTTTAAAATGACCAAAAATTAAAAGACAGAATGCAGACATGATGGGTCACATAAAAATTACAAAATGACAAGGTAGAAATGCTTTGTTTAAAAAGACTGAGTCAATTTAAAAAAATAATTCGGCTATATATTGTTTGTGTTACTCATGTCTGTATATATGTATACAGAAAGTTTGAAAATAAAAAAGATAAAAAGAAAAGAAATACAATTTATATTAAGATCAGAGAAAAGCTTTAAAGCAAAATTACTAATTACCACTGCTAAAGAGGATTATTTATTATAATAAAAACTTCAATTTTCCAGGAAGATATAACAAATTTCTATGCACCTAATAACGTATCATCAAAATGCATAAGGAAAACCACTGAAAACAAAGAAGGAACAGTCAAATCCACAAATCACAATGGAGATTTTTTTTTTTAGGAGTCTCGCACTGTCACCCAGGCTGTAGTGCAGTGGCATGATCTCAGCTCACTGCAATCTCTGCCTCCTGGTTTCAAGCAATTCTCTTGCCTCAGCCTCCCCAGTAGCTTGGACTACAGGCATGTGCCACCACACCCAGCTAATTTTTTTTGTATTTGTAGTAGAGATGGCGTTTCATCGTGTAGGCCAGGATCATCTCAATCTCCAGACCTCATGATCCACCTGCCTCAGTCTCCCAAAGTGCTGGGATTACAGGTGTGAGCCACTGCACTCAGGTCACAATGGAGATTTTGATGTAACTATCTTAGAAAAGGATAGATTAAGTAAATAAAACTTAAGCATGGATTTGAATATCAGAATAACAAAGTTTTTTCTAATAGAGAGAATAAGAGTATCTTAGATTCTGTCAAGTGGGTAATACATATCTCATTTAAACATACATAGAATATTTAGAAAAACTTTCTATTTACTGGGTTCTACAGCAAGTTACAAAAAGTTTCAGATAATTGACCTCTTACATACCATGTTCTCTGGTCAGAGAATTAAATTATGATTGTAATAAATAATATAACTTTTTAAACTTAATCTGTATATTAAGAAACATGCTTTTAAATAACTCATAAATCAAAAATGAAATCTTAATTAAAGTAAAAAATATTTAGATCCAAGTGATAATAAAACAATAGTCAAATTAAATTTGCGATATCTGGCTAAATAGTATTTAAAGAGACATTTATAGTGCTTACATTAGAAATAAAGAAATTGTGTAAATGAATTTACTAAACACCTAACATTAACAGTTAGTAAAGAACAATATAATATATCCAAAGGAAGAAGAAAGATGAAGATAATACAAACCAGAGAATAAGCTAATGTAATAGGAAATAAACATAAAATAGAATCTATAAAGTGAAAAGTTTACCTAAAATATTAAGTATTGAAGAGAATATGATGCTGTAATTAAAGTACTCATATACTACAGGTGCAAGTGTAACTTGATACAACCACTTTTGAATACAATTTGGCATTTATTCTATAGTTAAAGACGAACATACTCTATAAGCCAAGAGTTCTAGTAGTAGTTCTTTTTAGTACAGAAACTATGGAGACTGTGCCCCTGGAAATAGATGCAGAAATCTTCATAGACGCACTCTCTGTATAAAAATATATTTTTAAAAATGTATATACAAACACAAAGGACATTAAAAGTAAAATGGTTATATTATGCTATGTTCATACAATGAAGTCCTAAAACATAATGATAATTAAATTTTAACTACAAGCAGTAACACTGACAAATCTTAGGAAAATAATATTGATCTAACAGAGAAACTCAGAAAATAGTAAGTCCTATATTATTAAAAATTTTAAAGACATGCAGAAATAAATAATATAGTATTACAGATAAACTGGTATATGGTAAAAGCATAAAGCAGAACAAATAAATACAAACACAACTTCAGGATAGTTTTTTTTTTCCCAGAGAGAATGAGGAAAAAAAATGGAATCAGAAAGAGGCATGCATGCATCAAAGAAAATGATTTTCTTTTCCGATATTGGGTTGTGAGTATAGGAATGTCCATTGTATTAATATATTAATATCTTACAGATAATTCATAAATATTAGCTTGTTTCTACCTAATGCTTAATAAAAATAATTTTTTAAATGAACCCTATAGTTGGAAGATGAGGGCTAATGAGGAAAGATCCCCTCACTAGGGAAACTTGGAATGGCTACCTGGACAAGCTGTGGTATAATGATTATTGACAACTAAACATTAGCTTCTGATGTTGGTAGGTTGAGCATTTAGCAGTGGTTGTAACTATCTCACACTTGATGAGGTAGATGACTTTCTGTTAAGTCCCTGCATAAGCCTCAATCACTCCCTTCATGGTCATTTTGTAGTAGCAGGTGGCTGAGTAAAGAGAATGACTGACATTCACAAGATGGTTCATTTAATCCACCTAATTATTAATAGCCTCACAATATTACAAAAAAAACCTTTTATATTTATGTATCGATCATCATGGTGGTTTAATAGACAAAATAAATTCTTCTAGAAAACATAAAGAACTAAAAATTTGTTACAAAATTATGGTGTTAGATTTTAGTACTTTTCTCAGATCTTAAACATCAGTAGATAAAAGAAATCAAGACAAATATTTGAAAATGGAGTAAACAAGCTCAGTTTTTATTAATATAAATGTATATATAGGTATATATGTGTTTGTACCTATACTCAAGACATTTTTCTATTATGTCCATAAAACACCAAACTATTGTGTTTTATAATACTGTGATTCAGTATTAGACTGAATCACATAAAATAGGAATTTTTGTAGATCAAAATAGCATATATATTGGTAATTTCATAGGGTTTGATCTAATGACTGGAAAAAAATTTAAAGAAATGAAATAAACTCTATAGACAGTAATCTGTGAACAAACAAGCAAACAATAAAAACCTCTCCCATAAAAAACAAAGATTTTAAGAAACTGATAATCGAAATGAAAATTACAAGTTCATTAAAAAATTTAAGAAAGGAGAGGACAACATAAAAATTTATGGCATCTACATAAACTCAGAAAAAATTGTATTCTTAAAATGTACAACAGCAAGTTTTAAAATCAATATATGAAATGTTAAAATTAAGAAACTATAAAAGTAACAAGTAACTTCAAAAAAGAGGAGAAAGGAATTATTCAAGATAAAATTTAAAACTCTATCTTAAATAAAATCTTACGATTATAAAAACCTCACAAATTGAAAGGGTAGTAAGGAAAGGCAGAAGCAAACATCATCATTTTTCATATAGAAATACAATTGACTCTGGCATTGTAACCTGGAAATCTGTAACCTTGGTTAAGTTACTTAGTTATAGGAACTTTTTATAGGTTCTTTAGTATTTTATATATATTTCTTCCTTTCCCATCTGTATGCCCTTCCTTCATTTTTCCTGTCACACTAACTAGGACCTCTAGTGTAATGTTAAATTTAAAAAGTGAAGGTACTTAATCACCCATCCCCAGTACGATGTAGGCTGTGGGTTTCTCATTCTACTTCTTTAATCAGGTTGAGCAAGTTTTCTTTATTACTAATTTTAATGATGAATTAATATAGAATGTTGCCAAATGCTTTCTCCAGACTGTTGAGGTTTGTTTTATTCTTTTTAGTCTGTTAATGTGGGAATTACCTTGACTGATTTTAGATGTTGAACCTATCTTGTTTTTCTGGAATAAATATAACTTGGCAGTTATATATTATTTTTTAAATATATTATTGGAATCACTTTGTTATATTTTGTTAAAGATGTTTACAGCTATGTTCATGAGAATGACACTTCGTCACTGTTTTGTGTGGGGGGTATCTCTCCTGTTTTTGTATCAGAGTGCTATGGGCATCAAAAAATGTGTCGGGATATATTCCATCTCTTCGGCTTTCTGGAAGAGTTTGTATGGGTTGGTATTATTTCTTCTCTATATGTTTGTAGAGTTCTCTGGTGAAGCCATGTGGACCTGGATTTTCCTTGAAGGAAGTTGTTAACCATGAATTCCATTTCCTTAATAAATATAGAGCTTTCAGGTGATCTATTTCTTCCTGTGTGAGCTTTGGTAATATATGTACTGTAAATGATTAGTTTGTTTCACCTAATTTGTTGAATTTATTGGCGTACAGTTGCATAACATTCTCTTATTTTTCTGTTGTCTACTGGATGTGCTCTAATTTTTTTTTGATTTATGATATTGTTAATTAGTACTTTCTGTATTTTTTAACAATTCTAGCTGGAGGGTTATCATTTGGTTGATATTAAAAACCACTTGTACACTGATTTTGTCCATTATTTTCCATTTTCTGTTTCATTGATTTCTGCTCTTGTCTACACTATTTCCTTCCTTAAGTTTACTTGGCATTTAGTATCCTCATTTTTTCTCTTTCTAATTTAAGATGGAAGATCAGAGTATTTATTTGAGACATGTTTCTCCTTCTAATATATGCATTTAATGCTATATATTTCCCTACTTGCATTTAGCTACACCGCATAAATTTTGATATGTTGTGTGTTCATGTTCATTCATTACACAATATTTTTATTTTCTGACTAATTTGGGTTTTGGGTCCATTTCCTGTTTATAAAGTGTGCATTTGTATATTTTCTAGATATATTTCTGTTTTAATTCCAGTATGCTCAGAGAATATATGTTGCAGGATTTTAATTCTTAATTATTTATTGAGATTTCTTTTATGGTCCAGAAAATAGTCTATCTCATTGATTATTATCATGAATACTTCAGAAGAAAGTGTGTTGCACTGTTTTTGGATTCAAAGTCTTATAAATATAAATACATTTGTGTTGGTTAATAGTATTATTCAAATTTTCAATATTTATTCTTTTTTTTACTTATATCAATTACCAAATGAGTTATGTTGAAATCCCGAGTATAATCATAGATTTGTACATATCTCCTTTTATTTCTAAAATTTTGTTTTATCTGTTTTGAGGTGCTGCTATTAAATACATGCAAATTTAGAATTTTTTTCATTCTTGATGGCTTGACCCTCTTTTTATCATGTAACATCCCTGTTGAACCCTGCTTCTACTCCTTAGTCTAAAGTCTTCTTCATCTGTTATTAATAAAGCCACTCCAGATTTTCTTCTGATCAGGCTTGGATGGTATATCTTTTTTGCATAATTTTACTTTCTCACTATGTATATGTTTATTTTAGTGTAGGCTTATTGTAGACCATTAGTAAGTGGGACTTACATATTTATCAAGTCTGGCAATCTCTGCCTTTTAATAGACATAATGAGATCATTTACATTTAATGTAAATTTTATAGGATTCAGTTTAAACCTATTGTTAGGCTATCATTTTTAATGGTCACTTCAGAATTAAAATATACTTTTTTTTTCTTTTACATGTCATAGTCTACCTGCAAGTAACTGTGTTCATTTACTTATAGCATGAAGACCTTCAAATTACATTACGTTTCTTCTCTCTTCCTTTATACAATTTATCGTATATTTTACTTGTAAAAATTTTGTAAATCTGTAATACATTGTTAATATTTTTGTCTTAATATGTCAGTTATCTTTAAAAGGGATTTAAAATATCCAAAATGCATTGTAAATTTATTATGAATTTTATATGCTTCAGGTTTTTTATTTCTTTGCTTAGTATAATTTCTATATATAGTAATTTTTTTTCTTTTTTTTTTGAGACAATGTTTTGCTCTTGTTGCCCAGGCTGGTGTGCAATGGCATAATCTCAGCTCACTGCAACCTCTGCCTCCTGGATTCAAGTGATTCTCCTGCCACATCCTCCCAAGTAGCTGGGATTACAGGCATGTGCCACCACATCCAGCTAATTTTGTAATTTTAGTAGAGACGAGGTTTCACCATGTTGGTCAGGCTGATCTTGAACTCCTGATCTCAGGTGATCCACCCGCCTTGGCCTCCCCAAGTGCTGGGATTACAGGCATGAGGCACCATGCCTGGTTCATTTTCTTTATTTTTGAAACATTTCTCTTAAAAACAGTCTTTGTCTGTTGGCAATACATTTTGTTTTTGCTTTTCTGAATATTTATTTTGCTTACACTTTTGAAATTTATTTTTGTTGAATCTAGAATTTTAGGTTGACAAGTTTTATTTTCTTCTGTCAGTAATTTACAGTGTTGCCCCATTGTGTGTTGGGCCTTATATATAACTTTCTGAATACAACTCTTCTGTCATTCACTGTTCCACTATATAAAATATATATTTTTTTCTGGATGCCTTCAATATTTTATTTTAAACTTTGGATTTCAGCAGTTTGACTATGATATGTCTGCATGACTTTTTATTTATATTTCCCTTATTTAGAATTTTCCAAGCCCTTCGATTTGTAGTTTATTGTATTTTATTAAATTTGCAAAATTTTCATATATTTTCATTAGATTTTTTTCTTTTTATTATTATACTTTAAGTTCTGGGGTACATGTGCAGATGGTGCAGGACTGTTATATAGGTATACATATGCCATGGTGGTTTTCTGCATCTATCCCCCTGTCATGTACATTAGGTATTTCTCTTAATGTCATTAGATATTTCTTCTGTCATTTTTTCTCATTCACTCTCCTTATGGGACTCCTTTAAAAGTATGCTAGTTTGATATTGACCAATAGCTCCAACATGCTTTGTTCTTTTTGTCTCATTCTATTTTTAAATATTTTTTTCTGTTTGAGAAAATTTTATTGACATATAATCAAGCTCACTGATTATCTTTTCTATTGTAATCTGGTTGTAAATGAGCCCCTCAAAAATCTCCTCTTCTCTGTTATCATGGTTTTCTGTTCTAGAAGTTTCATTTGATTCTTTCATCTCTCTGCTAAAACTTCTTATCTGTTCATTCATGTATTTTACCTTTTCCACTAGATTCTTTAGCATATTCATCATAATTACTTTAAAGTTCATGTTAGACAGTTCCCTATCTCTGGGTCTGATTCTGTTGACTCTCTTATCTATTGAAAAATGGGCACTTCCTTCTTTTTCTTTCTGTCTATCTTATGATATTTGATTGAATGACAGATATTGTGTGTAACAAAACAGTCTAAAGATGGAAATTGTATATATGTCCCAAATGGGCATGCCTCTTCAACTTTTAGGCCTTTCTAGTTCGGGATTGAGTCAATCTGGTCAGTAATTTTAAGCCAGGATTGAGTTTTCTTGTTTCCATAATTACATTTAGTGTTTCACAGGTTTCAAGTTCCCCCAATGGTAAATGGCTGATATCTTACGCTTTGACTGAGATCAGGACTACCAGAGAATGTTTTTCAGTGTTCCTCCTCCATCTTCTCTGGGACTGAAACAGGTCTCTCCCAAGGTATCTCCATCTTTCTGCAGTAAATTGCTATTGCAATTCAGGACAATACTTTGTGTATGAGAAGAGAGTGGAGTTCATGATTCTCCTGCTCCAGTGTTAGCATTTGGCAGAACCTGTGCATCTAAATTTAATGGGCATGGCAGTCTCAGTGTGCCAGGCTGCTCTTTTTTTTTTTTGAGACTAGAACTCTCTCTGTCTTCTGTCACCCAGGCTGTTGTGATCACGGCTCACTACAGCTTCGACTTCTCAGCCTCAATAGATCCTCCCACCTCAACCTCTTGTGTAGTTGGGACTACATGGGTGTGCCACCATGTGCAGCTAATTTTTTTCTTTTCCTCCTTTGTTTTCTTTTCTTTTTTGTAGAGATGGGGTCTTGCCATGTTGCCCAGGCTGGACTAAAGATCCTTGGATCCAGTGATCTGCCAAAGTGCTGGGACTACAGGTGTGAGCTATAGCACCCAGCCCCTTTCTTAATCAAGGGTTTAGGTGCATTTGGTGTCCTGCCTTCACATTTTTCCATGGCAACCAAATTCTGCCTTATATCATTTGGAGTCTTTAGTGTGAGCAAATGATTGAGAAGCTGATCCAATATGGTATATTTATAATACCTAGTGTAAATGTATAGAGTGACATATTTACAATACCTACAGTAAGCAAAAGAAAAAAGAAAAAAAAGTGAGATCCTGTCTCAAAGGGTATAGATTTCAAACCTCACATCTTGGTCTTAATACTATACATCTTTGAAACTATGCTGATTAAGGTTAATCTAAATGTCTTAAGTTTTCCTGTTTCTATTTTGCACACTTGCTTGAACCACAGTCTGTCAGGAGGGAGATCAGGAACTTCAGATGCTCATGGTAACTCAGAAGCAGAGAGGCTGTTGTTTAGAGAGGTAATGCATGTTGACATTTTGAGTTTAAAATTTACCAGGAGTTTTCACATTGTGAGCTTCAAAGAGATTACTAAAGAGTCTTTAGAGATGAAGCAGAGATTTTTCTACTCTATGTTCCCCATGAGAAAGTCCAGCTTTTAATAAAATGAGATTCCAATTCTACTAAAATGAGTTTTTCTCTATAGATTCTATATCATATTTGATGTGGCATGTGGAAGGAAAAATGTTAAACTTTGAAAACTTTAAAGATTCTGACTTCTCAAAGTTTGAGATTAATAAATGGAGGAGGCAGTTTTCCAGAAATTTGAGAGGGAAAAGGCAAGCTGATGAGAGACCAAGAAAAAACATTGAGAATGACAGGTAGATTTAGAAGAATTTTGGGCTGTATCAGCTAATTTTTATTGAAAGCAAACACATACCTAGCTGCTTTAAATTAGTTCAAGTTTGCAAGCACTGATGAATTTCATTTCAAATTACAAAAAATACTTGCCGACCTGATTATATATCAAATGCTAGTCATTATATGGAATTGTGGATCACGAAATAGGATTAAGAATATGAGAGATGAACGATCTTTTAATTTTCAAAGTTCAAGAAAGCAGTAGATTCTGACTAGAAATAACATGGGCTTAACAAATTCTCAGTAAAAGTCTTTATTTATTAGGCATATGACTAGAGACAACTGATAAAGGGAGTTCACTAAAAACATGAATTTTCTAAGAACAAGTATTATCAGCCAATTTAATTTTATTTCCTTTTAAACATAATGAAAAAGCAGTATATTTTGAGGCATTAGACAAAGTATCTCATGAATATATTGTAGGCATGTGGAAACAAATTGCAAAGTTGATTTATGGTCTTGATTAGAGGGTTCAGGTAACTCTGTGTTCAGCTCTGCCTTATTTAATATTTCATCAACAACTTAATTGAAGATAAACATGTCATGCTTAGCACATCTGGATGCAGCAGAATTAGGAGAGTGGTTAACATGTTAAGTGACAAAATCAGATATCTAGAAGAACGCAATAGATAGAAATAACAAACTCAAATGGTATCTAAAGAAAATGACATAAAATCTTTTATTAAAATTTTAAAAAGTAAATCATACAGCATAGACAAATTGACTTTGGGCCTAAAAAGTATGTATTCACTTCTTTTTGTTTAGCATAAGCTTATACTGACAGGTAGGCTGAGAGCATTACTTTTTTTTCTTTTCATTTTGCTTATTCCTCTAAGTCTGCCTATATTAAGGCATTGTTCTTTAGAAGGGAACAATGCTTATGACAACGCACATTGGTGCTGGCTTGGCAAGAATCAGCGAGCCTGGTTTAGGCCAATTCAGTGACCCAGACTGTGGTTGGAAAATGATTTTGGTAAGGGATATACAAAATAAGGACATTTGTCCAAGTTCTGAGGTTCAGTATTTGGAGTAAGGGTAGGCATAATCAGGCTCTCAGACCAAATCCAGTCTAGCTGTTTTTATATGACTTGTAAGCCAAGAATGGCTCTTATGTGTTTAAATAGCTGAAAAGGAAGATTCAAAGAATAATAATATTTTCTGACACTTGAAAATTATTTGAAATTAAAATTTAAGTGGCTATAAATAAAGTTGTATTCAACCACATTTTGCCATTAATACATTAGGTTTTCTACCTCATTCTTAATGACCTTAGAGCATCCTTTTTTAGTGCCAAAAACATATGAGGAATCTCTTAGAGTACATTTATAGTTTTTGAAAATATTTTTGGAAATGCTTTTATAACCAATGCAACAAACTTTACAGTTCATCAAAGTAACCAGATAAAGAGAGAAATTTCCTGAGCCCTATTTCTTAAAAACTTTAAAGCCTTATTGGATATAATTAAACTAATTTGATATTTCAGAATTTAGGTTTTAATCATAAAATTTTACTTTATTTTAGAGAATACTATAAGTGAAAATCTTTACTTTTTAATATACAATTTAAAATTTTGTCTTATAGTTTTCTCCATATAATTATAATAAACACTAAAAATAAAAAACAGAATGCAAATTGTATTTTAAATAATCAACATGTAACTAAACCGTCTAAAGAATATAAGAAAAGATCAGAAAAAATAAGAATTTCCATCCATTTTTGATATTTTAACAACTAAAATAATGATCCTGAGTCAGAGAACTTTACCTCTTTCTCAAAGATTAAGTAAGTTGGACTTGATTTTAACTCTACATCAACCACAAATATTTCATGATTAAAATATTATTCTGAAATAATTAGTTAAGAATTGGAAAATTTGGCCATCTCTGGCCATTTTTCTCCAGGGAAATTTGCCAAAGATGTGCACTAGCAAAATAGACAACTTCAGCTTTCAGCATCACGTAATTAAGCTATATCCAAATCACAGGATCAGTAGCCAAGGTACACAAGAAAAGGTGGAGTACTAATAAAAAAGGGTTGAGTGACCTGCAAAAGTTATGTAGGGAGTGGTTATTTGCACTGTGTTTCCTTCAAAGGCCTAAAATTTGGTCTCTGAACCTTTATTAATTTTGAAGATAGGGTTCTTTGGACCCTACAATTGAAAATCAGGGCTTTTGATAGTGTATGTGAGTTTACTCTTATCATTTCACTTCTGCTGTCTAGCAAGCTGAGTAACGGACACCAATTTGACTAAGCAGATTCTTTTCAAGGGTAAAATAAAGGAAGCACTCATCTTAATAATTTCTTATGTAGGTTGCTAGAAATTCATTAACTCATAAATTGATACAACTCCAAGAAATCCAATTCTTAGTCTTCTCTTTTGTCTGTTACCAGAAATTCATTAACTCCTGAATTGGTACAACTTCAAAAAATTCAGTCCTTGGTCTTCTCTTCTATTACCAACCCCTTGGTGATTTCACCTGCTGCCTTTAATCTGAATCTATAATTTTATAATTCTGCATTTATATATCCAAAATAAACCTTTCTCTGGAACTCTAAATATGTGTATTCAACTGCCAACTCAATATTGCCACCTAAGTAGCTAATAAATATCTAAAACTCAACTTGTCCAAAATTGAAGTTCTAATTACTTACCCAAAACTTCTCCACTTGAAACTTTCTTTGTCGCAGAAAATATCTGTTTCTATTGCTCAGACTAAACACCTGAGAGTCATCCTTGCCTTTTCTCTTTCCCTTCCAACCTACATCCAATTGGTCAAGAAATGCTGTGGGCTTCACCTTCTGAATAAAGCCAGAAGCCAACTGCTTTCCATGACCCACAATGTTCCCTTTCTGGTATGAGCCACCTTCATCCCTTCCCTGGATTATTTCAATAGCCCTGGCAGGTCTCTTTTCTTCTACCTGTGCCTGCCTACACCTAGTCTCAACATAGCAGCCAGCATATGTCAGATCACATCAATCCTCTGCTCAAACCTGCAATGGCTTATCCGTTCACTCAGAGTAGAAGCCCAGTCCTTACTATGCTTTTCAAGGCCCTTAAAGATTTCACCTTCCTTACCTTCTTCCCATTATTTTTTATTATTTGTATTAACTTTTACTTTGCTTCTGTAGCAAAGTACCACAGACTTAATGGCCCAAAAGAACACAAATTAATTTTCCTATAGTTCTTTAGGCCCAGAGTCTGATGTGGGTCTCACTGAACTAAAATCAAGGTATTGACAAAACTGTCTTCCTTCTGGAGGACATCAGTTTCCTTGCTTTCTCCAGTTTTTAGAGCCTGCCTTCATTTGTTGACTCATGGCCCCATTCTTCATCCCTCAAATCAACATCACATAATTCCAGCCTCACTTTTTGCCTTCCTCTTCCAATATGAGAACCGGGTGATTACATGGGACCCACAGGCATGAGCCAGTGCACTCTCTCTAGCTTAAGGTCAGTTGATTAGCAACCTTTAATTCCATCTGCATTCTTAATTCCCCTGTGCCATGTAATGTTACATATTCATAGGTCCCAGAGATCAGGAGAGAGACATCTTGGAAGGAGGGACATTCTCTGATTACATTATCTTTACCTTCGTTCTGCTCTAGGCACACACACTGTTCTATGAATTTTCTAGACACACTCCAGTTAGGACTGTTTTTCCAGTTTATTCCTTTGCCAAGGATGTTCTACCCCATGTTCATACTTGGATAACTCCTTCATCTTCTTCTTAAGAAGTCTTCCTTTGCCATCCTATTGAAATTAAAATCTACCCAAACATCCATTCTTGAATTCTATAGCACTTATTATGTTCCAGTGTACTCAATTTTTTTTGTTATTTATTACACTTATTGTTTATTATGTTTCCCCTTCCACTTTGGTGAGATATTTGTCTTTTTTATTTATCAGGTATCCCCAGACCTGAAACAATGCTTGTTACACAGCAGTACTGAATAAATATCTGCTGAGTGAATAAAGAGAGCAAAATATTTTATTACTAGAAATCCTCGATTTTCCTGAAGTAAAATGTAATTGTGACATCATAATCATGAAGTATATTGCCACTTTGAAACCAGACCTAAAATTTCTGATTATTCCTGCCACGTGCTGCATATTTCCTTAGAAAAGATTATTGTGTGCATTCCAGCATTCAATTTATTGGAGTCACCACCAAAGCAATTATGCAGCTTTGTGATTAAGTAGGACATGAATATGCTTGCTTTTGTGGTGGGCATAAATCACAGTCTACCAACTTAGCTGTGCAAGTCCCTTTTCATTTTTTATAACTCAAATTAATATCTAATCCCAAGTGATCTAGTAGAAAACTGAACGTCTCTGTCTTTTTAGAGACAGAACCAAGATATTGGTAGAGAGTGAGTGGACGGACATTAGTTCTCCATCACAGATCTAGCAGATGCTATGGAGACCTACATCACCCATAGCCACCTTTCCTCTTCAGGTTCAGTGGTTGTGCACTGCGACCTATGACTTTCTTGCAAGAATGTCAGTGACCAAAAGTACTGGTTAGGAAGGCAGCTATAGCTTCTCTTTAATCTTCAGAACCATAGTCCTCTCTCTTGCTTCTACCCATAAAGCTGCAAAAATCTCTTTTTAATCTTTGGTCATTCGTTTTTCTAGACATTCTGTTTACGTCTTAAAATTCCTTTCTCCGTTTCTGATAGTCTTTAAATGTTCTAAGTTCTTCTAAGATCTTAGGCTTTCAGATAGCGAAAACCAGAGAGACTACCATGTTATTTTGATTTTGACTCTGATATACAGCTTCTTATGGGCATGAACAGCTAGTGGCTTCTTTAAAGGAAAAAGGAGGAAAACGGGGGGAAATAAAAACAATGATATCTCAAATTAGGCAAAACTTATTTTTAAAACTACCTTTTCTCAGGTGAAGATCAATGCCTCAGGGTGGTTATTAAATTCTCCTCTTCCTTGCTTTGCTAAGTGATTTTTGTGTCAAACAGGTGACCTCTCAGATAAATTGGGTAGGCATTTAAAACACTTTTGAACATTTCACTATTTTTTCAATAAAATAATTTTTAAGATAGCTTCATGCATGCTATTGATTATAAAGCCTTAATGATATACACAATTAGAGCCATATTAAGAACAAACAAAGCTTTGTATAATTTAAGAATAGCTTTAGTCTTAGTTGTTCTATGAAGAGAGGAAGCTAATTTAGAGTAAAAATTACTTCAGCCATTAGGAAATTTATCTGTGCAGGAAATTTACTCCTTTGCCTAATTGTTACTGAAAACATCTTTTATGCATATATTTTCTTTGAGCCATTTCTTGCTAGGACTCACTTCCTTCAAATAAAATTATATAATCATTTCAGGAAAGGGATAAAAACCACTTTCTTCCCCTTTTCTAATGGTCATATCTAGCAATTCCTTTTTAAAAATATTTTTATTGTGGTAAATATATATATATATATATTACATAAAATTTGTTATTTTAACCATTTTGAGTATACAATTCAGTGGTTCTAAATACATTCACAGTGTTGTACAACTATCATTATTATCTGTTTCCAAAACTTTTTCTATCACCACAAACAGAAACACCTACAACTCCTAACAGCCCCTGGTAACTTCTTCTTTGTTTTCTGTATCTATGAATTTGCCTATTTTAGATATTTCATGTATGGAGTCATACAATATTTTGTCCTATTGGGATTGGCCTATTTCACTTAGCATAATGTTTTCAAAGTTCATCTACATTGGGCATGTTTCAGAACTTCATTTCTTTTTATGGCTGAATAATATTCCATCATACATATATAACACCTTTTATTTATTCATGTGTTAATGAATAAATTAACACATATCGGGTTATTCATATCTTTTGGCTATTTTAAATAGTGCTAAAATGAACATTGGCATTCAAATATCTGTTTGAGTTCTTGCTTTTAATTATTTGAGATATACACCTAGCAGTGGAATTGTTTGATCATGTCTGATTCTCTTTAACATTTTGAATTGCCAAACTGTTTTTCACAGTGGCAGCACTGTTTTACATTTTCACCAGTAATGTATGAGAGTACCAGTTTCTTCACATTCCTGTCAAAACTTGTTATTTTCTTTTTTATTATTTTTATTACAGCCATCCTAGTAGGTGGTTTTAATTATTTATTATTATTATTATTATTTTTTTTTTTTTTGAGACGGAGTTTCGCTCTTGTTACCCAGGCTGGAGTGCAATGGCGCGATCTCGGCTCACCGCAACCTCCGCCTCCTGGGTTCAGGCAATTCTCCTACCTCAGCCTCCCGAGCATCTGGGATTTCAGGCACGCACCACCCTGCCCAGCTAATTTTTTGTATTTTTAGTAGAGATGGGGTTTCACCATGTTGACCAGGATGGTCTCGATCTGTTGACCTCGTGATCCACCCGCCTCGGCCTCCCAAAGTGCTGGGATTGCAGTCTTGAGGCACCGCGCCCGGCCAATTATTTATTATTTTTATTACAGCCATCCTTATTGTGGTTTTAATTTGCATTTCCTCAGTGAATAATGATGCTAAGTATCTTTCTATGTGCTTATTGGCTATTTGCATATCTTCTTTGGATAACTGTCTATTCACAGAAATGGAAAAAACAAGTGGAACAGAACGGAGGCCTCAGAAATAACACCACACACCTACAAACAACAGATCTTTGACAAACCTGACAAAAAGAAGCAATGGGGAAAGGATTCCCTGTTTAATAAATGGTGTTGGGAAAACTGGCTAGCCATGTGCAGAAAGCTGAAACTGGACCCCTTCCTGACACCTTACACTAAAATTAACTACAGATAGATTAAAGATATAAACATAAGACCTAACACTATAAAAATCCTAGACAAAAACCTAGGCAAAACTATTCAGGACATAGGCATAGGCAAGGACTTCATGACTTAAGCACCAAAAGAATTGGCAACAAAAGCCAAAATAGACAAATAGCATCTAATTAAACTTAAGTTTCTGCACAGCAAAAGAAACTATCATTAAAGTGAACTGGCAACCAACACAATGGGAAAATAATTTTACAATCTACCCACTGACAAAGGGCTAATATTCAGAATCTACAAAGAACTAAAGCAGGTTTACAAGAAAAAAACAAACCCATTCAAAAGTGGGCAAAGGATATGAAGAGATATTTTTCAAAAGAAGACATTTATGAGACCAAGAAACATATGAAAAAATGCTCAACATCACTGGTCATTAGAGAAATGCAAATCAAAACCACACTGAGATACTATCTCATGCCAGTTAGAATGGCGATCATTAAAAAATCTGGAGACAGATGCTGAAGAGGATGTGGAGAAATAGGAACGCTTTTACACTGTTGCTGAGAGTATAAATTAGTTCAACCATTGTGCAAGACAGTGTGGCGATTCCTCAAGGACCTAGAAATAGAAATTCCGTTTGACCCAACAATGCCATTACTGGGTATATACGCAAAGGATTTTAAATCATTTTATTATAAAGACACATGCACACATATGTTCATTGCAGCACTGTTTATAACAGGAAAGACCTAAAACCAATCCAAATGCCCATAAATGATAGACTAGATAAAGAAAATGTGGCACATGTATACCATGGAATAGTATGCAGCCATAAAAAGGATGAGTTCATGTCATTTGTAGGGACATGGATGAATCTGGAAACCATAATTCTCAGCAAACTGACACAAGAGCAGAAAACCAAGCATCGCATATTCTCACTCACAGGCGGGTGTTGAACAATGAGAACACATGGGCACGGGGAGGGGAACATCACACACTGGGGTCTATTGGGGAATGGGGGGCTAGGAGAGGGACGGCAGGTGGTGGGGAGGTTGGGGAGGAATAACATTGGGAGAAATGCCTGATGTAGGTGATGGGGGAATGGAGGCAACAGACTATCATGGCATGTGTGCACCTATTCAACAATCCTGCAACATCTGCACATGTACCCCAGAACTTAAAGTACAATAAAAAGAAAAGAAAAGAAATTAAACTTTATTATTTAGAGCAGTTTTAGGTTCCCAGCAAAATTGAAGGATGGTACCGGGATTTCACACATACTCCTTCCCCTACATATACATAACATCTCCTAGCATCTCCAAATATCAAAATTCTGTACCAGAATGGAGAATTGATTATAATTTATGAACCTACATTGTTACAAAATTATCATCCAAATTCCATGGTTTACATTAGGATTGTCTCTTGATATTATATGGGCTGTAACAAATGTATAATGACACATATGCACCAATATAGTATCATGCAGAATAACTTAATAGCACTAAAAATAAATACACCCCACCACCCAACAACCACTGATACTTTGACTCTCTCCATTGATTTACCTTTTTCAAAATGTCATATAGTTGAAATTATGCAGTATGTAGCCTTTTTAGATTGGCTTATTTGACTTAGTAATATGAATGTTAGTTTCCTACAAGTTTTTTCATTACTTGATAACTCACTTCTTTTTTTAATGCTGAATATTCCATTGTCTTAATGTCACAAAATTTATTCATTCACCTACTCAGGTACATCTTGGTTGCTTCCAAGTTTTGGCAACTATAGATAAATCTCCTATAAACATTCATGTGATGCTTTTTATGTGGACCTAAGTTTTGAAATTCATTTGAATAAATACCAAGGAATGCAATTTATGGATCATGTGGAAAGAGTGTGTTCAGTTTCTTTAAAACAAAATTGCCAAACTGTCTTCCAACATAGATGTACTATTTTGCATTCCTACTAGCAATGAAATAGAGTCCCTGTTGCCCCACGTTCTTGCCAGTATTTGGTGGTATTAGTGTTTTAGATTTTGGTTAACATTCTAACATTCTGATAGATGTGTGGTGATATCTCATTGTTTGCAATTCCCTAGTGAGATGTGTTGCTGAGTATCTTTTCTTATGCTTATTTTCCATCAATATAACTTCTTTGATCAAGTACTTGTTCAGGTCTTTTGCCATTTTTAAAGATGTGTTGTTTGAAGAACTGTTTGTATATTTTGGATATGGCTTTGCATATTTGTTTTGCAAATGTTTTCTTCCAGTCTGCAGCTTGTATTCTCATACTCTTGACAGTCTTTCATGGAATAGAAGTTCGTTAATTTTAATGAAGTCCAGGTAATCAATTATTTATGTGATGGTTTGTGCCTTTGGTGTCATTGCCACAGCCAAGGCCATTGAGGTTTTCTCCTGTTATCTTCTAGGAATTTTACAGTTTTGCATTTTACATTTAGGTCTGTGACCCATGTTGAATTAATTTTTGGGAAACGTGTAAGGTGTCTAGATTAATTTTTCTTGCATGTGATATTCAGTTGTTCTAGGATCATTTTTTGAAAAGACTATCTTTGCTCCATTATATTGCCTTTGCTCCCCTGCTGAACATCAGACATTTATGTAGGTCTATTTCTTGGCTCTCCATTCTGTTCTACTGATCTATTTGTTCTTCCACCAGTACCATTCTACTGTGATTACTGTCACTTTAGTAAGTATTGAAGTCATGTAGTGTTGGTCCTTTAACTTCTCCATCAAATGTTGGCTGCTCTAGGTCTTACTCCTCCATTTACTTAGAAGAAGTTTATCAATACACACAAAGTAACTTGCTGGGATTTTTGCTGGGTTTCCATTGTACCTATAGATCAGGTTGTGAAGAACTGACATCTTGATAATACTGAGTCTCCTTATCTATAAACATGGGCTACCTCTTCATTTATTTAGTTATTCTTTTATCTGTTTTAGCAGAGTTTTGTAGTTTTCCTCATATAGATCTTTTGCATATTAAATTTATACCTAAGTATTTCACTTTATAGGGTACTAATATAAATAGTATTTTGTTTTCAATTTCAAATTTCACTTGTTCATTGCTGGTATATAGGAAAGTGATTAACTTTTATATATTCATTTTGTATATTGTAATCTCACTATAATTGCTTGTAAGTTCCAAGCATTGTTTGCGTGTGTGTCAATTCTTTTCAGATTTGTACACAATCATGTTTTCTGTGAATAAAGACAGTTTTATTTCTTCCTTTCCAATCAGTATATCTTGTATTTCCTTTTTTGTTTTATTGTATCAGTTAAGATTTTCAGTGTGTTGTTGAAAGGTGGTTGTGAGAGAGGACATTTTTTATTTTGTTCCTGGTCTTAGAAGGAAAGCCTCTAGTTTCTCAGCATGAAGTGTGACATTATCTGTAGGTTTTTTTTTTTTTTTTTTGCAGAGTTCTTTATAGAGTTTAGGAAATTCCCCTCTATTCCTGGCTTGCTGGGAGTTTTTTTTTTTTAATTGTGAATAGATGTTAGATTTTGTCAAATGGTTTTTCTACATCCATTGATATGATAATGTGATTTTCTTCTTTAGCTTGCCGATGTGATGAATTACATTTTTGAATTTAGAACCAGCCTTGCATACCTAGCATAATTCCCACTTGGTCTTGGTGTTTAATTATTTTTATACATTATTATACTTGATTTACTAAAACTTTGTTGAAGATTTTGACCCTGGTATTTATGAGGGATTTTAGTCTGTAGTGGGATTTTTTGTTTGTTTGGTTGGTTGTTTTGTTTTTGTCTTTTGATGCCTCTGTCTGATTTTGGTCTGATTTAAATGCTTTAGTCTAATCAGCCTCATAGAATGAATTACAAAGAATTTCTTCTGCATTTTGAAGGAAAATATTACAGAGAATTTATATAATTTTTTTCCTTAACAATTTGGTAAAAATTTTCAGTAAGTGTATTGGGGCTTGGTTCTTTCTGCATTGGATGGTTATTAACCATATATTCAATTTTTAAAATAGATACAGAACTATTAAAATTGTCTATTTCTTTTTGTGTGCATTGTGGCCAATCATGTTTTTCAAGGAATTGGTACATTTCATCTAGATTATCAAATTTGTGGGCATAGAGTTGTTCATAATATTTATTATGAATTTAATGTTCATAAGATCTGTAGTGATGTCCTCTTTCACTTCCAATTTTAATAATTTATATGTTCTTTCTTTTTTTCTTGGTTATCCTGGCTAGAGGTTTACACATTTTATTGATTTTTTTCACAAAGCTGGTTTTTTATTTTGCTGATTTTCTCTATTGATTTCCTATTTTCAGTTTCATTGATTTCTGCTATAGCCATTATTATTTATTTTATTCTGCTTAATTTGGATCATATTTTCTCTTCTTTTTCTGGTCTTCTGAAGTAGAACTTAAGTGATTGATTTTAGATATTTATTCTATTCTAATATACAGGTTGAATGCTATAAATTTCCCTCTAAATGCTGCTTTCACTGCAACCCACACATTTTGATAAGTTTGATTTTCATTTTCATTTAATTCAAAATACTTTTAAATTTTTCTTGCTATTTCTTCTTTGTCCTAAGTGTTATTTGAAAGTGTGCTATTTGATCTCCAAGCATTCGGGAATTTCTCAAATATCTTTCTATTGTTGACTTATAGTTTAATTCCATTGTTCTTTGAGAGCAGACATCGAATTATCCCTATTCTTTTTAATGTGTTAAGGTGTGTTTATGCACAATAATGTGGTCTCTCTTGGTAAATACTCTACGTGAATTTTAGAATAATGTATAATCAGCTTTTGTTTAAGAATCAGTTTATTGGTGTTGCTGTTTAGTTCAACTATGTCATTATGGATTTTTTGCCTGCTGCATCTGTCCATTTCTAAAAGAAGGGTGTTGAAATCTTCAACAATAATTGTGGATTCATGTATTTCTCCTTGAAACCCTATTAGTTTTTGCCTAAGATATTTTAATGCTCTGTTGTTAGGTGCATACACATTATAAATTTTTATGTCTTCTTAGAGAATTGACCACTTTATCATTACATGATGCCCTTCTTTATCTCTGATAAATGCTCTTACTCTGAACCTTTGCTTCTGGACTACGAACTCACAAGTGCTTCTCAGTTTTTCCCTCCTTAAGGTGGCATGGGATGACTAGAATTGGCTGGAGTTGGGTATTTCCATTCTCCTACATGAGAGTCTGGAGAGGGCTCCAGTTGGGTATTTTTCTTGCCTCAGGTTGGTTAGGTGCTGAGAAAAACCTGATAGTTTATGCTTTGGTAAATAGTTTCTCTTGAAGACAGGCCTTTAAAAGAACAAAATGCTCTTGTTTATTTCAAAATGGTTAATTTTTCCTCCCTGTACTATGAGGAAATTTTTCTTCAATCTTTCCTGTGAAAACCTGGTTGAGTTCCTAGAGGTAAAAGTCACAAATGTGTGTGAGCCTCCTTATAATTAGATCCTCCTGGAGTTTTTAACTCTAACTTGTCCACATTGACCCAGAAGCAATTCATTAATTGCAGTTTTGGTTTTCCTACTACTGTGGCAGTGGGTCCCTCAGAGGTTTCTACCTGTGCTTTGGTAACTTGTTGATCCTTTGTATTCACCTGTCAATGCATCCAATTTGTGGGGCAGTGGTTTGCCCTGTGACTTCACTATTCTGACAGATCTATGAAGAGTTGTTGATATTTTATTTTTTTTAGCTTTACTTTTTGTTGAGATGAAAGGAAGAATTCCAGGCTTCTTTCATGCTGAACCAAAAATCAAAGTCTCTCCTTTGTTTATCTTTAAATTGGGTTTTCTACAAGACTTTCTGTTTCATCTAGGGTCAGTTTAGGTAATTTGTTTGTTTCTAGGAATAACAATTCCTTTCTAAAAGGAGTTGTGTTTCTTGTGTAAAGCAGAGAGCTGAAGTTTACATCACTTTATTTCAACTCCTAAACTTTCATTCTGTACCTTAGCTCCTCTTAAAACTGAAAAGTTCAACTTTTTCATTAGTTATCTGAAATTATTTATCTCAATCTTTATAATAAATTCAATAAGCCTCTTACACAAACATCTATATCCTATGACTAATTTTGTCTCATCAGTAGTGTTACAAAGGACTGTGATGTGTGGTTTGCTGTTAAATATCCAAATTTCTACCATCCTACCGCATCTGTCTCCTCTCTCTTCACCAATCAATGGAAGCATATCAAGGTTTCTCTTGCAATAAGTCTATTCTAACTGTGTAGGTGCTTATAATTGACTCACCCCTTAACTACCTGAGAATGGTTACCCTAATACGTTTTGAAAGAGTATTTCACTTCTTAAAGGTGATAAGCTTGCAATATGTTAAAACAATGATCCTTTAGAAATATCACTGTATGTGTACCGAAATGCTCTACCAATGTTAGCAGTGATACAGTAATAGGAAAACAGGCAGAATTTAGATGTTAGATCAATAGGTCCGGCTCAGAATTTCAAGAGGTGCTTTATAATACTTGCTCATGTTCTTGTATGATGATCTCATGATGTAAGTGTTTTTTTCCAACGGAATGATTATATTGTATATTTCACTATATAAAATAGACAAATGGCTAATATACAAAAGAGAGAAAACATAGCTGTCATGTAAAAAATGGTTTTTATTTCTCTTTATCTCTTTTTAAATAATGACAATGCTCATTCTGTTTCACAGATACAATTTGTGAGGAAAAAATTATAATTGAGATTAAAAGTTCAGCAAATGAAAGAAATATGAGAATTATGTTAGCACATTAAATTCTGTGATAACACAATTTATGATAAAAAAAAATTTGGCATCAGGGCAATTATGAGCAGGTGTCTTAGAATAACCTCTCAACTAGCCTTTGGACATGTGTTTAGGCATTTGATTGTCGGTACTTGTTCTTCTGAGAATATTGTCTCTGGAAGCCTTCCCCAAGGATTTTCTTTCCTCCTTCATCTTTTCCTAAGCTAGTGATGGTGATAGTCCCAGGGGGCATCTGTTTTTTTCCAGGGCTCTGTGACTTTCACTGCCTCCCCAAGGCAGTAGGAGACTCCCCAAGGATCTCACAACTACTTCCATAACCAGGCTCTCCAAAACTTAAGCTGTGCTATCTTCACTAAAGAATAAGCTCCTCTCTTGCCTTGAGATTTGGTTACTTGCTCCCTGCCTATAAAATATCATAGAATAAATAAAGATAAATCATGCTAATAAACATGAACTTTTAAAAAAACTATAACTATTACTGAACTTCTATCTAAATTATTCCCACATCAAATACAAAAGCTATTGCAGTTAGCTGTAAGGCATAATAATTTCTGCTTTCTTCTGAAAAGGAGCATGTTCAAGCTGTCATCATAGGCTAAGACCATTTCTCCAAAGATCCAAGAAGTAGTATTCCATCTGGAAAACTAGCAATTTCAAATTCAGCACTTTTGGCTAATTATTGTGGTATAGGCCTTCCAGATACAATTTTAGGGATTCCTAAAAGCATTTTGCTAATGATAAATTGACTATAAATATCTTGGTTCAATATATATTACAGAATTATGCCATCTTTATCTTTCACTCTTACAAGTACTTAGAGAAAAATACGTTGCTTAAAATACAGGTCTTAATTTAAGTAAGCAACATAAAAGTAAATATCTATACAATAGATTAGAGCATGACTATTTATTTTACAGAAAAGAAACAGAACCTTAGCGTATATCCAGGGCTGGCAAACTATCATCTGCAGACTGTTTTTGCAAATAAAATTTTATTGGAACACAGTCATTTCCACTCATTTACATTTTCTATGGCTACTTTCCTGATACAAGGGCAGAGTTGAGTAGTTATAACAAAGATTACATGGCATGCAAGGCTTAATATATTTACTATGTGGAACTTTACCAGAAAAAATTTCCTAATACCTGGCTTAGGTTTTCAAACAGGAGTGTTTTCAATGATAGGCATCTCTGATGAATTTTGGGGTTTTCTTGATAAAACTTAAGTTTACTCATGACTTTTGGGGAGTGCATCTGCTATTATTTGTAGGAGAATCACCCATACTTATAAGGACTTTGAAAAGCCTTATAGTTTTCTTTTAATGCAGAAAGTCATTGGTTAATTTCTATTAAAGGATGAGAGGTGATGTATCATTCTATCCTTTTTATATCAAGGACAGAATTGTTTGTCTATCAGCAGCAGCCTATGTTTATATTGAGTAACCAACCATGCTCATATATCTTTTTTATATACCTTTATTATTATTATACTTTAATAATAAAAGTTATGGGGCACATGTGTAGAACATGCAGGTTTGTTACATAGGTATACACATGCCATGGTGGTTTGCTGCATTCATCTCCCTGTCATCTACTGGATAAAGAAAATGTGACACATACACACCATGGAATACTATGTACCATGTTAAATTGGCTTCTGGTTTTTAATACTTTTTCATCAATATCTGCAACTTTTTTGCTGCCTGCACTACACTTACATTATGCAATCCTCTATCTTTTCTGCACTTGTACCCAGGCTGATTGCACTGTTGAAGAAAATGCTCACATCAGTTCAAATTGGTAACACCAGATACTCATGATCTAACTTCAGTCAAGCTTTCCTAAATTTTTTTCTATATCTCTAGTCATCTCCATTTCCGATGATCATGTATTCACTATATAACTTCATCATGATTCTTTCCTCACGAAGTACTCTCAAAACATTATGTTTACCTCTTCTTTTATTAAAGAGCAACTTCCTTTATGTCTGTCTCTTTCCCTCCAGCATGTATTAAACGTCTGTATCCAGACTAATTATGATCTGCATTTCATTTTTAAAAAATAAATTATTAGATTTCTTTTCTTTTTTATTGTATTTTAAGTTCTGGGGTACATGAGCATAATGTTCAGGGTTGTTACATAGGTATGCACGTGCTTTCTTTCATTTCAGATGACACGGAGGATCACACTATAAAATCAAGCTCATGAAAATCAGGGCTCTTATCCCTAGAAAATTGCTAATAATTTCAAAGATACAAGTAATCCGATGGAATTGATGAAGCTGAGAGAGGTCCAAGACCTCCAGTGCAGCCTTCACACCCAGTGCTTCATTCCTAAAACACCCATCCTAACCTTTGTTCCTGGTCCCACCCCAACTTTTATTTTTTTAAATGTATTTTATTTTATTGCATTTTAGGTTTTGAGGTACATATGAAGAACGTGCAAGATTGTTGCATAGGAACACACATGGCAATGTGATGTGCTGCCTTCCTCCCCATCACCTACATCTGGCATTTCTCCCCATGCCCTCTCCCCAGTCCCCATCCCCACACTGTCCCTCCTCTATTTTTCCCTGACAGACGCCAGTGTGTGATGCTCTCCTTCCTCCTTGTGTCCATGTGTTCTCATTGTTCAACACCCACCTATGAGTGAGAACATGCGGTGTTTGATTTTCTGTTCTTGTGTCAGTTTGCTGAGAATGATGGTTTCCATGTTCACCCATATCCCTACAAAGGACATGTACGCATCATTTTTGATGGCTGCATAATATTCCATGGTGTATATGTGCCACATTTTCCCTGTCTAGTCTATCCTTGATGGGCATTTGGGTTGGTTCCAAATAGGTCTTTGCTATTGTAAACAGTGTTGCAATGAACATATGTGTGCATGTGTCCTTATAGTAGAACTATTTATAATCCTTTGGATATATACCCAGTAATGGGATTGCAAGGTCAAATGGAATTTCTATTTCTAGGTCCTTGAGGAATTGCCACACTGTCTTCCACAATGGTTGAACTAATTTACACTCCCACCAACAGTGTAGTGTTCCTATTTCTCCATATCCTCTCCAGCATCTGTTGTCTCCAGATTTTTTAATGATCGCCATTCTAACTGGCGTGAGATGGTATCTCAATGTGGTTTTGATTTGCATTTCTCTAATGACCAGTGATCTTGAGCATTTTTTCATATGTTTGTTGGCCTCATGTATGTCTTCTTTTGTAAAGTGTCTGTTCATATTCTTCACCCACTGTTGAATGGGCTTGTTTTTTTTTTTTTTTTTTATAAATCTGTTTTAGTTCTTTATAAATTCTGGATATTAGCCCTTTGTCAGATGGGTAGATCGCAAAAAATTTTTCCCATTCTTTTGATTGCCAGTTCACTCTAATGACTGTTTCTTTTGCTGTGCAGAAGCTGTGGAGTTTGATTAGGTTCCATATGTCTATTTTGGCTTTTGTTGCCGATGTTTTTGGTATTTTGGTCACGAAGTCCTTGCCTATGCCTATGTCCTGAATGGTTTTGCCTAGATTTTCTTGTAGGGTGTTTATGATGTTAGGTCTTGTGTTTAAGTCTTTAATCCATCTGGAGTTAATTTTAGTGTAAGGTGTCAGGAAGGAGTCCAGTTTCTGCTTTCTGCACATAGGTAGCCAGTTTTCCCAACACCATTTATTAAAAAGGGAATCCTTTCCCCATTGCTTGTTTTTATCAGGTTTGTCAAAAATCAGATGGTTGTAGATGTGTGGTGTTGCCTCTGAGGCCTCTGTTCTGTTCCATTGGTCTATATCACTGTTTTGGTACCAGTACCATGCTGTTTTGATTACTGTAGCCTTGTAGTATAGTTTGAAGTCAGGTAGTGTGATGCCTCCAGCTTTGTTCTTTTTGCTTAGAATTGACTTGGTTATGCAGGCTGTCTTTTGATTTCATATGAAGTTTAAGGTGGTTTTTTCCAGTTTTGTGAAGAAGGTCATTGGTAGATTGATGGGGATAGCATTGATTCTGTATATTACTTTGGGCAGTATGGCCATTTTCACAATATTGATTCTTCCTAACCATGAGCATGGAATATTTCTCCATCTGTTTGTGTCCTCTCTTATTTTGTTGAGCAGTGGTTTGTAGTTCTCCTTGAAGAGGTCTTTTACATTCCTTGTTACTAGCCACTCTCTGCCAGTGCAGATAATGCCTCTTCATTTGTTGCAACTCAGTTTACATGCTGCTTATTTCAGTAATCCTTCTCTGAATTCCTGTCTGGGCAGAGATGCTCACCCCATATGATTCCAGATACCCTTTGCTTCACTGCATCATGTACTCTCCTGGCTATATTGTATTTGCTTTTTTATCTCCTCCCTGGATAGTAAGCAAATTGTAAGTAGAATTTTTTTTTGTATCACTAGCTATTAGCCTGGTACCGACACCAAATCAGGTGTTCAATAAATGCTTGTTAAAGGATAAAACATATTAAGGATCTCTGCCCTCTGGTACACTATAGGTTACAATGGGAAAAGCCTCATGGGGATAATTAATATAAATACAGTATAACAAGAGTTTTAATAGATGAGAAAGCTCTAAGAAGATCAGGGGGAACCACTAGCTCTGCCCGGGTAGTCAAGGAGTATTTCACAAAGGTAGAGAAAAAAATATAGCTGCATTTGGAAGAGAGAATAGATTTTTCAAGGCAGAGACAAGAAGGAAGGATGTGTGGGGTAGAAAGAATGCTACATCTGAAGTCATGATTATCATTCTGCAAAACTCAAATATAATGGTGAAAATTAGGTACCTCATGTGATAAATTATTCAAGTGTTATGCTTTTGTTTAGTTATAGAAAGCATCTGGTATTTCACTATTTATAAAGGACGTGAATTTAGCCTAACATTTGTATTCCCGGATGATGGAAGAATTTTTAAAGTTAGTGCATAACTTGAAGACATACTTTTTGGTAGCTCATTATGCAATGATTATTACAGATGTACTGTGAATTATTGATTTAGAAAGCAATTGAGTTTTAAAACTGCTAAAAGTAAACTAATAAGCATATCATTTTTTTATGATTCAGGCATCTGAGTACACAAGCCAGTTATTTGTTATTTAAACAATTATTGTTATTAATTGAATGTTCAAATAACAAGTGGAAGTTCTCCATTATTTGCCCTGACATTCAAGATGAACTTTAAGGTAATATTGAAATCTTAAGGTAATATGTTCACTGTAAAGATGGATAGGAAAGATAGTTTTGTAAAAGAAAGCAATGACACACACATAAGCTGGTTTTAATGGTAAGTGCAATGTACAACAGCTGATAAACATATAAAAATCTATAAAAATTACATCTAGTGAATTGTAATTTGCAACAAGAACATTTCTCACTGATTGTTGGTATTGTCATTGTGTTTTAATACTCATTACTGAGCAAGTTTGGAGAATGAATAGGCTGGGAGAAGGTATAGGAGATACGTAGAGATTATGAATGTTTCCCATGCTTTATGTACCCAGAGAACTTACCCAAACAATTGTTTGTGGGTTTCTAAGTCTCCAGAGAAAAAAAGGATGTGGTCCACAAGGACATTTACATATCAGGGAAACCAGGCCCTGCCCACAGAGGATTGCACATTCTACATCCCTGGAGAAACTAAAGAGAAAAGATATACAATGGAAATAGTGCAGAAAGGACAGAGAAGCTCTAGCAGAATGATTCTTAACCTTCACTGATTATGTCTTTTTCCTACACCCAGGAGGGGATATTTGGCAATGTCTGGAGACATTTTAATTTTCACAAATGGGGGTTGCTACTGGCATTTAGTGGGCAGTGGCCAGGAATGCTACAAAATATCTTATAATGCACAGGATCATCTTCACAACAAAGAATTATTCAGCCCAAAATGTCAAAATAGTGCCAAGGTTAAGAAACTGCACCATTACTGGCTGCAGTTGCTTTTTTATGTGAATAAAGAAAAGAAATATGGTTAAGAATTGACCTGGCATTACCTTTTAGGTTATAAATGCAAAACATAGTTTTAGATGGTATGCAAAATGAAAAATTTATGTGGCATATACGAAACAATATAAAGAAAAAAATGAAAATGTCTTGTCTTCCCAGCATCCAGATGGAACCATTATTAAATTTTAAATTTAATTTCTAGAAATTATTGTGCAAATTTAGAAGAATACTATTAGTCAGATGAGAAATCTGCTGCATTGGAAAAGGGCATGCCATCAAGGTAAATTGGTAGAAATAACATGAGAGAAGTTTGTAAAGTTAAAGAAGAAACATACAGGTTAATGAGAAATTGTGAAGAGACAAACAAGGAGAGAGGAGCCCAGGAATGTATTTTGAATGAATTGAGTAGAGTTAAGTGTTTGTAGTGACATGCATGCTCCACTTTCTATGGTTCCAGCAATGGGGTTAATATCTTCTAATAATGTTGAATTAGAAAATAAAAACAATACACTTCTAAATGAAATAAATATTAGAAGCAGACACATTAGTTGGCAGGAATGAGTATGTGTATTATAGTCAGAATATGATATCTTGGGGGAAGATTTTGTATAAATCGCTTTAACGAGACCTATATGAAAGACAATTTTGTATATGATGTGCATTTGTTTCTCCCAGTGGTTTGACTCAACCAGTGCCAATCATGCTAGCAACTTAAAATGAATATATCTTCATCTGTTCTCTATTTATTGACATTGTTGTACAGAAAACTTTGTATTAGGCAATGGTAGGACATTTTTGCTTGATGGTCTATGTCAATTGGTTTAGAATTAGAAAAATTGTTACAGTCACTAAAACAGATCCCTCCTGTTTCCCAAATTAATGAGAGGAACAACAGGAATAGTAAAAGCGGTTAACAACATGCATCATGTGAACACACGTGTGTTACAATTCTGTCATGTAAAAACTTGGGGTCATAAAGCATAGAGATTTAGTAGTCTGTTTTTTCATTTGGTATATGACATGAGAATTTCTCATTTCATTAGTCTTCTAGACTTAATTTTATATTCTGCACACAGATAATTCATCACATGACTTTACCATAATTTACTAAACTAACCCCATTGTTGAACATATAAGCTGCTTAGAACTCTTCTCTTTTATAAAATACCTCACATCAACCATCATTATACAATGGTTTTTAAAATATTTATAAATAAACATTGGATGTACAATCAATCCATTGGATTGCTTGCTATTAACAGCTTTATTGAAGTATAATTTATATATCATACGATTTACCCATTTTATACATATAATTCAATGATTCTTAGTGTTTACAGAGCTTTGCAACCACCACTACAATCTAATTTTAGAATATTTTCGTTACTCTGAAAAAAAGTCAAAAAAAGTCTTGTGCCCATTTACAATCACAGTCTTTCCTTAAGCATAATACTGATTTACTTTCTGTGTCTACAGATTTTCCTTTTATGGACTTTTCATATAAATGGAATGATTGAATATGTGTTCTTTAGCGTCTGGCTTCTTTTACCAAGCATAATGAATCCGAGGTTCATCCTTGTTGTCATGTACATCAGTACTTCATTCCACATTGGGCTTTTGAAGCTATCAGTCACCTATCATGAGCATGTATGCTTTAGATGATTTAACTTAGAAACTTCTTTTTTTTTTTTTACAACTTTTATTTGAGGTTCAGCAGGGACATATGCAGGTTTATTACATGGGCGAATTGTGTGTCGTGGGAGTTGGATGCGCAGATAATTTTGTTACCCAGGTAATTGACATAATAGGTAGCTTTTCAATCTTCACCTTCTTCCCACCCTTCAGACTCAAATAGGCCCTGGTGTCTATTGCTCCCTATTTTGTGTCTATGTATTCTCAATATTTAGCTTCTATGTATAACTTCTGATGTGTCTTTCTATACGGTGAACAGGGTTGATGGCAGATCTTGGCTGAGTATCCACATGCCTCTTACACACCAGGCTGTGAAGTTAGTGACCTTTATTTCAATATTTAGATGCAATTTAGGACCTAAGAATTTCCCTGTTCTTCTCAGTTGGAAAACACATCATACCTTCTTGCATTTCTTTTCTCTAGATGAGTATTTCAGTCATAAGATTATCCTGTTAGCTCTAATAGTGATTGATCAAAAGATAAAAATTATATGTTTGACTTGAAATTTTAACCTAACTAATGATACTTCGCTGGTGATCAGCCATGGATTTGATTTATCATGGTAAGATATCAAGAAACACAAATATATTTTTAAAAAGGAAGTCATCTTTTAAAAATCCAGCAATCCAGAGTACTTAAATATAAATTTAGTAGAGGACAGCTTACTAAAACCTCATAAGCAAGAGCAGAGAAACAGTAGAATGGCCCAGGATACATTCTAAAATATCTAAGGGGAAGGGATGTTTTTTGTAAATATTATTAAAGGTCACATTGTTTCAAAAATAAAAGCTTAGAATATAGCTAAAGCAGAGTGTGCTAGGCAGAATGATGACCCCCCAAATGTGTGCAAATCCTGATCCAAACTGAACTTGGCAGATGTGATTCAGGATCTTGAGATAGAGAGATTATCTTGGACTATCTTGGTAAACTCATATAATCACAAAGGTCCTTACAAGGGAAAGAATGAGATAGAAGAGTTAGAGGAGGAGATGTGACGATGGAAGCAGATATCAGAGTCATTCACAACCATGGGCCAAGGAGTGCAGGAGGACTCTTGGACTCCTGTAGCTGGAAAAGGCAAGAAATGGATTATTCCCTGGAGCCTCTAGAAAAAACACAGGCCTAATTACTCCCTAATTCTGGCCAAGTTCTACCACTTTGGATTTCTGACCTTCAGAACTATAAGAGCATATATTTATCTTATTTTAAGCTACTAAAGTTTTGGTAATTTGTTACAACAGCAATAGGAAATTAATATATACAGACTTATGATAAGGGGAGAGGGAGAAGACTCTGACCAGCATTCAAGGGGAAATGTGAGGGAGAGGAATGCCAGGAAATCCTGAGCAAAGCCAGCTTCTGAAAGAGATGCTGGAAGCAGGCCTCCCGCAGCCGTATCTGGGCTGGGGCCTGGCTTGTCCTGAAAAAGCTCTGAAACTCAAGCATCACACATCTTTCTATTCTCCCTTCCCCCAACACGCAAATGACTCCAAAGTGCCTAATTCCAGTTTACGTTCATGACGGGGCTTACCTAAAACATAATAAGTGCCCCTTTGTCTTAAAGTATGTTTTTAATTTGCCTTGGTATATGAGATTAAAATTGATATTACTAGAGAGATCTAGTTTTGCACATTGCTTTTGCTGCTTTCTAGCCGTGTCATGATAAGTAAGTAACATACTTAAAATTTAATGCCCTCATCTAAAATATGAGGAAATATTAGTATCTACCTCATGGAGTTGCTAAGGAGATCAAATGAAACAAAATGTTGATGTTTATACAGACATCGAAAACAGTAGCCATTATTTTTATCACCGCAAACCCCATCATTATCCCTTAAAATAACTTTGTACCTGTCACATAGTAAATGTTATATGTGTTGCTAATATAAATAAAAACAAATTAGGGTCAGATATGGCCTGGAAATTAATGACCCTGAAAACAGACTCTGTGGATGTCACAGAATTGCTGATAGTTGGCTCCACTTATTTGCCGATTTTCTGTGAAAATAAAGCTATACATAGTGATATTTCATCCTGCTCAGCAAGGCAGCCTCTTATTTTACCAGCTTTAAAGAAAGTGGGATTACTTCAAATATACTTCTAGGGCTTACTTAATGGAATTAAGAATAATTTGCTATTTTTCCCTTTCTGTATGATCATATAGTTGTAATTACAGAAAATTTTAAGAAATAAACTTGATTTGCTTCATAAACAAAAATTATATATCTATGAGTAGCCTTGTATTCCCACTAACATATCCCTGCATTTTCCCATGTTACTCAATGTTTTATTTTTTATTACATATAGTTTTAAAATATATCATGTGTTTAAACTGTATTTAGCTCCTTTGCCACAGTGGGCTGTATCTTCAGTATCAAGTGTGCAATTGCAAATACTTTTTCACAATGACTATGTATAAAAAAGATGGACAGTGCCAGTACATTTTCCAGAGTAAATGTTTTTCTCTAATCACTCGAATTGATGAAAAAAAGCCAGTGTCTGCTTCCTCAGGAAAGTTCATGATGCATTCCTTATTTTTGATTATCTGCATGGCTCCCTCTCATTCCATCTTCAGATTACTTTCAAATATTATTTTCTCAGGAGGCCTTATAATCCAACAACCACTTTATTTAACTGTCGACTCTTCCTTTTTTAGCATTAATTCTCCCTGTTCTTCATGGTATCTTTCTCAGAAACACAATCTCTCACACAATATATATTTTACTTATTTATTTCATGTCTCATCTGTCTCTCTATATATTTCATAAGGGCATGATTTTTGAATATTTTGTTTACTTCTGTGTCACTAGCTCTTGTAACAGTGCCAGGCAAATTGCAGTCATTCAACAAATGTTTGTTGAATATTTATCTAGTTAATTAATTACTTGTGTTTTGTGTCCTGCTTCTCCAGTTCTCTATTCCCAACAGGTTGAAGTACAACTACAAAATAGTCAAAATCTCATTTAATATATTTACTGCAATTTGTGGGAGGGTATAAGAGATAGCTTGGTGGCCATTGTTGGGATATACCCCTTGTTCTCATAGAAATGTTGACAGATTACTAGGGAATTGAGGGATGATGATTATTTCTGGACTCAGAAGCTCAGGTATAAAAGAATTTGAAATGAATTAGATCTGTATAAACCATCGTGTATCCCCTTAGACTGTTAGACCTCATAGATCATTAATTAGACCATTATCCCCAAGACCATTCTGTCTGATCTATGTGGCAGGCAGAGGAGGAGCCCAGGTGATACAGCAGCCAGGCATAGAGACCAGTGCCTTTCTCACGGTCACACAGAGGATTCGGCTACCTAATGAGGAGTTGCTTTCTTCCTTACCACCACTGCATAGAAATGGACTAGTGACAACTTACTTAATTTTGAAGTGGCTTGAGAAATGGTAGCTACTATAGTAGGGAGAGTTATAGACCTGACCTGTCGAAATGCAAAACACATTTAGGCTTTTATACAACCTGAATGAAAACATGTCTATTGACTCATGGTGCCCTGGCTCCAACTCCAAGCCACAATGTCCCTATTTTAGGAAGATTTCGCTTGCTGAAGTGGAGTCCTCTTCTTGTTCTTATCCGATTACCCTGGATTGAGAATTAACCAGGCATTATTTCCTAATTTGTTAGGGCTTAAACTCTTAGAGTGACCTTTTACTCTGTTTCAATTAGGATTGCAGAAGAAATCCAACCACACTGGTTTAACTAAATATTTTTTCCTGTCATGTAAAATGTAGTTCAGAGATAGCTATACAATGTTATCAAGATTCTGTCTCTTTCTGCCTCCCCCTGTATGTGACATTCATCTCCTTGTTTAAAACATGGTTGTAATCCCAACACTTTGGGAAGCCAAGGCAGGTGGATCACAAGGTCAGGAGATCGAGACCATCCCGGCTATGGTGAAACCCCTGTCTCCACTAAAAATACAAAAATTACCTGGATGTGGTGGAACATGCCTGTAATCCCAGCTACTCAGGAGGCTGAGGCGGAAGAAGTGCTTTAACACAGGAAACGAAGGTTGCAGTGAGCTGAGATCATGCCACTGCACTCCAGCCTGGGCAACAGAGCAAGACTCCATCTCAAAACACACACAGACACACACACACACACACACACACACACACACACACACCCCTTAACCCTTAGTCTTCTATTCATGGTTCTCAAATTCAGTCCTGACTTGGCTTAACCTCAACTGCTCTAGATGTTGCAAGCTAATCATCCAAGCCAGTCTGCAATGCTTGTTTTCTCAAATACTCATCATATTTTACACTCTCTAAGAGGTGAATTATGCTTCCTTCCTGAGGGTGAAGTACCCTCATAAATTATTTGGAATTCTTCTGCATAAGATATTTGTTTTATGCTCCCATATATTTATTTATTTATTAAATCATTTATTTTATCAGTATGAACTCATGGCTATTTTATTTTATACTTTGGGTTATAGTTCTGTACTATATTGAATGTTTTTGTCTCCCAGAGTTCTTTTGTTGAAGCCCTAACTCCAGTGTGGTGGTGTGTAGAGGTGGGGCCTCTGGGAGTAATTGGATTTGAATGAGGTCTTGAGGTGGGGTTCCAGGATGGGCTTAGTGTCCTAAGAAGGAGAAGATACAGCAGAGCTCCTTCTGTCTCCACCAAGAGAGGACACAGTGACAAGCTAGGGTAAGCTGGTAAGAGGGCCTTTCCCACAGGGGTTATTCAAGCCTCCTCCCTTGTTTATCTGTAAGCTCTTGCTCTGGCAGGAAGAAACATGGTTCCCATGTTCTGCAATCTCATGATGTAATTTTTCAATTTTAGTGTCAGAATTGTTAACCTGTACTCTCACAGGTAGTAACTTTATCAACTAAGAATAGTGTTTCTTCTTACATTTTGAAAGTAACATATTGAAAATTATTTACACCAGTAACTTTTACACTACTGTCTTCAGTGAAGTTGTTTCATACATGGGTAATATGCTTAGATTTTCTTATCACAATCTGCATTCTTTCCTGTGACCTTCTGTCAACCTTCTAAATATATTTTTAATTAGCATGCATTAAGGTTCACTCTGTATTGTGAGGCTCTATCGGTTGTGACAAATACATTTGCTATATATTCACCATTACAGAACAATCCATAACAGTTTCACTACATTAAAGATGTTCCTGTGTTTCATCTATTCAGTCCTCCTTCCTGCTGGCAATACCTGGTATTTTACTCTATAGCTTTGCCTTTTACAGAATGTCATAATTGCAATCATATAACATGTAGCCTTTTTAGACCTGCTTTTCACTTTAGTAATATGTGTTTAAAGTTCATCTCTCTGTTTTTGTGGATTGATAACTCACTCCATTTTATTGCTGAATAATATTTCATTGCCTGAATGGACTGCTGTTTGATTATCCATCTATCTATTAAAGGATATTTTGATGGTTTCTAGCCTTTGATGACTATGTGTGAAGCTGTATATTTGCATGCAAACTTTTATGTGGTTACATTTTCAACTGAATTGGTTAAATACCTAGAAGAGGAACTGCTGGATTGTATGTTTAGCTTTGTAGGAAACTGTCAAAACTTCTGTCTTTTTCTTATGTGTTATTCTATGCGTTGTATAGTTTTGCACTGTACATGTGGATCTACAATTTACCTTTAGTTAAAATCTGTAAAAAGTGTAAGATTGATGTCTAGATTCCTCATTTTTGCATATGAATGCCCAATTGTTCAGCATTATCTGTTTAAAGAACTACTTTTGTCTCCATTGAATTACCTTTGCTCCTTTGTCAAAGATTAGTTGACTGTAGTTGCATGGATCTGTCTTTTGAACTATGCTTCTATGATTTTGCCAATACCACACTGTCTTGATTACTGGAGCTTTGTTGTGAGTCTTGAAGTCTGGTTGTGGGGTCCTACAACTGTGTTCTTCTTGGCTTTTTTTTTTGTAAATTATTTTTGGCTTTTGCCTTTCCATATAAACTTTAGAATCAGTTTGTAGATATTTACAGACTAGCTTGTGGGTTATTGATTAAAACTGATTTAAACCTATAGATAAATTTTGGAAGAATCAACATCTTAACAGTACTGAGGCTTTCTACCAATAAATATGAACTATGTCTCTGTTTATTAATATTTAGATCTTATTTGCTTTATCTATTGGTGTTTTATAGTTTTCTGTATACAGATCCTATATTTTATTCCATTTATACCTAAGCACTTCTGTTTTTGTGGGTGCTATTTTAATTTTTAAAATCTCAAATTCCCATCTTTTTTTGATAATGTGTAAGAAAGCAATTCAATTCTGCAAATTTTATTTACTATAATCTCTAGTTAATTCCAGGAGTTTTTTGTCCTCTTCTTTGAGGTTCTCTACTTAGCTAATCATGTGTGAACAAGGACCATTTTATTTCTTACTCTCAAATATATTTACATTTTATTTTCTAATTTATATTTCACTGGCTAGGACTTTAGTATGATCTGGAATAGAAATATTAAGAGGGGATGTCCTTGCCTAGTTTCTGATTGTAGAGAGAAGTAAAATGACCTGCTTGCCACAATTAAGTATCATGTTAGCTGTAGATTTTTTAGATTTTTTTTTTAATCAAGTTAAGGAAGTTTTCCTATGTTCCTAGTTTTCTGAGAGTTTTTAATCATGACAATTTTAAAAGCCTGACTTACCAATACTTGTTTCATGCATTCATGCTTTGATATTATCAAACATGCAAAATTTTTTTACATCAATCGATATGTTTATGTTATTTTTTTTCTTTGCCCTATTGATATGGCAGATTCTATTATCCAATATTTAAGTATCGATTCAGCTTACATACCATTGGTATATTTTGTACATTATTGGATTTGATTTACTATGATTTTCCTGAGGATATTTTCATCTGTGTGCAAGAGACAATGGTGTGTAGTTTCTTTTCTTTTTTTAAATAATGTCTTTATCTGGTTTTGGTATTAGGATAATGATAGCTTAGTTAAGTATAGAGCTATTCCTTTGGCTTCTATTTTCTAGAATAGATTATGAAGAATTGATGTCATATCTTCTTTAAGTCAAGTAGAATTCACCAGTGAAACTATTTAGGCCCTGTGCCTTCTCTTTTAGACTATTAATTATGTATTAAATTTATTTAATAGATATAGGCCCATTCCTATGATCTACTTTTCCTTATGTAAGTTTTGGCAGTTTATGACTTTCAAGTAATGGGTCCATTTCCTTTAAATCATTAAATATGTGAGCATAGGGTTGTTTATGTTTATTCATTATCCTTTTAAGGTTCATGGACTCAGTAGTGATGACTGCTTTTTCATTTCTGATATTAGCGATTTCTCTCTCTCACTTATTTTTGAATAGCCTGGATAGCAGTTTATCCATTTTATTGGTCTTTTTAAAAATACCAGTTCTTGAGCTCATTGATTTTCTCTACTGTTTTCCATATCGATTTTTGCTCTAATTTTTATTTTTTTGTTCTGCTTGCTTTAAGCTTAAATTATGCTTTCTTCTCTGGTTTAATAAAATGAAAGCTTAGATTATTGATTTTAGCTGTTTATTTTTTCCTAATATGTGCACTTCATCATAAAAATTTTCCTCTAAGCACTTCTTTGCTGTATCCTTCAATTTCTTTTTTTTAGAGAGAAAAAAGAAAAAGAAAGAATGAAATAGAGAAAGAAAGGGGAAGAGAAAGAGGGAGAGAGAATGGGAGTGTTGCTTTATTGCCCAGGTGAGAATGCAGTCTAAAAATCGGTATTGAAAACCTCTTTTATGCCAATAATTGTGCAGAACAATGGAGACAGGAAGGAATAAGGGAGGAAAATAACAAACAAGCAGCCAACCAATATTTCATTTAAACCTGTAAAATGCTATGCAATTACTGAGGAGTGATTTACTTCCAATTATGTAGTCACTTTTAGAGTAGGTATGATGTGGTACTGATAAGAATGTATGTTTTGTGTATTTGGGGTGGAGAGTTCTATAAATGTTTATTAAGTTTAATTGTTCCAGGTCTGAGTTCAAGTCCTGGATATCCTTGTTAATTTTCTGTCTTGTTGATCTGTCTGATATTGACAATGTGATGTTAAAGTCTCCCGCTATTATTGTGTGGGAATCTAAATCTCTTTATAAGTCATTAAGAACTTGTCTTATGTATCTGGGTGCTCCTGTATTGGGTGTGTATATATTTAGGATCATTAGCTCTTCTTGTTGCATTGATCCTTTTACCATTATGTAATGTCCTTCTTTGCCTCTTTTGTTCTTTGTTGCCTTAACATCTATTTTATCAGACGTGAGAATTGCAACTCCTGCTTTTTATTTATTTATTTATTTTTGCTCTCCATTTGGTTGGTAAATCTTCCTCCATCCCTTTGTTTTGAGTCTTTGGGTATCCTTGTATGTGAGATGGGTCTGGATGCAGCATACTGATGGGTTTTGGCTTTCCATCCAATCTGCCTGTCTATGTCTTTTGATTGGGGGGTTTAGTTGATTTAAATTTAGGATTAATAATAATATTTGTGAGTTTAATACTGCCGTTTGATGCTAGCTGGCTGTTTTTCCCATTAATTGATGTAAATTCTTCATTACGTTGATGCTGTTTACTTTTTGGTATATTTTTTGAAAGGCTGATGCTGGTTGTTCCTTTCTATGTGCAGTCCTTCTTTCAGAAGCTCTTGTAAAGCAGGCCTGGTGGTGATGAAATATCTAAGTACTTGCTTGTTCACGAAATATTTTATTTTCCTTCACTTGTGAAGCTTAGTTTGGCTGGATATGAAATTCTGGGTTGAAAGTTCTTTTCTTTAAGGATGTTGAATATTGGCCCCCACTCTCTTCTGGCTTGTAGGGTTTCTGTTGAGAGGTCTGCTGTGAGTCTGATAGGCTTCACTTTGTGGGTAACCTGACCTTTCTCTCTGGCTGCCCTTAGCATTTGTTCCTTCATTTCAGCCCTGGTGAATCTGATGATCATGTGCCTTGGGGTTGCTCTTCTTGAGGAATATCTTTGTGGTGTTCTCTATATTACCTGGAGTTGAATATTCTCATGGCTTGCTAGGTTGGGAAAGTTTTCCTGAATAATATCCTGAAGAGTATTTTCCAGCTTGGATTCATTCTCTTCATGACATTCAGGTACACCTATCAAACGTAGACTAGGTCTTTTCACATAGTCCCATATTTCTTGGAGACTTTGCTCATTCCTTTTTGTCCTTTTTTCTCTAATCTTGTCTTCTCATTTTATTTCACTGAGTTGGTCTTCAGCCTCTGATATCCTTTCTTCTGCTTGATCAATTCGACTGTTAAAACGTGTCCATATTTTGGGAAGTTCTCGTGTTGTGTTTTTCAGCTGCATTAATTCACTTATATTCCTCTCTAAATTGTCTATTCTCGTTAGCATTTTGTCAAACCTTTTTTCAAGGTTCTTAGTTTCTTTGCATTGGGTTAGAACATATATTTTTAGCTCACAAAAGTTTCTTATTATCCACCTTCTGAAGCCTGATTCTGACAATTCATCACACTCATTCTCCATTAGGCCTTGTTCCCTTGCTGATGAGGAGCTAGGATCCCCTGAAGGCGGAGAGACATTCTGATTTTGGATGTTTTCAGCCTTTTTGCACTGGTTTCTTCCCATCTTTGTGGATTGATCCACCTGTTGTCTTTGTAATTGCTGACTTTCAGATTGGGTCTCTGAGTGGACGTCCAGATTGTTAGTGGTTATGTTATTTCTATTTCTTTGTTTTCCTTCAGCGGACACCCCTCCCACATAGAGCTGGACCTTCCTGGGTTCAGCTGTGCTTGCTGTGGAACTCTCAACAATCAGCGTTTCCAATCGCTGTTTTTTTTGTGGGGGTGGGACCAGCCCAGCCCGATCACCTGGCTTCCTGCCTCAGAGCCCCCTTTTTTTCTTTTCCTAATTGAACAGTCGATTCTCTCCCAGGTGCCCCAGTCACCTACCGAAAAGACACCGGAATCTATGCAATTTCCTGTGCAGCGATGGTGCTGGCGCTGAGATTGGTGGTGCTTTTCTGTCCAGGAATCTCCCGGTCAGGCTCCCGGCTTCAGTCCCCCTCCCAATCAGCTGAATGGGTGACTCTGCCTTCTCGGAGCTCCAAACTCCAACTAAAAGGGCACCCAGTCCCGCATACTCCGCACTGAGAACCGCCGTGCCAGGACACTGGCAAAACAGCCGCGCTGGCTGAAAGAGTCGTGCTGGTGACCTGTGGGGTTCCTCTGCTGGGAATCTCCTGGTCCTCAAGCAAGAAAAATTCGTCTGGAAGTCTGGCGCCCATTCACTCCCTGCGCCTTCACTGGGAGCTGCAATCCTGAGCTGCTCCTAGATGGCCATCTTGGATCTCTCTCTCCCTCAATTTCTAATATGCTGTATTTTCATTTTGCTTAAATGCATCTCAAGATAAATTAAAATACTTCTTAATTTATCTTGAGAGGTCTTAGACCCATGTGTTATTTAGAAATGCATTATTCAATCTCCAAATATCTATTTTCTAGCTGTCTGTTATTGATTTTTATTTACTTTCATCTTCTTCTGAGAGCATTTTTCATATAATTTCTATTCACTTAAAATTTTTAAGGTGTGTTTTTTGCCCCAGAATATGCTTCATCTTAGTCTGTCTTCTACATAAGCTTGAGGAGAATTTGTATTCTGCTGCTGCTGGAAGGAGTAGTCTATAAATGCCAATTTGATCAAGTTGATTGATAATAATCTTAAGGTGAACTGTATTCTTACTGACATTCTGACTCTTTGATCTATCAATTACTGAAAGAAGGACATTGAAGCCTCAAACTGCAGTAGTGGATTGGTGTATTTCTCCTTGAAATTCTGTCTCTTTTTTTTCTCCATTTTTTATATTCTGATGTTAGGTTCATACAGGCTAAGAAATGCTGTGTCTTCTTGGACACTTGACCTCTTTATCATTATGTTATGCTATCTTTTTCCCTGATATTTTTTCTTGTTCTGAAGTATGTTTTGAAATTGACATAGCTACTCCCACTTTCTTTTGATTAGTAATAACATGGTATATCTTTCTCAGTGAAGAATATCACTGGTAGTATTTTAATTGATAGATAAAATTGCATGTATTTACTGTGTGCAACATGAGATTTTGAACTATATTTATATTGTGGAATAGTTAAACCTAGCTAACAAACAAATGCATTACCTTACACAGTTATCTTTTTTTTTTTTTTGGTAGGAACATGTAATATCTATTCTCTTTGCATTTTTCAAGAATACAGTATATCATCATTTCCTAAAGTCACCATATTGTATAATAGAACCCTTGAACTTATTTCTCGCATCCAAATGTAATTATATATTCTTTGAACAACATCTTCTCATCTTCCCCTCTTTTCTAAACATCCCAGCCTCTAGTATTCCCACCCCAATCTCATGTCAATGAGATCTCCAATTGTAATCGTCACATGTGAAGGGAGGGAACTGGTAGGAAGTGATTGAATCATGGGAGTGGTTTCCCAATGCTGTTCTTGTGATAGTGAGGGAGTTCTTATGGGATGTGATAGTTTAAAAAGTGGCAGTTTCCCCTGCTCTCTCTCTCTCCTGCCACCATATGAGTACCTTGCTTCCCCTTCACCTTCCACGATGACTGTAAATTTCCTGAGGCCTCTCTAGCCATCCAGAACTGTGAGTCAATTAAACCTCATTTCTTTATAAATTACTCAGTCTCAGGGAGTATCTTTATAGCAGTGTGAAAACGTACTAATGTACCACCATCCTGCTCTTTACTTTTATGAGATGAACTTTTTTAGGCATTATTTGTCTTTTTGTGCCTGGCCTATTTCACTTAACATGCTATCCTCTGGGTTCATCCATGTTGTCACAAATGACAAGATTTTGTTCTTTTTTATGGCTGAATTATATACACAAATATTCAATGCAATTTTTATCCATCCATTTGTTCATTGATGGATGCTTGAGTTTATCTCCTGTCTTTTGTAAATAGTATTGGAATAAACATGAGAGTGTACAAATCTTTTTGGCATACTGATTTTATATCCTATGGATATATACTCAGTAGTGGGATTGCTGGATCATGTGGAATATTATTTTTAATATTTTGAGAAAACTCCCTACTGTTTTCTTTAATGGCAGTAGTCATATACATTCCTGCCAACAGTGTGTAAGGGTTACCATTTCTCCATATCCTTGCCAACACTCGTTCTCATTTGTCTTTTTGATAATAGCCATTATATCAGAAGTGGGGTGATATTTCATTGTGGTTTTGATTTGTTTCCCTGATGATTACTGATAAACAGTTTTTCATATACCTGTTGACCATTTGTATGTCTCTTTTGAAAAATGTTTATTCAGCTTGTATTCATTTTTGAATTGGGTTATTTATTTTCCTCCTATTGATTTGAGTTCCTTATATAGCAATACATAGCTAAAATACAATATACAATAAAGTAAAAATACTTTATGTGATTTCATCATGTGAACATCATCGAGTGTACTTACACAAGCATAGATGGTATAACCTATTGCTTCTAGGTTACAAAGCTGTACAGCATGTTATCGTATTGAATACTATAGGCAATAATAGCACAATGGCAAATATTTGTGTATCAAACATAAAAAAGTACACTAAAAATATGGTGTTATAATCTTAGGGAACAATGGTTTGTTTCTGACAGAAACATTGTTATGTAGTGCGTGACTGATATTTTGTAAATTCCTCGTCAGATGTATAGTTTGCAGGTATTTTCTCCTATTCTATGTGTTGTCTCTTCAGTCTGTTGACTGAAGAAGACTTTGTTTTGCAGAAGTGTTTCAGTTTTTATTCTTTTTTTTTTTTTTGAGATAGAGTCTCACTCTGTCTCCCAGGCTGGAATGCAGTGGTGCTATCTTGGCTCACTGCAACCTCCACTTCCTGGGTTCAGGCGACTCTTCTGCATCACCCTCCCAAGTAGCTGAGACTACAGGTGCGTGCCACTACACCCAGCTAATTTATTTGTATTTTTAGTAGAGATGGTCTCGAACTTCTGACCTCATGATTGACCTGCCTTGACCTTCCAAGGTGCTGCGATTACAGGCATCAGCCACTGCACTCAGCCGTGTTTTAGTTTGATGTAGTCCCTTTCTCTATTTTTACTTTTGTTGTCTGTGCTTGTAAGGTCATGTCTAGAAAACCACTGTCCATACAACTGTCATAGAACTTTTCACCTACAATGTATTCCAGTAGTTTCATAGTTTCGAGTTTAGCATTTAAGTTTTTAATTTACTTGAGTTGATTTTTATATGTGGTGAGATATAAGGATCTGATTTCATTCTTTTGCAAAAGGATACCCAGTTTTCTCAAAAGCATTTATTGAAGAGATTTTTCTTTGATCATTATGTATTTTTAGCATATTTTTCAAAAATCAGTTGGCTGTTTTTTGGGTTTTTATTTTATTTTTATTGTACTTTAAGTTCTGGGATACATATGCAGAACATGCAGGTTTGTTACATAGGTATACATATGCCATGATGGTTGGCTGCATCCACTACCCTGTCATCTACATTAGGTATTTCTCCTAATGCCATCCCTCCCCTAGCTCCCCTGATCCCCAACTGTCCTCAGTGTGTGATGTGCCCCTCCCTGTGTCCATGGATTCTCCTTGTGCAACTCCCACTTATCAGTGAGAACATGTGGTGTTTGGTTTTTTTCTTGTGTTAGTTTGCTGAGAATGATGGTTTCTAGCTTCATCTATGTCTGTGCAAAGAACATGAACTCATCCTTTTTTATGGCTCTGTAGCAGTATTCCATGTGTATATGCGCCACATTTTCTTTATCCAGTCTATCATTGATGGGCATTTTGCTTGGTTCCAAGTCTTTGCTATTGTGAACAGTACTGCAATAAACATATGTGTGCGTGTGTCTTAATAATAGAATGATTTATAATTCTTTGGGTATATACCCAGTAATGGGATTGCTGGGTCAAATGGTATTTCTATTTCTAGATCCTTGAGGAATCACCACACTGTCTTTCACAATGGTTGAACTAATTTACACTCCCACGAACATTGTAAAAGCATTCTTTTATCAAAAATCAGTTGGCTGTTAATGCCTGGATATATTTCTGGGCCACCCTATTCTGTTCCATTGGGTGATACATCTGTTTTCATGCTAGTATAATGCTACTTTGTTTAATATAGTTTTGTAGTATATTTTGAAATCGTGTCGTGTGATGCTTCCAGCAGTGCTTTTTTTTTTTGCTCACGATTACTTTGGCTATTATTCATGGTCTGTTGTGGATCTATACAAATGTTAAAGAGTTTTTTTCTATTTCTATGAAGAATATCACTGGTATTTTGATAGGAATTGCACTGAATCTGTATGTTGTTTTGGATAATGTGAGTATTTTTACAACATTTATACTTTCAATCCATAAAGACAGGATAACTTTTCATTTGTGTTTCCTTCAATTTTTTAATAAATGTTTTATATTTTTCAGGGTAAAGATTTTTCACCTCCTTGGTTAAATTTATTCCTGTTTTTTGTATCTCTTACAAATGGGTCATTTATTTGGTTTTACCCCTCATGACTGTATCTATAGTGACATTTTATAGACAGCGTATAGTTGGATGTTTTTAAAAAAATATACTCTGACAATCTCTGTCCTTTAATTGGTGTATTTAGACCATTCATATTTAAAATGATTATTGAAACAATTATATTCATATCTACCATGTTTGTAACTATTTCTTTCTCTTGTTTTTGTTGCTTCCTTCTACTCTCTTTCTGCCTTCTCTGGTTCTATAATAATTAAGCATTTTTATGATTCAATTTTTCCTTCTTTTTTTTTTTTTTTGAGACAGAGTTTCACTCTTGTTGTCCAGGCTGGAGTGCAATGGCACGATCTCGGCTCACCGCAACCTCCGCCTCCTGGGTTCAGGCAATTCTCCTGCCTCAGCCTCCTGAGTAGCTGGGATTACAGGCATGTGCCACCATGCCCAGCTAATTTTTTGTATTTTTAGTAGAGATGGGGTTTCACCATGTTGACCAGGATGGTCTCGATATCTTGACCTCGTGATCCACCCACCTCGGCCTCCCAAAGTACTGGGATTACAGGCTTGAGCCACCGCGCCTGTCCCAATTTTTTCTTCTTTTTAGAATACTAGACTTAATTTTTTGTCCAGTTTTAAGTATACATTCACCATTAATCCAAGTACATGTTTAACATTCTACCACTTCATGTGCATTGCAGGTACCTTTTAATAGGATATTTCCAATTTCTTTTTCCCATCCCTAACAGCATTTTTATCATTTATTTCACTTATCTATAAGCTATAATAACACAAACCATGGCTATTATTGTTTCTTTATACTGTTATTGTTTCAGTCAGCTAAAAATAATGAAAATGGAAGATTTTATTTTACCTTTGTTTATTCCTTCTCTGATCTTTTTAAATGCAGATCCAACTTTCTGATTTAGAAGGTTTTCCTTCCTCTTGAAGAATATTTTTCTAATATATCTTACAGAACATGCCTATGGAAATGAATTCCCTCAATGTTTGTTTGAGAGAGTTTTAATTTCTTCTTCACTTTTGAAGAATAGTTTTGCTAGACATAGAATCCTAGAATGGTGGCATTTTTTCTTTTAACACTTTAAGCATTTCATTACACTCTTTTCTTGCTTACATGTTTTCTGATGAGAAGTTGGCTATAATTCTCATTATTGTGTGTTTTTGGTTTTCTGTAGTTTGAATACGATAAACCAAAGAATAGCTTTTTTTTTTCATCATTATTTATGCTTCTTGGTGTTCTCTGATCCCCCTGGATGTGTGGTTTGATGTTTGTCATTAATTTTTGTAAAGTTCTTGCCATTTTTCCTTAAATATTTTTTCTGTTATGCTCTTTTTTCTCCTTCTAATATTTACACACATATTACAACTTTTGAAGTTGTTCCACAGTACATATTCTGATCACCATTACTGCTACTGTGTCTTTGATATCTATCATTTTTTTATTCTTCCTTAAAGTTTTCATCTCTGTGCTTATGTTACCCAGTTGTTCTTGCATGTTGTCTACTTTTTCCATTAGAGCCCTTAACATGTTAATCATGGGTATTTTCAATTTCCTATTTATTCCAAATTCTGTGTTTATATATGGGTCTAGTTCTACCGCTGGCTTTGCCTCTTCTGATTATGCTCTTTCTTGCCTTTTGGCACACTTTGTAACTTCTTATTAAAAGCCAGATGTGACATAATACGAATTGAAGAGAAAGGCCTGTAGTGTGAGGTTTTTGTTGATCTGGCTAGGTGTTGGGCTGTGTTTATTGTTTGCTGTGGCTATAGTTGCCAGAGGCTTTAAATTCCTCTAGGATTTTCATTTTTATTTTCCTGTGAGTTTCCCAGGAATACCTTCCTTGAATAGTGTTTGTGCTTCGCAGCATTTTCAGCTGTAATCCAGTGTTATTACATTGGAAATTTGTTTCTTTGGTTATAAATTATGGAGGAAGGGGTGAACTTTGTAATCTTTTGATTAAATCTCAGTTTTTTGTTAGGCCTTTTTCCCTAGAATGTGACCTTCACCGTGTTTCCTAACTTTCCTCCTCCCTATAGAAGAGTGATTGCCAGACTAAAGATTTCTAAAGTTGAATAAATACCCTTCTCCTTAGGTATAATAAAGCTATGGTAAAGTCTTTTCCCTAGAGAATCGCTCTTTGCAATGAAGAAAACTCTGAGTATATTGCAAAATGATTACTTTCCCTCTTCCCCTTATTAGAGCCACGAGAGTATTTGGTTTTTGGCTGTGAGAACTTAGTTGGGTTCCTTGAAGTAAAAAATAAATGAAATGTGGGGCTCCTGCTAAGATCGCAGCCTCCAGGAATTTCCCATTCTCACAGTAGTGTACAGTCAGCCTCCAGCAATTAGTCAAAATTACCATTAAAGTTTTCCTACCAGTTATTGGCCTCAGTGGTTCTGCTCCCAATGGGCTGATCTCAGCTGTGACTTTCTGTATTCACTTGTATCTTGAGATTTCAGGATAGTGGTATGCCCTGCAACCTCAGTTCTCTAATGGATCTAAGAAAAGTCATTAATTTTCTTTTTGCTCTCTTTGGTTATTATTGTGAATATGGCAGTGACAGCTTCCAAGTTCTTTACATTTAAACTGAATCTAGAAATCCCCATGTAGTTTTTCATCTTTCCATTGATTGGCACCATGCATTATCTGCTTAGTGACATCATAGGCTCTCAATATAATTTGATCAAATCTAACCAGGCACTATTGATTACTGTAGCATGTAAAGTGTAAGCAGCACCATTATGTAATACCTCAGTTTCTCCTCTTGAATAAATGGGGTCAGAATAGGGCATTGTTTTCATTTTCATTGGATCAGATCAACTTGGCCTTTGTCAAAATCATCACACTTAATAACATTTGGTATTCAACATATGATTCTGCTTCATTGAGTTCTATGTGAGAATGATCAAGGAGAAAAGGGAAAAATGATCTCTACTTGGTATTAAAATACGAATTTCCTTATACTTCCTAGGAAATAGATCACAACAGGAAAGATTTATCTCCTTATCTGGGAAAAAGAAGATTATTCTGTTATTACAAATATAAGAAAGAAAAAAAGAACTGTAAGGCAGTTTCTTTCTTGGAAACATTGATATGTGAATAAATTCTACTATACTTCTCACTTTCTAAGTCCAAAAACATTACCAGGAAAATGATATTTAGGCTTTTGTAGTCTGGGCACATAGTTAGAAATCGTTTTTTTTTACACAAGTAAGTATTCCACAAAATGTATTTTTATAATTTAAGTATGATACAGGTTGAGAGGATACATTTATCCTAAAAATATCAATGATAGATATTAGTTAAATCCTAGGAAACAGTGATATTACTTGTAATTAAAGTTAATAAGTAGAAAAATATTCAAATGTGAGGTATAGAGTAAGAATTAACAGAAGAGAGAGGAAGGGAGGAAAACAGGGAGAGAGAGAGATCAGGCCAGGCGTGGTGGCTCAAGCCTGTAATCCCAGCACTTTGGGAGGCCGAGGCGGGTGGATCACGGGGTAAAGATGTCGAGACCATCCTGGTCAACATGGTGAAACCCTGTCTCTACTAAAAATACAAAAAAATTTAGCTGGGCATGGTGGTGCGTACCTGTAATCCCAGCTACTCGGGAGGCTGAGGCAGGAGAATTGCCTGAACCCAGGAGGCGGAGGTTGCGGTGAGCCAAGATCGTGCCATTGCACTCCAACCTGGGTAACAAGAGCGAAACTCCGTCTCAAAAGAAAAAAAAGAGATCACACGTGGAAGTAAAAAGAAGAGAAGCTCTAATAATTTGGGTGGCTTTTGGAAAATTGTGGATCATAAAGGTTCAAAAATATAAGCTTTCAAAAATAGGAGCTTTAGTCTGGAACATATGAGTATGCTGATAGGGTCACCTAGAGATAGAATTCACCTGGAAGCTGAAAGCCAATACTAGATTATTTCTCATGACTTAGGGAGTAAGTAGAAGTCAAAGGCTAAGGAGGGGCTCTAAGCTAAGCCAGACAAATAGGACTGCTGATGCAAGTACAAGGAGGCCAGGGCTGGGTGTGCTGACTCATACCTGTAATCCCAGTACTTTAGGAGGCCAAAGCAGAAGGATCACTTGAGGGCCAAGAATTCAAGATCAATCTGAGAAATATAGTGAAACCTTATCTCTATAAAATCACAAATAATTAGCCCTCACCATGGTAGCACATGCCTGTAGTTCCAGTTGAGAAGGCTGGGGCAAGAGGATGGCTTGAGCCCAGGAGTTCAAGGCTACAGTGAGCCACACTCATGCTGCTGCACTCCAGACTGGGCAATAGTTCAAGACCCCATCCCAAGCTGGGGAAAAGTACAGGAAGTCCTAGAAAAGAATAAGTCATAACCAAACTCAAGTTTGCCTCTGAAATAGTTTTCCTTCCTTTTCCTGAGTGTTGCCAGCCAGCTTGGGAAGGTTGGCCAACTTTATCTGCCATTGCAAAAACTCAAGAGATTGGTGCTGAGCCTCATAAACAACAAAGGGGAATAAATGACTATGAAAATAACGTGGCCGGGCGCAGTGGCTCAGGCCTGTAATCCCAGCACTTTGGGAGGCCGAGGCGGGTGGATCACGAGAGATCGAGACCATCCTGGTCAACATGGTGAAACCCCGTCTCTACTAAAAATACAAAAAATTAGCTGGGCATGGTGGTACGTGCCTATAATCCCAGCTACTCAGGAAGCTGAGGTAGGAGAATTGCCTGAACCCAGGAGGTGGAGGTTGCTGTGAGCCGAGATCGTGCCATTGCACTCCAGCCTGGGTAACAAGAGCGAAACTCTGTCTCAAAAAAAAAAAAAAAAAGAAAAAGAAAATAACGTAAGGGTCATAGTAAAATCTGATGAGTCTCAATCCTAGGAATTGTGAATCAAAGAGAAGTACAGTAATCTCTAACTTCAGAAATGGTCAATTCAGACAAAGGCAATAGCAACTGTGAATGAAAAACTGATACATTATCCATATATGGTCCATTCTTTGATAAATTTATGAGCCCATGTTTCTGCTTGCTGCTTCAATCTACTTCACTAAATATATGACATGATTTTTGAATCTATATATTGGTTCACACACTTCTGTTGCTCAAACTACTTCTGGTTATACAGGATAAAGCAATCTGTACAACGCAATCGGAACATGTCAGCCCTGGCATGACTCTTCTGTGACTTCCCTTCCCCTTATTATCCGGGCCAAAATTTGTTGTTGCCTACAAGCTTTTACATGATCTGGCATTAACTACCTCATAGTCTGATCACACACTCATGATTTGTTATGGAAGCAATGTTCCATAGAACTCTCTGCAATAATGATAATGTTCAATACCTTTAATGTCCAGTAGAGTAACCAATTGTCACATGTGACTAAGTTTAGTTAAAATTAAAACTTTAGTTTCTCAGTTGCAATAACGAGATTTCAGACACTCAATAACCATATGTACTAGTGGCTATTGTATTAAACATTGCATAAATAGAGTATTTGCATCAATACAGAATGTTCTATTTGATAGTGATCCTTTAGATAGACTAACCTTGCTTCAGTTATTCAAATGCCCTAAAATTCTTTAGGTAGAGAGAGAAGGTATCTGGAAAAGCTTTTTCTCTTCTCTCTCCCCATCTGGTGAGTGGCACACATCTAAAAGCGTTTCCAGATGCCTTCTCTCTCTACCTACCTCTTTGCCTAACTATTTCCTATTCATTTGGTAAGAGGCTTTAGAACACAAAGGTTAGATTCCTTTGGATTATCTCCCCTTCACAGTACTTTTAATAATTTAAATTATTTATTGATTCTTTATCACTGCATTGTAATCTTTATTATGGCAGAGACTATGCCTGTATACCCATTTTTAGCACATGTGACAACTGGTGAATTGTCATTAAGGGTTTGTTTAGTAAAAGAATAAATAAATGGGTAAAAAAGAGATGACCATATGAGATTGGGAATATTTTTCTTAAGAAAATGTTTAAATAAGAGAGTTGAGAAAAAATTAGTTTTGGTAAGGACTTAGTACTAGTTTATTGTTAGACATTTTATCTTTGAGGTGATGGTGGGCCTGCCTATTTAGCTACTGGAAATGTGAAACTGAATGCCAGGAGAGAAAAATTGGGCTGGAAATGTAAAAGACAGTTGCTTAAATACAAGAATTGAAGGACTGGGAGTGAGTGAGATCTATGAAATAGTATAGTCAGTGACCAGGTAACAAAATGTGTGCCACTCACCAGATGGGGAGAGAAAAGAGAAAAATCATTGAATAAACCAAGGAAGGTTTAGTCTCAGTGAGACTAAAGCCCTCTAAAACTATCTAAAGTCATGTAAGCCAAGGAAGGAGAGGGTCATGTGATAGGCCCAGTTCAATCAGAAAAGTTTGTCTTTTAATATCCTGCTAGAGAAAGAAACAGTTAACCAGAGTTGGACATATGTACAATAAACATTGTAAAAGAAAAAAAGAGTGCTATGGGTTGAATGTGGTTTCTTCTCCAAAATTCATGTTGAAACCTAATTACCAAGGTGATGGTGTTGGAAGGTGGCTGAGCTATGAGGCCACCACCCTCATGAATAGACTAAGGCCTTATAAAAAGGGCTTGCAGGAGTAGGTTCACTCTCTTCCATTCTTCTGCTATGTGAGGACAGAGTTCACCCCATATTCCCCTTCCACCTTCTCCCATGTGAATATGCAGCAAGAAGGCCCTCACCAGACACCTTGTCCTTCTACTTCCCAGCCTCCAGATTGTGAGAAATAAATTTATAATGTTTATAAATTACTCAGCTCAAACAGACGAAGACAGGGAGAAAAGTAGCCTATGCATGAAGGCTTAATCTAAGCAGGAGATCCTGGAGCCCAGGTTGGTTACCTGTCATTATGTCCACACAGGCAGGAGTAGATAGGCTTCCTGAGGTGGAGGATTTAGTGACCAGGGACAGTGATTTGAATAAATGTGCATGAGACATTGGGAAGTGTGCTGTATGTTTTCCAGGTCAGGTTCTCCAAGAAACAGACTGTAAGACTCTGATATTTGTGCATAGAAAGTATTATTATAAAGTATTATTGGGATCAGCACCTGAGATGGAACAAGGGAAGCAGGACTGACCAAAGATAAAGGCTGGACTGTGATGAAGGGAATTATAACAGTGGCTTCAGCCAATCCTATAAGAAGCCCTGAAACTGAGAGGACCCTTCAGAAATGTCACTATCCTTCCTCTTTTTTTAATTGAATTTTAGGTTTTGGGGTACATGTGAAGAACATGTAAGATTGTTGCATAGGTACACACATGGCAGTGTTGTTTGCTGCCTTCCTCCCTATCACCTATATCTGGCATTTCTCCCTATGTTATCCCTCCCCAGCTCCCGCCCCCACCGCTGTTCCTCCCCTATTTCCCCCCCACAGACACCAGTGTGTGATGCTCCCCTCCTTTTTAAAAATTATATAGATGGGGCAACTCCTCATTTTGTAGATTTGTATAGAGGGAGCAATTAGCCATTTCCACAACTGCCACCCCTTCAACCTTCTTGTTCCTGATAACTGTATCTTCCTGACCTCTATAATTTTGGCATCCCATCATACTCTCTTCTGTTAGGAACCTAGTCCTATAACAGCATCTCTTAACATTAGTTCAGGCATAGAGAGGACAGCCACCACTGATGTTTTAAATGTGCTGGTGCCTGTTTCATAAGCTTATTCCTTATTGCTTTGGTAAATGGAGTGTACTCCAGGCTCTTGTTCAGAAGATATTTGACTGCTGTTTTTTTATGGCCTTCTATTATATATACACCCTAGCATGCTCCTTTCTCTGAGTTTTTTGATGCCTTCTCCCACTGTCTGCCCCAGAAGTTCTGGCATTTCTAATTCACTTATTGTGGTCTGACACTTTTCTCCATGTTTCCAAGAGCAATCCCAGGAATGTATCAGCACTGTCTCCCAGAATCCTTGTCAGGATGTGCATCTTGTATCATAAGGAAGTGCTTCTATATCCCCATTGATAAACATTCCACTATCTAACTTTATTTCCAATCTCTCTTGATCTAGCACATTCAGGATACAGTACCATAAGTACTTCTCAACTCCTACTGATATGTGTTGTCAAGGTCCTATCATTCCTTTAGAATATAGTCCCTATTCTCTGTAAACAGGCCCAGCACTACTCTGGCTGGGTTATATTATGACTTAACCATAGTTATTGATCAGGTGGTCAGAAAGAAAGGTGAGGTTATATCTTATGAGAATATTGCATCTGTCTTCAGATGAGAAGCCCTAGCTTTTAACACAGAGGAGTGAGCCACTTTGGCTCAGAGAGTTCAAGGTAATCTGGAGAGTTAATCTTTCTGAATGCATAGACTCACATGTTCTTATCCCATGTCTCAAGGTTCTAAGCCTTCTCAAATCAAGCTCTGATCTTGGGGTAGCATGGTTGCTGAAGTTGAGAATTAAACCAACTAAAATTTTAACTACTATGAGAATTAAGACCTGAGTCTGAATCTCGTCTCTTTTCTGCTTTCCAGCTGCAGGAGATGAGTCTCTTTTTTACATGCTGCTATCTTAGTCTGTTTTGTTCTGCTATAACAAAATGACTGAGATTGGATAATTTATAAAAAACAGAAACATATTTTCTCATAGTTCTGGAGGGTTCCCCAAGATCAAGGTGCTTATAGGTTTGGTTGTCTGGTGAGGGCTTCTTCCCGCTTTTAAAATGGTGCCTTATTGCTGCATTGTACAGAGGAGAGGAATGTTGTATCTTTACAGCGAAAAAGTGGAGGGGAAGGACAACCTAACTGAATGTTGGGTGAAGCTTCTTTTCTTTAAACTTGGATCCCATTAAGGAAGACAAAATTCTCATGGCTAATCACCTCATAAAGGCCCACCTCTTAATACTATCACACTGTCAACAACTGAATGTCGGAAAGAACACATTCAAACTATACCAGCTGCCAAGGAGGCCCTTTGACTTTAACACCTAGATGTGAATTGGTGATTAATCACCCTAAGTCATAAGTGAAGTCCTGTGTTGGTGTCCTATCCCAGCTCACGATCAATACAAATTCTATCAATTGTATTATTGCTAAATGGCAGGGGCTATACATATTCTACCTACAATTAGTAATATGTTTTTCATTGTCAGCTTGCCAGCGGGTGATTCAACTCCACAATTCCATTTTTGAGTCATTTTATTGGACCATTTATAGTAGAAATTGTTGAAGTTCAGGTTCCCAGGGAAACATATTCTGAAACTCTATGATTAGCATGCAGGAGGTTTACTGTGGCGTATTTTAGAGAACACCTGTGAGGGAGAAAGAAAGTGAATTGGGCAGGAAGAAAATGTAGCTGCCACACAGCTGCAACTGTAAACTACCAATTGCACAGGGACCACTAAGGGTAAGACACCCTCTTCCTTATACCAAATAAAAAGGCGGATTCTTTGTACTTTCACAATATTAGCCAGTCATTGAACAAGAAGCCTTCTTCTCAGAAGGGAATATAAGGCAAGAGTGCTTTCTTAGTCTCAGTACACAGCTGTCATTTGGGATCAGACAAACTCTTGGCCTCAGTGGTAATATGTACTTCAGTTCTGAAGAGGGATCTCAATGAAATATGACAACATCCACTACAGTGTAGATTCCATTGGAAAAATCAGAAGGTACTGCATGCAAGATTTCTGAAGCAGAGCTGACTGAAAAATATAAGGTTAAGTTTGGGATTGAGGAAAACATGAAGAAAGTTAAGTCTTGAAGGAAATGGAGATAATATGTTCCCATGGATGTCAGAATTCCCAAGGACTTTATGAGACGAGTGATTTCACAACTCTATGAGTTTGTAATTCTATTATGCTCATCTATATCTTGCAGTATGATTATTATTTTTATACTATACTCACTGCATATGTTGTAGTACTATAACAGAGAAGGGATAAAATATATAACTTAAACATTACATGAATGAAATGTATTTTGATGTAGAATAAAATGATGTGTTATTTTCAACGTCAACTGCATAGAATGTGCCTACCTATCAACAGTCACATGCCAACTTTTAAATCAGTGTCTGTGGCCAAGACAATGCTATACACTATGGTGAGAAAAAAGAAAATTCCCAGCATGGCTTAAGCAACTAAGTCCCAATCCTGAAACTGGGATCAACCCCCAAAGTCACATATTTATAGGGGTAAAATAGATGTAGATGCAAGCACCATTTGATGTAAATAAGAAGTAAGATAAATGACAACTTTTTAAGCTTTTATTTTGAAATATTTATAGACCCACAGACAACTGCAAAATGGTAGGGTCCAATGTATCATCACTCAGTTCCTCTCAATGGTGACATTTTATATAACTGGAGTGGAATATTAAAACCAGGAGGGAATTAACTTTGGTACAATTCTGTTAACTAGACCCATTCCATTTGCTTTATTTATTTATTTATTTTGAGATGGAGTCTTACTCTGTCTCCCAGGTTGGAGAGCAGTGATGTGATCTTGACTCATTGCAACCTATGTCTCCTGGGTTCAGGTGACTTCCTACCTCAGCCTCCTGAATAGCTGGGATTACAGTGCCCGCCACTCTCATATATTACTGGTGGAAATGTAAAATGGTACAGCCACTTCAGAAAATTGCTTGGTAGTTTCTTATAGAAACAGCTGTTTGTTGTATTTTAGTAAAGATGGGGTTTCACCATGTTGACCTGGCTGGTCTTGAGCTCCTGACCTCAAGTGATCCATCTGCCTTGGCCTCCCAAAGTGCTGGGATTACAGGTGTGAGCCATGGCACCCAGCCCCATTTGCATTATTTTTTAAACATAGATTAGTATATATGTGAGGGTGCAGTGAAAGGCTGTAGTTCTAGTAATTATATCTCATGTTTAGATTCAGGTAATCGCTACCTGCTGTTTTTTCAGTGTAAAGAAACCACCTCATGCTCATGCTTTATAATCACACCTTTATATTCACCCTCATTATATTACCTCATCCCTATCCCCTAGCAACCACTAATCTGTTCTCCACCTCTATAATTGTATCATTTAGAGAATGTTATATAAGTGAAAATATATAGCATGTGACTTTTTCTGTCATCTTTTTAAACTCCACTTGATTCTTTTAAGATTCATCTGAGTTGTTGTATGTATTAACAGTTCATTATTTTTTATTGCTTAGAAACATTTCATAGGTATGCCAGTTCCAGGATTACTTTAACCATTTACCCACAGATGGACATTTAGTTTGTTTCCATTTATTTGCTATTATTAATACATCTGCTACAACACATATGTGTGTAGCTTTTTGTGTCAACATCTGTTTCATTTCTCTGGGAGAAGTGCTCAATAATGTGACTGCTGGGTCATACAGTAAGGGCAAGTTTAATTCTATAAGAAACTACCAAACAATTTTCTAAAGTGGCTAAAACCATTTACATTTCCACCAGCATTATATGACAGACTTATTTTCTCTGTATTCTTGCCAATATTTGCCATTATCACGTTTAAATTTTAGTTCTAATAGGTATGTAGTGATCTCTCATTGTGGCTTTAATTTGCATTTCTCTAATGACTAATTAGGTCAATAAATAATCAGGATTTTTTCTTCTTTTTCTTTTTTCTTTCTCAAGTTTATGGTCAACCAGGAGATAAATGATCAGCTTTGAATCAAATAAATTGGCTAGGTTAGTATTTCTGATTTTCCTGAACATATCTTTTTAATATATTATGCTCTTATTTCATAAAGGAATTCTTAAACTCTGCAAAATACTGACTGCCATATATTGTTTACTATCTTTCTGTACTTTAGAATATTGGAGATCACTAGTTTCTTAAAGACTACTTAGTGGTGAAAGCTGTAATTTTACATAGTAGGAAACTGAGGCCTAGGAATATTAAATAATTTGTTCAAGATTACATCATCAGAGCTGGAACCAGAATCCAGACAACCAGTCTCTTGGTTCAGCACCCTTTTTTGATACTACTGTGTCTTGTGAAACTGTGTACCCACACATGTATGTGTGGTTGATGAATGGTTTTAGGTTTAGTACTTTTTTAGCACCCTTGCCTTCCAGTACCATTAATTGGAGTAATAATAAAATATCGCATATCATTATTTAAACTTACACAGCATTGCAAGTTCTATCTAGCTGGATCCTGGGGGACATATAAAGTTAAGGGAGTGGTGACATATAAAGTTAAGAATGACCAGGAATAAATAAGGCTAGATGCAAAATTAAGTCAGTGGAAAGGTGACTGGAGCTTTGAACTGCTCAGTTTTGAAGATGGAGAGTAGTATAGAGAAGTAAACCCAGGGAGAAGAGAATACCTTTAGGAATGGATACTCCTATGAGGTAATAAGCTGGAAAGAATTTAACTTCTTGATAGCTTTTCCTTGAACTAAAATAAGATCAATTTAACTGCTTGATAGCTTTTCCTAGAACTAAAATAAGGTTACATGTAGCATTTCATTTAAATTCCTTCCCTTATATTTTGTAATTTGCTTTGGTTCCTACTATATTTTTGAAAAAGTCTGATATATTCACTGCTATCGTGCAGATGTTTGTGTGCCCCCCAAATGTATATGTTGAAACCCAACATAATGTGAAGGTGTGAAGTCTTTAGGAGGTATGTCATGAAGACAGAGCCCTCATGAATGGGCTTGGTGCCCTTATAAAAGAGGACTGAGGGAGTTTGTTTGCTCCTTCTGTTATGTGAGGATGCAGCAAGATGACACTTTCAATGAATCAAAGATGATTCTCACCAGACACCAATTCTCCTGTCACCTTGATCTTGGAGTTCTCAGTCTTCAGAACTGTCAGAAATGAATTTCTGTTGTTTATAAGCTACCTAGTCTATGATATTTTGTTATGGCAGCCCAAATTGACTAAGACACTCACCTTGATAAAGTCTGAGATACCCTCCTAACTCTTTGTGAACAGGTAGAGAGAAATAATAGTCAAGACCAGGTGAAAATGGCCTTATCTTTCTTACTTCTTCACTATAATTGTTCTGAAGCACCATCAACCAGGATGCTGAGGGTCTGTAATCTCTAAATTCCAGTTGGCCTTGAGGAAATTATGCAGTTGGACATGGCAGATAAAGATGCCCAGAGAAGTAGCAGGAAGCAGGTAGTCCAACTGACAGAATACATGAGACAGCACACTCCACTTGCTTTTTATTCTTTATTCAAAAATACTAGAGGGAGAAAACCATACGAATGGGGAGAATTGGATTTTATATCACTAAAGAAGGTATTATGTAATACCAGCTGAATATGAAGATAAGTAAAACTACAATCAGACTAAAACAGAAATAATAAGGTATCAGTGAATTGTAGGTATCCAATTTATCGAAGAGTTTTAGAAAGTAATGGTACTTGTATTCAATAAAGGGATATTTGAATTGGTGAGTTTTGGAAATGCTAGTTTATACCAGAGTCTAAGGAGTGGCCGTGAAAATGGATGCTGAATGGAGTAGATTTGAGAAAATTGAGATATGCAGCGATTAAGATATTAGATGGATCATCTATGGGGCTGTTGAAATATTTCCCATGAGAGTATATCTTGGGTGGAAAGAAAGACTGTGAACCAAAGTCTTTAATAAATGAGATTGGGGGGTGGTAGAACAATTCTGAAAAGGAGAAAGGGGTGTATGCAACAAAGTGGAAGACATTGTACAAATTGGAAGAGGAATAATAATCTGAAAGCTGGGACCAAGGAAAATACTGGCTCTATCTCCTGATGCTGTGGAACAGAAGATGAGAAAGGACAATGATCTATACCAGTCATGCTAATATAATAGAACCCCAATGAATTTTAATAATGTGTGACCATTGTTAGAAGAAGAAAATATGATAAGGCATCTCAAACATTTAACACCAGCCAGGAACATTTAATAGGCTCAGTGCATGTTGCTACTTTTATGCAAAAGCTGGGAATATTTAAAGGAAATATAACTGTTTCCATTTTACAGCTAAGAAAATTCAAACTCAGAAAGATGAAGTGACTTGCTCAAATCTGTAGACCTGATTAGTGCCTAAATAAGGAGCCGAGTTCCTGTATTCTTCTATCTGGTTTCCTATTTGCCTGCAGAGGCTGTGCCACTATGGATAGAAAGGAGTTTTGTCTAGGGCTTCTTTGTGTGGGATTGGATTGCCCATCTCAAAGTAGAGAGTGGAAAAGAGGAAAATAGTCAAAAAATCTTCCCAAGAAACAGTCTCATGGTTTCAAATTAGAGCATTCTAGGAAGTAGTGTTTATTTAAATCTGATTTTTAACTATCTCTGTTTAAATCAAATATTTTAATAAAAATATATCTAATAAATATCAAATCTGGCCAATGTGTTTTCCAACTTATTAAAAACCAGTGCTTATGAAAGAACCTAGCCTTAGAAGTTTTTATCCAAATTCATTTCCTAAGTGGAAAATGAACGTTTTAACTTTTTAGGTGGTAAAGGTAACATTTCTTTTAAAGTCAGCTTAATATGTCATACTCTCAGGCAGAGATCCATCATAATCAGAGGAGAATCTCACTCAAAAGCTGGACTAGGGAGAATGAGCTCAAGACTTTGGCACTTCAGCTGGGCTGAGTGGCTCACCCTGTAACCCCAGTACTTTTAGAGGCCAAGGTGGAAGGATCCCTTGAGGTCAGGAGTTACAGACCTGCCTTGGCAACGTAGCAAGACCCCATCTCAATACATGCATACATACGTAAGTACATAAAAAGGCTTTGGCAGTTCAATCCATCCAGTATTAACTTGCAGAAGATACTCGCAGAAAAATAAAGCCAATAAATTGTTAATGTATCTACAATGGAGACTCTTCATAACAGATAAAATCAAAATAAGTAATTCAGAAGAAATTACTGAATGCAAATAAGGAAATTGTAATAGACTGTAGAGAAATTATTCTAAAACATTGCCAATTAAGAATGCTAAGTTTGACTAATATAGAAGGTGATCAGCCTCAGAAGAATGCAAAGAGGACATAAACTCTGATTTTGAGTCAGTAGACAAGTATTGAAAAAAAATACCTCAAAGTAAAAATAGTTAAATATGTTAATTCCTTGGAGGAAGTATATCCATGGTTGGTATGACCCACCAGAAAAGAACAGAATTATGTCCCTTCTTCTAGCTCCAACGACAAAAACAGTCCCACACATTGAATTCCTCATGAAATAAATGACAATGGTGGAACCTTACCAAAAATCAGATTAAAATAGGTATTTGGCTGAATTTGAGCCAAAATATGATATCTACTTTCAGCCAAATACTTTCAGGAAAATCTCTTGAGAGCCAAATGTTCTTTGATGCCAAAAGACTATATTTTTGCAAATTACGATAACCATATATAAATAGGGTGGCCATATAATCTATCATACAAACTGGACACTTTTAAGTGAAAGGTGGTGTCGCTGATAACTAATGCCAGTACAACAGGGGCAAACTCAGATGGTCCTGGGCAAATCAGGACATATGATCACCTTATATATGAACCATTGTTGTGTAATAGATTATAGTAGTACTCACAAAAGAGTGCTGAAAAAACATAGGTAGATGTGATAATAACTTAAGTCAAAACTCGAGGATTTGAGTTCATTGGTTAGCCATGATTGCCTCTCATTAGGTGTTGATGATATTCCAAAATAATTTCTTTCAAAATTTTCTAGAAATTAAAAACAATTATAGCTTGTGTGTACAAAATCTTGAAACCACAAATGTGTTACTGGCTTATTTTTTAGTACCGTGTTCTTAGCTCTTATGTGAACATGCACATGTGCATAGATTTCTGATAATAATACATTAACGGAATCCTTACTTTTCCCTTCATCAAGAGAGCTACAAAGGCCCTTTCAGCCTTCAGGTAAATCTTTGATAGAAGCAATTTTCAAAAAAAAAAAAACACTGCTTTTTTTAAATTTCAGGGAAAAAAATTTTTGAGCAGAGAAATCAATTAACAAATTAAATTCAAACATATTTCTCCTTTTGAAAGTTTTGCTGCTAATGATGATAGTGATGATGATGATGACAAAATGATGATGAAATGCTCTTGGTATCTCTACTTCACCACCTGTTCCTTCTCACAACAAACACCCAAATTCCCCATCTCACTATAAGGAACCACCACCCACTGATTTACTGCTCAGACCAAACAAGGAATTATAACTGATCTTCTCTTCAGACACCCCATGACTCATCAGTCAACAGATCTCCAGGTTCTATTTGCAAAGCACATCTTGCGTGTGTCCACTTTTCTCCATTCATATCATACTACACTAGCCCAAGCCACTTTAATTTCTCCTAACCAGAGTTCCTGTTCCTGCATTCTTTTCTTTCCACAGTTTTTCTGCCACCCACAGAAGGAATAATCTTTTCAAAAATGCAAAGCATATTGTTTAACTTCTTACTTAAGCTCTTTGGTGGCTTCCCATTGCACAAGAATAAAATATCACTCATTGACCTGGCTGACCAGGCCCTCTGTGAACTCATCTCCTGCCATTTTCTCTTCCTTCACAATGATCCTGCCTCACTGGCCTACTTTCTGTTCCTCCAGAACACTGCTCTTTTCTAACTCAGGGTTTTGTCTTTAGCACTTTCCTCTGCTTGTTAGACTCAGTGTTGAGCTCTTCTTAGGCTAGTTCCTTTTTATCCTTCAAATCTCTGCTCTACAGGACCCTTTGTTAAGATTTCCATGACTACCTATTTTCCCAACAGTTAGGCTCTATTATATCTGGCAAATTTTTTTCTAGAGTAGTTATTATACACTAACTGTTCTTGTGTGTTTATTTATTTATGCTTATTTTCTCCAATTGCATCTAGAGCAAGGGTCAACAAACTTTTTTCTATAGAGAGGCAGATTGTAAATATTTTAGGCTTTGTGAGGCATATGGTCTCTGTTGCATCTGCTCAATTCTACCCCTATAGCATGAGAGCAGCTATCCACAATACATAAAACAATGGGTGCGGCTGTGTTACAATAGAACATTATTTACAAAAAACAAAACAAACAGTCATTTGGCTGCATTTGGCTATTGGGTCAGAGTTTGTTAATCCTCAGTAGGGCCCTTATATGCTTTTTTTCCTACCATATCTCCAGCACCTCACACAAGGCAGGTACTTGGAAAATACTAAACGAATGAATGAAAGGAGTTCCTTCTGTTTTCCAGGCACTATCCACATATTCACAACCTTTCATCCCTATTAAATCCCTGGACGCTAATCATTTTAATTTTCATGTTATAGAAAGTGTAAAATAAGGCTCAGAAAAGTTTACGAATTCATTCAAACTTACACAGCTATTGCCGTAACAAAGTACCCCACATTATGTGGCTTAAAACAACAGAAATGTATCCCCTTACAGTTGTGGAGGATAGGAGCCCAAAATCAACATGTCAGTGGGGTTGTGCTCTCCACAAAGTCTCTAGGGGAGAATCATTCCTTGCCCCTTCTAGCTTCTGGTGGCTCCCACCATTCCTAAGCTTGTGAGAGTGTCTACCGGTGTCTCCACATGGCTTTCTTTCCTCAGTGTCTCTCTGGTCCTTCATATGTGGCCTTCCCTGTGTTTCTCTGTGTTCTTTTCTTTTATAAGAATGCCAGTCATTGGATTCAGTACCCATTGTAATCCAAAATGACTACATTTTAACTATTTTCAATCTGTAGGGTTGCATTCTGAGTTTATGGATGAATGTGATTTTGTAGGAGAGATAGTTTTCACTCTGCTACAACTATAAAATGATAGTGTCATGATTTGAATCTGACACCATTTCAGTAATTTTTCATTCTGAAGTTAGAACCTCAGCTATTAAGTTAAATTAAAGTTAAAAGTGATGTCAAATTTTAGAGTTATTTTGAGAAAAGATGATGTGAGAGCATCAGTGGAAAGGAGAGTTAAAAACCTACCTTTTAGGAGTTTTGTGCATGTCATAATTTCTGACTAATATCCTAAATATAATTTCACTGCTGATTTTAAGGACATTTGATACATATTTTACGACTGGAGATTTAAGATGTGTTTCTACAAATATTGTTGGTTGAACAAGGAGTCTCACATCCAAAATTTCCTGTTTTTTTTTCTTTGATTAACATCTCTGCATACCAGGCCTGTAACTCAGGGTTTTCCCCAAAGCTTGTTTAAATCATGTGTCTTCTATCAGGGAAGAACATAGTTCTATGGTCTAATTCATTTGGGAAATGTCAAGCCAAACCAGATAAGACAGATTGCTTTATTGTAGTATATAATTTCTTGTTAACATTGTTTTCATTTATTAGGGAGTCTTGTGAATTTCTAAGAGAGAGGTATTGTGAACATATTTCCACATTGAGCATTTTCAGAAACTAATCTATGCTACACACTTCACACACCTACTTTGGGTCTTTTCTAACTTAACTAAGTGCAGATAGGTTCTCTTTTTCTGGGGGCAAATTTGTGAAGACACTTCTCTTGGGTTTTAGAAATTGGTTTTGAATCCCTCTGTAATGGATGAGACTCCTGATAGAAGAGGAAACACTGATGGGCTGCACTAAGGCACTACTAATTTATTGGTCAGCTCATTTACTCACTCATTTATGCACTCATTTATTTCACAGAGACACATGGAGCCCAGGGAAGTAACTATAAACATAAAGATCATTGAGAAATAGATTTCTCTTCATTAAGTTATCCAGATAATACACATCGATTACTACTTCCCACAGAAATTTTAATAAATGGAAACCACATGTTATGGACTAAATTGTATTCCTTTCAAAGTCATATGTCTGAGTCCTATCTATTAGTACCTTATCATGTGACTGCATTTGGAAATAGGGTCCACATTAAAGAGGTAATTAAGGTTAAATGAGGTTATAAAGGAGGGTCCCTAATCCAATACAATTAGTGCCCTTATTAGTAGAGGGAGTGACACCTGGGCATAGATAAAAGGCCATGTGAAGACACAGCAAAAAGGTGGCCACAACAAGCCTAACTAAGTAAGAGAGAGGCCTCAGGAGAAATTACACATGTCGACACCTTGATCTTAGATTGCTAGCCTCTAGAACTTGGAGAGAATAAAAATTTCTGTTATTTAAGCTGCCTGGTCTGTGGTATTTTGTAATGACAACTGGAGCAAATCAAAGCACCACTGTTAATTGTTCATTAGGTCCTTGCCTTCAAGAGCTTTCTTCAGCTAGCTGTAATATCTACCAAGCCTTTATAATTCCTTTATTTGTATTTTAGAAGAGTTTTATCAGAACCAACTAGATTGTAAACCTCTTGAGAACAGGCCTTTGTCCATTGTATCATTGCATTTTCACACTGACTCACAGAGAGCAAAGAGTAGTAGAATAAATATATTATCTACTTTCTACTTTCATCTGTACATTAGCAATTGAGAGATGACCTAATACATCTCTTGGAGAGAGAAAGAAATAAGAAAGAGAGAACTACAAAGTGTTAAACCCATAGTTAGAAGCTTCAAATGTCTTCTTATTTAATACTTTTCTTCTATTTTGAGATAAATATCTTTATCCCATTTTGCAGATGAAGAAACAGAGTTCAGAGAGGGATCATAAAATCATAAACCGTCATCAATTGCTTAATTTTAAGAAAGAGAAAATCTGGCTATACAGCAGAACTAATAAAAAATAACTGAAAATTTTAGTGGCCTAATGTTTATTTCAGTGAGATCCTTATAAGTGATACAGCCATCAAAAGGAGTAGTGTCAAGTTGTGCAAATAAAAATAATGAGTATATAGCGTTATTGGTCACTTACTGTCAGGCACTGATCTTGGTTACACATATTCAAATAGTCGTGTACTCATAGAAGCAACTCCTGCATTTTATGGAAAATAACTAAAGTCTTCAGTTCCTTAAACTTAAAGATTTTAAGATTAATAATATCATCATCATAGTCATTTCCTTCTCCATTAATAAAGTTAGGCTTGGAAGGAAAAAAATGAGTGCTGACTTCCTTCTGGCTCTATTCTGAACAGCAAAATAAACTATCATCAGGTGAACAGACAACCTACAGAATAAGATGAAATTTTTGCAATTTATCCATCTGAAAAAGTTTAAAATCCATAATCTACAAGAAACTTAAATAAATTTACAAGAAAAACAACAACACCATTAAAAAGTGGGCAAAGGATATGAGTAGACGCTTCCCAAAAGAAGACATTTATGGAGCCAACAAACATATGAACAAGAGTTCAACATTACTTACTGTTAGAGAAATGCAAATCAAAATCACAATTAGATACTATCTCACACCAGTCAGAATGGCTATTACTAAAAGGTAAGAATCAACAAATGCTGGTGAGGCTGTGGAGAAATAGGAACACTTTTGCACTAGGGTGGAAATGTAAATTAATTCAACCATTAAGACAGTGTGGCAAGTCCTCAAATACCTAGAACAAGAAATAACATTTGACCCAGCAATCCCATCAGTCGGTATATACCCAAAGCAATATAAATCATTCTATTATAAAGATACATGCATATGTATGTTCATTGCAGCACTAGTCACAGTAGTAAAGACATAGAATCAACCCAAATGGCCATCAACGATAGACTGGATAAAGAAAATATGGTACATAGACACCATGGAATACCATGCAGCCATAAGAAATAATGAGATCATGTCCTTTTCAGGGACATGGATGGAGCTGGTAGCCATTATCCTCGGCAAACTAACACCAAACACTACATGTTCTCATATATAAATGGGAGCTGAACAATGAGACACATGGACACAGGGAGATGAACAACACACACTGGGGCCTGTGGGGTGGGGTCTGGGGCAAGGAGAGCATCAGGATAAATAGCTAATGCATGTGGGGCTTAATACCTAGGTAATGGGTTGATAGGTGCAGCAAACCACCATGGCACATGTTTACCTATGTAACAAACCTGCACATCCTGCACCTATATGCCAGAACTTAAAATTAAATTAAGTAAAACAAAAAAGAATAGTCTGGGAGAGAAACATGCCAATTCTCTCATCATCATTTCAAAGGAGTCTTCATTAGGAAATTGTTCAATTTGAATCCTTTTCTATATTGATTCTTTTATAATTATGTTAAGAAAATTCAGTCTCCACATTTCAAAGCTGATAACATTACCTATTTTGAAAGGATTGCCTATTTATTTTACCTTTATCAGCAAGAGAAGCCCATCCTTAATGCCTATCATTGGGCTAGGCATTAGCAGAAGCTTCTTAAATACAATAGGATATGCTTGAGTGTTTTTCTTATCTGGGATCAGTGTTTCTTGAGAAGTACCTACAGAGATACTCTGAGCTACATGTGAGTTCGTATGACGATAGCAAGGATCATTAGAGGAATTAGAGTAGATAACCCGTGTGCATGCACCAGAGAGGTGCAGTTACATGATGTGATGGAGCAACCCAGAACCAAAAATGACAAATTAGAGTTACCGTGTTGTGGGGTATCTTGAAACACTACAGAACAGTCCTAGTGAGGACGGGTCAAGAAAGACTCTGCATTGATGAGTACAATGTACCCAGAAAAAAACCTAGCCTGTTAAAAGATGTGTGTGTGTGTGCGTGTGTGTGTGTGTTAAAAGCATCCAAAAAACAACATTGTTGTGGCTGTGAACACTTAACTAGTAAATAAGAAAGACATGGTGGCAGGAAGGAAAAAAAAATTATCCAGAGAGTGTTCCATTCTGCCGTTCAGAACATTGTGGTTGCTCAAATAATATTAATGCTCTATGATGAAGATGGTAGTGAGGATGATGGTGATTAATGCAACCCATGGAAAATAGGGCTGGGGAGGATGACATGGGCGAGGGACCAGGATAGGGAGGATGACTCAAGGGTGAGGGGTACCTGGGGATAGAGCGAGGTGCTGTGCACGTTGGCGCATGTGGGGGAAGCGGCCGGGGCACGAGTGGCTTGCACCCCGGGAGTAGGCGGGTGGGTGCCCGTGGGCGGAGCGGCTCTGGGACTGAGTGGTTGGCAGCTATGTCTGCGAGAGCAGCGGCATCACCCTGGATGGAAGCCTCCGAGACTCCGCCTAACTGACTCCCAAACTCTCCCTCTTCCTCGCGCAGCCCCAAACTGGAGGCAGCCGAGCCTGGGAGCAGCCTCCGCGGCAGCAGCGGCAGCAGCAGCCCCAGCCCTAGCCCCAGCCCCGCCCCCGCCCCGCGCCCCGCCGGAGACGCCCGGATCGGCGGAGCCTGGCGCGAGCCCTCGCCCCCTCGCCGCGCCCGCCGCGCCTCCGCCTTCCCGCCCCCGCCGGCCGAGGCTGGGCTGCGGGAGGCGGCCGGGCGGCCCCGAACCTCGCTAGGTCGTCCAAAACAAAGGCAGCATCCGGGGCTGGGTGGATGCAAACAACCATGAAAGACTGGGTTCTCGCTCTGCCCGGCTCTGCTGCTGCTGCCGCCGCCGCCGCCGCTGCTCCTCCTCCTGCCGCCGCCGAGAGGGCTCCGCTGTGAGGGGAAGCAGGGGCGCAGCTGCTGGGCGTGCATCCGAAAGGTGAGAGCCGGAGATCGAGCGGAGGGGGCGGGCAGGCCATGAAAATGTCCTCGGCCGTGGGGCCCCGTGGTCCTCGCCCACCCACAGTGCCTCCCCCCATGCAAGAGCTGCCCGACCTGAGCCACCTTACAGAGGAGGAGAGGAACATTATCATGGCAGTTATGGACCGACAGAAGGAAGAGGAGGAAAAAGAAGAAGCCATGCTCAAGTAAGCCAGCCCTAGCCGTGCCATCCGTGCCTCTGTGCCTCCATCCGTCCATTCACCACACACTCCCCCAGTCCTGGTGGCTGAGTGTGGGGAAGGGGCGGCCAGGGAGCTGGGTGCGGGCGGAGGCGCCCGCCTTGGGCCAGGGGCGCGGGGATTGAGCAGGGAAGAGGTCAGGGGACCAGAGGAGGGAGGGGATATGCCACAGAGCCAGGAACCAGGGTTGGGTGGACGGGGGTCACTCTGGTGGTGGGAAGTGCAGAAGCTGAGAGGGGCTGATCCCACCCAAGTGGAAGGTCCCTGGGCTAGGAGCAGGTTAGGGGGCAGGGGAAGAGTAGAAACACCTGGAGGCTGGATGAAGAGGTGCTGAGGACAGCTCCTCTTCTCTTCTTGGAGTTGTTTAGCTGTTCCGGGTTACCCCAGTGAAGGGTGCCTATATTTACATCATAAAAATGCTTATTTTTAGTGTTCATTTTAGTAATCATTCATCTCACAGATCAAAATTGGGTCTTTTTTTGGGCAGTTGCCATCTTTGGCAAGCTACCTCCCCAGCTTCTCTTTAACCTTTTATTCAGAGTCTTCTAAACAGCATACCTGTGTGAAGACAGATTTTCTTACCCATATGTAATGCCATTGGCAACGCAAAGTTTTTAATCATGGGAGAAGCTGGCAGGGACTTTGGCCTGAATAACATAGAGGTTCCTCTTTACTGGTTTCCAAGAGACCTCTGGGGGCCTGTTCAGTTCCTGGAGGAAACAGTCCAATAACGGATTGGATATTTGCACTTCTCCTCACTTCTTTGGAGCCCATCAACCATTCAAGGGATCTCTGTCTGGTGCCCCATTTTTATGGAGACAGGGAGAGGATGGGGCTCCTTGCTGGTGGTGCAGAAGTGTGTGACACTGTGCTGCTGCTTGCCTCAGACAAAACTGCTTGCAAGGGACTGGCAGAGAGATGGGACTTTCCTTGCTTAGCATCACCCAGAGTAGTGCTGAAGAAGGCTTCAACCCTGCCTTCTCTTGGGAACTTCCCTTCAGGTATTCAGGAAAGTTTTCACTCTGGGGCAGAGGAATTTAGGGGCCTTCACTGTGATTGACTCCTTGGTGTCTCCTGCTTAGGCTGGGAGGTGTATCTGGGGCCAGGGAATTGGCATGAAGAGCCAATGGGAACCTGTTGCATCTGGAGTTAGCTGATAGCAAAAGAGGGGTAGGGAAGGAGCAGGGGTGACACCCAGACACAGAGCACACTCAGCATGTCCTCTCCCCCACACTCTAAAAGAGCCTCCTGGAGAGAAGATGCTGCCGAGGAAGATTTCTTCCGCTTCCCCTCAGTGCAGCAGTGCCTCATAGGAGAGGAATGGAGGGAGGTTGCATTCACAGAATGATGGATCTCCAACCAGGGCCACTGACACACAGATAAGGGAGGGAGATATTGAGGGAGACATGTGGATCTTAGGTCACAGCAAAATAGTATAAATGCAGTTATTCGTGTCCTTTCATTGTAGATTCAGAAAAGGGCCATTAACTCCGAAGGCCAGAGCTGGCCTGGTTCTATAAAGAGCAGCAGGTTTCTGAATTCCCTGCTCGTTCTCATCCAAAAATCAAATACTCTAAGCCTGCCGGCTTGAGGGAGGCAGAACCCTCGTTAATCTGCTGCCTGTCCCTAGTGGAAGAATGACGTCCCTGGTGCTGCAGGCTTCCCCTCTTCTGAGACTGGTAGTAATGGATGGTGTCTGATGGTGCTGCTGTCTGTTTGTCTGGTTGTCAGTCCGTCTGTCTTCACTGGTTGCAGCCACTGCCACCTGTCCTGAACACCTTTTCTGGTTGTCAGGATTTACAGGTTTGCTGCTGTTCCTTTTGGTGTTTGCTGCAGACGGCAGGTGGATGGAGGCCTCCAGCAGCTAGTGGAAAATATGGGCTGCTGCTTGCCAGAGTCCAGATAGGAAGGGGAAGGCACAGTGCAAGTAGTGGCCATCACGCCTCTTCATTGGTTGTCTCAAGCGTGGTGTAAAGCGAGGGATTTTAAGTGGGAGTGGGTGAGTTTTAGGAGAGAATTCCAAATCTTCTAATTGCCAAAGGACAACAACTATAAGATTGTATGGGCTTATGTGGACAAATAAATTTAGGAGCACTGTCCAACTGCTCATGTCTAACATATCTTTTCCACTGCTTCCCCTGTGACTGCTTTCTACTGGTTTGCATATATTGTTCTTTTATTGCATGGATTCACAAAATATCACAGTTTGTGATGCTGTTATACAACAGCTCTCTATAGTCCTGGACCTCTGCGTTAACTTTATCAATCAGCCTCCTCTGCTAATGTCTTGGGCTTTTGTTCGATGACAAATTGGTGAGTGTTTTGGAATCCCAGTTTGCTGCCATGTAAGCATGTCATATTGTCTGCAATTAGTGTAAAAGTGCTCTACTTTTTTTTTATAGGGGATAAATTATGTCTTAAAAACTGGGGATAATGGGAACTATTCAGATGACACATATATATGGGACTTAATGACACATAGACATAGATGGTGACCTTTTAAAAACTTTGTGTTAAAATAGATGGGAAAGCAGGATTCTTTCACAGGGCTTTAAAATATTGTTACATCAGAGAAAAGATTTTGTGGTAATTATTGGTGATTATAATCACATATCTGAGAAATTACTTTCACAAAAGGCCCTACAAAGCTTACGTTCTGGCAATACAGCAGTTAGACTTAAAATTCACTTGTGTTATCAGTGAAGAACTATCTCCTTAAGCTACCTACTGTGCGTGCTATCTCTCTTCACGATGTGTAAATAGACACAGAGAAAAAATAGAAAATGGGTGAATATGAGAAACCAACGTTGTAAAATATCAATTAAAATGTATTTGTAAGTTTCATTGGCCTTCATTGTAAATTAGTACTTGAATTTGGTTTTGAGAATGTCTTTAAATATGTATAAATGGAAAAAATCAAGCCATTTTCATATCAAGATTTTAGAAAAATTTTATTTGAAATTGAAAGTACTTTATTATAAAAAATTTATTTTGTTGGCAAAGTACACTGATTTTAAATTCCATTGCGAAATAACTAGAAATAGTTGGCTGCCACAAATTATGTTCGATGATTGACTTAATTATCTGCAAATTAGAGATCTTTTCTTAATAATGTTTTGGATGTGAGTGTACGTGTGTGCATATGTGTGCACACGCATATGTGTGTTCTGAAGGCTTTCTGAAACCTAACTTGCTCAATGAATATTCCTTCAAGTAACTGTTACTAGACATCATGAGCTAATGTAGTACATAGGCTGAAAACTGCATTATCTGGGACCTAAGTCAGGGAAGATCTCATTAGACCTAGAATCTTACTTCTTTTTGGGGGGAAAAAAAAAGCTTCATAGAGAAAGCAGCTACCAAATAGTAAGAGAAGAGAAAAAATGTGGAGAATTAGTTAAGGTGATGGTTTGAGGATGAGAATTGGGTACCATACTGGAATATTTAATGTAAATAGTTAACATTTATTGAACATTAACCACCTACTAGCTCTTATTCTAAGTTCTTTAATCTAATGCCAAACAGTTATACTGTGCTCAAGTTTAATATAAGTATAAATATTTGGATTCTCACAATAGCCTGTGCAGAAGGTAAGCCAGATGATATAATTCTCACATCCTCACAGTACACTCAGAGAATTTTAGTAATATTCTAAATTGACTCACATAACATGGATCCAATCAGGATTCAAAATCAGACCTTTTAGTCAAAATCCAAGTATTTTCCCATGCACTATCTTCCTATCAAGAAGAAGCTTCTGTTTCATTTATATTTTCTTCAAATGAATTTCTAGTCTTTCCTTAATTCAGAGAAGTGGCTTGGCAAAAGATTAGGCTGATTCAGATCAGCTGCTAATAACAGCAGAGCCTGGGGCTTCACCCATACCCTTTTACAGAGTGTAAAGATAATAAAAAGCATCACAGTATAGTGGAAAGACCATTCACTTTGTATCCAAGTGTTTTTACATTCTAGTTCTGCCACTTAGTGTGCAAATGTGGGCAAGAATATTAAATTAAGATTATATAAAATTTCATTTTTTCCTATCAATCCTTCAACCCATGGTATGAATTGATTTATAAAGAGTATTGACTTTGGGCTTCTCCTTCTCTTCTTAAAAGGTAACCTACGAATTTCTTTCTAATCATCCGTAATTGCTACTTTTTTTTCCTGGAAAGGAGACAGAAAGTAGAAGGAGAAGAATTCCTGTAACTTCAACTTTCCTCCTTCTTTTTCTTACTTTACACAAATTTAAAATTGTGGCCTGAAATGTATCCATAAGGCTCATTATGAGAGATGCCAGTTATCAACTGGAAAAAGAAGAAAAGTGAAAGGAAAAATTGGGAAAACTTGAAAGGGATGAGGATAGAGTTCCCAAGTATGCAGGAATCATATTTTCATTGGGGTTTGCAAATATCTTAATATCTTACACCCCAAAATATGAGAAAAGCATTATTTAAGTAAATAGATTACTAAATTTGAAGGAGAACATGGAAACCAGTGTGGGCTGGATGTGCTACTGCTGACTTGACTAATAGAAGGATAATGTCTTGGGAATGTTATTTGCTTAACTTTTTAAATGAGGAGAACAATTTGTGTAAACTTGTACAGTGAGCTTCCTGGAAATATATCAAATATTAATTCCTAAAATCATATTATTCTTCTCCCATACCTATAATAAGCAGATGAATGAAGTTGCACTACCATGGATTATATTGTCCATTGTATTGCATTTCATTTGTCCTCATGGACTGTTTTCTACTTTCTACATTTGGTCCTGTGATATCAATTGGGTATTTTAGAGCTGGTCCTGAGAGCCAAAATAAATTTGCCTGAGGCACGTGGCAGCTGGCGTAATGACTCCAGAACCGATGTACACTGACCTCAAACCATTAGTGTTCCTTTAAGTCTTTAAAAAGGTACATTGAGTGGTGGATATTATGATTTGTTTCCCTCATCATTGGGAAGGAGACTAAGATTTATTGTGTACCTTCTATGTGTTATGCATTTGGCTGGATGCTTTATGAATTTTACTCACCCAGGCTTACCTCTTGATGAGAAGTCTAGTCTGTATTTATTAGTTTTCCAATATTAATGAAATTCCCAGAACTAGCTCTATACCTTCCTTTGCTCATGACATTTGATTCTAGAGTCCAGATAACAAAACTTAAACAAGTGAGAGAGGAGCTTCATGTGATTAGTATCATGTTCTGCCCTTTTCTCGGGATGGGCTCTCCAGAACTGTCTGGCTTCCCCAGTTCTGGCCTCAGGTGACTCTCTAACTCCATTTTTACCTGAACCTTTCCTTATCTGCTTGATATTTTGCCCAGAGGATTCCCTAATACAATAACATTTTCCTACCATTCTACCTAACGATGAGTTATCTCTGCTTGCCACTGTTGTTCTGAATTTTATTTATTAAGTAGGCTATTTCTAACTAAGTGTCATATGATATTTAATTCAACAAGACCACTGTTTCAGGTATTAGAACTGGGTCAGGCATTAGGCTGTTGGGATAGAATAAAGGCGAATCCTCTGCTTACAGCCCAATGTTGGCTGAGTTCCTATCATTGTAAAACTGCCATGGTCAGGAAAGGAAGTATCAGATAGTCGGATAGAACACTGGGATAGATTCTGGTCTTAACATTATGACTTTTTATAGGTATGAACATTGTGAAGCTAATCCATCCAAGCATCATATTTTATATGTAAAGTGGAGTTTATAATGGCAGCCTGTCTAATTTGTGAAGTTTTAACATGATCATAGAAGCAACTTATCCTCCAAATTGCTGTTTCCAAGAAAGATGCCATTATTATGCTTGTTCTTTAAAACTGTAGAGGAATACCAAGATTATGCTTTCAGGTAGTCTTTGAAGGTGCTAGGGGGCTTAGGAAGATGAGCTCTTGGAGAACAGCCCATCTATCCTTTCATGCTAGCAATACAGTGTTGCCAGGGTTGCAGCTCCTAGTGTGAAAATTTGACAAGGAGCTAAAAGGTAAAATGAGTTCAGGGCTTGGTCTGAGACTATATTTACCTTCTTTCTTTTCTTTTTTTTTTTTTTTTGAGACGGAGTTTCACTCTTGTTCCAGGCTGGAGTGCAATGGCACAATCTCGGCTCACCGCAACCACCGCCTCCTGGGTTCAGGCAATTCTCCTGCCTCAGCCTCCTGAGTATCTGGGATTACAGGCATGCGCCACCATGCCCAGCTAATTTTTTTTTTTTTTTGTATTTTTAGTAGAGACGGGGTTTCACCATGTTGACCAGGATGGTCTCGATCTCTTGACCTCGTGATCCACCCGCCTCAGCCTCCCAAAGTGCTGGGATTACAGGCGTCTTTTCTTTATTTTCCTTCTCATGAAATAGCTTGTACATGTTTTTAGCCCAAAAAGTAATGTGGGCAAAATGATAAAGTTTGAAAGATCTAAAGGGCAATCTTAATTCAAAAACCAGAAGACAAATTAGCTTGGGGTAATTTCCTCATCTTTTACTAGAAAAAAGATTTGGAGAAACACAGTGATAATTTTAGTGTTAGTGGGTTTAATAAATTATTCATTTTCATAATTAGCTGAATAAGGGTCGAATATTTGTCAGGTACTGTTCTTTCATGTCAGTTTACCATTGAGTGATGTGGTAAATTGCATGTGTTTAAGAACGTTTTAAGATTCTTCATTGGATGCCTTAGGTTTTCTGTATTTATATTCTTACATTCTTATATCGAGTTTATATACACTTATTTTGGCTAGGTTGCTTTTCTGTGGACAGCAAGAGGGGGAATATTCTGAAGAATTGATTTTAGATGTTTCTGCTTCTGTTGCAATATTGTGAAAACTTCCTATTCATGTGAATCCTTACTTAAAGACAAAATAGAGCTGTTTAAAAGGAAGGTGATTGTATATGTTGATTTTCCTTTATTTGTTTATCCCAATTTCCTGCTATAATTATGTATGGTAACCCCTTCTCTAAATATTGAGTTTCAGCCCAGATGATACATTATATTGTCTTCCTTTTTATAAATCTTGCTTTCTCTGCCCCAAATTCAGAAAATCAAGCAATTAACAGTCTTAAAATATATTATCAATTAATAGTGCAAGCACGTGGTAGATATAAAATATTGATCATTGTTTGGTAAATGGGGAACACTTTTCTGAGAATGAGGTATTATTGGCTGGGCATGGTGGCTCATGCTTCTAATCCCAGAACTTTGGGAGGCTGAAGCAGGTGGATCACTTGAGCTCAAAAGTTCAAGACAAGCCTGGCCAACATGGTGAAACCCTGTTTCTACTAAAAACACAAACAATTAGCTGAGCATGGTGGAGTGTACCTGTAATCCCAAGTGCTCACGAGGCTGAGGCAGGAGAATCGCTTGAAACCAAGAGGCAGAGGCTGCAATGGGCTGAGATTTTGACACTGCAGTCCAGCCTGGGGAACAGAGTAAGACTGACTCAGAAAACAAACAAAGAGACAAACCTTACTAAATAAGGTATTATCTTTTATGGAATCTCAGTGGAATGCTACTTTTTATGGAAAAGCTGAATTTAAAATTTCAAAACAATTTTGAAATAATAGTAGTCATGAATTGCAACTTCATACAGGACTCTATCTCTTTATGAGAATTCTCCTTTGAGCCTTGCAAAGAGCAGCCTGCTGCAGTTTAGTGAAGACATCTTTAATGTATGAGAATTTATTTAAATCGATTTTAGGATGTAATATATTTATATTCCTCTGAGTCTGGATGGCAAAATAAGGTAATGTTACAGAAGTAATTTTATGTAATTTGTAACATTTTGATAATTCCTCTGATGTTTCGATAGTAAAATAATGTAATGTTATAGAAAGTAATTTCATGTAATTTGTAAGTAATCAATGCATTTAATTAGAATATTAGCTGTTTTAAAGAAGCGTAATGAATGGAAGACATTTTATATAATATAGAAAATAGTACCATGCTAATGATTCATACATTAGTTAGTATTTGTTCGTATTACCCATCATTATGCCAGGTAATTTAATTATTGTCTGGAAGACACTAGTATATTTACATACAGAAAATATTTGAATTGAACACCAATTAAGATATCTGTACTGTCATATAAATGTCTTACACTACTTAGCTTCTTTTAATGGACTCTCAAGCATAATAAACATACTTACAAGTAGAAACTAATGTAGTAATACCGATGGAGTTTTCTTGCTGTATTTGCTTGACTTAATAGTCTATTTGGTTAGTTCACAACTTACATACATATTGCTTTCTGTACTTAAAGTAGTTTTGCTTAATATTTGAAGACTATTCTTAATTTCAAGAACATATTTTAAAGTTGTCAGTTATTGGTGCACAAGCATTGTTTGCAACATTATTATTTTTGTTGTTTAAACACAGCTTTTAAGAAATCGTAACAAGAAACTCTTTGAGGCCAGGTGCAGTGGCTCACACCTGTAATCCCATCACTTTGGGAGGCTGAGGAGGGCAGATCACCTGAGATTAGGAGTCTGAGACCATCCTGGCCAACGTGTGAAACCCTGTCTCTATTAAAAATACAAAAATTAGCCGGCATGGTGGTGCATGCCAATAATCCCAGCTACTTGGGAGACTGACGCAGGAGAATGCTTGAACCCTGAAGGCAGAGGTTGCAATGAGCCGAGATTGTGCCTCTGCTCTCCAGCCTGGGTGACAGAGCAAGACTCCTTAAACAACAACAACAAAAACAAGTAAACAAACAAACAAAACTCTTTGACAGGATGTCTAGCTGTTTTATTTTCAATTTATATGGTTTATATTTTGGAAAAATTAGGCAGATTGTATATGAAGTATCTAGGGTATGTAAAAATCAATGTATTGGATTTCTTTAACTATATAGTAGTATATATCCACATTTAGAGGTTCTATTGAGGTTAGAAAGATTATTTAGTGTATTGGTAGAAGGAGATGAAAACAAAAGTGAAGTGACCAAATGGCTTTTCCTTTTATATTTCACATAGCTTAGAAGATTTATCTTCCTTGGCTATCTCTGTTTTGCAATATATTGGAGCTTAAGTATTCTTTCCTAACCCCTTTTTTTTCTGGGAAAAAATGAAGATATTTTTCATTCTAATATCTGAAATAAAGGGATATTGAAATGAACAGTCTCATTTATTTTAGATATTAGAGTTTTGGGAAGAGCCAAAATCCTAAAGAGATTCTACTTTTATATTATTCATGATCGTGACAATTTTCATAAAAATGTAATTTTGAAAAATGAAATACAGTAAAATCTTCTTATAATGAGAATGGATACTTCAATTTGCAGCTCTCTATGTACCCTAGGTCAAATCGAGCCACCTAATATATAGCAACTTGGAGTAAAAACTTGATGCTATTGTGACAAAGGTATTATGGTCTAAGTATCATGCCAGGCACAGGACTTAGAAAAGGATGTTATAGTATTTAGAGCTCCAAAAGCCTAAGCTCTAATAGTCACTTTAGGATACAGCTATGATTGATAATCCGTCAAGAGGCTATCTAGTCTATTACTTCCATAAATGCAGCATAGTTAAAGGCTTTAGGAGGTCCACATGCAATAGAAGAGAAACAAACATGGTACCAGGCCACAAGAAGCAGATACTGTTGTCCCTGGTGAGGTTGTGCAAATTTAAAAAAGTGTACTATGCACTTTGGAAAAAGACTATATAGTCAAGAACACAAAATAGGAGAACACAAATTGAGTGGTGATTATGATAAGAGCTGAAGAACATTTTGAAGCTCCCTCTTGCACTTGCTTCTGTAATTCTGCATCCTTTTGATTTGCCTTCAATGTTTCTAAATGCTTCTATTTTTCCTTCCCTCAAATTTCAAATGTTGACATTCTCATGGGGTCCCACTCTCAATATTCTTCCATTTTATATGCAGTTCCTTGTGAATCTCCAACAATGCCTTCAACCATGTATATCTCAGTACTCCCCAAATCTATATTACTACATTAGCATTTTCTACTAAATTCTGAATTCACGTCTTTATCCACCTGTTAAATTTCTCTACTGAGTGTCCTATAGGCACTGCAACTTTATTGTGTCCTGTTATAAATTTCTTGACTTTCTGCCTAAACACAATGTCTCTGTATTTCTTGTCTGTGTGGGTAGCATCACCAGTGCAACTCCTCATTTTGCCCATCATCAAATCCTGCAAATTTAATCTTTTGGAATCTTTTAAATTTCTCTCTTATTTTTCAATCCCATTTTTATTACCTTAATGTAGACTCTCTTCAGTGTTTACCTGGATGCCTGCAGGAACTGTACTTACCTGGATACTTGCAGGAATCTCCTGATTTATTTTTCTGCCACTAATCAGAATTGCTCCCATCTGATCTGATCTCCACATTGCCGCCAGAGGAATCTTTAAAATTTGTCTGATCGTGTCTCTCCCTTAAAACCTGCTTACTTTCAGAGTAAAGTTTGAACTTCATAATCTGGATCCTACTTGCTATTTCTGTTCTCTGGTCCATGAATACATTCCTGCCATAGTCTTGCTGAAGTAGTTCTCAATTGCTACTTCACAACTTGGTGATGCAGCTCATACTTTTCTCTCCACCAGAAATAACCTTTTTAATTTGACTAAGTTTTACATAGCCATTTTAATTTGCTCAAGTGACACCTTATCTGGTACATCTTCCCAGACTTCCCAGACAGATTTTGATATTTGTCTTCTGTGCAGATTTTTGTCATAACCTCTTTCTTTTTAACAGTCTTCTCTCAGAACAATATAAATTCTGGAGAGAAGGATCATTCTTATTTGAATCCCTAATGTAAGGATATTGCCTGGCATAGAAAAAGTGCCCGTTTTTTTAAGCTGTGTATAAGGATGAATGAATGAATGGATGGATGGATTCAGGGGATGTGGACTGGAGGAGACACCCAGGGCTGCTAAGTGTATAAGTATAAGGATAGAGTTGGATGCTTATTCTAACTATGGGAATTCAGTCAGTGAATTTTGAAAACAAGCAGTGAATTGAGTGCTTTTGGTTATTGAGAGAACCAGGTTGACCAGAACTCATGAGGAAAATATATTGGACACTAGACATTATAAGGTAAAATCAACGTGTAATATTTGATTGCCTATTGTATCTTGATTTATCATTCTTGGGTTTTTGAAAGACAGCATTCTTAAAGTATTTGAATGTAAGTGAGGATGTAAATAATATGTTTTAAAAAGTAATCCTCTGGACAGCCATGCTTAATGGAAACATTTTCTTTGAAATAAAACTCACTAACTTCCATGACAGTTTAAAGCATAGTACTATATGTTTTCTGATTTGATATTTAGAATTAGATCAGAAGTGTATTGCCAGAAAGCATTCTACTGATTATATTTTTAATAAAAAAGTACACCTCAGTTAAGTCATCTTCTAGACTTAAAATCCTTGAAGGCAGGTATCTTATATTAATCATCTTTTCATTTTCATTGCCTAATTCTGCACCCATACATAATAGGCCTCCAGCAAGTGCTGTTGAACTAAATTGTACAGCCTATGTGCCTAAGACACAAAAGCACTGACTTTTGCATTTCAGAATTGGGCTAAGTTGAGATGTGAGTGGGCACTTAATGACTGTGTAGTCTAATATTGGTAAATTCTCAGCTTACCTGCAAATACCTGTATCTAGAGCAGCCTCACTAATACATGTGAGATGCCTCAGAACCTTTCTGAATATAGTGCTTCAGACCCAGGCCATCAACAGATAAGAGTTGGCAGAAAAATGGCAATAAACATTTTAGCCACTGAGGATTTATTTCTACTCATCTTTAAGAAGAGAAAACTGAGGCCAGAGACTCAGGATTTCATTTTTAATTAATGTGAGAGCTATGTTGAGACTCCATGTTCTAAGTCCTTGTCTAGTGGTGATTTTTTCCCCACCATCACTCTCTTGCCACTTGGTTGCATTTTAACCACAAACACATTCGAACAGTTAATTTTTTAAAATTCTGTTTTCATTTGCTTGCTTTTTAAGATTCTATTTGTTGTAGAAAACTCCATGAGAACTTACAATTACTTTATTCATTTTGAATTAGGTTATATTAAGTAAATAATATATAAGTAAATTATTGCCAAGGACTAAGAAATATTTTATTTTAAATATTTTTTGCAATCACATTTGTTGAAATTTTATTTAAACTGTATCAACATTTCTTAATTGTGATAATTTTATTTTTAATTTTAAATTCTTCCCTGAAAGGTACACTTTTACTAGCTGTAATTTATTTATGATTCCAAATAACTTTTCCTACTATGCTTTTGAATTATGTATATATTAAAATAATGTTTTGTTTTTTACTTTTAAAAACTGGTTGACTTTTGCTCACAAAGAAAAAGAGCTTTCTTTGGTTCCTCTTCACTTGGAAGTTTGACTTCAATTAGACTATTGGCCAATGATTCAAGGAAAGTTAGTAGGGTGAGAAAAGAATGACTACTCACATATATATCTAAGAACTTACATTTGTATACACATATGTATATTCTCATTTCACGTGTGCATCTGTACATATAATCTCTCACACCCAAATTCCTGAAGACTTGAAACATTCTTTCTATAAAGTTTTAAGGAAGTTAATTTTATTTTATTTACCAGAATTTGTATGATATAGATATTTCTTGTATTACCGTTTGTACCCAAAGACCTTTCTATGGATTTTATGCCAGTGGCTATTCTGGAAAAAGCAGCTCTACATCCATATGATGCACCATGGCTGGACTAATGGTGGACCATTGGCCCAAGGCTAGGTAATTTATTAACTGGCCAAATACTAATAATAGTGTCTTTCAAATTTTTAAACCAAAAATAATTAGAGGGCCAAAGAAAATAAATGATCCACATTTATTCGTTCTTGAAGCAAAAATGGACTGAGCACTACTCATGGTATGCTAGCTGTGATGCTGGAATTAATAGCCTTTTGTAAAAGGAAGTAAATTTTCTTGAATAACCATCCATGTAAAATTAAAATTTATGATAAAGGCAGCATAGAACATTATATAATATTTTTATAAAATAATACCTATCCAGAATTTTGACTGAGATCAGGCTATCCAGGAATGCTTCCCATGAAAATGACAGTAAGGACTGAGTGAAGATCTGAGAATGAATGGGAGTTAAGTAGGCAAATAGGGGTGAAGTACTTCTAGAAAGAAAGAATGAGAGCCACTGTTGGAAGCGGTAGTGGTGAGTCTGAAGCCAGTCTTTTGGAAGAGGAAAAAGTCTGCAAAAGGCAGGAAGAGTGTGGCTTGAGAAAAATTTGGAGAGGTAGGCAGAAACTAGACTAGACATGGTAGGTCCCATTAGATCATGTTTTAGAGTTTTTTTCTTTATTTTAAGAGTCAAAGGGTTTTGAAGAGAGATATGATATAATCTTATTAGTATTTTTAAAAGATCATTCCGGCTGAAGTATCAAGAACAGATTAGATGAAGTCCCAGAGCATGTAGTGTAGAGACCAGCTGGTAGGTTATTGTAGAAGTCCAGGTGGCAGACGTTAGAAGCAGAAATTTGGTGATGATGGCAAAATGTTAATATTTGAGAAGCAGAAGCCACAATTGTTGTTATTGTTGTTTTAATTGATTGAATATGGACTGATGTCAGACTTGTGCCACTGAGTTTTGGGAGTATCTGGAGTGATGGAAGAGAGAGCCCACATTTAGTTCTGGTTATTTGGCTTTGTGGTAACTTTGAGAAATCCAAGAGAGATATTAAACAGGTTAAAGGTCAGGAACTCAGAAGAGAGTATGGGTTAGAAATGTAAATTTATGAGTCATCTATACACAGATAGCCATGAAGCTATGGGTGAGGCTGAGTGATTAAATTCAGACAACAAGAAAGCCTAGGAATAACCTTTAATGAAGTTTCACTTGGGGAGGGATAGCAGGGGGAGAAATGCCACCAGATATGGGTGAAGGGGAGGAAGACAGCAAATCACACTACCATGTGTGTACCTATGCAACTATCTTGCATGTCCTGCACATGTACCCAAAAACTTAAAATGCAATAAAAAGGAATAAAAAAGAAATGTAGACTTTATGGTGTTGATAAAGACATCTTTATCTAAACTATACAACTTTAAACCAGTTAAATAGACTGTATTCCATGTTAAAAAAATACTTATAATAAAATATATAAATAAATAAAAATTGATAGAGGGCAATAGTGCTGCAAAAGCATTAGAAAAGAAATGGCCAGAGACATAGGCTAAAAACCAGGAGAGCCTTATTTCACCAAATCAAAGGGAAGAGAATATTTTGAGGAGGCTGAGGCACACTCACTATGATAGCTAAAATTAAACAAACAAACAAAGAGACTGGAAATACCTAATGTTGATAAAGATACTGAACAACTAAAAGTCTTATATATTGTTTTTGGGCATAATAGAACCACTTTAGGAAACTTTGATCGTTTCTTAAAGAGTTTAGCATGCATCTACACTATGACATAGGAATTCCATTCCTAGATATTAATATATGAAAAATGAAAATACACTCACGTAAGACTTATACAAGAATGTTCATAGCAACCTTATTGTTAATGGCCCTAAAATGGAAATAGTTTAGATGTCCATCAGCAGAAAGAATTTAAAAAATGTGAAATTTTCACACAATGAAAAATTTGCTATTCCTTGATAAACATTGATACATAAACAACATGGATGAATCTCAAAATCATCATGTTAGATAGGAAAAGCCAGACACAAATAGTGCAGACTTCATGATTGATACCACTCATATGAAGCTCCAGAATAGGGAAAGCTAATCTATGGTGGTGGATATCAGATTGGTAGGCTTCTCTATGGTGGCAAGGATAAAGGATTGGCTGGAAAAGGGCAAGAGATGACTTTCTGGAGGAATGTAAATATCTTATATATTGATAGAGGTATGTATTATAAATATGTATGCATTTGCCCAAACTGACCAAACTGTGTACTTACTATGTGTGCATTTCACTGTATTTAAATTATACCTGAATCAGTTTTTTAAAAAGGGAGTTCTGCTGAGACATCAAATATGATGAGAACTAAGAAAGAGCTATTGTATTCAGTAATAAGGAGATCACTGGTAACTTCAGGAAAAGTTTTTTTTTTTTTTTGAGATGGAGTTTCACTGTTGTTACCCAGGCTGGAGTGCAATGGCGCAATCTCGGCTCACCACAACCTCCGCCTTTTGGGTTCAGGCAATTCTCCTGCCTCAGTCTCCTGAGTAGCTGGGATTACAGGCACGCACCACCATGCCCAGCTAATTTTTTGTTTTTAGTAGAGATGGGGTTTCACCATGTTGACCAGGATGGTCTCGATCTCTTGACCTCATGATCCACCCGTCTCGGCCTCCCAAAGTTCTGGGATTACAGGTGTGAGCCACCGCGCCCGGCCAGGAAAAGCTTTTTCTGTAAATTTATGGGACTAGAGCTAGATTGGAGTGGGTAGAATGGGAGAAAGATGGAAAAATACATATAGTTATTATATGTAAATCTTTCAAGGAGCTTGGCTAAGAAGGAGAAAGAATCATGAGAAGATAGCTAGAGGAGAATGAGGAGTTCAATTTGGGTTTACTTTAGATAGAATTTAAATGGATAAAGTGAAGAATGTTTAGAAATCAATAGGGAGAATACAGTGGAGAAGGTGATTTGAATAAAAGAGAGTGTATTTTGTGACTGGAAAGAAAATATGAGGGACCTTCTGTCTGTAAGTAGGAGTTGGTTCATCTTCTGAGAGTGAGGCGATTTTGAGATTTGAGGATAAAGAAAAGAGTCTGAAATAGCCAAGTTGGGGAGCAAGAGTGTGGGTTTATCAGGAAGACAGTTGATTACTGATCTACAGATGAAGCCAAGCTGGGTATTGTACAAGATGAGTCAGTAGAAAGGGAGAGACTGACAAAGACATGCAGATAAGAGAGGCTTTTTGGCCCATGAGACTCTAAAAGAAGAGTCTTTGATCTTGACCTCCCAGGCTGAAATATTGTGAAGCCTGGATCAACAATTCCCCATGTATGTGATCTTTCTCTTTTTCTTCAACTGTTTATTACTTTAAGTTCTGGGGTCCATGTGCAGGATGTGCAGATTTGTTATAGGTAATTGGTGGTTTGCTGCACAGATCAATACATCACCTATGTATTAAGCCCAGCATACTGTAGCTATTCTTCCTGATACTCTCCCTCCACCACCCAACTGACAGTCCCCAGTGTGTTGCTCCCCTCCATGTGTCTATGTGTTCTCATTGTTGAGCTCCTACTTAAAAGTGAGAACATGTGGTATTCGGTTTTCTGTTCCTGTGTTAGTTTGCTGAGGATAGTGGCTTCCAGCTCCATCCATGTCCCTGCAAGGGACAGGATTTCATTCCATTTTATGGCTGCATAGTATTCTATGGTATATCTGTATCACATTTTCTTTGTCCAATCCATCACTGGTGGGCATTTGGGTTGACTCCATGCTTTTGCTATTGTGAACAGTGCTGCAATAAACATATTTATGCATGTATCTTTATAATGGAATGATTTATATTCCTTTGGGCACATACCCAGTAATGGGATTATTGGGTCAAATGCTATTTCTGAGTCTGGATCTTTGAGGAATTGCCACACTGTCTTCCACAATGGTTGAACTAATTTACATTCCCACCAGCAGTGTAAAAGTGTTACTTTTGCTCCACAACCCCACCAGCATCTGTTGTTTCTTGACTTTTCGTAATCGTCATTCTGACTGGCTTAAGGTGATATTTCATTGTGGTTTTGATTCACATTTCTCTAATGATTGGTGATGTTGAGCTTTCTTTTCACACGTTGTTTGACCACATGAATGTCTTCTTCATAAAGTGTCTGTTCATGTCTTTTGCTCACTTTCTAATGGCATTTTCTAAAACCTAAACCATAGAAACCCTAGAAGAAAATCTAGGCTATATCATTCAGGGCATGGGCATCAAACAATGTCATTGTTTGGTCATGAAGTCTTGGCAATGTCAAAAGCAATTGCAACAGAAGCAAAAATTGACAAGTGGGATCTAATTAAACTAAAGAGCTTCTGTATAGCAAAAGAAACTATGATTAGAGTGAACAGACAGCCTGTAGAATGGTAGGAATTTTTTGCAATCTATCTATCTGACACAAGTCTAATATCCAGTCTACAAGGAATGTAAACAAACTTACAGGAAAAAAAAAAAAACCTGTGATGTAATCTTAAACTGACTTAGTTTGAGAAGGTTTCTGTTTCTCCCAAACCAAAGAGCCCTGATAAGGACTTTGTAGTGTATGTGTGTGTATGCGTGTGTGTGTGTATTTTTTTTCCTACATAGAATTAGACTCAGTCTGCATTCCTATTAAATCTACACTAGAAATAGACTAACTTTTGAGTGTCCATGTTCAGACAAAAAGGATATTTCCATTTTAATAATACATCTGGCTGGGGGCAGTGGCTCACACCTGTAATCCCAGTACTTTGGGAGGCCAAGGCAGGTGGATCACGAGGTCAGGAGATTGCGACCATCCTGGCCAACATGGTGAAACCTCATCTCTACTAAAATACATAAAATAGCTGGGTGTGGTGGTGGCAGCTGTAGTCCTGGCTACTAGGGAGGCTGGGGCAGGGGAATCTCTTGAACCCGGCAGGCGCAGGTTGCCATGAGCTGAGATTGTACCACCACACTTTAGCCTGGGCAACAGAGTGAGACTCTTGTCTCAAAATAATAATAATAATAATAAATACATTTGTTTTTATACGTGTATGTATATATGCATGTATATATACATAAATGCATATGCAATCTCCATAAATTGGCACTCTGCCAACAAGGTAAATTATCCTTCTTCTTTTTCACATATCTCTTTCATCTAGTCAGTTTATGGTTTTGTCCTTTCACCTAGGATGCCCTTATTTATTTAACTTGAAAGCTTTGGAGGATACAGAATAAAGAATGGCATGACTTCCTTTAGATCCTTTACCATAAGGGACAGTCTGATAGCCACAATGTCATAGGGAAAGCTCTGACCACACTAGTTTGACTTGTTTCCCATTTCATGGTTGCAGAGTAATTTGGATTTGTTTTAGGCCAGACCCCTCAGAAGCAGACTCTGAGTTGGAGATTATTGTACAGGAAGCTTATTAGGGAGTACTTTTAGGATCAACACCTGTGTGAGACTGGAAGTCAACAGTTGGGAAATAGGAGAATGTGGTCTATAATACACATACAGTAAGGCCTCAATGAGTCCCTTGGGCATTCTGATACTATCTGGAATATGTTGCTTTGACCAGTCACTGGATTCAGGATGCCTGGGGAAGAGGATCTAGCCTTAGGGGATGTGGCTGGCTTCAGAAAAGGGCGATTTCAAAGGGAAGTCTGACAGCTAAGAGCATCCTGACATCTGGAGGAATAAGACCCCAGTCTTGCAGCAGACATCTGGGCAGCTTAGTGCAGCATCCACTCACTGATTTTAACTGAAAATTAAAATACCAAGTTTGGGAAAACTAATATTTCTTTACTACCTAAACATTAAAGGAATTCACAGGTTAAATATAGAGTCAACTAATAGGATGATGAGAAACATGACTTATTGACAAAATGGAATATGTAAGTTAACTGATAAGACTGTCCAGATTGTGGGGCTCTTTTGGGGATTTACAATATCATCTAAATCTTAAATTACAAGTCTATCTATAGAACACTTGCAAATGTCTGTGAGGCAATGAATAAGAGTTATGGAGGGTAGTGACTTCACTGAGGACATTTAATTTGAAAGGTTTGCTTTCATGAAATCTTTAGTTCTATGAGATTTCATTCCACTAATTTTTTGTAAATAAGATAATATAGCAGGAATCTTATACAGTATTGAAGATATGTAATAATGAAACTTTACTTCTGTGACCTAAGTTATAGGGCAGCTATGGCATATGGTCTTTGGAAAATTCCCTCCTCCCATTTAAGCCATTGTTCCAAAAACAGTCCTTACCTCTTCCTTTGGTGTAGGCGCCTTCTGTTAGCACTAAACTCTGAGGACTCTTTTTATATGGGAAAATAGAGCAGTAAGTTTTAGAAGATCTATTCAGCAATTTAGTCCAAATATCTCCACTAAATTAGAAGTATGTTTTTGTTAGAAAAATTAACACAAACAACTTTCACATTTAGTAACCTAACATGATAAAACTTTCTGACTAGCATAGTTCAATGTGGATCAGGTGGCCCTCTTCTATCTTGAAGCAGTGATCCCTGAAACACATGGTCACAGCCAGTGAATAGAGGGATAGAGAAGGTTGAATTAACATACATTATTGTTGCTCATGGGCCATTCATTGGCCAGGACCAGGCAACTGCAGGAGATGACGGATAATATAGGAGGGCACAGGGATATTTGGTGAGGACCATTTTCAGAAATTTAAGTTAGAATAATTTAAAAGTAAATATTTTATTAATTAGGCTACCTGTTTCCAAAAATGGAACTAGTTTACTTTCCTTGATTTAAAAATAAATTAATTTGTTGATGATAGAAACAAACTGGGATGCATGGGATTTGAGTGAGAAGAGCATTAGCATCCAGATCAATGGTTTTCACACTCTGTCTGGTGCAGTTATCCCAGAGTGTTGGGAAATAACGTTGACTGGACAAGAAGGCAACAGGGCAGGCTCCAGGTGTCTTGGTTCTAAACACTGCTGTTTGATTGCCAGCTCTGTCCTTATCTGTTTTGTGATTTGGGGGAATAATGAATTCTGCTGCAAAAAGAAATATCTGATAATGACTCATCTACTCTACCACCCTCCTTTTAAAGCTATAAAGTTTTACCACATCCATCTAACCAATATTTTGGGGCTGTAGAAATAAAGTCCCTGTCCTCCTTATACCTGTACTCCGGTGTGTCCCAGAAAGCTACAGTGATTTCCCAACATCAGAATACTAACTTTAATTCTGCCTGAAGCAACAGTGAGATTGTCAATAGAGCCTATTCTGAAAATTTTGGCATGGAAATGACTATCTAGGGAGTGTCTAGAAGAATGGCTTCTATCTTGGAGAAGAGACACAAACCTCCTAACAGTTATTTTAAGTCTAATATGTAGGCCTTGTTAGGACTTTCCTTCTTTCTCACTTATAACATTTAGTGATGAGCAAATTCTCCTCTCAGAATGCAGTATGTTTGCTTTACAGCAAAGTGTCATCATCAACAAATAACATTGCACCAACAGCAAAAAGTGCTCACATGTACACTCCTTGTTATTCTTACTCTGACTCCGTGCAGTTGGTGTGACAGTTACTGCTTCTATCACTACTTTACAGAAAAGAAAACAGAGAAAAAATAATTTAAGTCAAGGTTACACAGCACAAATAGCAAATGTTCCATGGAACTGGGAAACAGACTTCACTATTATTACAACTGGATACTAAAATGCAGGTAATAAATGAGAGTTTCTCTAATGTAAACTCTTACACTAGTAGTAGTAATAATTATTATGGGATGCATGGAGGGGAGTGCCTGAGTGTGTGGATTTCTTTTCTTTTTCTTTCTTTCTTTTTTTCCTTTTTGAGACAAAGTTTGCTTCACTCTTATTGCCTAGGCTGGAGTGCAATGGCGCAATCTCCACTCACTGCAACCTCCCCCTCCTGGTTTCAAGCGATTCTACTGCCTCAGCCTCCCAAGTAGCTGAGATGACAGGCGCCAACCACCATGGCCAGCTAATTTTTGTATATTTAGTAGAGATGAGCATTCACCATGTTGACCAGGCTGGTCTTGAACTCCTGACCTCAGGTAATCCACCTGCCTCGGCCTCCCAAAGTGCTGAGATTACAGGCGTGAGCCACTGTGCCTGGCCCGAGTGTGTGGGTTTCTAAATCAGTGAGGCCTGGGTTTGAATCCAGATCTCCACCACTTACTATATGATCCTGATAGGTCATTTAAACCCCTCCCCATTGTCTTATCTGTGAAACAGAGATGGGTGGGAGGAGCAAATAAGATAACAATGGTAATATATTAAGAATACGCTTAGCACAGCTTCTCATACATGGGCAACATTAACAACTTTTGGTTATGATCATGATTATTTAAAAACAGTATGAATTCAAATAGTACTACACCCTCAGTATTCATATCTCTTTGAGTTTAAGGACAGGTGCATCTATACTGTGTGAGCACTGTTGCAGCTCGAAAGTACAGTACTGGCTGTGTTGATGCTATATAAAGGAATTTTGAATCACAATTGGAGCTTTGGTTCTTACATTGTGGTAAGCCAGAAGACTCTTATTCATTGTAGTGATTTTAGCACAATGCAGTTACCTGAGCTTTGGAAACACACAGAAGTTGGGTGCTTTCTTTTGAACTATGGTAATAAACCTTTTTTTAGCAGCACTTTGGAATAGATTTACCCGGCATTATGCTTACAGATTTAATTCTTCACATTTGTCGTTTTACTAAGGAAACATTTTGGCTCACCCCTTCAGCTTATAATCTCATATGAACGCCTGGGGATTTACATACGTTATTCATATGGTCTGTCTTCAGTGAATTTTTTTTCTGTCTTGGAAAAAAAAAAAACCCTATGTTGAATTTTTAGCATGGAGGAATACCTCCAACTAGGAAAACTCACCATTTGTATAAGAATAGCTTACTTAAACAATTAACAGATTTTTTTGCCCTTAATCAGTGGCATTCCTGAGTAAACATTCAAAATAAATGTTGTAAAAATATTTAAAATGCTCTTTAAAAATGTTGCTTGAATGTAGGTCTAATGTGAACTTCCATCAGGCAACAGTTGACATAACGCTGATATTTTCATACAAAATTAGAAGTGATAGAAAGTTTAAAAATTTTCTAGTATTTTTTTTTAATTTTTTATTGCATTTTAGGTTTGGGGTACATGTGCAGAGCATGCAATACAGTTGCATAGGTACACACATGGCAGTGTGTTTTGTTTGCTTTCTCCCCTTCACCCACATTTGGCATTTCTCCCCAGGTTATCCCTTCCCACCTCCCCCTCCCACTGGCCCTCCCCTTTTCCCCCCAATAGACCCCAGTGTTTAGTACTCCCCTCTCTGTGTCCATGTGTTCTCATTTTTCATCACCTGCCTATGAGTGAGAATATGCAGTATTTTATTTTCTGTTCTTGTGTCAGTTTGCTGAGAATGATGTTCTCCAGATTCATCCATGTTCCTACAAACGACACAAACTCATCATTTCTGATTGCTGCATAATATTCCATGGTGTATATGTGCCACATTTTCCCAATCCAGTCTATCATCGATGGGCATTTGGGTTGATTCCAGGTCTTTGCTATTGTAAACAGTGCTGCAATGAACATTTGTGTGCATGTGTCCTTATAGTAGAACGATTTATAGTCCTTTGGATATATATACAGTAATGGGATTGCTGGGTCAAATGGAATTTCTATTTCTAAGGCCTTGAGGAATTGCCACACTGTCTTCCACAATGGTTGAACTACTTTACACTCCCACCAACAGTGTAAAAGTGTTCCTTTTTCTCCACATCCTCTCCAGCATCTGTTGTGTCCAGATTTTTTAATGATTGCCGTTCTAACTGGCGTGAGATGGTATCTCAGTGTGGTTTTGATTTGCATCTCTCTGATGACAAGTGACGATGAGCATTTTTTTCATATGATTGTTGGCCTCATATATGTCTTATTTCGTAAAGTGTCTGTTCATATCCTTTGCCCAATTTTGAATGGGTTTTCCAGTATTTTAAAAATACATACCTCACAGCTCTACACTTTTGCTGAGATCAAAGGTGAAATAAAATTACTAAAAAAATTATCATATGTGTAATAAATACAACTATCACTATCAAGTTCTAGCTCACAGCTTGTATATATACTTTCATAATACCACTTACATGTCAAATTGTTTACATTTAAATTATGAGAAAATCAAGTGTATGTAACAAAGGCCTGTGTTGTGTTGGTGAAACTCTAGTAATTTGGATACATTGGCATTTAATGAAAATTTTCTAAAAGATAAAATCCTTCCATAATTTTCTTTATACTTAAGCTGGGAATTACTTAAAAAGGATTTGTGTAACTCTAAGAATTAGTCCTTAATTGTTTTTCCTTCAAATTTGAAAAGAAGAGGCTTTTGCCTTTATTATAGCAGGGATTGCTGAACCTATATGGCATGAAAAGTGGGCAGTGTGTTTCTATTTACCATTTTGGACTCTTGGTTCAAGACTGGTGTTCCTGGGCCCCTGCCTCTACCTTGACCCCAAGAGGAGACTCCTTGGCTTTTAGTTTCTGTTTTTATTTCTTTAGGGAAGAATTAATGGCTAACCTGGGAGAAATTTAGTTACTTTGTCTTCTTTTTTCCCTTCTTTGCTCTCTCCTCCTCCTTCTCATTACAGGAGATAGAAATATGAGAGCCTCAGTGGGGAATTTTCCCAGAAGAGAGAAATGAAGCATCCTTTGATCTTTAATGCCAGTCATTCCAGAGAGGAGTGATTTTTCTTGTCTGGCCCTTAGGGCTGTCTCCTGCTGGGTGAATGCAGTCATTTCTGCCATCTCCCTCAGGGATGCTGGAAGGGAAACCTGGAGAGGAGCAGTACAGATAGTAGGTGGACACTACTTCTACTTCATATGAGCCTCCCCTACGTGACCTCTCCTTCTTAGAGAGGTTCCCTCTCAGGGTGAGGTCAACTTCTCTAACTTTAAATGGGTCGCTGCATACAAGTATTTAATTTGCTCATAGACTCCGAGGTGTTACAGACAAAACAGTAACTCTGGGTGAGGCAGAAAGCACATTTAGAAAGGAAGAGGATGCTGTGTTGGCTGCACAGTCATTGGTAAAGTTTGAGCACCCCCTGTTATTTTCCCTTCAGCATGATGTTACAATATGTTTTGTTCAAGCCTAAATGAACCTTTTCATCTGGTAATTAACATTTTTACAGTGTTTCCCCTAATACCATATATCTTTGTTTAGAAAATTAAGACCCAGAACCAAAGTCAATGAGTAAAATGTTTGTTTTGCAAAGAGTATATATTTAAACCTGTAAGAGACGATTAGAGGGTAAAATGAGAAAATTAACAATAATTTAATCTCAACTTTCTTGATTTTCTCATGTATCAATATTTAGATTCTACTGTCTTTGCTGTTTATCTCTTTTCTTCCTTTTCTTCTTCTTTTTTTTAAAGCAGAGTCCTGCTTTGTCACTTAGGCTGGCGTGCAGTGGTGCAATCTCGGCTTATTACAAACTCTACCTCCTGGGGTTAAAGCAATCCTCCTATCTCAGCCTCTGGAGTACCTGGGAGACTACAGGTGCCCACCACTATATCCAGCTAATTTTGTTTTATATTTTTAGTAGAGATGAGGTTTCACCATGTTGGCCAGGCAGGTCTCCAATTCCTCATCTCAATAATCCATCTTGCTTGGCCTCCAAAGTGCTGGGATTTTAGTTATGAGCCACTGTGCCCAGCCTGCTGTTTATTTCATACTTACATTTTAAAATATGTTGATGTAATAGTCTTTTTCTAATACTAAGTGATATATACCACTCAGTGTTTAGTGGCATAACTTTTATGACATGCATTTTGACATATACAAAGAGTTGACTTGAGTTTGTGAATTCTGTGGGGCAAATTGACATCCAAATCACAGGTTAGCTGAAGTATTCCTGGATTCTAATCTTCATTCCACTGTCTCTAATCTAACCCTCTAAGGTCTCTGAGTTTTCAAGAATGTTTCATTCATTTTAATTAATTAATTGCTTAATTAAAATAATGTTTTGGCTCTAGCTTGCATTAGAAAATACAGAGGTGCACTAAAATTAGCAAAATTATGTGACTCTGTAACTTACTGCTGAGCCTATTAAACTCTCAGGAAGCTCTATTTTTTATATATGTGTCAGAGCTTGTTTTTAATTTATCTGAAGTGGTTTGTAATTATTGATAATGCTGATAATAAAATTTATACTGCTTAGATCAGAAAAAAATTAAATGTAGACTCTGCCTTTTATTAAATACAGTTTGGACTCTAAAATGTGCTTCCTGGCACAACAATCTGCATACTGTTGGTGCAATACTATCTGCCCTCCTCTCATAGAGCACAAAAAAAGCAGCCCAGATGAGAAGTCAACCCACCTCTTTCTAAACACTAATGATATGCTGTAAGATTAATGGTCAGAGGATGTCAGCATGACTGTCTAGGTCTTTGTTTAAAGATCTAAAAGGCAGCAGGAAAAGTTAACTTAGGTATGGCTTAGGTATGAAATAACTTCAGTAGTAAGTCCTTCTGGAAAGCTGTGAAAATGAGAGAGAGAGAGAAAGAAAGAGAGAGAGAGACTTACAGGCGTACATTTTTCTCCTGGTCAGGAGAAAATTAAAAATGACTATCCATTTAACATAATGTGCATTAGATAAGCTGACAACCTTAGGTTTAAGTAGAAATACAAAAACTCTGCATTTAAAAAAAGTATTATTTTAGGAGGAAGGAACACACGGTAAAACAATGGCTTCAGTGTGTTGTCTGACTCTGGGAGCTTTAGAACACAGCAAAGTATCATGCCTTCTTGGTCTGGACATATATTAGTCAATATGCTGACTGTGGGATCCCTGGGCTGAAAACAGGACCTGGTACAGGCAGTGGTAGCCAGTTGGTGTACGATGTCCAGTCCATGCATACGCACTGGGCCACATTATGAATACTGTCCAACTTTTATGACTTGAACATATTCTTTCCTGCTCAGTCTCTAGGTCTTACCAAAACACTTACTCCTTTCCGTCTGTTCTGTATCCCTCATTATCCAGGATTGATTTTAGAGATACTTCACATATGTTTTTTGGTGATGTGTAGCACACACAATGTTATTTGTGGACAACCGTTGCATACATACTGTGTGCCTCTACGCTGGGAACAAAGGAGGCTGGTTGGGGAAATTTCTAGGTGAGTTTGGAGATTCCAAGAAAAACATGTAAAAGGTGCCTTCTGATAATTTGAGTATTTACCCTGAGCCAAAGTATAATTAATTTTTCACTATCTTTTGGCATAGTAAACAGTGGAGAAATACATGGGGAGAGTTAGCAGCTCTGGAGGAAGAGATGATCAGTCTGGCTCCAATGGGAAAACTAGACTGGAGCAAGATAAAGGGGTATTAGGGTGTTTAAAACTGTGCCAGTGTGAAGGTTATAGAGGAGTCGAATCTAATTTAGGCATTAGGTTCTAAAAGTAGAATAGTACAGAAGGTGCCATTTGAGTATGGTTGAAAACCCTTTTTGAAGGAGCCATATTGAAAACAAACATCACAGTTGTATCCCACATAGGCAATTTGCCCTGAGGTATTGAATGATGCCCTTCTGTTGAGCTCCAGATTTCACTGTTGGCTTATGTTTTAAGGCCCACGTTGCATTAAAAAATGTGTCCATGTGTCATTGAACTCATGGAATACTATGGTCTTACTCAACATGGAGAGGTAACCTGTGGATGAGAACCACACAGGAACTGAGTTTACTTCTTGGGTAGAAGATATTTAGGATCATTTAGGATAAATACTTATGGAGAGAACTAGAATGGTGAGTGGATTTCTGCCCACTATTTAAAACAGTTTTCTTATCTCTCTGTCTTATGCATATGGTTAAATTTTTATAGGTTAAATGCTTGAACGATTCAGATGTATTGTCCTTGTGGTCACTTGGCAATAGTAAAGGAAAGAAGCTTCCCTTAGATCCCCATACTCTGGCCTTAGTGGATTTAGCACTAGAAATATAAACATTCATTTAAGTATTTCTCTTTTTTTCATGGATCAACTCTATGGAAATAGGCTACAATTGTTCTCACAAAATCTCATTCACCAGAGCTTTGGACATGCAAAAGTTTTGAGATCTTTGCTTCTTTAACACATATCAATCTGAAAGTGAAGTACTGAAGGGTGCTCATTTGTTAAAAATCTGTTGGTGCTTTCAAAGTATAAGACGTTGGCCCTGAGGAGTCAGTATATAGCAAGAAACACATATTTCAAGTCTTGAAGGGATTTCCATTTTTGGCCTTGCTATTTTTCACGTTTGATATTTCTAAAATTTGACCTCCCTGTACCTTGGTTTAAGACCACTGGGATTGAACTTTTATCAATAGTACTTTTGTTGAAAGGAGGAAATTCTCTCCCCTCACCAATGTCAAAACTTTTGTATTCAATTTTAAAATCAGTGTTCTGAAATTTTTGCTGCTCTTCCATGGATATAAGGTTTTTATCAAATCTTCAGGTTCATATCTTGAAACTAATCAGTTGAGTCAAGAGAATTTAGAATTAGGTATAGAAGAAAACTGAAGATGAAGTGAGCTTAAAACCTGGGACTTAATCCTGCTTCTTCTGTGGCTACAAACCTGCATCAGAATGAAGTATACATTTCAAAGAGGCAGAGACAATTCTCTTGTTTTAGGTAACACATTTTTCAGTCCTAATTTGTTTTGTTATTGAAACATTTGAAAACAAATCTTTGATACCCAAATTAATTATTTCTCACCATTCCTCCCTTCCCCAGGCTATTTATTTCTCGCTTTGTTTTGTCTCCAATAAAGCAAACATAGAATACTGTATGTAAAATGTGACAGTAGAATTTATATACTCTACCTTGTTATTACTGTTGTTTATTATAACAGCTATGCAATTATAATAGTTTATTTATAAAGCCTCTGTGCCTTTAATTACTTTTTTGATATGATCATATATTTATTTAAAATGTCATAGCATTGTTCTTAAGGATAGTTTCATAATCTCAAAACAGTGACTTGTTCCAATGACCAGGAACATCTTAAATGGTGAAGAAGGTGTTCAAGAGGTCCTGATGAAACATTTGGCAAATACTAGACCTTAGAAAGGAACACAAGCTTAAACATTTAATTTAATTGAACAAATATTTATTGAGTAAGGTATTATGTGTCAGATACTGAATCATATTGTCCAATAGAAAAATCTATTAGTAAAATAAATGGAATTTAAAGGAGAAAAGTATTTGCTGTCTACTGTGAACCCAGTGGCATGTGAAAGAAGGATTTGATGTTTCAGTATTATTTTGCAAACAAAAGACAAATACCTTTATTTCAAAATTCTAAGTAAAAAAAAATGTGAAAAATGAGCTTCATGCAAGCTTCTTAAATTTCACACACCATCCTTTTCTGAAAACAATTGAATTTAATCAGGTATGGTTTGAACTTTTTGAGGGAAATGAACTCAGACTCACTTTGTCTTTATTCAACCAAAAGCTCCTTTGATCAGATTACTAAATCTACTATGTATTTGCTAATGCCTTAATATAGCCCAATGTTTCTGAACTCTTTATTATCTGTTTTTACTAAAAGATGTACATTTATTAGAAATATGTGAAATATTTTGTCATTAAAAATTGTTAATGTAATTTTATATTGCAAAATGTTTTTAAATGTAGGTCTTATTAAAATGTTCCAGGGAGATAATTAGGCTTGGCACATTAATCCGTAGACAAATAGATGAATTGACATGATGCAAAAGAAAGGGACTTGAAGGGATGGTTAGTTGATAGAGCACCAAATGTATTTTGACAGAAACTAAATGCCTTTTATAGATAATAACGTTGTTTTGGGGAAATCAGTTTATCTTTTTATAAGTCTGCAACCTACTTGAATGTGCTTGAAGAATACATTTTATAGTTCTCCTGCCCCCACCCAATCTCTTTGTCTATACTGGGAATTCTATAATGTAACACCCTTAAATAGAAAACAGTTGCAGCTAATCTTATTTAAAATGGTTGCTAAGGGACTATTCATAGGAGCTTAGAAATGACTCAAGATCTCCCTTTAAGGAGTAAAGGAGGAAAAGTAAAGAAAAGAACACTTCTAGGAAGAATTTTAACATATGGGTTTGTGTCATGTGGTTTTTGATATGTAGGATGGTGGAATCATTTCCCAATCTGTGATTTCCAGGCCTTCCACTGAGCCCTGAACCTAATGCCAGCACACTGCTCTCTCCTCAACTTCTGAGGACATCCCTGAGCAAATGAGGTTACACAACTGGGGTTAGGGTAAGAGGGACACTTCCTTTCTCTGCAACTCAGGTATGGTAGAAAGTTACCTTATGACAGCTAAAATAGTATCTATAGCACTATAACCAGCTCCTTCAGAAAAAGAGCCAAAGTAGTCATTGGGGTGTGGTGGGGAATAAGGATAGCTGACCAGCTGTACTCAGCTCTTTGCTGCCCATTTTAGGAAATGCAGAGTCCTATTTCATCGTGCATTGAATGTATGACTTCTGCTTTTCCTGTTACAGGATGAATGTGCAATATATAGTTTTCCCTTCATCTATGAGAGTAGCTTGCATATTACTTTGTGAATAGGAAAATATGATCCCAGGGTTTGCCATATACCAGATGGATTATGCTTCTGCCATAAACAATGTTTTCTCTCTTTTTTTGGCCAGTTGCAAGTATTCATAAGCTTATAAGAGAAAATTTAGAATGGCAAATCATACATTGCTTCTGGCGAACAGAAAGTTAGAGATTTCTTTGTCCACAAAAAATTTAAGAGTGTATACAAGGGCTTCTTTAAAAATTAAAATAGGGCAGATAACACAGTCAGAAGTTCCTAACTCTAACTAAAAAAAAACGTTAGGGGCCGGGCGCGGTGGCTCAAGCCTGTAATCCCAGCACTTTGGGAGGCCGAGGCGGGTGGATCACGAGGTCAACAGATCGAGACCATCCTGGTCAACATGGTGAAACCCCGTCTCTACTAAAAATTACAAAAAATTAGCTGGGCACGGTGGCGCGTGCCTGTAATCCCAGCTACTCAGGAGGCTGAGGCAGGAGAATTGCCTGAACCCAGGGGGCGGAGGTTGCAGTGAGCCGAGATTGCGCCATTGCACTCCAGCCTGGGTAACAAGAGCGAAACTCCGTCTCAAAAAAAAAAAAAAAAAAAAACGTTAGGGTGTATTTGTTCTTAAAACTAAAAGTAAAATTAGGGTGTGATTAAATATCTAACTTTAATGATAAATGCCTCAAATTATTCTTAGATATTTATGTTTAGAGTAATTTAGATATTTTAGAATTTATGTTTAGAGTAATTCAGATATGTTTATACACCAATGCTAATACTTATTGATTACAAAACACAGACTTCTTGTTGTATAAAATCACTGAAATCAAGAAATCAATGTAGTCTCCATCTCATTTTGCCACAGAGCTTTGAGATCTATCTGAGGCACAATAATTTGTATTTGTTCTTTACGGGGCAAAGTTAACTCTTTAGGAATAAATGGCCTCTGATTATTAGCTTCTCAAATCCAAACGAATTAAATGTTAAGAAAAAAAAATGCTACAAATATGGGGCCTCTTTTGCTGGCTTTAGGTTTCATGAGGGTCAGAGTAATCCTAAGTTAATAACCTTTGTGTTTCCTGCATCACTATCAGAGTACCTTAAGTACAGTGGGCAGTCAGCAAATATTTGAGTGAGTTTAGTTACATAAGCAAATGTACTACTTTGATTTAATCCCAGAAGCTTGCTTTTTTTAAATGATGATGACATCAACTTACATATGGCAAAAGTATCCCTAAACTATGCATACAGACCCAAGATCTCCTATTCTTATTTGTGAGCATTATTTAGTGTTTTCCTATCTGTCTAAATCCCTGTTCAACTATATGTTGACAGCTTTTCTATTTATACGTTATGCTGACTAATGATATATATGTATATATTTTCTTTCTTTTCCAGATATTATTCTTTATCCTTCCTCAGTTCTGTCACATATGCTTTTCACTTTTACCTCCACTTTCCAAGTATGGTCAGGCTGATCCAGAAGAAATCAGTCTAGTGACATATGAGATAACCTGCCTTTCTTTAATAGTTCTGAATGTAAAAGGCCAGCATTGTGGAATGTGTTTGCTCTGTGTAGGTGGCCCAAGCTATTTTCTGATTGTTGACATGTCTTCTTATGAAACACCCGTGAGTCTTTTTCACTCAAGAACACCTAGTAACCCCAGCTCCACAAACTGTTTCTTCTCCCTCTCGTATAAGAACTGTGTGGCTACCAAGAATGTCAGGGAGATAGCAGAGCTTAAGCAAGTCATTTAGCTTCTCTGTGCCTCAGTTTCTTCTTCTCATGGGATTGTGTGGAGGATTACATGAGTTAATATTTATAAAGCATTTAAAACAGCGACAGACACATACTGAGCACTTGTATTAGTCTGTTCTCACGCTGCCAATGAAGACATACCCAACACTGGGTAATTTATTAAAGGAAAGAGGTTTAATGGACTCACAGTTTCACATGGTTGGAAAGGTCTCACAATCATGATGGAAGGCAAAGGAGGGGCAAAGTCATGTCTTATATGGCAGCAGTCAAGAGGGTGTGCGCAGGGTAACTTCCCTGTGTAAAACTGTCAGATCTCATGAGACTTATTCACTATTATGGGACAAGCCTGGGAAAGACCCACCCCCATGATTCAAATACCTCCCATCAGGTACCTTCCACAACACATGGGAATTGTGGGAAATACAATTCAAGATGAGATTTGGGTGGGAAGACAGCCAAACCATATCAGCACTGTCAAATTCTTTGATAAATAAAATGGGTATGGAGGACAATTAGTGGTTAAAAAAATGGCAATATTTAGAAAGCAGAATATGAATTTCTCATTTCCAATGTGAAGAGTTTAAGAATTCTCTGAGTTAATGCTTGGAAAAGCTGGAATAAGCTCCCTGGATAGGTTTTCAACTGAATAGTCAAGTTGTTTCTAGCAAAAGCCAACTAGAATAACTAGCATTCAAAAAGATTATTTCATTGATTAGAGTATTTGTAGGCTGTTTCCCAGGTTACATAACATTTTCTGACAGACTCCATAGCTGAACTAATTGTCCTACTAAGTGGTAATAAAATTTTACTTTATCTTTTCTAAAAATGTACTGCCTGCTCTCCTTCCGGTGGTTAATGAGTCACTTAAGCCAACTGATATTTGTATTCTAAGAATTCACCCTAGCTTTGAGTAATTCTAAGCTGATTTTAAAATTACTCTTATAAAATTATTATTGCTGTGGATTTCTGAGTATGTAATTAATTTTCTAGTCTGGAGATCATACCTTTCTAGAATTATAGGGAACCAGGATTACTTCTTTTTGAAAGATGCCTTGAGAATTCAAAAGGGATTTTACTCAGTTAGCAAATTTTATCTTAAAGACTTTATTCATAGGCAAACTTGTCTCGTACTAAGCCTGTTTATTCTAACTTGTCTATGTTGTGATGTAATTAAGTTAGTTAATTAATTAGCTATTGCCAGTTACGAAGGGAAGTGGGACAACCAGAGGCTTTATTTACCCATTTAATATTTATTAACTGAGTGCCTTTGTTTCAGGGGATGTTACAGTAATGACAGCCAAAGTTCCTACCCTCATGGAGCTTACATTCTAGGAAGTAAGTGTAGTATTGTGGAATTGGAGGTGTTTATATTCGAGTGTTTGAGGAAAGACTTACATTATCATTCTGCTGCCTACTGTGTGACCATGACAGATTTTTAACCTCTCTATGCTTGTTTCTCTATATGTAAGGTGGTAATAATACAATTACTTACTTTGTAGGGTGGTTTTAAGATTAAATGAGTTAAATACACATAAGGGGCTTAAAACAGTGCCTGTCACATAAGAACTATGTAAACATTTGCTATTATCTTTAATTAGTTATATAACATTATATAAAGTAAATGTATAAAATGAGGCAGAATAAGAGGATAGAGAAAAATAGGAGCTGCTGTTTCCGATAGGATTGTCAGGAAATCTCTCCCTGAGAATTGAATAATTTGAGCCAAAACCTGGATGAAACAGAGAAATGAACAGTGCTAACATCTAGTGGAGAAGAATTCCAGGCATAGGGAACAAGTAGTGAAAATGGCATGAGGTAGCATAGTGCTTACATGTTGAGAGTAACATGTAAGTCTGTGTGATGGAAGTTCAGTGAGCCACGGAGAAAGGATTAAGTTAAAAGACTGAAGAAAAGGGGAGAAGGTCACATAGGGCTTGGTGGGACAAAGTTTTCAGCAATGAACTATATTCTAAATAATGAAAAGCCAACAGAGGCTGAATCAGGGGAGGACCCAATTCTTTTTGAAGAATATACTGAGAGGAGACCAGCGTGGACCTTAGAAGACAATTCAGTAGTCTATTGCAGATATTCAGGTGAGAGATAGTTATAGTTTGAACCAACCAAAATAGTAATGAGGTTGGGTTGGTGAGTACTGACTGACTATAAAATATATTTCAAAAGTGAAGTGACAAGATTTTCTTATAGGTTTGATTGAGTGTTGTAGAACAAAGGCATCTATAATGTTTCCACTTTGGGGCCTGGGCATCTAGATGATTGAGGTTCCATTTGCTGTGATGTTGTTTACTTGGAGAGTAGGTCTAATTGGATGGGTGGCATTTTGGGATGTGAAAACTTTGAGATAATGATTAAATATGCAGTTGGAGATGCTAAGTAGGTAGTCAGATATTCAAGGTGGGGAGTTGAGGGAAGTATTTGAGGCTGGGGATATACATTTGGAGTGGTCAGATTATAGAAGTTTTAGAAAGCCATGGAACTTGAATTAGATCACCAAGACTAAAGGAGATGAAGAAGAGAGAAGAGCTGAAGACTTTGAGCTGTGGGAATGCTAAATATCAGATGGAGAGAAGAGGACGTAGAGCCAGTAGTAGAGACATAGAGAGGTGATCAATGAGATAGAAGAAGACCAGAAAAGTGTAGAGTTCTGGTAGCAAATGAAGAATCATTTTTAAGAAGGGTATAATGAAATAATCCTTCCAGATGCTTCTGAGGAAGGGAATAAAGATGAAGATTGACTGTTGCCTGCTGAATTAGACACTGTGGAGGTCACTAGTACCCTTGTCAAGAGCAGGGGAGAAGACAAAAACATAGTTGGAGTGGATTTAAGAAAGACTGAAATTGCAAAGATGGATAACTCTTTTAAAGAGTTTTGATATAGAGGGGACAAAAGTATGGAGTATAGTTTGATGGGGTCATGAGGTTAAATTTTTCTTCTAAAGGAGAAACATCACAGTGTATGTGATATGAAAACATTCCAATTAAGAGTTTAAAAGAAAAATATTGATGATGTATAGGAAAAAGAGGATAATTATAGGGTCAAAGATGTTGCATAAGCAACAGGAGATAAGCTTGAGCAGAAAGGAGAATAGGATGCTAATGCCAAGCATACCTCAAGTTTTTGAACAAAATAGTATACCTCAAGTTTTTGGACAAAAGAACAACATTGTTATATGTGGGTTCAGGAGGATGAATTATGCATCCTAGTGTCCAATTTTTGGAGGAGGAAGAGTTTAGGGAAAAGAGTCAAGTTAGGAATCATTAAAATAGCACAGGCAAAGGACCCTTTATATTTGTTTTATAACTTATAAATGCCCACTATGGTTGGTGCTACTAGTGATAGTGTCATTGGGAAGAGATAGGTGGGAAAAATTAATGAAACTAATAGAGATTCAGTCAATAAATGTGGACAACTGATTGGATGTGGTATTGAAGAAAGGAGTAATAAGGGTCAGGAAAACGACAAAATTTTGACAAATATAAACAGAGAACACAGGAAGGAAAAAAAGCAAGTATGGGTGGGAAGATTACCAGTTAGGTTTTGGCATATTGAGCTTGAAATGCCAGCCAGCATCTAGGTAAAGTTGTCTAGAAGGAAATTTAAAATTTAAGACTGGCACTTGGGAGTCATCAGGATACTGTCGATGGTGAAAGTCATGAGACTAGGTAAGAAAGCCATGGAAAAGGTGAGTAGAAGAGAGAAGTAAACAATGTCAATGATGCACCTTTGGAGCCCATTTTCATTAGGGAGGAAGAATGAGGAGTAGCCAGAGATTGTGGTAGATAAGCGTTGGTGAGAGTCAGCTAAAGAGTAAGCCCAGACAACTGTGATGTTACTGAATCCCAGATAAAAATAAGAATGTTTTAAAGAATGAAAGGGCTGTTCAACAGTATCAGAAAATCCAAGGAGGTTGAGAACAAGAAGTGAAAATATGTTGTTGGATTTTGATCCTTCTCAATTGATGGATGATAGCCAAACAACGTAAGTGACAACAAGCACCACAACTCTGACTTCAACTTCAGGCTTTAACTCTGACTATGACCAACACAACAATATTTTGCCACTAGGAGAAGAAAAAGACAATAAAAACACCATAAACATGAGAACATACTCAAATTTACAGCTGTCTGGGGCCAGTTAGTATAAGATTCAAAGAGTACAACTCATTTCAACAAACCCTAAAGGAATCGGTAAATTATGGTTTCATATAATTGATGCTTATGATGTTGAATCATGAGTCTTAAAGAGAAGATTAATTCACATTAGAAATTATTGGTTTAAAAATCAGTTGTGCTAAAATGCAACGTAGCATCCTGAATTAGATTCTGGAACTGCTAAAGGACATTAATAGAAAAACTGGTGAAATCCAACAAAGTCTGTAGTTTAGTTAATAGTCATATACCATAGTTGATTTTATATACCTATAATATGTCTGGTAATATATAACATTAAGAGACATAGAGTGTAGGGTTATGTAAACTCTCTTTACTATCTTTATAACTTTTTAATAAAACTAAAATTGTTACAAAATAAAAGTTTAAATTTTAAAAATGACCAAAAAAAATCCAGTGACACATATGGAAAGATTTTCTACCCAAATAATTAAATGAATAAACTCTTGGTGCTTATGTAGGTACAATTTAATTAATGGGTACTCTGTTTATGAGAATTAACTTATTCCATCAATGTTTTTATAGAAATGAGTTATTGTGTTCTTAGACAAAATAATAACATGAATAAATTTTCCAGTAAGTCACCTGCTTTCTCCAGTTGATTTTTAGATTTGTAGCTTAACTAGCCAGCATTAAACGAGCCTGTTTACACAATGAAATCAACTGCAGTTCTGCTTTTGTATTTGGTCGTTCTTCACAAAAAATAGTTAATTATATTCCTTGCTAAGAACAAGCAAGAGAAAGGTACCTATTAAATAAACCAACAAATAAGGTGTTGTAATGTTTTTTAAAAGTACTTATTACTTATTTGTTCTTCCTGAGATGTATATCAGATACCCTAGTCGGTAATGATTTGCATATGTAATTCGTATTAACAATAAGCAAAGCCATTCTTCTAGAAGTCCTGGATAGAAGGA